>NW_026902105.1:4192500-4905833 GCF_033783945.1 Neopsephotus bourkii | reverse complement strand
TCCATAGCTCCTAATGCTTATCTTCCATTCAGTGGCAAGTGCCTTCACAAAATCTTCCTTAGTTTACGCTTGATTTCTATCTCTTATCATATCAGTCTACCCATACTGCCTATAGTGTCCCCTTCCATGCCTTTCTCTTCTCTTTCTTTTGCCTACCATAGACTTCTCTGCCTGAAGTTGTACATACAGATGTGTTATTGGCCCTATGCTCATGTACTTGGATGGGTGTAACGACTGGACATGGAACCTAAGAGATCAGTTATATTTGGATACTTGACAGAAAAAATATAATTTAGCCCACTAATTCAGTGAACTGAATTAGTAGATGTGACATTTTTAGAATAAAAGTTTTATTTACTGAAGTCTATAGTGAAAAATAAAATAGTTTTGTTTTCTCAATAAACATATTGTCACTAAATAATATCTACTAATTGTTTTATTTCATTTTAGTTTACTTGAGCACAGAATTTTAGAAATGGAAGAAAAACATAAAGAGGAACTGGACACTTTGAAGGAAGAAAAAGAGAACCTACAGAGCTTGGTCACACGACAAAGCTACATAATCCAGGAACTAGAGAAACAGTTAAACAAAGCAACAAGCAATAACAGTGTCCTGCAGAAACAGCAGCTTGAACTGATGGATACAGTCCACAATCTGATCACTCTTTGTTCTAAGGAAGGAGGTAAGAAAGAAGCTTTATAAATATTAGAAGGTCTGGCAAATTTCGTCTGAAGTAAGTCCTGAAATTTTGAAAAGGCAAAGCTTAATGAGCTTATTCCAAGAAAGAGAAGGACAATTTAACTGAGAACAAAACAGCTGCTGAGAACCCACAAATCAAATAAAGTTTGGACAAAGCTAAGGCTGACCCTTGTACTAGCAGTAGTATTTCATTTATTTTTTTATTTAATATCATAGAGTTGTTAAAACTTGACTATAGTTGATGTAGGCCATAATTGCATTGACTTCACATTAGCAATACTGATTTGTTGCTCTGAGCATCTCCTTTTGTTAGGGGTAATCCAGCTAACCTTGGATGTTTGTAGATACCTATATCTAATTTACTCTAGACTTCCTTTACCATCAATGGAGAGAACGGGGTACTAAACATAGGAAAGTAACGCAGAAGTTTATGCCTATGTGTATAAGTTATGATGCTGATGAACGTGAATGTAGGCACTTATGGAGCTGGAGACATCCAAAAGATTAATGATGAACATGAATGTAGGCACTTATGGAGCTGGAGACATCCAAAAGATTAATCATAGAATCATAGAATAGTTAGGGTTGGAAAGGACCTTAAGATCATCAAGTTCCAACCCCCCTGCCATGGGCGGGGACACCTCACTCTAAACCATATCACCCAAGGCCTCATCCAATCTGGCCTTGAACACTGCCAGGGATGGAGCATTCACAGCTTCCCTAGGCAACCTATTCCAGCGCCTCACCACCCGAACAGGAAAGAATTCCCTCCTTATATCCAATCTAAACTTCCCCTGTTTAAGTTTTAACCCATTACCCCTTCTCCTATCACTACAGTCCCTAATGAAGAGTCCCATCCCAACATCCCTATAGGCCCCCGTCAGATACTGGAAGGTTGCTATGAGGTCTCCACGCAGCCTTCTCCAGGCTGAACAGCCCCAACTTTCTCAGCCTGTCTTCATACGGGAGGTGCTCCAGTCCCCTGATCATTCTCGTGGCCCTCCTCTGGACTTGTTCCAACAGTTCCATGTCCTTTTTATGTTGAGGACACCAGAACTGCACACAATACTCCAGGTGAGATCTCACAAGAGCAGATTTCTTCTCCTGAATGAGATTTTATTTATAATAAGGGATCATTTTTCTTCCTTCTGCCTTGCTGGACTTTGTTGTATTTTTTGGGTGCATGAAGCACATTACAAACACAAAAAATAGAAATAACACCCTTGGAAAAAGAGGTTGACAAAAACTCTAGTACAATTCTCAAGTTTACTTGCTTGAGCAGTTTACTTACAGAGACTGAGAAATCAGGTAAGATAGCAATTTTCAAATGCTAAAGACAATGTAGAATTTATCTGGAAATAAATTCCTTTCACCAGAACTGGTCAAGGGAAATGGATGAATGGAGACTACTGTAAAGGATCGAAATGGGACACTGGAAAGAACAAATCAGTAACCACAGAAAACAAGGCAAAGTCATACAGAAGAGAGGGAAGAAGAAATGTAAGGGTGAATATAAGAGAAAAGGCATATACTAAAAATACCGGCTAAAAGGGGATTAACAGATGTGCCTGGTATAGCATGCAGAGGGTTAAGAATACTGGGAGAAAGAAAGTTAAGGAAATAAGTTAATATCCATCTGGGAGAAAGCCATCAAAACCCTTCTGATAAAGGAACCTAGAGAGAAACTAGAGATGTGTGAGCTGTGCTAGTCATTCAGTGAATGTGGAAGCATGGATGAAAGAGGTCTATGCAAGGTTAAGTACCAGCAGTGCGAAGACCCCAGCATATTTGCTCATTGTAATTCTAGAGCTTTAAGTGCCATAAATTATCTAAAAAATGAAAAGGAAAAAAACAAAACAAAACCCAAACAAAGCCCTCAGAAAACAACCCTGTCTCCCCTGTCAAAACCTCATCACCTGCATCGTTATTTAATACTCTGTTTAAAAGGCAGAAGACATATTAGGTTATTCAAACTATTCACCTCAAGGCACTGTGGGTTTGCTCTCTACTATATATTCCCATGCAACTTGTGTGGCTTAAATCTAAACTGCTCCAGTGACGAGGATTATATCTCTTTCTTTGGAACTGTTGCAAGCTTGGGCCTGTGTTGATAGAACGCTTCTTTTTAAAAAACCTTTTTCCTCCCCCATGTTCATTCTAAATGTTCCCTTCTGCTTATTCTGTTATATAGTTGCCCAGCATTTTGAATTAAATAACATCCTTCATAGTAGGCTGTTCTCATATCAATAGAGAAACATTGTGATGCAATGCAAATCCTTTATTATGCTTTACAGTCTTCTGGCAAAGAAACCTGGCAAAGCTGTGTTCAGAGTGTTCTAACAGAGCTCAGGAGTACTTTAAAATTAATATTGAAATGAAAGATATATTATTCTCATACAGGGATATACTGCAAGTTCTTTTTAAGGTTAGGAAGATTTTCTGACAGTTTTGAATTTGACTCAAAGAAAAAAAAACCAAACAAACCAACATTTTTACTAAACTTTATATCCTCAGCTGCTTCTTATAAAAACTTCAAGTGAGGATACAGAAGTATATGTTTCAAATTGGGCTCCTGGGTATAAATTCAGGTACCTGGAAACCAGATTTTTCAGCAGAATTTTACTTCTGAGGAACTATGGAAGCAAGAGAAGATGCTCAATGAAGTCAAATGCCTAAGTATAATTTTAATGGTCTAACTAAAACTCTTTACTTTGGACTCCATTACCATTTGTGTATTATCGTGTTCAGAATTTTTCTTGGATATCTTTTATTTGAAGAGAAATAATTGCAGATATGTTTCCACATATTGTCTGTGAAAAAGGAGCCAGGAAGCTTAGTTAAAATGATATTATGCTGGAGCACAAGATGACTCTAATGAAGGCACAATATGAAAGCATTTGGTTGTACCAAAAATTAACAGCTTCAGTCTGTGCAAATATATGCAGAAGATGTAAAAGTATGCATGCTGGGAAGTACCTTGGAGCTACTCTAAATTTGCACAAAACATCAATTTTAGATAGTCTTACGCAAGTCTTTATGTGTGAACTAATGTTCCAAACATAAAATATGCTGTGAGAACTGGTATTTATTGGGAGATAGAGAATAACAAAATGTGATACATAAATCAGTGACGCCCCTTCTGCCTCATATTTAGTAAATCTCAGTCATCTACTTTCATAAAGGATATAGCAGAAATAGAAATGGTCCAGAAAAGAATAAGACAATGGAAATAATTAGAGACCTTGAACGATTTGCGTATGAGGAGAGAGAGCTGTAACATACAGAACTATTAGATGGGAAAGAAGGTATGTAGGATGCTGCTGTGGAAGAATGCAAAATAGCTAATGGCAGGGAGAAAAGGAAAAGTCTAAAATAGAGATATATTTTCCTTTGATTAAAAAATAGTATTTGGTTAAGTAAAGGTTGCTAGATATCACTGGGTGTGATAAAGATTTTTGAAATCTTAGAAAGCTAAAGAGCTAGCAAAGGTTAGGTCCCCTAGAAACATCAGGCTTTTAACCAGGGCAACTTATCTTTGAAAAGAAGCATAATCTAAGCAGGGCATCAAGTCTAGAAAACCAGATTGTCAATGGTAAATTCCTAAGGGTAAACACAAGAGTTGAGAGGAATTGGAAAGTACATCTAAATGCCATGGTATTTTGAGAATGGCTTTAAGAACCTTTGTTGTATTTTTCAACCATAAATTAAAAACTTATTTCTACAATGTAACTTTCATGCTCAGGGTGGGGACCTTATAACAGTCTTCCAATACCTGAAGAGAGACTGCAAGAAATCTGGGGAGGAGCTTTTTACAAGGGCATGCAGTGACAGGACAAAGGGGAATGGCTTTAAGCTTACAGAGGGGAGATTTGAACTAGGTATTAGGAGAGAATTCTTCACTGTAAGGGTGCTGAAGCACTGGCACAGCTTACCCAGAAAAGTTGTGGCTGCCCCACGTCTGGCAGTTTTCAAGGCCACATTGAATGGGGTGTTGAGAACCTGGTCTAGTGGAAGGTGTCCCTGCCCGTGGCAGGGGAATTGGAACTGGATGATCTTTAAGGTCCTTTCCAACCTAACCCATTGTATGATCCTGTGATATATTAAAAATTAACGTCTATATCAAAGAATCTAAAAAAACCTCCCCAGGAGAAGTAAAGCAACAGGAAAATTATGTTGCATAAGTCATAGAACTCAGGATTTTCCAATTAGTGAAGCAGAAATGACTGGGTTTTAAATTATTGTTCATAAAATGATAATAACACAGCTGCACAACTTCATTTTATACCAACTTGGTTGTAACAATTGCTTTTTGATTACAAAACAGGAGATAAATTTCATCCAGTAATGTCATAATTGTATCAGAAAATACATTTTTAGATTAATTTAGATAATTTGGGAAACATTCAGAAGTTTGCCTGCTAGCAGCCTGTGAAAAGCATAGCTGAACATGTAGAAGCACAGGACTAAACAGAAACTGCTTTTGTTTAGTTTTACACTCTGAGGAGTTCAGCTAACACAGTTCCCAGCACTGGATAACAACTCTAAGAAATGTTTTTCAGTACTTCTACCATGGCTAGGCAAACTTGAAGAGAATTTCTGAAGGATATAAAGGCAAATAAAGAAGAAAGAAGAAAAGTAGAAGCCATACAAAGGATAATTATTTCAAATATAGGTGGACCTAAATATAAAATCCAGATCCCACTTTCAGTGTCAGTTTTGGTGCAGACCAGCACTAGGATGGGGACCACCTGTAAAACTTGGAATTGTTTGTGAGTTTGATTTCCAAAATACCACCCACCTCTGTCCCAGCATGAGTGATTCTAGGATTTCAGTTGCACGTAAACCTTAAAATAGACACTCTAATTGGTCAGAAAACCTACAGAGACTCCAATATATGCACGACACCGTGGGGACTCATGTCTCCATTTTGGCCTGTGTCTATGGCTTAATAGATTTGTCAGTGTCTTTGTACTTTTTAGGCAGAAGCAACAATCTTGGCAGTGGTTGCCAATAAATTTCTACAATGTAGTTTTTTAAAGGCAGCACTTTCAGACACTAGTTACCCAAATGAAATGATTGTTCAGTATGGTGAAAATGTAAAGTAGCTTCTTAAAGATTAAGTAAACTCCAAATTCAAATGTATAGAAATGCCTGAAAGTTTTACTTTTCCCCAACAAAAGATGGAGAAATAGAAACGTTGAGGTGAAGGCTTAATTAATCACCAAAGAAATATTTCAAGACTAAAAGTCCTTCCCTTGTAACACGTAAGAGTTGGATACAGATCACATCAGTCTTTGCAAATGTCAGCAAAGATTTTGTGATCATTGTTTTCTTTAAACTATTCATTCCTCATACTACTTTGTGTATCATTTTTCTGAGGATGGATAAGACATTTTAGCACATTGCTGTCACTGTCAAACAATAAATCTGTAGCACAGTAAATAATTTAGTGACTGACTTTTTAAGTTTATGCATCAGAAAAATTACTTATGAAAAGGATAAGTAGAGCTAAGTAGAAAGTTTCACAAACGTTACTAAAAACCCCCCACCCAACCAAGCAACCAAAAAAAAACACCCCAAAACAAACAAACAAAAAAACCCCAAACACAACCTGCCAAGTACTACAAATTACATTAAGCAGTAAATAATATTATAATCAACAAAGTGTATACAAGTTCAAGCCAAGTAATTTATAAATTGTATCAGTCTAATGGGAAATTATGTGTGAAGCCCAATGTCACAAAATGTGTCCATTGAGAAGTCCCATGTATTTTCAAGTAGATTCTCTCTTTATTCCAGTATAAGACAGTATACCTAGAGTGTACACTGTGTTGAGTTTAATTTACATAACTTAGAATAGCTGCTCAAGTGCTCCTACCCACAGGACAGGGGGATGTAAAAAATAATCAGGAAAGTATACTTAACCATAAACTTTTGCTTTTCCTGTAATTTATGTTGTCTGTCAGACTGCATAATAATATACCTTGTTAAAATGTTTGATCTAAACTTATATACTTCAGAAGACTAATGGAACAGTAGAGAAAGTTTTGTCATTTATGTCTGGTTTTGTGACCTCTTAGTAGGAGAGAAATGAAGCATTAGCTTCCTCTTGAATGCTGACAACAAGCTAAGCTTAATTCTCAAAATAATACACATGTATGCCAGGAATTTACCTCCCCAGAAGCACCTATTGAGTTAATGAAATAAATAACATGGTTAGTGGGTCTGGCACTTCTAAAAAGGCACAAATCTCCTGGTTTATGGATCATTTTCATATTTTAGAAAATTATGCAGGAAAAAAAAATGTCCAAAAATTTTGAGTGTAATTCATGTTTTTAAAAGGCACAGCAGTTGATGTATTCAAAACATTGAACAGTAAGTAGTCTATTCCACCTCTTTAGACCACAGTTGTTATGATGTAAAAATTTATGCTGAAGTGAAGATCATGAGAACAGAATGAGAACTTCAAAGAAATGACCTGAAGGTTACAGGCACAGAGGAAACTCCATTGACACAAGCAGAATTACCCCAGTAGTGATCCTGCCCTACTTCATTAGAAGGACTTCAAAGACACCTTACATAATATGAGCTAGTATTTAAAAAAAATTAAAAAATCCCAGTGGGGATCCCAGGATAGAACAAGAAATTCTGTTGTTCTGAAAGATAATTTTAAATCTTACTGTTTGGACTGTGTTCAACAAGAGAAATTTTTTATATTATATTGATTCAACCATATACTGGAAAATAATAATGAGTGTATTTAAATCTAAGAGTTTTCAGTGTAGAAGAATGAGGTTGTGTGATACAGCTCTTGGTCATTTTTCTTCCGTGCACAGAAAGAATAGCATTGGTACCCATCTGAGATACATTTTGAGATAACAGCATATTTTGTCTGGTACCATTTCCCTAACAATATCTTTGCATTCTTAAAGCACTCGTGTCTGCTTTGTACCTCTGCCTTGACATTGTTAAGGTTTTTTCAACATGATGAGACATAACTAGTGAGGGAGGAACCTATAGTCTGGCATATCAGTCACTTGATTATTTTGCTTCTGAAGCATAGAAGAAAACAAAATTACATTTTTTTTCTAGATGCATAGAACTTTCTGACCAACTTTGTCTGCAAGCTGTAGGTTGGAGGCAGATCAAGACTGTGCTCAAGACATGGTTATAAGAAAAGAATGCTTGAATGAAGTGACAGACATTTTATTCTGTCCTGAAGTCCTACTTTGACCCCCAGAGATATCAAAGCAAATAGCTTCTGCTAAGCTTTAAAATATGTGTGTTCAAGGATACAGAAAACATCCATTTGCTCAGTTTCTCTCTACTTTTTCCTGCTTTAGAGATTTTATGAGCAAGCTCTTTTACTTTTTTTTAGGACAACAATAATAGAAAAACCCCCAGTTTAAAAAAAAGATGAGAAGATCATTGTCAGAAAATGTCCACCTGCAATTTGCAAAGCTCACTATTATAAAGATGCATTTCATATTTTAATCTGCCTTTATTTATATTTTGAAAGTTGGGGAAAAAATATAATCTTGTATTTAGTGTCATGGAAGAGAAGAGGGGTCTTTTTACCCTTACTGTAGCTGTATGTGATAGAGCACATGGACCCACTGAGGTGGGAAGTGAGTGCTACAGGGCTTCAGAGGCCAGGTCTCTTTGTACAGTTGTGTAGCTGTTAAGCATTCACATCAGCACCAACTTTATTTTTTTTTTTTTGTTTGTTTTTTTCTTTTCAAGGACTATAAATTTCCTGTTTCCCTTGGGGTCTTTCTGTATTGACATGCATCTTCAGGGTGCTCAGAAAGCTCAAGTAAGATATTTTGGTGGTCAGCCTCAGCTGACGCCCCTAACACTTACAGTGTAGGTGTAAAGTCCTGGTCTGGACTTTATTTAGCATCAAGAAAGGCACTTTTGTCAAGTGTATTATCTTAGTATGAGGTGAATTGCATCTGCAAATACTTTTTTCTTTATATTATCTGTTAAAGGGGGGTATTAGTTATTAGATATTAGTGATGTGCTATTTTTTATTAATATCTACATTGAGACAGATTAATTTTATATTCTTGTGTGTCTTTTTAACTAATTAAAAGCACCAATTCCAAATCATCATGATTTTAAGATAAAGATATTTTCATACCTTGCTCAGGCAAGGATACCTTAATTTGCAAGTTATGCTGTGTAATAAAATGATACAAAGTGTATTAGGTAGGATCAAGCCAGGCTGTGGTTTAATAGAGATTCTGTATTGAAATAAGTCAACCTGAATGCGCAGCATATGAAATTTATGTCACTGGAAAAATATTTAAATTCTTCAAAACAGAATTGGGGATTCCCATATTTTATCCCTGTTAACTTGCTGATAGTCACAACAGGAGGTCAATATTTGTTAGTGATGAAAAATTAATATCTTAAGCACATATAGTTACATTTAAATTCTTGATTGCTAATATTAAAAATCAATTACCCACTCTCATTCCTACAACACAGGTCAGTGTCAAATTCCTCTTTACTCTACTTTGTAAAAATGGTATTATTCAGTCACACTGAAGATATTCAGGGAATATAAACATACATAAACCAACTAACAACACTGTTGGTGTCACCCAAATGACTTGTTAGTGAAAAATTCCTTTGTATACATGCTTTTCTTCAACTGGAAACACTAAATGGACATTAGGGTGCCTGTGTGGAAAAATATAAATTAATTAAAGAAATATGGGCACTACAAATATTAAACAAGGCCAGTGGCTTAATCTCTCTTGTAGCATTTCGTGAAAGACTTCTTTAGTTCTCATCTCAGTGAATGGCTGGTTACTCACAAAACTGCTATCCCAAGCAGAAACTCTTAAGGAACTATATTGCAGCTGGATAATTAAGTATCTTTATCTTTTTGTAAATGGGCCATAAGGCATTCTATTTCAGCTCACTAATGAGGACCATTTTATGGTATTCCTAAGCGATGTCTTTCAAATGCACAGTGAATCGAAGTATTATTGTTGTTACCAGTCACTAAGGCTGGATTTATTGTGAAAAACCTTGATAACTGTTGATAATTTATTGGGTAGTAAATAATTATGCCCTGGAGAGGATGAAAGCTCACTATGTTAAAGTTTTCCAAGACCGAGTCAATTCCTGCAGCACTACAGGAGGGAAATTCTGCTTTAAATGACTTATTTAATAAGTAGTTGAGCAGCTTGAGTGTTTTTGCTGTGCAATTGTTTGCCTTTCTTACTTCAGACTCTTAGAGGGTGTGTGGGAGGGAAGAGTAATATTCTGTTAGCTGCTACAACAGTTCTTTCAATGTTGATGTGAGGCATTTAGTTGGTTACACATATTCTCCTTCCTTCCCACCTTAAAAGTATGTATCTGAGTTCCATATGTAATGAACCTTGGTGTTCCTAACAAATCTGAGACTGGACTAGTTCCTAGGCTGGTAGAATCATCGTAGCTTTAGTAACTGCATTTCAGCATGGCCAGGTAGTTATGCTGGATTGCACATCCCTTTGGGCCTCTCATGTGCACTCAGTGGTATGCACATAGCCACGAATGGCAGGAGGTTGCTGGCAAAGGGGTTATTTTTGCTTTTGCTCCTTGGAAACAAAATCCTTGCACTTCTCCATCCAGTCTAGTGATTGTGGGGTCACAGCATGAACCTGATCGCTGAGCTGCTTCAGTGGAATAATAAACCTGTATAACAAATAAAGCAAGCAAACAACAAGAAGAAAACAAAGAAAGCAAACAAAAACTCCAAGCCTTCCTCCTCCCCTTCCCCTCCTCACCTTACTCCTCCCCTCCCTGGACCCAAAACACCTCTCTTAATAACGAAATCGTTCTCTGGCTGAGGCAGTCAACAATCAACAGAAATGGGAAGAGCAGCACTGCTGCTTTAAGTGACACCCTACCATTGCACTGGGTTTGGGGTTATGAGTAAGCGCTTCCTTAGACACTAAAAATGTTTGTATATATACATATACCCATGTTTACTCATGCTGTCATAAATGAAGGCTGACATTTTCTATTCTAGTCATTCAGCAGGTAAGCAAGCATGAGGAAAGAACTGTAGAGTTGTTTTCTCCCACCTTCTAAAATACCCATGTAAGCTCAAGCTAAGCTCCCAAGGAAATCTTGGATGAAAGACACAGGAGGTGATACTCACCTATTAGTAGTCAAAATGAAAATAGTTTTTTATAAATTATTGCAAAAGAATCAAATGGAAATCAGAAAAAAATTGTACCACAGTATAATTCATGATGTGCTCAAATGCTATGTAAAATATTAGACCCCACATCTCAAAAAACCCACCGCAAAACAAAACAAAAAAACAACAAAATGAAATAAAGATGGAAACAACTACAAAGACAGATGATTGAATATGTGAAATATATTCATTAAGCATGTCTGTGATACTTCAGGCAGTGTAAAAGATAATAAAAGGAGAATGCAGTAGAAATTGTAGGATGCTTGTAGAACATGGATGCAAAATTACTGGCACTTTCAGCTGAGAATGAATGATGACCAGCTGAAATGTACTGGCTAGAAGTTTAACAATGGGAGGCTGTCCTTCACATGGTATGTGTAAGAGAGTGAATGACTAAAATTCATGTGGCTTCAAAAAAGCAACTGGAGAAATTCATGGAAGAAATTTTTTTCAGAGACTATTAAATATCCAGATATTATATCTGGCAGAGGAAACGCCTATGCTGTAAATCCCTGGGTATACTTGCTTGCTCTTACGCTCTTCTCCAGTCCTCTGCTTTGGACATTTGTTCCTACTGAAGACTCCTTTTTGAGCCAAGTGTTAGCCCAGTCCTTGCAAAACCTCAGGGTTCTCCTGAGGCAGGAAAGAACTAAAGGAAAAAGAAAATGAGAATATAAGTAATTATGATGGCACAAGCAAAGGAGAAAACAGAAGAGCAGTGAAGATTAAAATATCAACTCTGGTGAGGAAGCCCCATGACTCTTAGGGCATCTCATGCTGGAGATGAGACATTGCAGAGTCTGAAGTAGCAGTGTAACCTGGTATAGCCGCACTCATAACTTTACAGGATTAGTGGGAGCCTTGACCGTATAGTTTTATGATTAGAATCCTCAAATTTACAATCTATGTACTTGATTATGGAGCAATAGCTCCCAGAACAGAAATATTTTATTTCAGTATATCAAAATGAACTTTTTTTCCAATTTGCCTTTGGCCAGCTCTTTTTGTCAGATTCGGAGCAATCTCACAAAGAAATATTACTTTGAAAATAATTTTGGTGACTGTATACTTTGCTGGAAGGAAAATTCGTGTCCAAACACCAGTCATAAACTTTCTCTCGCCCCCTCTAATAAACAAATATGAGTACACAAGCATGCACAAGCAATGACTTATCTGAGAGGACTGCTGGACTCCAAGTGATCCACCTCACCCCACCCCTTTTTTATGATGATATTCAGACTTTTCATAGAAAAAAAAAAAAACATAGTTTTAATACAGGAGGAAATAATGTAGACAAAGTTTTGAATCATGTGATGGTAATTTGTCTTTATAATAGCTTAGAATTGGATACTAAGTGCATGTAACTCCACTAAAAAGTTCCTCATGATTTACCAATAATAAGTAACTTTAATATTTTTTAATTTCATATATCTCAATGGATTATAATTTTCTGATTCCTTTTCTCATTGGCTATATTGTGTGATGGTGGTAGCTTTAATAATCCAGAAATACTTTTTTTGGAGAGGAAAATCATATAGCATGTATTACGTACCTGAACATACTAAAATCCAGAAAATGCACTTTTCAAGTCCTTTTTGACAGGGGGACAAATGACACAGCTATCACTTATGTTTTTAGGCAGCACTGTGGTTATCTAGAGACCATATCTGACTTGAAGTCAGCCTCCAGGTCTGTACTATTCCCTATGGTTTGTATAACATTTGCAGCACAACTGTGTTGTCGCACGGCTGTCTTGTTGCACGGACTAGTCGGATGACGCTGACAGTTATTAGGTTGCAGTTTAATGTTTGCTCTCAAGTGGAGGTTGGTATATGCAAGACTAGGCCACTGAAACAACAGATCATACCTCTGGCCATAAGTCAGCAAAAACTGCATGGCTGTAACTCTTTGCATATTTTTCCTCCTCAAAGCAAAAATAATCTTCACCCTTTCTCTGTCAGATATGTTTGTGGCTCCTGCTGCTAAGACTAGGAATATATATACATGTGAAGTCCCTATTCCAGGCCTCCTCACTGGGAATATTTGACTGACATCCTTTTGATAACATTAGCAAACTGTTCCTGCCTTGATTCTTTGTGAGCCAGGCACTATTTGCCATTATAACTGGAACCGTGAGGGTGCACAGCAGCTGCACCCAAATGGCTGAGAAAGAGGTCAGAGTTACAGGGTCTCCTGTAGAAATGTTGGATTCCTCACAATGCATCTGATCCCTGACAAGATCAAGGCAAAATTTATTTGCAGTCTGGATCTAAAGAATGCCATTTGGTGGTCCTTGAATGACCTGTCCCGGAATGCTACAGCTGTAGGTAAAACACATCAATTTACAACCTCTTTTCTGATTTTTTTTGAAGTTACTCATCTGGGGACAGAAATTTTCGCCTCAGATGCTTTTGACAGAGCAGCTGAAATTTAGGTCAATTATGTTTGCCAATATGGAGAGAAACATTTCCTTTCTGGTTTCAAAAGCATGAAGATATTTTTGAAGTGTCTTTTGGTATGTATAGTGCCTATTAAATCCTATAAGAAAATCAGAATGATGTAAATAAAACATTAAAACAATGAAAATATAATCATTCACTGAGACACTACAGAAATCTCTGCATATCTGTCCAAATAAGTCACTATCAGGGAAACAAAAAACCCAAGAGCTGCTTTTTATTTCCTGGCAATATCGCTGAAGGACATAAGACTCTCTTGATTAACTCAGCCTCAACCGATTTCACAAACATGACAGTTCAGATATTAAATAATTTAGTAAATATGAATGTGATTTTATTGATTCAGTCAACATAATGAACTGCAGTTTAACATTCTTTCCTGGTTACAAACTGCCTTATTCATTTACTCAGTATCTGATGGGGACTTGAAAAGCAATGAAATAATCGCTTCATTTTCTCAAAAGTAATTAGAAAGTCTCAATTTAAGAATAAGCATGTTATTTCTTAAGTATTTTTTTTCTAGTAGACATGAGATTAGATAATTTTCATACAGCTAAGGAAAAAAATAGATATTGTATGTTTTAAATTTCATATTACCGGGAGGAGAACTGTAGATTACTAAATACTTCAGAAGCTATATATTCTTGGTAGCCAGTTTGTATTTCTTCAGACCCAGGCAGAAAAGCAGACATCCTTCATCTGTCTTAGGAAATAGTAAATTAATTTACTATTGATTTATTTTCATAACTGATAGCAGAAAAATAGTCTCAGCATATACAGAGGTACACACAACTAACAGTTAAGGGATTTCCCTGGCTATTGTTTTAGGAAAAAGCCCTGCATCTCTGAACTCTCTCACTTGCAAGTGTCAGTAACCTTTTCTAAGAAATCTGAAGAGACTACAGCCTCAGACACCCACATTAGCTTTGTACTGAAGGTTAATACCCTGTTAGTAGGAGTAGCAGAACACTTGGGCAGACTCATACAGGACATCAAGGAAAAGAAACAGCTGAAAGAGTGATAATTGAAATAAATAATTCATAAAGGAGGGAAACACAAGTAGCATAGCCCAAGGAGAAAGTTATTGGGCTAAAAATTAACTTTTGAAAGTTCAGTGAGAGAAGAACTTAATTTTTCTTGTTAATTCTCCTGTTCAGAAAAGCAGGTTTTTCCACATAGACATCATTGCTTCAAAGGAGCATGACTTCACCACCAGTTTATTCATCCAGAAAAGGCAATCAAAAATCCCTCCAGGGATCCAAATTTTGGCTGACCATGAGGTTTAAAAACTGATAATATTATTTTTCTTGACATAGACTTATCCTTTTCTTCAGGTACATAAAACTTTGGCATAAGTGCTTTTGAAAACAGCATAACTAACATTAGAAATCTCTGTAAAGTCAGTTAAGAACTTGAAGCTGAACAAAGAAACATAATGGAACGTATTTTGTTTTAGAACTAAGTTTTTGAGCCTTGGGTTTTTTCTTGTTGTTGGTGTGTTTTTTTTTTTAATTGTATTTACACACCTACCATATGTGAGCCAATGCATCATTCAGGAACTTCACTTAATGTATAAAGGATTCAAGGTCTATGAAACCTTATAGAAAAAACAGTCTGGAGCTATAGTAGGTAGAAGTGGTTTGGAAATTGTATGGAATATTAAGTTATGAAAACAACAGGAAACCTTAGAAAAAACATAGTTTGCACTAAAAGAACTAGTAACATTCCTGAGTATTAATTTTCTGATAACTTTGGGTTGTTCTTGCAAATTACAGTCTGATGTATTAAGAAAAACTAAACTTTGTGCTGGTTATGCTTAATATGCCATGCTGCAATCTGTAATTCTGTAATGGTTCAGCTCCTTCATAAGGAGCTGAGCTTTTCTTCCAGCTGGGAGCACCAGCTCCTGAGAGAGGGTGAGAGGAACCCAAGGAAACCATATTCTGGCTACAGTGGTTCACTGAATAAAACCCACTGCTGTAAAAGAAGGGTGTCGGGTTGCTTAGTGTGTAGAAAAATAACACATCTGCTGTCTGTGATCTCAGGTATTTCAAATGTTTGATACTGAGAGGAAGGCTGGAAGGAACTAGGCATACCTATGGGCATCTGTCTGTGCTTGCCACCTTCATCTCTTACCACAACAGCAGTTTTATTGTGGGGTTTTTCTAGTCTTTAAACATAGGAAAAAAATATTTTTAAGTATGCTTCATGGAGATCCATCTCCCTATAAAAATTATTTTCAAATCTAATTCTAATGACTTAAATCAGAATCTTACCTTGCTTAAAATTGAAATAACATGAAATTTAGGGTAAAGTCATGCTTTTTGCCTGTTTTTTTTTTTTTTTTGGTCTAACTTTCAGTTTAAAAGGAACCAAATTCAAACTTCCTTGATTGACTGTTAAGTAGTTATTTCCAAATGGGTTTTAATGTGTGTATAACAGTTAAATAGAGGTAAGATAATCTCTCTATATTCAGATATTAAAAAATAAGTACTTTAAGACTCAAGGAAATGAACACTCTGCCTCTGCACAATTAAATACATGTTTTAGACAGGAGATACTGGTGCCTGCAGTTGAAACAACAGCATTACAAAAATTCAGGCCAGGAAGAATGGATCTAATATAAACCCCCCTGAAATCAATGAGAAGCTTTGCTTTAACTCCTCTAGGCTTTGGCTCCAACCCCAAGTAATTATTCAAATTGGACTTTGGCCACTGATATTAACACCATCTGCTTACAAGAAAGTAACATGAAATCTTTAATTAACACAAATCCTGAAGGCCTCGTTTCTATGTCTTATCCTTAAAACGGCATCTTTGTGAGTGCATTGTTAATGCATACTTTGCTGAGGACCTCACTGCCTGCCACCTCATGGAAATACTGTCACCTACTGCATTGCCAGCACTACCTTTTCCAAATGTGGCCAATTCTCAAAGCCACAGATTTTCCAATTGAAGCTCATATGCAGATATTTGAACCAAGTTTGATTTTCATTTATGATGTTGGATAAAAGTAATAATATGCAGCAAATACATGGAAAGGCAGGAGTAAGAGGTTGTGTTGTTTTGTTTTTGTTAAAATCAAATTTTAAAGGGACAAAATAAAACACATAAAAGGGAAAAAAGAGTATCATATCTCTAAAATTCTGACCTAGAGGGCAGGATAATCTTACAGTTCAGAATTTGTTTTCCCACTATTTTTCTATTTTCACCTTTTTACAAAATCATCAAGATAAAACTTTTAACTTTCATGAAATGGTATTCATGCCAGTTGATCTGACAGTTGGCAGGAATTTGCCTAAAATACTGTTTTGATGTGTTCAAAGGGAGATATTTCAGTCTGCAAATCCTTGGCATTTTTTCATACGATCTTAAGGCACAGATAGTCCCACATGTTATGCTGTTGCTTTTTTGCACACAGTTGTCATTAAGCACGACTTTTGCAGCACAGGCTACTTTACTGAAAGTGAGTAAGTCATAGTTCATTTTGTACCTATAACTCACACTTTCAAGCCAAAAATAAGAAAGAGTGTTTGTGGAGAACTTAAATATTATTTCCTTATTGTAGGGATTAATGAAGTGCTGGACGGGGCACTGCACAGCACTTAAGGACATGTTTAACTTTAAGAATCTGAGTAGACTGATGGATTTCCATGGGAATACTGATGTGCTTAAAGTATGTGTTGGTGGAATAAAGTCATATCCTTCAGTACCATGTGGGTCACGCTACTTTTGTCTGTGAAAGTGAAGGAACACATTCAGATGTTACTCCTTCCACAGGGAATCTCTTGGTTCTTCAAGACTGGGATCCTCAAACATCTTACCTTTCTGATTTCTCTACCTAGATTCATATATCTGGTCTTTCTGCAATACACAAGATCAAGGTCTACACTGGTATTCTACTATTAATTTTTCTCCTGTTCTGGACCAAAAATGAATTAAATAAGTTATGGATCTAAACAGCAGACTTCAGTAGCACTGATTTTTCTAATTTTTTCCACTGATTGTATCTAGCAACTTTTATAAATGTAGATATGAAAATAATTAAATCTCTGAAAAAAAAATAAACAAACAGGTCCGTTGCCCCTAGTCCATAGGCTGCTCAAAGGCAGTACCTCATGAAGGAGGGCACAAGCCCCTCCTTCCATGGTTCTACATTGCTGCCTTAGCAGATCCATGCTCACATCTGTGTCAGATTGCAAAACTGAACAAGTTTTCCACCTCCATGTGCCATCTCTGGGATATTCTTTGGCACCTCCCAGGTACAGCTTGAGTCAGAGACACAGACCTTTGCAGTCAGAAGGAATGTTCTGTGTAGACAGGATGCTCTGTTTATCTATTTACATAATGACTTCACTTTTGCTGGTGCCTACTCTGCCATCTGCCTGCAAGTTTCATATTAGTACTTTAACAGAATTTACTAAATGCACTGTGTAACAACTGCAGTACAGTTATTAGTGTGCATGTTTAAGGGGAATACAGTGTGTAAGAGCAGACTTCCTTTGATGCAGAAACACTTAAGATTGCTATTGTAACTTACCATGTTTTTTTCCTTTTTTTTTTTTTTTTTTTGCAGTTTTACTAAAAAATGTAAAAAAAGAAGAAGAAAAGCCTTTCAGAGACTGTGCGGATGTATACCAATCTGGTTTTAACAAAAGTGGGGTCTACACTATTTATATAAACAATGTCTCAGATCCTAAAAAGGTAAATACTTGTTTTATTTTCTTATTTGTTAGTATGATGTTGCTTGGCTGTAAAGGAACTTTTGGAGACTTTATTGAAGTTCTCATTCTGCAAACTATTTTATAGTATAAATAGCTGGGGCTGTATTTGATATTGAAAAAAATACATTAGAGTGAAAAAAATGGTAAACTATTATTCCAGACATTCTTCTTTCTTCCTGACAGAGAATCCTTCCTCAGTTGCAACATACACTTGATAACTGACTCACTTCCTCCCACTTGGCAGGTTCACTTGTATCAAACTATGGCTGCAGATAAATCTACGATAAAGTTTAGAAGAGTATTAGTAAAGTGCTGTAATGAGGAAGATGATGGGAGGGATTCTCTGGTAACACAGGGAAAGCAATAACAGGATGAGCAGTTTTTAAAGATAAAGATTTAAAAAAATCCTGTTTCTCTTGTAGGGAGCAGGGGAGAGTGGTTTTGGCTGTAAAGAATGCTGAATGTTAGCAGTGTTTGAAATGACCAAGCATATATAATCCTACCCTTCTCAAAACAAAAAAAAAAAAAAAAAAAGTAAGAAAAAAAGAAAAAGGTATCTGGGAGGAGGTTTTTTTTTTGATAAAAATGAAACATTAGTCTGTAAATGAGACTGGTTTTTTGGAAGGCTCTGGTTGCTAAGGCACCTGAAGCTAGGAACATGAGAGAGTAAACTAAGCCTAATTTATATGTGAAGGAATGTTGGCTGTCCTTCTGATCGGTCACTATTAGGTCCAGCCCCCCAGAAGGATAAGAGCTGATTACCTGGGAGAGGAAAATATGATGGTGTCCAGAAACTGGGCTGAACAGGAGAGAGGGAACCACATCTATCTGGTGAATTTATTCTTACTGAATAAAATGGTGATACTGCAAACAGAATAAAACAATAACAAATATTACCAATATTATTGTCTGTAGTCATTTTATGATGTTGTTAAGACATGTAAAGCATATTTCTAAGCTTAATTTGGTTTTATTAGAGGCCTTCTGAAGCCTGTAAAGGTCGAATATTATATTTTACTAAGGAATCAGAGTTCATTATAATATCAGTAGAATTGGGATGAGAGAGTGCTATGGGCAAAGATTAATATAAATCTGGTGAATGTGAACAGAAATATAATTGACAAGACATAAAATACAGACACTTCATTAAGCATTACTGAACAGGACAAGAACAATATAAGCAGTTCTGTAGAATCTATTCCATTCCAAACAGAGATGAAACTTCAAAGTCCAAATTGAATTGCAAGCTGGCAATGTTTTTTTTTAGCTTTATTAAAGCTCATAAGCCATTCCCAAATGCTGGGTTGCAATGAAAAACAGTGGCTATCTGAACACACTGTGTCACTTATGCTTTGATGTATTTACTTTAACCTACTTCACCAGTAATATAAGGACTGCGACACTGTGGAAGACACCCAGTGTTTCTGCTCTATCCTGTTTGCAGACACTGCTATCAATTAATACAGGCAACACAATTCAGCTGATATCATTGCCTTATTTTTTTCCTGGAGGATTCCAATTTTAGCAAGAAAATGTGGGAAAGTGCGTGTGTGCTGAGGGCATTTCTGCTACCACCTGTTTCTTTCTTGCCCTAGTGGTAACACAGCAAGAGCTGATCCTGGGCACATTCATGTTAAAGTGAGGAATGTGATTGCTTTAACAGGCGGTTTTTCAGACATTAATATCGCATTAACAGTCTGCAAGTTAGTGCTGTGCAGAGATAGCTGAACCAGCTTCAGCTGAGGTAGCTTCAAAATCACATGAGTGCAGCACTGTGCTAGTAATAATTAGCCCAGAGGTAGCACCATGCTGACACAGTTAGATTGATCTGGATCCCAATCTAATATCCTGACAGGTACTTCATGCAGACATATCCTCTTGTTTAAAACCAGCTTGTTTATCTGGATTACCACAATGCATTGCACAATCCTGACATGTTTTAAGAGGCCTAATATATTGTTATCATCTGTAAAGCAACCACTGGCAGCTGTCTCATTTATAGTAATTTTATATTTCAGGTCACAAAAATATACCTTAATTTTCTTTTACATTTCCTGAGGGATAGTTACTAGAATCGTGGCATCCAATAGAGGGTATCTCTTTGTCATATATACATATGTTACTGTCAGTTCCTTTTTTTTTTTCCTGCTGATTTAACCGTCATATAGTCATAGAAAATTATTCTCTGTGCTTCCAGCTCCTTACTGTTTATATGGAGTTAGATACGCATACAAATTTAGATTGCACTTTTTCTTTCATACTCCCAGCTTCATAAGTTCATTAATTTAGTTTATTAGTCTTCCACCCCTGCATCAAAAATAAGTGATTCATTTGTGCTTAAAAGAATCTTAATAATATTCCATATTTTGAGATGGGAAGAGAAAAAAAGTAGGTTTATTAAGCTAATTAATTGGCTTACTTGGATATGTGTGTGCGCGCAATGCCTAGTGGTGTTGACAAATAATTGTCCCTAGGCCATAGTGAGAGCAAAGGCAAGAAGAGTCCTTTCAGTCCCCTGCAGACGTGGTTTCAATTACCAGGCTGAAATGAGCAGAGGAGCAATGGGAGAGAGGTTGTCACCATTTTGGAGCTGGACATACCGTATCACCTTCAGGATATAAAGTAGGCCAGAAGGACTGGTCTGAGCACACACAGAATCCCTGTATCTTTCCTTGGATCAATGTATTTGACTCTCCTGCTGTCTCCCCTAATGCCCTGACAGGCATAACTTCTAAAAACTTCTCGGTGCAGTGCATTGAAAATGTAATATTATAATTGCTGGTGGGGGTTATATATATGGGTTTTTTGTGTTCTGCAAAAGCAATCCCACTGCTGTCGTGAATGCAGCTTCACTCCTTCCCCTCTGCTTCCTGCCTGTGGACATCCTAACAAATTGTCATTGATGGTGTCTCTGAGCATATCTTCCAGAGCTTTAAAACATTAAATGTATGCTAGCCCCATATACTGTGGAAACTCTCATCCCTACATGGTTTAACTTCAGGCTCCTGCGCAGCAGAGACACGTGGCCTGAATGTCAAATGGCATGGTCTTGAGCTTGTTGCTTCATACCAAAATGTAAACTAGTGATAAATCTAAAATATGTATAAATAATCCCATACTTACCTTTTAGGAGCTTGAGTACTTTTCCCTTAAAATTTGCATCTAACGAAGGACAAGAGTGCAGTGCTTTAGGTGCTCTTTTAACCTGTATCAGGTTATTTTATTGACAATAAACTCAGAATCTAGAGATGAATACAAATTCAAAGTCACGTTTCTTCATCCTTTTCTTTTTTGGTAGAGGGTTAAATAGCAGAACATGTTAAAAGGTGTTTAATGGCTGAGTGCCATGACTTTGTCTGGGACAGAAGCCAGTCCAGGACATTTGCTGGCTAGAGCTACCCACACTGAACATCTATAATCAGCTTGGCACTCTTCTTAATATGGCAGGTGTTTATGTCTACCAGTGTGGAAAGTGCCAGACCACACAGTGATGGCTTGTGAATAATGGACTGCTGATAAATTTTTCATTGTGCAGTCTTCAATTTTAATTTGCTATAATATTCAGAAAGCATCAAAGCCTTTTTATAGGTATTTTGTTATATTTTAGTATGAAAAACCTATCATTTGTTTGTGCACATCTTTAAAATGACTAGTCTTAATGCAGTTGAGGATTTAATGCTTTAAAAATTGGCAGTGGATTCATGGGAGCTTGAAATGACTTATAGAGTAAATCCATCATTTAGAAATTCTCACTCTAAATCAGACTAAAGAAATTAAATCCTGTAGATAAATGTTTTGACTCACAGTGTCTTTCCTGAAGGAGGAATAGGGCCAAAATGTATGTCTAGCAAATTGTGGGTTTTCTTGTGTTGACCCTTGATCAAGTTCACATGTTTGCACTGTTCGGTATTCTGTTTCCTTCCTATACCTACACGGGAACTTCACTCTGCATGCCTGCAGCAAATTAAAACAAGAGCACTTGCACAGGATGACTAAAACAATGCTTATGAGTAAGAAAGATTTGGACTTGCTTTGCCTGAGGGTAGAATATTGTTCTTTAGTCAACTGAGGAATGAATTTTTATGTAATTGAATAGTAACCTTCAATTTGGCAAAGCAACTTAAAGCTTTCAATTACAGAGCAGTCCTGAATGGATCAACTCTTAATGCAAATGACGAAAGCTAAGCTGATAGGTGGTAACTCTTCAACCCTCTTCATATTGATGTCTTACTTATAAGGAGAGAAATAACATTTCAACAGCACAGGCAAATTGAATTTAGGATAGTTGTAGTGCCAATATGGCACTGATCAGTGCATGGGAATGAAAATCAGGGAAAATTTGTTGAGCAAGTTACACTGAGAAATGGATCTTGAAATCAAGTGTCATACAAAAATAGGAACAAAAATTAATACTACCACTTGCCATATTCCAAGAAATGTGAATTAATAAGCAGTAATTGCACTTTTTTAATCATTTATCCTCTTTATTTTTGAAAGGATAATGTAAGAAGAATAAAACTGAATGAAAATTAAATATCCATTTTGATTATTATTGTTATAATTCAAAGCAAAATATAATAATATAATCTGTGCTATATTTTGAACTTCCTGAACGTGTATTTTCTGTAAGAATTCCTGAAGATTCTTTCTTAGACAGAATGACACTCTGTTAAATAGAAAACATTACTATCACTGAAACACTCTTGTTTGTTAAGAGGAAGTGAGTGATTTTAGGGATACTGCAGAAAAAATAGAAAAGGAGCACAGAGGTAATGTGAAGAGGAAAGCTGAGGATGCAGAGGGAGATGATGGAGAGATGTTCTTGAGTAATGTACTTGAAAGCAAACATTTAGAGAATTACACTGAACACAAGGAGAGCTCTGGTTGTAATCAAGTGATTGAAGATAACATCAAGGGCATAGGCATGAATCCATAAGAAAATAGGCTTCCTTAGTTCTGTTATTCACAAATAGTTCTTTCTCTACTTTTTCCCCCTTAAGATTACAGAATTCCAAGGCAAGTTTTGTTTGTGTTAATTTTTTAATTTTATTTTAATTACTGCATAGGTCTTTTGCAATATGGAAATTGCTGGAGGAGGGTGGACGGTTATACAGCACCGAGAAGATGGAAGTCTGGATTTTCAAAAAAGCTGGAAAGAATACAAAATGGTAAGGTGAAGAATGTGGAATAGTCGTACATTTTGTAGACGTGTTAGATTTCAAATAGTACGTCCTGTAAACTTAAACAGATAGATAGTCTGCCTACAGTGATGTGGTGTGGTCCTGTAGTCTTTCATGAGCTACCTTTTGTCGTGTCTGTTACTTTTGAAAACCATATTCTTTTTGCTCAGTTAGTTGGGTATTATTTCCCATGACTTAGGGACTCTTTCAGATCAGTTACCGAAATTAAAGTGAAGCCAGGCCCAGGCATATGCACTAAATAATATTGCTGTCTGTCCTTCTGAAGTTTTGACCTGCTGTGACATTAAGGGGTAATAAGCATGTGCTGGTTTTCCTAATGTATGGATATTCCCAGCTGAGGGGGACTCCTTCAAAACTTGGAGCATCTCAGATAGAAGTGAAAAGTTTTATTGGGGTTTATCCCAAGTCATACAACACGTCTGCCAATCAAGCGAATGTATTGGAAATGTTGATACTTTGAAAAGGATTAAAAGAAAATAAATAACTTACCAAATTACAGATGACATGACTTCAGCTGGCTCTTTTTTTTTGCTGCCAATTAAAAAAAAGATAAAAAAAATTGCTCCAATCTAAATAACTTCTGAATTTTTCATTTGCTGCATGCTCAGACTTTCTGATGGAGCTCCTTTTTTTGAGTCCCTGAGGACTGGTTTGGATTTCAGTGACATTCCCAGTAAAGTTTTCAGAACTGTGTTATTAGCCTGGAAGGGGATAATCTTTCTTCCAGCAGTTTTCAGAAGGCACTAAATGAAGAGAGGATATAAAATGTTTAAATATAAAAACAATTTTAATTCAGTAAAAATTTCTTTGGGAAAAAGTTCTGTTACAGAACATACAATTTCAGAAATAAGTACACTATTAGATTATTGAAGTAAAAAGTCATTTTGGATTTAATGGATGCTTCCTTTTCAATATTTTCGTATTACTTGAAAGCATAAATTATAGGGATAAAAACTAACCATCTGGGTCAGGTCTCTGCTACTATGGATAACCAGAGGATGTAATATATTTCGTAATTTGTAATGGTTTAATTTAGCAGGAAACTCGGCTTTTCGGGGGACAAGTTTATTGAGGGCTTCCTCAGACCTTTAAAATTATCTGTGTCTTTTGCTTACCTAAAAGACAGATTGATCTCTTCAGACTGTAAGTCTTTGATTTCCTTCAAGGCTTGAGGGTTTTTACTTTTTCATATACCTCACGGAGTTCACCTCTGAGTAAACTCTAGTTTGGACATAGGTCCCACCCTTTTCCTGGAAGACCTCCTAATTTATGACAGTCAGGTTGCTGGTCACCTCATGTTTTTGCCTCACCAGTCCTTGCAAGTCCTGCAAACTGCAAGCTGGTATTTGGGCATATAGATGTACTTGAATTATTAATAGAAAGAGCTACCATTCCAACAAAGGTTTTATTTCTAAACACACTCTCCCAGTTCATTCTGAAAACTTCCAGATGTTATTTATATTTAATTTTTATTTGCAAAGTGTCTAGCTCCTGTTTCAGAATATGGCCTTTTAATTCCTTTTATGGTCTACATCTGTTTTAAGTCTTATTTTAATTTATCTTGTGAAGGTTTCAGTTCCAGGTTTCAGTTTTGTTAGTATTCTTTCTGCCTACCTTTCCTGACTCTAAACTCTATATTGCTTCAGTAGCAATACTAACTTGCACTTTTTTCTTTTTCAAAATAGGTCCTCACAATTAGCATTGTGCTTGACCTGAGAAAAGAGACAAAAACTCAAACTGTTGTGCTGTTTCCTTTTGTAACATTAATTGGTGATGGCTGTTTTTCTGTTGAAGTTTTGTCCATTTACAAAGTGTGCGCATACTCTTTTTTCTCTCCAAACACTTGAAGAATCAAACAACTACGGATAGAGCTCCAACTCCTTCCAGTCACGTTAGATTATTCACTTTCTTTTCAAGTGAGAGGCCAATTGCATACAAATGAGCAAGGCACATTTTAAATATGTTTGTATAAGCCTCATGATTCTTATTCCATTATTTTAGTGGAAAACAACTTCAAATGTGTTTTTCTTTAAACAAAAATTACATAAACCATGTGGCTTGGCTGAGAAGAATGTTCTTGACAGAAAAAATAAATTTGCTCATAATTTGAATGCTCATATTGTGGAAACATTATCTTAACTTGGTTTTGTTAAAACTAGCTATTCTGAATTAATTTTAGATAATTTTCCGTATAATAAGTATTTAAGCTATGTTATGCATTGATATGGCCAAAAATTTTCTAAGTTCTTGCATTCACGGTAATCTAATATTATTGATATATTTGCCACATTCCTGTATTTTTCAAATAAGAACTCAAATACTATCAAACAGATCTGAAGGTAGTAACTCTGCTCTTCCTGTGACTATTCCAGATTGAATGAGTTTATGAAAAGCTCATATTTTGGATCATCATACATGACAAACTTTTGCATTTAGACTAAAGAAAACGCACTTTTATTGGCATGTGGAAAATGTGTATATGTAGATATATATATGCCAGCTACAGATTCCTAGCTATGAACAGGCCTGTGGTTTTATGACAATTAGTAGTTTCCTCCACTGATTATGGCTTCAGATATATTCAAGTAATCTATTATTTTGTCACAAACAGTAACTCAAAGAAATATAAGCAAAACAAAAAAAAAATTACACTTAATGTGCATGTGTTTGTTGATTGATCTGATATTGATATAGATTTTCATCTTCACTCTTATTACCCCCAGATTGTTTGCCTGTGAAGAAGGATCCCCCCCCCCCCGGGGCAAAGATATATAATTATACAAAGATAAAGCTGTTCCTGATAGTTAGGTAACTGGATTTTCAGACAGCACTGCCTTGAATTCAGAGCTGAGATTTTATCATTAGCACATGGGTTATTCTGTTTTGCTTTCTTCTGCTTAGCAGAGAAGCAGAGGTTGTTCAAAGCATGTCTTCACAGCTTTTCCTTTCCTTTATGGCTTACAAAGCCTGTTTTGAGGGAAAGAATTGTTGGTTCAAAGAACATGAGGAGCTATTTTGAAGATAACTTGGGAATAGGAAAGTAATACAGAAAGTGTTGTGGAAGGTGGAAAGCTTTCATAACACTGTGTGTACTACAACCATCTAGCTAGATAGATAGATAAAGAGCTAGAGGAATATCTCAGAATTTCTTCTGCAGAAACAGTTTCATGTTCTTTCCCTGCCTGTAGTCTGAAGAATGTTTTAAATGAGGTTGCAGCATCGACATAGCCCTTCCTGCAAAAGGAAGGATTTGAGGACAGGATGGACCTGTGAGAAAGGCAAAAACTAGAGAATGCATGTCCTTGGAAAAGACAGAAGGCATGTTCCTTCTGTGCCGTAAACAAACAAGACAAGTTGGGAGTGGCAGTATTGAATTATGTTGCTTAAATAAGCAACATAAAATGAGAGTGAATTATGTGAGTACAAGGGGATAAAATAGCACACTTCAGACATGAATAACTTTGTGACATATAACCACAAATACATTTCTAACGACAGTACACTTCAATGTCATGAGTTAGTTACATCTGAAAAAAATCATTTACTTCAAGGGACTGGGATAGATGACATGGAAATACTTTGCTTCTTTCAAATATTTACCAAGTAATTTGGATATAAGGAAATGATTTTTGGTGACTGGAATGTGTATTAAGATATTGTGTGAGTAACGCCTTTCATGGAGACCCACCCCTCTGTGATAAAGGATGACATGTCATGCTAGTTTAATAAAAAGTCATTTCTGATTGCAACAGTTACTCAGATAATTGTCACTTTCATCAGTGTCATAAAAAGAGCCAGCATGTACTTTGCTTCTCCTGAGATCTAAATCCAGCATGTCCAGTGGAGACAGACATGATATCAAAGCAGTTTTCTGAAAGCATGTGCATGAAACTTGGTACTGAGCAAGGCTTAATCTACAGTGTGCATTTCAACAGTATGACCTCAGAGAGCAAGAATGAAACAATATTTGTTTCAGAGGGCTTTAGATCACTAGATTAGGCACCAGAGAAGGTGTTACCACAAAAGGAAGCATCTTTATTTTGGGACATATTTTTGGATGTAAAATTATACACAGTTTAGTGTTGGAGCACAGTTGTGTTTTAAATGTGTGATACTCAGCACGGTCTTCCCTATGCAAATATAACTGGATAACATCAGTTTCAAGACTTGTGTTGACACATGGCTATATACTTGTGCCTGTTCTGCCACAAGTGTTTCAATTTAACAACATCAATGTATGCCACTTGGACTCATGTGATCTTCCAAAGGCTCTTAATATAACCATGGAAGGCATGCCATACATATAAAACCTAATACATTTTATGTAATGATATCATGATTCAGCTTAATTATGCTAGCATCCTGTAGCAGAGCACCATGAGAAAGATTAATGCTATTAAAGATACTTTTTAAACAGAAGATGGAAATGCTACTTTACAAGAGCCAGACGAGATTTTAAGAGGTTGTTTCACGAATCAGGTATTCAAACATTTAGTAGAATTGTCTCAGAGGTGTTACCAATTGATAGTTGTGTGCTTTCATCATGGAACAGTTTTTTCTTCAGGGATGAGTATCTCCTGCCTGATCTGTTCCATCTGGGACTCACTAGAGGAGCTCTTCACTTTGGGGCTAACATGTAAAATTAGCACTGTAACATTTTGACCCTGGTGTGAGCCACCTTCTGTTCTTCTTAAACTACTCAGAGTAGCAGGTGAGCCAAAGCAAGAGAGAAAAAAAGCAATCTATAAAGTTTGATGCTTGGGGTATTTAGGCAGATTATGGGGCAGAGATTCAAATCCCTGATCAAGTTTACATGCAGATAGTTTAACTGTTGATCTTCCCTGTAGTATCTATGCTCTTAGTCATGCACATCTTTGATAGATGGGATGAATCAGTGTCTTTTGGAAAGAAAAGAGAGAATGAAGCCCTACCTCCAAATGTTCTTTCTTTTTGCCTGAAGTGAAACCAAAGTACTTTTTTAATTTTCTTTTTTTTTTTTTTTTTAGATTTTAAATCAGGTATTAAATAAGGGCTAAAAGCCCTGAACCAAGCAATTTATTTCTTTGGAAAGAACAGCTCACAAAGATCTCTTAAACTCCTAATTCATCTTTCTTAGATCACAAAACTTGAGTTTTCTTTTCTTTAAAAATACCCATCTTCCTGGGATGCACTTATTAGGAGCCACACTAAGTGCCTGTATATTCCATGATTCATTCAGAGTGAAGAAGGTAGTTTGGGAGAGGTAAATGTGTGGTAAATGCTCTCCTGTTTTTAGTTAAACAGTAGGGAAGTTAGTTTGAAATCGAGACTGTGGATAATGCACTGTCTGTTGTATATGGGTCACTGTAGAAAACATATGTTTGGGGACCATTACCTGGACAAATGAAGTTTGATAAACTTATGCTGTATGTTTTGCAAAAGAAAAAGGAAAAACTGAACTTGTGTAGGTCTACTAACGCATTTGTTCTAGAACAGAGCAACAGCCTGAATTGCTGAAGCATATGAAGGTTTTGAGACACACTTTCTAAACTTGGAGTGATTATTACAACCATTTAATTCTTTAAAATGTCAAGAATTTAGGTTTGTTTTTTTTTAATTTTGAGAAGATACCTCTGGCTTTAATTTAAACGTATTTTTTGAACTTGCCAATAAATATTTATTAATATTTTATAGAAATAATTTTGAATATTTAGCATTATTAGGATATTTGTTCTCTGAAGAAGTTGAAGTCATTTCTATAGACCACATCTTTATTTAAAATACTGTAAGGAATAATTCTATGTGATCTAAATGAAGATGTATACTGACCTTTTTAGAACTTATCTTCTTAAACAGAATCTATTCCACATTCTCAGCTAAGGCAAAAGGAGCTGAATATTCTTTATGGCTTCTGAGAAGACACTGCTGCTGTAAAATACTGATTTATTATCTGCTTTATTCAGTGAATTGTCTGACAGGAGATGAACCCATAGGATATATTGACTGTGTCTGGTTTCAATTTTGTTTTGTCTATAAAAAGTCAAAGCTTCCTATGAGCATTATCAGACAAAATAAATAATGTAAGAGAGATAATTGTTTAATGAATTTGGAGTAACATGATTCAAGCCAAATACCCCCACAGATTTTGCCAAAGCTAATAAAACTCTTTTGCACCCTACTTATTATTTTTGAATAATCATCAACTTGTAAATTCTTAAGGTCATTTTTAAAACAAGTATTGAAGCTTGTTTCTTTGTACTCATGAGGGCCTTAGTAGTTTTGACTGTTAATCACCATGCAATTGGAAACAAGCTGAAGTATAAAATATATAAAATTTATGAAATTATGAAATCATGGACTTGTGTCTGTGATTCCTGGTTGTAAGTGCTTTAGTGCATACAAAACAACAAATTACAATTTATTTATTTTTTTACATAACTATTGGTCACTATATCAGAATTTATATATGATATAGTTATAGGCATAAAGAGACATAAAACTCCTTTGCTTCGTCCTAGTACATCTGAGTCTTTTCCTGCTATATTCTCCCAACTTCCAGGGTGCTAAGAAGGATAATGTAGGAGACCTCTGACAGCTTTTGGAAATTTCTGAACTTTTCCCATTACGTTAAGCACTCTTTTGGGAACTTCAAGCTTCTGATTTGCCCCTCCTTCCAAAATGTTACGGAAATTTCAATGGAAAAATAATATATTTGGAATAAAATGTAAATTTTAGCAATTAATCCCTCTACTTGGATACATACATGAGCAAAATATAGAAAGTTAATGACAAAATAGTGTCTCATAGTCTTTTAAAATGTAATTTTGGAACAGTGTTTACTACCCACTGGGTTTCAGAGGGACTTAAAATGTAGTTAACTACAAACAAACAAATTCATTAAATACAGATGTTCCTTTTCCTGGAAGATTGATAGCTGAGGATGACTTGGAGCACTTAATGTACTTCCTTGAGTTTAAGTACAAAACTGTAACACAAATAAGTCTGAAAGTATTTGCTATAACAATATGAATGCAAAACCCAATGAGTATGTTAGCAGAGTATACATGTACTGGGAAACAAAAACATTTCATGGCAGCTATGAATCTGTGCAGGTGAGTCCTAATGTCAACTTTTAAGATTCAGAACTGTGCTCTAAGGCATTCTCAAATCCAAACTCCTCATCTATAGAAGATGACAAGCATGGTCTTAGCTAAGGCTGAAGTCACCTTAACACTTGGAACCCCACAGATTTAAGCAGCAGTATAAACATAAATGGCTTGTGTTTATACCACTAACTAAAATCGTTGCATTTCCTTACTGAACAACTGCTGAATTGTCTCATGAACAGCAAAATTAATGAGGTCTGCTTTTCTGTGGATTTTTGTCCAGTGTCTTGCAAAGAAGTCCTATTCTTATTGTAATCTCACGAATCCCCATTATTTTCTAAGAGCTTCTGTGGCAATAGCTTGAGCTCCCCTTTTATGTCCCTCAAATCTCTCCCAGATATTTAAGGATTCTCTAAGGCAATACATGCTAAGCATCTGCACCTGGCTGCCTTGTGTGCGCCTGCTGATAGGCAAGTGAAATAGGCAGCTGCTGAGTTCCTTCTTCATCATTTCTCTCAGCAGCAGCTCATCCCAGATGCCAGTTCTCCTGAAAACTCATTGAACTTTAAGTTTGTGTGATTTCTCAAATGTGTTCAAAAAATATCGCACAAAAATAAAGGACAGGTGGGCATAAAAATTGCAAAAGCTTGTTTTCCTTAAGCTTTATGGCTGAATGACAAAATAAAAATTAAAATTAAAAAAGAGATTTTATATTTGAATTGTTTTTGTATTTTATACTTTGAAGACTATAGATCTTGAAGGCAAATCAAAAGAACCTGGCACAACCATTTTCTTTGCCACCCTCTGAGAAGGGAAGGTTTAATTATGATTTTCAGGGGGTTTTGTTAATTCAACATCATTCTCTTCTGTGCACAGAAGCATCAAAATAGGAGTGGTTTTGCAGCAGTGACAGACCAAGATACAAACAGGGAAAGCTGTGTAGTTAGAAAGTATGTGGAAAAACTAGCAAGCATTTAAATCTTTCTTCAGGTTTGAAATAATGGCCGTAAGCTGTAGACTAAATACAGGTTGGAAGTAGTAGAATTTGGCATAATAAAATTATACTTGAAGAGATGGTTCCCAACTCTGTACTCAACAGAAATGTACTGATGCTCTCTGTTTCAGACCTATGAAAGTTTGAGTGCCTGTTTGTTTATTGGTTTTCCCAGCCATATTAAGCGTTTAAAAAATGCACAACTTCTTAGGAATATTCCTTGTTTCAGAGATATGTTTTGTATTCCACTTACTTCCTTGGTTTTCTTTTCATACAAGCGAGGATTTTGTTTAAAAAGAAGTTGCCCTTGGCAAGAAAAAAAAATAATCACTGTTAGTTTAGGCATTCCTAATCTGGGTTTCAATGTTGTAGCTCCTTATAGTAAGATTCAGTTTTTTGTAACTAATGTGGTAGCTTTCCTCATAATTTTATATTGCTTTTTATATTCCTACAGTTCCCTTTTGCTGCAACTTCATTTCCTCTGGTCAGAAGAACAAACCACTTAGTGACAGATTTTCATGTTAGTGTAACAGTACATGAATAGGAAGCATGAAGTGTAAATGTGAAGAAGGAAAGTTATTATTATTTCAGAATAGCTATATATGGTGTCTGGAGTTTATATAGAACACATATGGGAACACATAATGCTAAAAAAACACATGTATTTCATCCTGAATAGGCTTCAATCTAAATAAGATAAGACAAATATAATTCAATAGAGACACAGTTCAAAGGGGAATCAGCTTAGCTTGCCGGCATTGGGAAAAAGGGAGAAAGGATTTCCTGAAAATCTTCTTTTAAAGGGAGACAGCTGATACCAACAGTATTGTACCCTCTGTGAATCAAAACCCATGTAGACTGCAAAGAAACATACTTTGGCTTGTATATGAACACCTATGGTTCAACTTCTATCTTCTGGATTTTAGGGAGACAAACTGTCTGTTAAGTAGTCACTGTAGAGCGTATTTTGCCTTCCTGAGACAAGTGGCAATGACCAGTGGTGAAAGAGGATATCAGAGACAAACCACTGACTGCTCTGGTATGACACTGCCAAAGCTGCTAGAACAGGAGAGACCATGTGTGACAGTCACAGGGCAAAGAGAGAAGGCTGTGGAGATGGAAAACATCAAAGGAACAGATAGTAAACAGTGAAAACATACAAAAGAGTATGTCAGCTGTAGACAGAGTTTATGCAGGTGAGGAACAAGTTTTTTGTGTTTTAGGAAGCATGCATGACTCCAAAGGTGCATGTGAATGAAATCAAAGCAGTAGGTGAGAGATAAGCATCACCAAGGGAAAGCTTGAGGAGCAGGACTTCACACTGGAAGACTGATGTCAAAGCAAGATATCACCAACCAGTATTTACAAGGACTTGCATAGGAAATCCTCTACTTGAGAAAGAGTATAATAAAATAGTGTGCAGGAAAGGAAAAGCAAACCATTAATATACTCCCATATTTAATGTTGAGCCTTCTCTGCGACTCACCACAGACTACTAAATTTCAATTCTTACAGACTAAACACTTTGTTATAAGTACCACTTGATGGTCTCTGAACCAATAGGCTGATCATGTGTCTTTGAAACATAAACTTGTGTACCTAGCTCCACACAGTTAAATGTGGCACATCTTCTAAGCCTCTAGTAATAGTGAGCACCAAATATCTGCTCAGGTAGGCCAGTTAAAACAAAAGAATGAAGTATATAAATGCTACAGCTGAGGATCACTCACAGACACCTATCCAGTAGATCTTATATACTGAAGAGGATTTTAAACTAAAAGCCTTCCTTTGGCTGTGGCAGAAACTTGACAGCAAAGGAATGGTCCATTCTTCTTTAGAAGTTAAGACATGAGATATCATCCACATTTAACTTGAATTCAGTATATAGTCTAGGCTAAATTAAACTCTTTAACCTTTTATACTGTATAGCAGAATTCTGTTTTGACTTAACTGTCTTAATGATAACTAGGTTTAATGCTATATGAAATATGTTATAGAATATGACTGTCCAGTATTCCCGTTGAAGGATGTGCAAATATAGCATCACACTATTCATATCTTGTAATTGGAAAGTGATTTTCCACTGATAACCCCAACTGCCCTTTCAAATATTAGCTAGCCTGCATGATGCTCCTACATGGCATGTATTAGTAGACTCATTATAGAGATAATCAAACTGGAGCACAGAAAGCTATGATCAGTAATTAATATGTATAGGTAAAATATATTGATGGTTTTATTATTGTATAATAGTTCTATCAGCTACAACAATTACATCTAGTTGTTTTGCCAACTTTTTTCTAGGGTTTTGGTAGTCCATCAGGTGAACATTGGCTGGGAAATGAATTTATCTTTGCAATAACAAGTCAGAGGCAATATTCTCTAAGAATTGAATTAATGGACTGGGAAGGAAACCGGGCATATTCACAGTATGACAGATTTCACATAGGAAATGAAAAGCAGAATTACAGGTAAGAATCTCTTGAAATTCTTCTGACTCTGCTAAGTGACAAATATTGTTCATTTTTGCTTGGTATATATAAGAAAGGACAATAATACTATGCGGATTTTCATCAAAAGTGAATAGAGAGGGTAAAAATGAAATGGAAATTAATTTCTCAGTGATGGAAGGTTAGAGTAAATGTAACATATCTAAGAATAATGGGTGATCTATTAATCATGCTGACTTGTAGAACTGCTAAAATATCTGCATAACTTTAATCACATCTGAGACTATCAGAACTCAAACCTGATTGAACAGAAAAAGGATATGGATTCTTCATTGCAACTTGAAGGACTTTTACCTCAGAAGCATAGGATTGAAATAATGGACATGGGAATAAAAGACAAAAAATGTCATTAAAACATTTGATATTTCCAAGCTAAAAATTCAGTGTAAGTCAAGACAAAAACCAGAATGCTGGATCTTATTGTGAGGAGATGATAAACACAAAACACAGTGTCAGGTACTAGATATCCTTGATTCATCATCAGCAGCAGCATGCCATTTATTATAGTTCAAAAAAGACATAAAATTAAAACTTTTTCCAATAACATTTTCTCCCATATTTTCTTTTTAAAATGAAAAAGTAGGAAACTCAAAGAACTTAGAGACACAAGTCATATGCATGACTTTAGAGATTTCATTGTATGTGATTTCTAAATTCAAGTAATTTGGTTCTCAAAAATATTCAGAGTTTTTGTCAGAGGGCACTAATGCAGAATTTAGAAGTGCAAAAGCTACATTCAGAAGGAATCTATATGAGTTTAATTCCTACATAAAGCCAGGCACACAAAAGAGAGCTCTGTCCTCTGTTACCTCTAGCAGTGCTGTGCCTGGCACTGCCCATGGCATTTTCATCAGATATTGGGAAGGTGAAGCACCCATTCTGAAGCACTTTTAGGCAATGAATAAATATAAGTAAAGGAAATTTCTCAAAACAGAGGCTAGAATTATTTGTACAAAACGTAAAATCAGCAATGTAAAAGTGGGTGATGTGGGACCTTAAACATTAGTAGAAGATGCTAAAAAATGTAAGGAAAAGATGGGACAAATACTTGTCAACTGAGAAAAAATTTCATAGGACAGTCAAGCATAAGTCTAAAAATTATGATGAAAATCCAAAAAAGACACAAGGAATATTACTAAGAGGGTGAATTACGGTGGATGAATTTCCTAATAAGACAATGTCTTATTTGCTCACATTTATTCTGGACTGGATAGCGACAACATGTATTGTTAAGGAACTGGAAGGATGTTGACAATTTAACTTTCGTTAAAGCTTAGATAAGGGAGGATTTCTTTTCAGGATTCACCTTGGATCATTCATGGCAAAATAGCAAGAGAATTCCTTGTTTTATTTAAAAACGCTAGACTGCATTTGCAGTAAGATAGTAGAGCAACTTGGAAATGCTTAAAGGATTTCTGGTCATCATAGGCCCATGAAATGTGGCAAGGAGTTTTGGGAAGGGCTGCACTGTCATCCCTCCAACAGTCTGGGAACTCTGTTGCAGACTGTGGCAGATGAAAATTCTTCCTGCTGAACAAGAAAAATAAAAGAGATATCTTCCAAAAGTGCATAAATTAAATGAGGGTATACAGGCCTCAAAAGTATAATGTTGAGTAACAGTGATAAATTCTGCTACCCATGTTCAAGTCACTTTTGCACAAAAGTTGGAGAGAATTTGACTTGGACAAATGACTGCAGTTTTGGTTCCTGTCCTACTCCATAGTCTAATAAAAGAGTAGAATGAGTTCTACTTATGCTGTCTGTGTGGCCTTCTTACAGTACAACAGAATTTTCTTTGTCTGAGGATCAGGGAATATGTTCCATTCACGCTATTGTGGAATAAACAGAGAGGAAAACATGAAGAGCTATAAAGGCTCTGTCCATCTCTGTTGGCCATTTATTTCTACTCAAACATATCTGATTAAAAGAAAATACCTGAGTACATGGTGACAGTTCTGGAAATCTTGATGAGTAAGCCACATGCAAATCTATTTTTTTTCATGCTTGTCAAATGCACTTGTGCTTAGTACAGACAGATCTATGTCCAGCAGATATTTTTCAGGCTAAAATTATGTTGGGCTCTTTAAGAAAGCATTACAAATATATATCCTATGACATAAAAACTCTTTATTTTGCTTGCCAGCATCACTATCTGTGATAGAAGCAACTCCAGAAGGGAGGCCAAATAAAAGCCTGATTATTGAGCCTTAAACAGCTGGCTACCCTTCAGAGAATGCTGTTTTCTCTTTATCTGAGAAGCTGCCATTAAGAATTTAAATGATTCTTCTGAAGCTGAAAATTACAGTTCCCAACCTCCTGCTCGCAGTGCCTTTCCTGTACAACTGCCAGGCCTTTTCCATGTTTGATTTCAATACCTCAAACACAAAACAAACAAACAAAAAAAAAAGCGCTTTTCAAAGCTTTAGTTGCTGTTAATTTGAAATAATTTTGCCAAACAAACATACTCTCTTCTTTTGGAAGCTATTAGGCTTTCTACTAGTGACCCACATTAAATGCTGCTTTGCAAAAATAAGTAGTTATAGGCTGGCTGCACTCTACATTAGTTTCAAATAACACAAGCTCACTAAGAAATAATAACCAGTAAAGAGACAGCTTTCCAAGCTGGTCTGGGCAGTAGGTCAAGGTGATCTGAAACAGAAGGTATTGAAACGAAAGGAAAAGCTCGGGAAGTGGAACTTCTTTAACTTATGCTGAGTATGTTGTACATTTGGAAGACATATATGCACACAAAAAATACTTGAATATAATAAATTAAAAAGAAATAAAAGACAAAACAAATACCATGAAGGGATAAAATGTGTCTGAGAAAATATGGAAAATCATTTTCATTATGATTTTCCAAAATCCAGCCCTGACAGTATGCAAAGTTTGATTCAGTCTGGATAACTCCCAATTGGTGATTTCAGAAGGGTTCTGTTTTTCCTCTGGTTGTTTGTATTCTCTTTACTACTTTTTATTAGCCTAAAGAATCTATGATTAAAAAGGTTAATGCTGAACACATGTATATTAAAAATATACTTGTTTCTCTTTTAAAATGAGATAGCTCCGAAAGGGTTTCTGGGAATGTAGGATAAAATCTATTTAACCCAGATGATGACAGAATAGAGGAAAGTTAAGAAGATGGCTACCAAAGCAGTAAATGTATAATGATACTAACTGAAATAGGAAAATCAGTGCTGCACCACATGTGAAAGTTTCAATAGCATAGAAGCATCCAAGTAATTAATTTCCTTTAGAATATCTTTAGGCTTCTTACCTGCACAAAATGGTTACACAGAGGGCTGTTTGTAAATATGATGAAAACTATTTCTGTCAGTCTCTTTGAAGTCTTTCTTACACTATGGCAAGTAAAATCTCCATAGAGTAAGAAAAATCGGACCTTGCAAACCCAATTTAGTGCAGTGTTTCTTAATTTAAGTCAAAGGAGTTATTCACATTTTATGTACTATAAAATATAAGTTGAAAGAGACTTCTAGAAGACACACAGCCTCTCCTCTTTTCCTTTGTAGACTCTACCTAGCCCATTCTTGATAGCTAGCTGACATTGGTCAATGTTCTTAGGAGCTGTATAGGTATGACACTTTGATGCTCTGACTTCTGTCCTCAGACCTTCCAGAATTAAACATGAAAACTAACCATGTGTTGGGATTTCAGGCACCACACTTCATGATACCACACTCTATTTAATGAAAACAGATATACTGATGCCATATTTTGAACAGCAACAATTTCAGTCTGCATGCACATCCAGTTTTGGTTTTGCTATTCATGATGCAGAAGCAGCACTTCCAAGAAAGACATGGGATGAAGGGGGGGGGGGGGGGGATAATTTTGAATTGGCTGAGATATTTGTATCTCAAAACCCTTAGAGAGTACACCCTCACCTTCCTATGACAATATATTCCAGTATTTAGTCATTTTTTTACTTCGAAAAGCTTTCCATTGCTGCCATGACTCACTACCACTGATCCTGTCCATGGAGGAATATGATTAAAGACAAGGCAGTGCTGTTAAGGTGAGCAAAGCCTTGGGATTGCTGTAGGTATAGGTCAAAACTGGTGATGGATGGAGAGCATCCTAATTTCTGTGAATGAATCATGGACTTAAGGTGATGGCTGGTCTTTGGTACTTTATGGAGAACAGTCTTTATATTGGAACCAGCATCATAAAGAGATTAGTAAATCTTACAACAAAATGAAAGAGGCATATGTACTTTGTTAGCAGATCAAGTAAGAGGCAGTTTGATAGAATATCAGTTATGCAGAGAACAATCAGATGTATGGTTCTTCAGATGCAAGAAGATAATGGAATTTGTTGTAAACAGGAGAGAGTCATTGAATTGATTCGAGTTACTTGAAACCACCGACATGATCTTGTGATTCATACGAATTAGGGAGCACAATTTCCAAGCTCTACAAAATACTGTGTCTCTCAAGCCTTTGCTTTCGGAAACCAGATCAGTTGTTGAATATAAACTAAAAATGTTAACCTTTATGGAAACTGATAGTAGAGAGTTTTTAGTTCACTGAGTACTGGATTTTTTAGTTCTTGCTTATTTAAGAGTTTGTATATTTAGTTTCAGCAATAGTATTATTTCTATCTGTTTTCTTAGGCAAACTAGGTAGGTAGTCTGGAGCCAGAGGCCTTGATGTAATGTTAATCTTTGATTAATTTTTTTTTTTTAGGTGGAAACTATTGGTTTATTTAATCACCATTGTTGAACTAATGCTGGAATTTCATATCAAAATTACTCACCTTTCTGTAAAGAAAAATTTTCTTTTGTACAGTCTTTTAAATTGTATGAATAGAACTGCTGTAATCAGTAGTAAAGGAAGTATTATTTGAGAGTATGACTTTGATGGGGATAGCTGGGTTTATGCATCTTTAATTTAAAATATGTTTCACACACTGTTGCTATTGCAGAAACAGGACATTAACAGGCTACTAGGCTATTAGGCTACCACTTTGGTGTAGCAAACCTCATTTTTAAGTGTTACTTTGGTTCTTTGTTATCACCCAGCCTTTTTGGTAATGCATTTGCAATAAGTAACATAGTTCCTTCTTTTTTCATTTGAGTTTAGGTAAAACTGACTTGTAAGTTTTTCTGAACCATCTGCCTAGCTTCATCTGTGTTACTTGTGTCACAGTAAAGCTTCAAAGGGTCCATTCTTAGGTGGAGAAGAAAAATCCAATGGAGGACACATAGAATAGGATCCTCTGAGACTCAGTCTTGTGCCCAGACCCTGGTAATTTTTTTGCCAACTTTGAAAACTACAAAATAACTCAAGAAACAGACATGGTATGAAAGTTTAAACCCATAGTAATTCAGTTTTCTTCGGAAACTTGAAATTCAATTTGCAAAACTACTTCAGAGGGAATATCCATGTAAAATCCTATTAAGAGACAGGATGATATCTGTGGTATGCATACTTTCCATTATTTGAAAATATATTTCATATTTTTTCACAAAACAATGGTATAAAATAGATAATATGGAAAAAGACATAATGTCTCTATGAATATATAAATATCTGGCTGAAATAACTTTATTCTACTTAAGAATACTGTCAGTCTAATAATATTTCATAAAGTCTAAATACTGGAAGTGCAGGGATTCAATCTAATGCCAATTAACCGGAGGTCTTTCTGGAACCAGGCCATTGTTATTACTAAAGCTCAGTGGCAGTTTATGTACTACCTCCAAATGTAAGCAGAAATGAAATATAACATTTTCTCTGACTAAATGAAAGTTAATGCAAATACACTTGTAGAGTTTATGAATACTAAAAATTAACTCAATCAATTTAAATCCCTATGTATTCTATGCATCCATAACTAATCATTTCCCATCTCTAATTACATAAAGCTAATTTATAGTTCACTATACAATAGCCATGACTACCTTGAAGCAGGAACAGAGGTTTTCTTCTTCTGTGTTAAGGAATATAATAAGAATGCAGTGAGGTGTTCTGGCTATACTGGAACACAGTTGAAGTCTTACGAAGATGATGCATGGACTCCCGAGGTAATATGAGCTAACAGTGAAATGCCAGTGAAATACCTCAAAGGAATTAAGGAATGTTCCCCTAAGAAGGTGATATGGCACACAGCCCAGCTGAAGTGCCTATGCATCAAATGCACACAGTGCGGGCCACAAACAAGAGGGTCTGAAGCTACAGTGTTGCTAGAAATCTATGACCTAGTTGCCATTACTGAAACTTTGTGGGACAAATCCTGTAACTGGAGTGCGGCTATCAATGGCTACAGGCTGTTCAGACAGGACATGCAAGGAAGGAAGGGCAGAGACATCTCCCCTTATGTAAAGGAATGGATAGAGTGTGAAGAGCTGCCTCTGTAGAATAGACACTGCAGGCTGGAAGCTCGTGGGTAAGAATCAGAGACCAAGGCAACAAAGGAAACCTCATAGTTGCTGTCTGCTACAGGCTTCCTGATCAAGGGGAACCTATTGATAAGACCTTCTTACTCCAGCTACAGGAGTCATTGCACTCTTAGGCTTTTGTCCTGCTTGGCAACTTCAATCACCCTCAAATCTACTAGAAAAGTAGTTTGGTAAGCTATAGGCAATCCAGGAGACTCCTGGAGATCACTGAGGATAGCTTCTTAAGCTGGGTAACAGACAGCCCTACCAGTGGGGATGTGATACTGGACCTGTTTGGTCACCAATACAAGTGAACTAACAGGTGATGCCAAGATTAGAGGCAGCCTAGGCTGTAGCTGGTCAAGAAGCTAGTCAATAGGACCCCCTGGAAGATTGCCTTTAGGGCCAAGGGTGGAGATCAGAGCTGACAGATCTTTAAGGACATTTTCCAAAGAGCACAAGAGCTCTCAATCCTCAGGTGTAAGTAATCAAGTAAGGAAGGCAAGAGACTCGTATGGATGAGTTGAAACCTGCTGGTCAAACTAAAGGGCAAGAAGTAAATGCACAGGCAGTAGAAACAGGGACAAGTATTCTAGTAAGAGTACAGGGAAGCTGCCTGGCTGTGCAGGGATGGGGTGAAGAAGACCAAGGCACTGCTGAAGTTGAACTTGGCAAGACATGCAAGGAATAATAAGGGCTTCTGCAAGTACATCAGCCAGAAAAGGAGGGTCAGCTGAGGAACCTGAATGTAAGTCTGTAGGACCTGAAAAGATGCATCCCAAGGTTCTGAGGAAATTGGATGATGTAGTTGCCAAGCACTCTCCATGATATTTGAAGTCATTGCAGTCAGGTGAAGTCCCTTGTGACTGGAAAAGGGAAACATTGTACCCATTTTAAAAAGGGTAGAAAGGAGAACCCTGAGAACTACCAACCTGTCAGCTTCACCACTGTGCTTAGGAAAATCATGGAACACATCCTCCTAGAAGCTATGGTCAGGCATGTGCAGGACAGTGAGGTAGTTCAAGGCAGCCTGCATGGCTTCACCAAGGGCAAGTCCTACCTAGTGGCCCTATATGGTGGAGTGACAACATCAGTGGACAAGACAAGAGCTATGGATGTCATCTCTCTGGATTTCTATAAGGCCTTTGTCACAGTTCTTCTCAAAATCCTTCTCTCTAAATTGGAGAGATAGGGACGTTCACTTCATGAGAAATTGGTCAGGTGGTCACACCCACAGCATAGTGGTCAATGAGTCAATGTCCAGAAGGAGACTGGTGATCATCAATATTAGAACCAGTGTTGATTAGTGTCTTTATCAGTGACATAGACAGTGGGATCAAGTGCACACTTAACCAGTTTGCAGATACTATCAAGCTGAGTGATGCAATTAATACACCAGAGGACACCACACTATCCAGAGGGATGCAAACAAGCTCAAGGGGTGGGCACAAAAGAACTCCATGAGGTTCAACAAGGCCAAGTGCAAGGTCCTGCACTTGGATCAGGTGCCAACTATATATATATATGCACACCTATATGTATATAGGAAGCCAGCTATATCCTGGGCTTCATCAAAAGGGGCATGGCCAGCAGGTCAAGGGAGGTGATGTCCCCCCTCCTTGAGTACTGCCTTCAGCTCTGGAGTCCTCAACACTGGGAAAACATGGACCTTGTTCATAAGGAGGGTCCAGAGAAGGATCACAGAAATGATCAGAGAGCTGGAGCACCTCTTCTATATGAAGAAAGGCTGAGAGAGTTAGGAGTGTTCAGCTCAGAGAAGAGAAGGCTCTGAGGAGACCTCAGAGCAGCATTTCAGTACTTAAAGGAGGGTCATAAGAAAGATGGAGAAAGATATTTTAGTAGGGACTGTTGTGATAAGGCAAGGGAAAATGGTTTTAAAGTAAAAGAGGGGATATTTAGACTAGATATAAGGAAGAAACATTTTTATGATGAGGGTGGTGAAAAACTGGAACAGGTTTCCCAGAGAGGTGGTAGATGCTCCATCCCCAGAAACATTCAAAACCAGGTTGGATAAGTCCCTGAGCAGCCTTGTCTAGTTGAAGATGTCCCTGTCAACAGCAGGGGGGTGGATTAGGTGACCTTTAAAGGTTCCCTCCAATCCAATCTATTCTATGGTTCTGAGATTCTATGATACTAAGTACTGTAAATAGAGAAGTGAATAGTGGGAGAGAATGATGGAAATGGATAGAAGAGGGGGTGGTGTGCAGATCCTGAGGAGACGAGGGGATCTTTTGGGTAGTGAATTGGGAATAGTGGAGCACTTTCCCCATCACATTCCCATTTTGTGGGAAGTTGGTTGGGGTGGCTGCCAGCACCAAAGCATTTTCCACTTGTATTCCTTCCAAAAAGCAAGAAAACGGGTTCACTTTATCAAGACAGGACTTCCATGAAGGGGTATGTAATTCTTTGTTACCCCTCTGAAACTTCACTACTGGAAGCTCTGCAAAATCTAGTGACTGTCTGCCATGTTCGAGTGAAAAAAAGAGCACAGGTTGCAGCCATGAAAACCCAGGTGTACCAAGCCCAGCTACAACTGACATTCAATACCAAACTATATCTGTCCATATGAAGGATAATAATTGATTTTCCTAATGTTAGAAATGATTATAGAACTATCAATGAGATATTGTACTACCATAACTCACTGAAATCTCTCACATGACAGAAAGACATTGATAATTACTTTTTTTAGCTCATAACTTAAATATCATTAAAAGTGAGAAATTTAATTTGGAATTGTATTATGTGGTTCATTTTAGGTGTCATGAAACAATCAATTCCATACACAGAAGATGTATTATTTCATCTCAAAAAGTTAGGTATTGGTATATTTCCTCATTATCCTTCTAAGTCTTAAACAGTTCTATGGAAAATGAAAGGTGTTATTAGTCTTCAGGCCCTTTAGATAAAGACTCTCTACATATTCAGTTAGAGTAATATACTTAGAAGAAGACAAACTTCCTCACTTTTCTGAATCAATTAATCTTAAGTATTAACTGTATTTAATGCAAATAAATATCTCTCTTTTTTACTGAAGTCAAACGATGTTCATGTATGCAAAAACACTAGTTTAATAGTGTTAAAAAAACACTATTAAAAGACCCTAATGTTTCTTTTTCTGTTTTATTTGGTCATAGATGTGTTACAGCTTTTTACTGCAACAATGTCTAGGATATGGAGGGAAACCAACAAAGGTGTTCCCTAAACTCTGGGAAAGTCTTTACTTGATATATTATAAAAGTACTTTACGAGGTATACACTGGTCATACAGTAACCTTACTTTCCCAGAGGAAAGCAAAGCCTCCCGTGTGTGATACTCAGAATATGTCTGATACAACAACCTCACCATTTTTGTGTATCCACTTAATTCATCAATAAGAGGTGGATCTATTCATCTATTTTCATTACTAGATCTTTCAAACCATCTCTTAAATTGTCATTGTCTTCAGTCTTGCTTTTCTCTATCCTTTTCCCTAAACTGGTCAATATTCAATTGCCTTCCCCAGATTGACATATTTCCTTCAGCAAAACTGGATAGGTCTTCCCCATATCCCACCTTCCAGAGGGTTGATAGGCTATTGATAAGAAATTTTCAACAGTTACATTTTATAGTGTTCTTATGTTTCTAGAGTCCTTTTTTTCCTTTGGTTTCTCAGGGCTTTTCAACCACATAGCTGGAGAGAAACTTGTTTTCCAATATATTCTACCTCAGCTATCACTATTGGGACATAGTGGGCATGTCATTATCTCCTCCTCCAGGCTCATAGATTCATTTTTTAAGAAAAGGAAAATGTATGACTAAGAACAAAAGTGTCTTATTTTCCCATAAAGCTTATCTAAAATAAAATAAACATGTCAATTCAAACTACTGATTACTTGAGGCAGCAAAAATGGTTTGTAACAGTTTACTAGATTTAAACATCACCCTGGATTTAATGAATTTAAGTGCTTATTCACAAATTAGACATAGTTTCTTACAGGTAGGTGAGATAAAGATTTTCAGTGCTAGCTTTAAAGCCCTAGGATTTTCAATGCTGACATAGGCCCTATGAACAGACTGCAGAACCCTATCTGAGACACTCAATTCTCTGTGCATGCCTGGGGAGAGATAAGCTCCTTAGACAGAAGCCAAATCAGGCAACACACAGAGCAGACAACTGCCAAGAGTTAACCATTAGGAAATTCTGAAAATAGCAAGGCATCCATTTATATCCACTGATGGTTCACAGCCCCACAGCTTGAAGGTAGGAGACAATGCCCTGTCTTACTCAGGAAATAAATGAAAGACCCTAGGTTAATGCATTCATTTGCCAGAGAGGATCCAGACCCTAGTTATTGATTCCCAAGAAACAGCAGCAATCTTTCTGCAGGGAAACAGGCTAGTTGATGAAACTGATACAGTGCAGAGAAGAATTCACTGCTGAGCGAATGAGTAGGTACCAGGTCGCTTGTCAATGAGGTAGGAGAGGGAATTCTAAGATTATGCTTCCTGATCCATGGATTAAGCCTCATTTTGAATTAAACAGAGTTCAATGAAATGACACAATATGTTATGAATCAGTGAGGAGTACCCCTGAAGTCTGAACATTCTAAAACAATTCTACTACAGACTTACACTTGTATCCCCTCTAAGGTTCAGTCAACCTTGAGCAACTTTTTCCAGCAGGACACATGTTGCTGGTTATAACACCAGTGTGAGGAAGGCTTTGTGGTTTTAAACCTTCCTCTTCCTGAGTGAATAGAAACCATAGCCCCTACATGATGGGGAAGCATTCAGATCAGTAAGTTGTTACATGAAGAGTAGAGAGTAACAACCGCTGGTAGCTCAGCTACTGTTACTTGGTGAATATCTCTGCAGGTACAATCTTAGTAGACTTGTGTGAGAGCAGTATCATGTAAAGCAAGAACAGCATGGTGAAATCCCTGTTCAGGGCTACTGCGTGGGCACACATCTGAGAGAACCCTAACACGTGTAAGTGCCGGCAGTAAAAAACACCTGTGAAAACTCGGTAGTAATTTTACTTGTTACATACTGTAGCTCAGTGGAGAATTCACCATCTATTCCCTAGCTATCAGGGACAGAGAGAGCATGATGGGGCACTTAAGAGAAAGCTGCACAGGCTTTTATAAAATAATAACCATGTTGTTGTTTGGAGGTTTTTTGTTTTTTTTTTTTGTTCTCCAGTTTAAAGTGACAAATCTTATCCTGTTGAAATTATCTTCATAAGTAATCTATATTGTTAGTCTTCTTACACAGTGTCGCTCTAAGTCTCTCTTGCTTTATGTCACCTCTACATATTTGTATTAAGAAAGAATGTCAAACAGCTATTTTAACAAAATTTATAAAATCCTGGTGTGAATGGACCTCACTGTCCCCAAAGTAAGACCTCCCACTTTTGCCAGTAACAACACCAAGAAGAGCTATGTTTTTTTTTAATTTACTTCTGTCAAAGAATTTGAAAGAGTTGAAACCTACTGATGTTTGTATTAATAGAAAACAGTAACATAGTTTCTTCCTCTCTGCTGGGCTTTGGCATGAAACAGTTCCTGAATAAAAGAACCTTGTGAAAGGACACTTCTGGATATTTGCCACCCATGAGGATTATTTTTATTTTATTTTTTTTAATATTAAAATTATCCAGACATCTCCAAGATCAGATGGTCTTTAAATTCGGGGTATCCACCACAAAGTCATAAGTGATGTAATATGTGTCTCCACTTCCATAAAAGCCTAAATAACAAAATAACTGTCTTTAAATGTTACAATAATTTTCTTAATCAGTATTTGAGTGTTCTTGCTGTCACTTTTTTACTTAATTAATTTAAATTTATTTCATTTTTGTGTAACATCATCCGTGTTAAAACTCTAAAACTCATAATGATTATCAGAATGTAGATTAGCATAGTGAAAATTTGTGTACAATGTGTAAAGAATATGTCTAGGGACATGTCAAAACTTCTGGATGGATACAGCACCACTAATGTTTGCATTAATGCTCTAATGATTGCAATATAATGCATGTATAAGTTTAAGTGCAAACAGTAAAGGACTGTGAGCGACTCATGCAAAAGTAAAATGCAGAATGAGGAAAAATATTTCATAAAAATTAAGGCTTGCAAAATATGTCTGTGTTAGAATAGTTTCTTTCATGCAGATTCCATTATTATGTCGTTCTCTTCACTATTATGCATGGATGCTGCACAGTGGAGTACATTTTCAGGGTTCAAATTCAAGTCCAGCTCAAAATGTTTAACCTAGACAGCTCCTAACCATTATCAAGACTGAAGAAACTGACACTTCCAAATGCCAGCCCAGAAAAGTATGAAATGGGGATATAGGGAATGAGATGTGTCTCTGATTTCAATTAGAAAAATTATGTTCTTCCTGTGGGTGACCATGGTCTCCATCAGAGTAAACCTGACCACTAAGTGTTTACAAGATGATGATGAATTTAATTCGCATTAATGACAGTATATCCAGATAAATTATGCTTTGTGGAAAGTTTTCCAAAATGTTAACAATTCTCACCGTTCACCAAAATTCAAACTTAAATTCTCCACAATACAGAAGCAAAGAATGGGACCTGCAAGCCCCCTCTGTGCAGTTTCTAAGAGATGTGCATTGTCTGCCCACTAAGCTAAACGAAGCTCAGTAGACCTGTCAATGTGGCATCAAGCCCAAGCTAATTTATTCTGCCCTTGAGTAGGTTCAGTGTCATGCTTATTGCGACAGCACTGCTTCTAGCCAGGATGGAGTGTGGGCAGAATGAGCTCATGTCTGTTCAGAGACCTGACAGAGAAAGCTTTCATCTCCCTGCAAAAAACATGCAGAAATTCTTAGAGTGACCCTTATTTAATCTAGTATGTTTGTGGTTAATATCCAAAGTCTGTTACCAGCTCCAGTTTGGTTGGGGTTTTTTTCCTTTTTATCATGAACAGCTGTACTGGCAAGTGTTTCTCAAATGTGATTTTGGGAACTCTTTCTGTATTAATTCACTATGTTTTTGGGAGAATACCACTGATGGGGTATTTTCTGTGAGTTTGTTTTGTTTATGCATCAAAACGTCAATCATACTTATGAGGCTTGGAAAGAATTTCAGGAAGGGATCATCTCAGATCTTTCCAGAATCATTCATTGCACCGGTCTTTAAGACACTGTTGTTTTGTTGTGGTGCTTTTTTTCGGTGGGGGTGGGGGGGAGCTCCCTATCAGATGTAAACATGCTTGATTTTGTTATGTTGCTCTCTAAAGTAATAGTAACAAGAAGTGATATTATTCATTATTTGGTCCACAGCAATGCAGTGGATGAGTTAAGAGCACAAAGAGGTACACCCATGTCTAAAGAGCGACTGATTTACATAAACGTACAAACAGATAACAACTTTGAACATCAGAGCACGGAAGTATTGTGCTATCTGATGCAGTGTACTTTTTATTGTTTGTTTGGTCTGCAAAGTTTAAATATAGCTTCTTTATTATCATGGAAGAATGAGGTACTCAATAACAATGGAAGCCTAATTAAAAAAGATAACTGAGTGCCTGGTGCTATGCATAGTCGCCAGTCTTTTCTTTAATCAGATACAACAGGTTGAAGTGTTTTCAATTTTAAATCAGTGCTCACCACACTTAACCCAAGTGCACGTGCAGTGTTTGTGTTCTATTTTCTTTTATTTAGTGTTATAATTCAATTGCGCTGAAGTAAAACTGTTTTGTACAAATCTCAATGCCATTTGAACCAAATAAGTCATTATTGTGAATCACAGCTCTTATAAGGTCATGACCTGTGGTTTGAGGGGAAAAAAAGCATGTAAGACATTCTGATCCCTGTTAGCCTGGTCAGTGTGGCACCAGCAAAGAACTTGGATCACAAATGGGTGACAGTCAGTGAACCTTTCACTCATATGTAACTGTTTATCGGCCACAAAAGACACCAAGGGAATTGAAATATGTTTTAACAGTCTGTTTATATTTTTCTACAGAGGTCTTAGTGCCACATAACTCATTTTGGCATTTTTTAAACTTAATTTTGCATTAAGAAAACCAAGCAAACTGTGAAGCCAATATTTATTCTTCAAATACCTATAAACATTTCACAGAAACTCTCTGTACATCAGTCACTTCCAAAATTTGTTACCTTTTCCTAGATACATGCCCTTATAATGGAAGTCTAACTTTTGTATGATAATGGATATAAAGGCCAGAGGATAAGCATAGCACGATGTGCAATACAGCCAATAATGAGTAAAGTAATCAAGCCAGGTGTTTCACAGTATCACAGTATCACAGTATGTTAGAGATTGGAAGGGACCTCAAAAGATCATCTAGTCATAAACTAGTGCCATAAACGTTTAATAACAAAATTAGTTGTCATATTGCTGGTGTGAATTATACTGGATGAGTAACAGACGCCTTTCCTCTCTCTTCTTCACCTCTTTCGCATCTTTTTCCCCTCATCACATTTTTTATAATTTTTGTTTTAGTGTACTTATGCCCTCATTCAACAATACACTTAGGAGCCCTTTTTTATGCTGCATTTTAAGCACATACTAAGTACTTTGCTGAGGTATGGCCACCAGAGCTCCCACTGAAGGTCAAGTCACTCTTGTTTCATTATCCTTGCACAGTCTGTAAGATGACATCAAAATGTAACAAGAAAAAAGAAAACAATTTCAAACATTGTCAGAAAGAGACCACCTTGTCATTAATGCTACCTTACATTGTTTCTGTATTTGGAAATGACTGGGTTTCCTGTCATCTCCACAAAGACATCTCCAAAGTAATTTCCCTTTACCTCCACATCTTCAACATCTTTACTGTTTACTGATGTCATGAGTCTGCTTACACAGCTACTAGATTAAGCCCACTAATTTAAGTTGTAGAAATTCATAAATTGTGAACTTGTTTATTCATCAGGATTTAGAAGGCTGAAACATAGGCAAGTGAATGGAAATGTTAATTAATGTTTTGCTTTGAAAATAATGTCCCCCCCAAAACACACCTGCATTTTTCTCTGGGATTCACCCAGAGGGAAGTATGTCTCTTGACATGAATCCCACCATAAATCTTTAAAATCTCATGCAGAACCCAAAGTATTTATTTTAATGTTATTCATTATTTCTTTAAATCATAGCCTGTTGGCAGCTGCAAATATGTTCCATTCCAGCTACATTATAGCAACAGTGTAGCATGATTTGAGAGGTTCATTAGGTCATTAACACTGGAAAAAATTCAAAACCAGAATCTTCAAATGCCCAGAGGAGCACAATTGTAAAAGAAGGTTGCGCTGCTAGCACACAATAAACAATCAAAAAGAAAAAAAAAAAATTGTGAAGAACTAACTGCAGACCATTTTCACTTCTATCAATAATGATTCATTTCCTTAAATACAACCTTTTCAAAAAGAGAAAAGAAGCCCACGATAGACTGGTGGAGAATGTCCAAAGAAGGGCAACGAAGCTAGTGAATGGTTTAGTGTCTTATGGGGAGTGGCTGAGGGAACTGGAATTGTTTAGTCTGGAAAAAAGGAGGCTCCAGGGAGACTTTATTGCTCTCTAGGACGACTTGAAAGGAAGTTGTAGTGAGATGGGTGTTGGTGTTTTCTTCCAAGTAACAAGGGATAGGACAAGAGGAAATGGCCTCAAGTTGCACCAGAGGGGGTTTAGACAGGATATTAGGAAAAATTTCTTCCACAAAAGTACTGTCAAGCATTAGAAGAAACTTCCCAGGAAAGTGGTGGAATCACCATCCCTGGAGGTATTTAAAAGAAATGCAGATGGGGATCTTAGGGACATGGTTTAGTTGTACATTTGGCAGTGTAAGGCTAACAGTTGGACTTGATGGTCCTAAAACTCTTTTCCAACCTAATAATTCTATGATTCTATAATATTTTAAACATGCCTTACACAGTTTCAAATAACTGTTGTGCAAGTGGAAACAGGGGGAAAGATTATTCAATCTAGGTGTTACCTCCAATTCAATATTTAAATAATTTCTCAGTGGTGATTACAGGTTACACCTCATTCAACATTCAATTTGAAAAAAGGCAAAGAATGTCCAGTATTCATATTTCAAGTCCGGAATTCTGTGAACCAGTGTATCTGTCATTGTTTGGGGTTTTTTTTAGCTTAGCCTTAGCTATTACACACACAGTATAAGCCTGCGTGAAGAAGGCATGGTTACTGAACAGAATGACAGCATTTTACTTTCATTGTGTAGAGCTGTAAATATTTCCATAAAGTGAATCACAAAAGCTGTTTCCCTATAGGAGTCACTTTAATCTCGGTGATTATTTTGGAACAAGTAATTTCAAGGACACTGTTCCATGTGGTTTATGCAGAATCTTTGGAATCTGAAGACATGGTCTCAGTGCTGGTCCTTGATTTTGTTCTTATATTTCAACTTGTGTCTTATCTGATTCTTACCACTTACTTTTATAACAAACTGAATATTTTGTTTTACTATATATTGTTGATGCAGTTTTCCTGCAGGGCAGGCCTGCTTAAGGGTTACTTATCTCACTGCCTGATTTGTGACCTGAGATGTTATCATAACCATGGAACTTTAAAGAAAGAGTCTAACATTACAGAAGGAGCCAGTATCAGTTAAAAAAAAAAAAATGACACCAATTTCTGTTCTGAAAGGTAGCCTGAGTCCTTGGGATAGTGAGTTGTTTCAGGTAGACTGCTTAGGTCTCTGATAAACTGTACAAACATTTGACTGAACCTCCATAATTAAGAAAACAATGCTGATCCAGTATCCAGCTAAAATAAATGCTAATAAAAAGGTATCTCCCTTAGAAAGTTATCTATATTGTTTGATAATTAAAAAAAAAAAACAAAACAAAACAAACAACCATAATCTATGGAATCTGAAGATTTAGGCATATACACAATTCATCCAGTTTAGTAACAGTGATTTTCTAATGAAAAAAAAACAAATTACCTATGAACAAAACTCTGAATTTTCATGTAATAGAAAGTAGAATGTAATACTTTGTTATTCAAGCACATGTGAAATAAGTATATATATTGCTAACTTCAAAAATAATGTATTTTTTTTAATGAAAATGTTATGGAATTAGGATTTTTAAACTCTATTTTGTAAAAGGATATTTATAAATTATTAACAGGCATCCTTAAATAGGTTTTACTGATATCATGGATTCAAGCAAATACTGGGGAAAAAAAAGAAAATGCAATTAGTTATATTTTCTCTTGCATCCCTGTAAATGGAAATTATGCATTTAAACACTGTCTTCACAGGGTTTTCTTCAAATTACAAGCAACAACAGTTTTAATTATCAAGATTCACGAGTAGAGATGCACTTGTAGTACTTAACCCTCTTAAAGCAAAACTATAACTAATTTCAATCATAATTCCGGGATAAGCTTTAAAAAGAAACAATCCAATTAAAAACCCCACAATAAAACAAACAAACAAACAAACAACAAACAAATCCCTAACACACACCTCAAATCACACTGATTATATACCGTCTAAACACATTGACTTCCAAACACTAACATATCTCAGGGAGATTATATAAATTTTTAACATGGGTCTACCTATGGTATTTGTAACTTTTATGGTTACTTATGATTAATTAATTTCAATTAAGTAAACTGTGTGATAAATATTTTACTATGGCCCATAAACGATATTTTTCAATGACATTGTGGCGTAACAAGAAGCTAGTATCTCTTCAGTAGTCATCAGGGTAAAAGTAAGCATGAGCAGCATGCCGATACATAAAGTTTTCCATCTTTATTTCATCTAAGCAAGTTAATTGGGATAATGTACAACCTATGCATATGACAGTGGGTAATTAACATCACCATCAGTACAGCTAAAGTATAAATCCACTATTAGAATATATCTTCATGGCACTTCATTTTGGAATAACTATTAAGTTTAATTTTACTGGAGTTGTGTGGGTCTTTTTTACTGGATTTTCAAACAGGATTAATCAATTTACAGATAAATAGCATTTCAAACCAGTGTTCTCTGAACTGTTCTGCTATCTTCAACGGCCACAAAATAGATCCTTAAATAAAAACACACAAACATCACAAGGTTCAACAATTCAGTATAGATGAGCAGAAAAAGGTCTGACTATTTATATAAACCTTAAAAACTTTTAAAATACGAGTTTCTCAGGAGGGTCCCTGTATTTCTGTGCTGAAAAATCCTTTGAGAATTAATTTTGGCATTTCTGTTGTTGGCTTCAGCCAAACTGAAGAATTGTAGTGGAGTAGGGAAAAAAAATATTTTTACATTTTACGTTACATTTTAAGTTAACCAAATTTCTCTAGCCTTGGCTTTGCCTGTGCCTTGGGCAAATGTTCACACAAGTTCTAATTTTGTATTTTATATTTTAAGAAGTTCATTCATCTTCAGTTTTATCAAAACAATTTGCATTATCATCCTAGTATATGTTCAGTGTTTATATACCTGTCTAAAACATTGATCATCTGTAGTTATTTCAAGTTTGAAATTAATAGAGACCCTATACTTCTTGCATAAATATATTATGTATTATATAGTCATTAATCAGGGCACAAGTGGTAGTTTTGGTAGCACAAGAAATCTTAGCATTTATATGGCTGGTGGAGAGTGAGATATTTATTAATATTTTTCTGTAACAAGATTTTAACTACTCATTAATATTAAAAGTAATTAATCTAACTGCTGAAAAGTTTAATTTCAGATTTTCATAAGAAGAAAATGGTGGGTGACTTAGTTTAATAAGTTTTGTGTTGAAAAAGAGTTTTAACAGAAAATGGTGGTATCGGATTGATTTATCTCTTCTGTGCTCTGTTTGGTGAGAGATTAGAGTAGAGGGAATTATTTCTGTTCAACACATCATTGTGATAGTAGCCTTTAAATATGTTTCTGTCACTGTTAGCAGTAAAAACTGTGTTGCCGTATGTTTCCTCTCCATCACCACTGTTACTGACATCACATGCAAACATAGTAGCTCACACAGCCACAGTGACTGTTTCTGTAGCTTCTGTAGCATGTACTTCAAGTAGTAGAAGCATATGTTTGCTTGTTCACTGGCCAGGATAAACATACTTTTAAACATTTTTGTAAGCTGTGACAAAGCACCATTTGTCTGCATGCAGTGATATGACAGGCTATTTGCCTTATGGTAGGAAGAAAACTACCCCTGTTCACTATACCTGTTCCCAATGAGTACAGCTCCTCGGTCAATTATTAAAGAAATTTAATATAGAAAAAGAAAATTTGTTGTATTATTTGTTAAATTCTCATTCAGTACAACAGCAAGGCTCACTAGACTATCGTATAGTCTGCTGTAATGTGTAACTATGTTTCTTATTTATGGCTAGGTTATGTGTACTTGTTCACTTTCCAGAATAGATGTATTTTTCTCCTTTGACCTGTCAGGTATGCATGTTTCAAACAGAAGCTAAAATTAGCATGAGCTCTTACAGAGAAAACAAGCTTTTCTGTTAACAGTGTGCCATCCCAGGGAAGGATCTCTCTTCTGCATAGTGTTTATTGACTCACAGACAGGCTGTACTGAAACAATTCTAAACGGAAAATGGTCATATACATTTATTATTCTACTCTTTATTACTACTTTACCTTTAAAATTGGAAGTTATGTGTTCTTACTCTGGATATATTTAGTGAATATTTTTTTGTTGGGCACATTTCATTTGTCTCAACAGGAGAATGGGCATAGTTACAGTAATGTCAAATTTAATAATTACAGCAGTGCTACAGAGCAGCAAAGAAATACAGAGGTCATCTTGTCTTACACATTTCTAAGGAATTGTGAGACAAAATCATGTTCATGTGCTGGCAGCAAGAATACTAAGAGCCAAATTAAAAATCTGTTCAAGTTGTCAGAGCTACTTACTGTGTTATTCAGGGTTGGATTTTTTTTTTGACATTTTTCAGCACCATCATGCCTACTGTTTGCAGAGTTACAAACTCTATTAGGAATACAATAAAATTAAATAAAGAGTGCGAGAATTTCCCACACACACCATTTCTCAAGTTTGGACTAAAGTTAGGAGTGGGAAAAAATGAGCATTGTTAGATTTTTATGGTTTCTAATACAGGTTTTCCCCAGTCAGATACTAACTCTGACATTCCATTTCCTCCCTTTGGTACTTCTACATCGCTCCTTCAAGGATGAGCAGTGATAAAGGTAGTGAATTGTTCTTGCAATTCAGATGAGTGGCTTAGCAACAGCTTGAAGTTTTGAGAATAGTGGTGATTAAGTTTTCATCATCTTCCACTCTATTTAGTTTCTTCAGTTTCTCTGAAGTATTTTCCTTTCTTTGAGAGTGGCTTCTAATTGACTTCTAATGATTACTTTACTTACCTCATCTGGTGTTAAGTTCTTGTTAGTTAACCAGTCTTGATTTATGATAAAATACTGGGATTTGGTTTAATTTTGTTTGTTTTCATAAGGAGAGTATGCACGGCCTCAGTGAAATCTAGATAGAATATTTTTTCCCTGAAAAAGTATGTCATATTTAAGAAGAATCTTTATTTCCTAACAAAGAAAAAAGGATGCAAATGAGTGTCCAGGCAATCTAGCTTTTATGCGGACAAAAGCACTATGATGCCTTCTACTCTGCAACCCAGTTAAAACAGTTCAAACTCACAGGGATCTCCCCAGTCACTGCAGATGGCTCATACTCTATCTCCGACAAAGTGGTGGTCTTTCCACTGAATCTGCAAATTAGCACACACAAGGGAAGTTTCTTTTTATGCTTTAGTGGGAGTATTAAATTTTGAAGAAGTTGAATACCAGGGCTAGGCTTCCCAGACAGTTACTACATTACGGTTAATTCCACGTTTAACAGGATTTTGGCAGACATTTTAGCCTCAATCTCAGAGACAAGAGTTTTTCTTTAGGGTGATTGTTTCAGTTTGTCTCCTGTCCACAAAACATTATCTATCATTAAATATTTGGAAGATGTCTTTATTACAGAGGTGCTTTTGCTATTCAGGGGCAACTGTTACTATTGGGAAGCTTCATGCTACTTTGTAATATGTTCAGGAAAAGGTACCTAGGGAAACTTTACAAGGAGTCAACCACATTTAATATTAATTCAGTAGAAATTATGGTTTATTCATTGATAAACAAATAATTTTGCATGACCAAATAAACAATAAAAACATTTTCTGAGAAAAAAAGAAAACTGAACTTAAAATAGAAAATAGAGCTGCTATATTGTTTTGAGTGTGGTTTGTTGTTTTTTTTTTTTTGTGTGTGTGGTTTTTTTTTGCAGGGGGGGGCTTATTACTTAATGTTATTACAATTAGTGTCTAGAATTAAAACAGTAACCTGAGGATAATCTCTTACTGGGTTCTCCTAAATGATTACATTCCAGTGGGCTTTGGCTCATAAAGGGACTTGATCACCTAAATATCATTACAAATGGAATGTGGTTGACTAACACAGTAATTCATAAAACTCTATCAAATTCAGCATCTTTAGGAGTGAGTTTCATTTCACAAACTGAAGCTATCTAAAATTTAGATGCAAATGTTAACCAGATGGAAGATGCAAGTTAAAAAGTTAAAGCCTTATTCAACCTCAGAAATTTCAAAACAAGAGAAAAAAATAATGGCAGTCATATGGGTTTTAAAAACAGATACCTTTCACATGCTGGACATGGAGGACAGCCAGTGGGACTTGTATTTGCCCACATGTATCTGTGTTGACATATTCTCACACACCAAGTGGAAGTGATGAGCAATGAGTTAGAAGGGCTGAGATGTAGAAGCCCTCTGCTCCTATTCAAGTTAGGAAAGAATGGAAATACAGTGAGGAGAGGGTTTAGAATAGGAAAATCTGGTTATAGGTTTCTAATCCTGATTCATCCATTTTATTCAAAGACCCTTTCAGTCAAAATTAACAACCCTTCCCTTGAGGAAGGATCAGAATTTGGAATTCCTTCCTGCCAGCCACCTGGAATGAGCAGGTGGCAGGGAGGGACATTTTAGTCTGCAGAGAAAGACAAAAGGGGGTGGGAATTTGGAGGCAGCATTTCCTAAAGGCAGGCTTTGATGTGTCCCTCTTCATTCTGAATAGCTTAAATCCTACTTCAAGACTCCTGTTTCTCTCTATTTAATGGTTAAGAATCTTGCACGATTACTCATGTTTATGAATTCCAGTTATGGAGATTTGTGCACAAATTTTTAGCACTGTTGTAATGGTATGATATGATCTTATCTTATTAAAATACTTAACTCCATGTACACTGAGGTAGTTAAGATGGTACTCTACATCTCCTAATGATGATTGTTAATGTTTGCAGTAAGCTAGTAGGGGTTTTTTGTTTATTTACAGACAATCTATGCATTGCTCACTAACAAAGCTGGATATAAATTCTTGGCTATTTCAGTGAGGGACTGCTATAAATGAAGGACTGAGTGACTTCTAATGACTAACAGAAAAAAAAATTAGAGAATAAAGTAACAAACATTAAATTCTGGGAACCCTATGGACCTCTTACTAGTTCTAGCAAAAATAAGTAGATAAATTTAAATTCGAAGATCGGGTGCTTTATATGCAAGCATTGAAGCAGAAAATATTTCCTACACTTTTAATAATATTTAGCACACAACTTTTTCACCTGGATTTATGATCACACTTATTTCTTAGATATTCTAATATCTCATTCTGTATATTGCAATCATCATAACTGCATGCTTCAGAAATATACAGGTTTTTTTATAATTTATTTGGAATTATATTTGGTTCATCTGTTAAGCTCATCAAACAGAATGTGAACACAGCTAAGCTGTACATATTTGAAAGAATAATTCCAGGTGATCTAATCACTTCAAAAGAAAAAAATTCTGGTGTACATTTGAAACATCTTTTCAGGCTGCCCCCCTCTGCCCCATGCAGAGGGAATTTCTAAAAAACACCCATGCTAGATGAAAGGTAACAACTGCAATTTTTTGAAAATGTGCTGTTTTTAATTTGCACATCAACTAGGAAAGCTACCAGTCTTTAAGTGAATGCTGTCAGTTCCTTTTCCTCATAGTGATTTTTGAATTTCATAAATATGTCATCAGAATCCTCAAAAATTACTATATGCATTACCCCTACTAACTCATAATTTACTTGGTAATGCTTAGCTGTTGTGGTTTTAATTCCCCTGTATACAGATAAAGTAGATATATTCTCACTTACTTGAGCAGGAATTTACTTTTCCTGCTTAATTTGTAAATCTGAGCAGTGTTTCCACTGCTTTCCTTTATCTTCAGAATTTCCCTGCTATGTGCAAATAGGAAGACAGGAGATGTAGTAATGAAACTGCTCCTTGACTTTTGACTGGAAGGAGTTCTCTTTTATTTTGAACATCCTTTCCTTTATCTCCTTCAAGAACAAACAAGAAGAACTCTACCCTGAATCACCATCCTTTCTAAGGGAGAGAAATTACGTCCTAGTAGTTATTAGTTTATTTTTAAAGGTTCAATTCTACTATTCTGAAACTGAGAATACAAAAAAAAAAAAAAAAAAAAGAAATAACTAAGTCTAGACTGGTAAGATATCTACTGCTTCCTGGGAGGTACCAGGCATCCTATCTCAAGCCAGGCTAGTTCAGACTTATGTAGCCTGAACTGAAGCTCAGAAAGAAAAGAACTGACTGCTTCAAAACCTACTTTGCAGTACCATTTTTTTCCCAAATTTTGGGCAATGCTAATTCAGGGAGAAAGGCCCAAAACAAGAGAATTTCACCCTATGATTATTCTGTACACTTTGTAGTATGGGAAGCCTAATAGAGTTTAGAACTAAGCTAAGTTTTATCCTATTAAAGTCACTGGAGACCTACCAGACAAATGGTGTTGAGGGAAATTCAAATGTAACTGGCAAGATCTAAGTCTGTGCAGAGTGGAATCTATAAAATATCAAGGCAGGCGTATGAGCTTGTAAATAAATCTAATGCCCCAATCCTTTGGGAAAAACACTGCACACCAAGTACTATGGATTTCTTTATTGTTTTGTTACACTATATGATTTTTTTATTGGACTAAGTCGAGTTTATAGTGTCTGTTAATAAAAAGATCTGGCTAGAATTGTCTTTCTGATTTAAGTAAACAACATTTACTTTTTATACTGACTTTATGAGACTTCTGTGAGCTCTGGTGTTGCTGATATAGTGAGGATGTATGGCCACTTAAAATCAGATTGCAGATATCACGAGACAAAGTAATTTTTCTATCAACACAATCTCAGGGAAGTTTATTTTGTTCTGCAAAAAATTAGGCACAGTTTGCAAAACAAGGCAAAAGTCCAGTGAATGAAGATGGGATCAATTCCAGCTTTTCGTTTGTATGAAACAAAGAAATGAGCATGAGCAAGAAAGATCTTAGAGAAATCTTGTCTAAAACAATCATCCTTTGATAGAGTAACCCAGTAATTATGGGCTAATTGTCACTGTGATTGAACAATAGAGTAACGCAATGACCCTCTTAAATACCTGTTCCTAGGTTGTTCCTTGTCAAATTTCTAAGAATCTTCATGACTTTTTATTGAGGCTCACACTTTGCCTGTTCATTTTTGTGCTACCCAAAGGTCTTTGATTATCCATAGTGTTTATATTTAATCCAAGAATTTTTATACGTGTATGCACGCATTCTTATTTATGCATAAAATTTACTCTAAGGATTAAGTCCAATGATATTTAACTATCAGGCTCAGATCAAGTGACATGCAAGATTAAAATCAAATGAAGGTAGGCAGTGTAACTACATTGCAAGAGTAGCCCTGACAGTTCTCTTAGTATGTTTTTTATTTTAACATACTCATTCTTAGCATCTATGGTTTCCATTGTTAAAGACAGAGAAAGGACACAAAGGACTAATTTTGTTGAAAATTAGGTGATATTTAAGACAGTATGAAAGTGTGAATCTCAGATTTTCTAGAGCTCAAGTGCTGGTTTTGTGCATTCATATATTGAGACAGCTCAGTAACCTCATGGGGACATCCAGAAAAGTCATTTCTGTAACAAGTTTCCACAACACATATAATCAATAGCTGGCATATGAGCTATGTGATCCTTCTCCTTCCTCTTATAAGCAGGGCTCCAAACCCAAAGTTCTGGGGGAGATTTTAGGTTTTATGTAAATCTCAGCCTGGATGACAAACTCTCCTCATCTCAGAAAAACACAAATGTCTTAACTAATTAGAACGGGTTAGGGATAGTCTCTACTGCTGTTTAACATTGAACACTTTGAAGCAAAGTATCCATCTTCAATCTAAACAAATGAACAAATGTCACTTGGTAAAGGCAATTACTTTAATAGTCATCCAAAGTCACTGGATAAAAATACAACAACAATCTAAGAAGCAACAACAACAATCAGTGACTCATAGCTGTTCTCCTTGTTCAGTCTGTGGGAGAAGTTGGGAATGCATTTTCTAGGATAGCACTCCCAGCTGTAAAACCCAGTGTCCTGGGTTCAGCTGTAACAGTTATTTTTCATCTTCCTAGTAGCTGGTGCAGTGCTGTGTTTTGACTGCAGTCTGAGAACAGTGCTGATAGCACACCAATGTTTTAGTTGTTGCTAAGTAATGCTTACTCTGATCAACGACTTTTCCATCTCTCATGTTGTGCCAGTGAGGAGAGGCACAAGAAGCCAGGAGGGCACAAGAAGCAGAGGCAGGATACCTCACCCAAACTAGCCAAAGTGGTATTCCATACCACAGCACCTCATTCCCAGTATATAAACTGGGGAGAGTTACCTAAAACAGCAGATACTGCTAGTGTCAGGCTGGGTATTAGTCAGCAGGTGGTGAGCAATTGTATAGTGCATCACTCATGTTTATTACTCCCTTCCTTTCCCCTTTTAATTTTATATTCTCTCTCCTTGTTATTTCCCTTATCATTATAATTATTAGTGTCAGTAGAAATAGTTTTATATTATATTTTAGTTATTGGACTGTTCTTATCTCAACCTACGGGGTTTACATTCTTTCAGTTTTCCTTCCTACCCTGCCACAAGGAAGGGGTAGGGGAGGAGTGAAGAAATGGCTACGTGGTGCTGAGTTACCAGCTGGGTTTAAATCACAACACCCAGCTTAACACACTTCTGCTTCTACCCCCTTGGCTATTTATGCATTTTAATTCGATATTTAAAAGATATACTTGCCCCTCTTCAATGACTCTAGGACAAATAGAACTGAAGTTTCTCACTTTGTCTTCAGTGAAGTATATGCAATGAGATACAAAATCGTATTTTAGTTAGCCCTGTGCCTCAAATATTCCTGCCTATAGAGCTTCAGCGAGATAGGTGAGGGATGCTGCTTCCCCTCTCTTGCTCCAGTGGCTAGGGCTTGCTCCTGCGATGTAAGGATTATGGCTTCATACTTCTCAGGTAGACACTGAGATCCTGTCTCTCCTTCCTGTGTATGAAATTATTAGGACAAATGATACCTTCATCTTCCAGCAGTGTTTTATGAAAAAAACAAGAGCATATTGATCAGATGTCTGATGTAGGTGGCTATGTACAGGAGTAGTTTTTGCTGTGAACATCTGTCTCCTAGTGATATCTGTCTCACAGAGCTTCTAAAGCCTTTAATCTGCTTTCCCCTCCTCTCCTGTTTTATCCTGTCTTCACAGTTGTCTTGTGCATGTGAACTGTTGCTGCAGTTGTGAACTCAGGTCAGATGTGACCAGGTTCCCCATTTCACTGCTGGGACAGAGGTACTCTATTCACCATCTCTCCAGCTGGCATGCTTGGATTTGGGCACTATAGCCCTGGGCACCAGAAATGTTCTTGTCCTTTTGCTGGGGCTGGGCTCAGGCTCCTAGCTCATGGTTGTGGTTTCAACTAGTTGACAAAACTCCTTAAGAAAAGGGATATTTAGCATTGCAAGTCATGAAGACTTTTGTGGCTTGAGCTCTTAAGTTATTTTCCATTAATCCTTCAGACACATCTTTGGCAGAAGAGGGTTGCTGGCTTGTGTTGTAACTGGTGAAATTAAAAATTCTAAAACTGTTGAAATCAAGCCCAGGGATTAATAACATGGCTGCTGTTAACTGGAAGTGCTGTTTCTATGCCACAGTAGAGATCAGCTACCCAAATACTCAGTTATCCTGTCAATGTATTACAGATCTCTTGACACCTCTCTTCCTTCTCTTTTCAGTCTCTTGACTCCCTCCACTTTGCTGCATTTTCTGTTGCAGATTTCTTGTGCTCAGTTCTGCTCTGTGGCAGGGACAATGTGCTACTATGGATACATCGAAAACCCCAGAATGTTCCCATTTTACACCTGAAACAAAGAGATTGAGCCAAAATTCAAAACATTTCTGCATTTTCTGAGTGCATTTCATGCAAGGCAAACCTGATGTGGAAAGAGATCTGGATATTTTATTTTTCTTTTTTGCCAACACTGATTGTTTTCTCTTGCTCTTTCAGGCTTTATTTAAAGGGCCACAGTGGAACAGCTGGAAAACAGAGTAGCCTGATTTTACATGGTGCTGAATTCAGTACAAAAGATGCTGACAATGACAACTGCATGTGTAAATGTGCTCTCATGTTGACTGGAGGTGAGTACAACTCTGAAAATATGTGATACGTTGATAGGAATCTACTCTGTTTTCCTAAAGTAACCACGGATGAAGTTGCACTCACAGATGTGTAAGTGCTGTGTGAAAATTCCTTTTATTATTATTACTCCTACTCTTTTCTGTATATGTATTGTGGTAGTGCCAATACCTCAAGATTCCTATCAGCAGGGAAGGGATTATTCAGAGATGCAGTCAGTATACTTCTGCACTGAACAATTTCAAGTGTGAAAGCATAAGTTATTGTTGAAGCAAGAAAGGCAAAGTAAGAGAGAAGTTAAGGGATGAAGAAGAGGGAAGAAACTTTGTGAGAAGTAGGAAAATTAGCAAGAAAAAGAAGAAAAAGACAAAGAACACAGGGAAACGAGCATTAGAAAGTAAAGTTTAAAAACAATCAGAATCTAAATTTGAAATACATTATCTACCTCATTCAGGGATGTGATTCTGTTATTGGAATAAAGAGTCAGCTTTCTGTCTTATATGTGTGTAATACATATGTTTATATAAACTTAATTAACGCAATGGCCAAATAACTCACCTGTGAAATACTGGACCTGCAATACCCTGTTCAAATTGTGGCACATAGGTGTTCTGCAAGATTTAAGATGGTATCCTTAGTGAGATCAGTTGAACTGTGGAAGGAAACAAAGAGAAGTTGAGCTGGGGAAAACTCAGAGAAGTTATACTGAGACAGTTTAGAGCACCAAGTCATATATAGTGTATATGACTGATGTTTGTTCCCTCCAGTGCAGAGGAAGAATATCTGATGTGGTCTCCCCATACAGACACCTAAAGCTCTGCAAAAGAGTGAGAACTTTCCCTGGAAAATTATGCTTATTCCTAATCCCTATATGGGTAAACTCATTTTTTGTCTCCAGGGCACCACATTAAAGCAGAAAGATTAAATTTGGATTCTTTGGTTCATGAACTATATGGCAAAAAAGGCCCTTATTTTCACATCTGACCTTCTTCAGAGACTCTCCCTCGGTGATTTTTATCTTTTGTGTTAAAAAAAACATATAGCATGCAAATTATTCAGTATTTTGGATCAAACTGCTGAACTGGTATTATTTGTGGTTACTGGCACTCAGACTTAATTCATCTCAGGCCACACTGAGGAATATATGAGCCTCTAAAGCTATCATCTGCTAACAGAAGATAGGTTCCCATCACTGGGAATTTATATCAGACCAGAACCTACCTCCTCATTCTCTTTTGCCAATTGGAAATGACCCAGTTGGGAAAGTCTTCAAAGAACCAATTTTTCAAACTTTCCTAACTTCCCTTACTGATGTCTTATTAAATGTCAGCATGGCAAACTTCTTCCAGTAGACAGGTGATCAGATGTTACCTTTCCATTTCTATAAAATAAAAAAAACCTAACCAGATAGTTCTAGAGGCAGATAATGGTTAAGAACTCAGTGTTTATTTTAATTAAGATTGTTGACCTTTCCCTTTTGATATCATCTAAATTAAAGTATCTTACTTTCAGGGCAGGCCAGAGTCTAGTGAGAAGCTCCTAAATGTGAGTTGTGTCTGAAGTGCAGACTCATTCATATACTCAAGCTGCCTGGAAATACCTCTGCTCCCAGACGGCTAATTCTGGGAGCTGAGGGTTTTGTTTATTTTCCTGCCCTGGCTTCTGCGGCAGGTCAATGCCCCTCTAAGGTCAACCTGCTGTTGAACAACCATTACAAAAGGTTCACATATATTTTGTAGCAGCAGTCCTGTAAATCAGCAGGAAAACCACATATTGGAACATACTGGTAGCAAATTAAAGGAGTATGGATGAAGGGAGAGTATTATTAAAGGCTGAGGAAACCACAAATAGAACAAATAGAGCAAAACACTGCAGAGTGAAAGGAGATTGAGCTAGCCTTTGGGGATAGATGAGTCTAGTCTTTTGGACTAGATTCTGAGTACCAAATCTTCTGGAGATAGGCTGTACAGCACTGAGTAATATGTAGTTCAAGAAAAAACTTTAATCATGCTAGAATCCTCCCCCAACACTTTGCTATACGCTATGCTCTTTTAAATGACTTCCTCATTCCTTGAAAAATATCAGACATTTAATTAAATATCAAAACATTTGTTTAGTGAGTAGATTTCAGTTTTGTTCCACAGACAATGACTAATTAAGAAAAGTAGCAATGATAACAGGTTTTGGAAAACCTCTTTTTTTCCAAACGATACCAGACTGTTAGTTTTGGCAACATCACAGAGAGCTTTTAATGATGAATGATATGAAATCTACAGGCAGGTTTCAAGCTATCTTGACAGTTTGGGTGAACATGTTATCTCTATGAGGTGAACTGAATATATTTATGTCAGGAATAAAGGCTGAGATAAGCTGAAGCTCAAGACTGTGATATGGTTATAGTCAAGGCTGAAAATAAAAATGTAAGGAAAACACATATTTCTCTCAGTGATCTTGTTAGTTGTCAGTTTTATTTGGTCTATATCAAAACTATTATCCTCTTTTCTCCTTTCTTTCCTCCTAACCCCTCCCCCCCAACAAGCACACTCCCCAGAATAAGAAATAAATACTGGGAAAATAATACAGTAACATCAATAGAATTGTGCGTGTGTTTCTTGTGCTTTCAAGAACCATGCTCCTTGACTTTATCTTAATGCAGTTTTAAGTACATGACTTCAAAAGTACATGAATGAGCTGGATTCTTAGCCCCTGTGAAATACACATGGCAGTTAAATGATTTAGCTGCTTTTTTTGTACCTTGAAAAATTTTAACTAAGCATGCTATGTTTACTTTAAAGAGAGACAAAATATATTTATTCAAGTAATTACTTCATTTAAGCTTAATATTTGTCAAAACAGTAAAAAGCCCCAGTTCTATCTTAAAAATATCTTTTAAGAACTAGTACAATGTCTCAGGCCAGTAAACTAATGAAAACGTTGTATCCTCACAGCGTTGTTTTTGAGAGTACTCCAGTGAACTACAGGGGCAGCTTTTTTGTAAGAAATAGCACTTACAGTGTAACAGACTGTCACTGGGATGAAACACTGAGTAGATGCCCAAAGTGCTTCAGATAGATTTCCAACAGTAGAACATTTAATGTCTCTGGTTCACATTCGTGGGCACAAGGCCAAGTTAGAGCATTCTGCCAGGATACCACCTGTCAGCTGAGCACCAGAAGTTGTGCAATTGTTTTCAGTCACTGGAAAGTGACTTATGGTAATTCAGCCCATAGTAAAAGAGCCTTAAGGTGATTTGTTTTGTCTTGTATTGGTTGCAGTCAAGGCATTTACCTGGTTTCAAGTCACAAATTGGAATGTTTCTAAACCTCTGATCCCTGAAATACTTTGACAAAGTGACAGGCAGTCTTTCTATGTCTTTCTAGGGCTGAAGCAGCATAGAATTACTGAAATAACTTCTTTTATTTTACTGGAAGAAGAGGTCCATCCAGCTGCAGTCTCCTGCCTCTGACAGCAGTCAGCAGCAGATGTCTTAGTTTGGGCTCAAGAACAATACAAACAAATGATACTTCCCTGGAGTATTTTCCCAGTATCTTTTGCATCTCAGGGGCTTCCCAAATCTGAGACAGTTCTCATGTATCTGTTAATCCTCAATGGATTTCTCATCTATTAAGCGAGAGTGCCCAATGACAATCCGAAACAGTGGTGCACTATTGCTTATTGTTTCACTGCTTTTTTCTTCAAGTGGTGCACTTTATGACCCTCTGGCAAGAATGGTATGGAGAAGTCTGGTCATGGCTTAGAGGGAATTTCTTGGCTGAATATAGAAATCTGTCCATACATAATCCAATTAGAAAAAGCCACCGTTTCTTTAATATTTTGTATGAAACCGAAACTTCTAAAGTAGCAACCTCAGTACACTTAAAGGTATCCAGCTTGGACCCCTGTATATACATCCACTTACACAGGCAAAGACCAATTTTTAGGCTTTATGTAGATTGTTGCTTCCATAACAAAGTTACTTTGAAAACACCATTCATGAGGTATCATTTATGTTGCCTAACATTTTAAATAGAGAAATATAACCACCATACAGATTAGCAGTGAACAGAAATAAGTTTATAGGACTATGTTATCCAGTTGAATGAAGAGTCAATGCCTTTTTCATCCTATGTCCTCCCAGCTAAATTCTGGTTTAATCTTCAGAATATCGAGTACCAATTGCTAAATAACAGTCTGGTGAATCCAATACTTTAACGAATAAAAGAACATAGTCCTGGAAATGGATTCCAGAGGTCATTTAGTCCCTCTCTAAGACAGACTCTACCTATTTATTTCTGTCTTTCTGTTCATCGTCAAGATTTCTAGTGATAGAAATATAATAATAATAATATAATTTGTTACTGAGTTTGGTTACACTTTATATAAGAAAACTTTGTTTGTTGGCTAAACTAATTCTCTGACAAATTACAAGATGTGTTCCATCTTGACCTATCCTCCCTCACTGGAAAGAATAGACCATTCCCTTTTTTTCAGCAGTGTTTTTTTATGAATTTGAGACTGCTGGCAATCTGTCTTTTGAATTCTGGATTAAACAACCCTAAATCTTTCCTCCTATATTTTGGATATTTTCCTCCTATTTTGGACTCTATCCAGTGGCTTCACATATAGCTAGAGGTGTCATCCAAAACTACACCTAGTCTTCTAGCTGAGAAGTTACCAATGAAAAGTCGAAGTATAACCATCTAACTTGTTAAAAGTACATTTCAACTTCTTGGAATGTTACATAAAATAAATTGTTATGTCTTTTGAACAGTGAAGACTGTTTCAATATTTTTGCATTAGAAAGTGTTCTTAATTGGCTGTAGTGCCAAATGCACTAAATTTTAGGGACAAACCCAGAGGGTTAGAAATAAATCTGGCTTTTCATAGGATCCATTTATCTCATACACCCAAACACATGTACCATTGAAGCATACTCTGGATCTTATTGAATGGTTTGTATTGATCTCACTGCATTTAGAGTGTATTGAGGAGAGAGAGCAGAGATGTGTGAAGAAAGGGTATGTCATCAAATGTGCAGGGTTTACATGCCTATTCTTTTGTTGTTCTTTTACTTTTATGCTTTTACTTCTCTTACTATGTATGCAACTAAGAATCTTTTATTAAACCTGTATGATCATTAACACATTCCCCGTGCATGTCAGATTTACAGTGCATTCATGAAATGATGAGCACTGGGCTACTAACGAAGAATTTTGCGTACATATATGCTTAATTACAATTAATACCACAAGCCAAAATGGAAATATGTTAGCTTTGCCATACAAAAGCCTTTTCTATGTTGCTTTTGCAAAGAAGATTTTAACATATAAAAATTATACTTGTGACTTCAGAAAACCATTACAAAAGCTGGCTATTTCTTGTAATATCACTACTAATTTGAACAATGCTCCTTCACTATGTAGGGTGAGGCTTTTTTGCAAGATGTCATGCAAATTATCTCAATATACATTTATATTTGGCCAAAGATATAGTACAGGCAGGTCTGTGGAGCTGAAATATGTGGTCATAGGTGGTTTAATCAGGCTGAAGCACTCAAACCCCATTTATTTAACCAAAAGAGCCACACAAAATGTAACAACTTCCCAGCAGTAATAGCAACATTAACTAAAGACCAAATAAGAGTCCATAAAGTATGAGCATGCCTTAACTGGCTCAGAAGAGCAGCTCTCTACAGTGAAGATTCAAGTTTATTTGTATAGATGAACTTTCAAAGAACTTATCAAGGTATTAGCTAAATTATTTTTTGTTTGGACATTGTACTTTATGACCTAAGGATGTTTATTGCAAACAGAGACAGTAATGCTGCTTGTACTGCACAAATTATTACAGGTGGACTGGGCTAACTTCAAAAAACTGAATCAACCCTCAGTTCAAATAAGAAATTAGTGATTTTGTGATCACAACATCTTGACAAAACTACCTGTTTTTCTGAATAAACATACTCAACCTTCTAATGAAAACCTTCTCTTTCCCACTTCATTAGTCACTTTAAAATCTTGCTTCCATTACTATTTCTCATAATGCCCACGCATCGTGAGTCATCTTGCCCAAATCAAATATCTCATGGAAAATATTGCCAAAGGTTATCATCTTCAAGGTTAAAATCTTACTGCCATTCAGAGAAGACTTGATATTTATTTGGGAAAGCCATTACCTTGTAGTGAAACATAAACAAGATTCTTCATGGGAGAAAAAATCTTACGAACTTCAGGGAATGAGTCAACATTTAGCTACTGGAAATCTTTCCTCATGGCTCTGGGTCTGTTTTATTTGGTGTTTTCTCCGATGGCACTGCTACAGGTATCTCTTTCAGAAACCTCTATTTTATGTTCCCCCATCTACAGCTATCAAGAAAGTAATTGTTTCCATTCCTCTTTCCCACTATGCACAAGGTGTCTGAAAAATTACTTCCTTTATATCCATTCAAAGATATAGATTTTGATGTTGAAGCATGCAGTAGGAAGTCTTCTGATAATCTGAGGCCCTATGGGGAATGAGGAACTTTAAGAGGACTGCAGGGGAGGATGGAGAGAAATAACTACATAGAAAGAGCAAAGAAACAAACAAAAAACTTACAAAAACTTACAAAAAGAAAGAGAGAAAGTAAACCCAACATTTAATGCAGTATTAGGAAATATCTTAAAAAAAAAAAAAATACAATCTTACTAGCGGGAATAATGCTCATTAAGTTACATTTTGAAAGAAAACTTTAATGAGAGATTTGAGCAAATGCTCACACAAGTTTTGTAAAATGTTGTGTTTCTTCAGCTGATTCCACTTTTAACAGAGATTTTGCAAGGCATAGCTGAAAATCTTCATCCTAAAAAGGCCATTTCTACATCCATAGCTTTTCCTTTAAGATGAAATGGTAACTAGCAAAGCTTGCCATATCTTCACATCCCAACACCATAAACAGAACCCATCTGCATCTGTGTTCCAGCTTTGAAATATGAGGATTAGATTTTCCCTGTTTAACTTTGTCTAAAGTTTCTATAAGATCATACTGTAGTTGCAGTAAAACATCAGCTGTAAGACTTCTTTGTTTATTGCCCCCTTAGGTAAAACGTTGTAATCAAAGAGAGGTCAATTGTATCAAAATAGAAGTTTGCCAGAATTTATCTGGCATAAATTCTTCCCTTAAGATTTTATTATGAAGTGTTACCTCTGAAAAAAAGCCCACTATGTATTATCCAAAATCTAAGAAATTACAAGACTAGAAACATAAATTACACGGATCTGAATACAAAGGACAGAGTAAGCACTGGATCTGAAGGCTAATCAGGGTCAGTATCAGATCAGTAGTAGTAAAGCATAGTTTAAAATTCTTTTATACAATGCATTCATTATAGGTAGATACAAGACTAACCACTGTATATGATGAAATTGGATGATTTGCAAGGGCAGTGCACATTATCCAAAAGGAACTTCTAATGATTGAATTACTTTTCCAGAAGTCAGAGTAGGAAACATGCTGAAAATTTAGAATCCTGTGTTTCAGTCCAGTGTGACACTTGCAGCATTCAGTAGCCACTCACTAGATGAGTTTGTTGCTACTTGTAGTGCTTGAAAAATGTTTGCAGGGGGTATTGGGAATATTACAGTGTTGTGATGTGCAGGCTGAAATAACTTTTGAAAATAAAGTGGCATTTAAAAACCAAAAGCAAAAGTCAACATTCAATCTTTATGTATTACTTGCCTTCATACACGGAGGTAAATATTCTGTACAACTATATTACATGGAAAGATACACAAGATCTGTGATAAGGATTTACAGACATAGGTCTTACTATAGAGAAAAAAAAAAAACAAAACTAAAAAGTAACCCACCAGCAAAATAAGAAAAAAGATCTCCCCAAACTCAGCAGAAATCTTTCTTGATAAATAGAGGTTAATATATTTTTTGACATTGAGAGTATTAGCTTTTTGCAGTATGCAGACTCATTCTGTCTTCCTTTGTCTGAGCTAAGCATCTTTCTGTTATATTACATAGATAACCTGTCAGCTGTTGGAGAGAAAATTCTATTCCCATCAAGATATACAGCAAGTCTCCTACTACTGTCTGTGGAGTTAGCATGTCACCTAGTTTATCTTTGTCAATTTGTGCTCTGCAATCTTGGTATTGCCAAGTTTCACATTATTTGGAGTTTTCCTTAAAACTCCCATGGCAGTCCAAAATTCACCTTAACAAGAAAAGATTTTGGGGATGTAAGCAAGAGAGTTGTCTGATTAATTTAATTTTAAATTTAAAGCAGCAATTAAAAAGAGATTTGAAGACTCACTCTCTTTTTCATCACTGACTCTATTTTCTCCATTGGTTAAGGACATATACGCTTGTTTTTCCTGTAGAAGTCTAAAGGTGAGATGACATTATTTGCATACAGTTTGCAACCAAAGGTACATTTCTAGTAAGTTTGGATTTTCTGCATTCAGTCATACAAATGGTAGCAAAACCTCTGTCCTTGTTAGTAATATTCACAACTACTTGTCAAATATGTCTGGTTTAATTTCAGTGCTGTGTTGACAGAGCACTCACAAAGGTGGAGGTATGGCTTTACGTGTATTTTCTCTGGCAGAAAACTCTGGTTGAAAAATTCCTGAACTGTTACATTTCTTTTTTATCCTAACTTCTCAATTTAATACTCCTTCAGTTGTGCCAACAGAACAGTTCACTGGGCCATTCTGTAAAAACCAGAATGCTGGTTTGCTCTCTGAAAGCAAAGTTCTGGTCTTTTTTCTAAATCTCTGCCACCTCACTTTTCAGAATAGTCTTACAATGCAGCTGGAGTAGTGAACTAGAATCACAGCCATCTGGGCAAGACGTATTTGCCCTGTCTTCCCAATGGAATAAAATATAAGGTACTGCACACAGAGTTCAAAGGGTTAATGAGTAGGAAGCTGCATCCTGCAGGGGCACAAAATGCAATTAGCAGCTTTCTTTGATATTAACCAGTAACATTTTTAGTATCTTTTTGTAGTAGGTGTTCTTCAAGTAATTCAGGTAACAATTCTGCTACCTGTAGACACATAAGTAAATAATGTCTGCAAGCCCCTTAAAAAAAATGAATAAAAATGAATAAGCATTTGTCAGTTTTCTAGGTGCCAGGTGAGAACTTGCTATGGGGCTTTGCAGAGAAGTGAACAAATCTCAAATGGACCCATGTGAGGACCTTCCTGACACTGCTGATGCAAAAGTGTCACATTTAAAGATCAAGATTAAGAGGCTCAAGATTTAATATAGATTTTCATATGTAAAATGATAAGATTGAGGAGTGAATGTCACTGTTCTGGCCCAAATGGTACTTGCAGTAAATATGTCTTGATTGAAATTGGCCATACTGTCACCTAGATGCATGCACACTCAGGTAGTCTTCTAAACCATCTGTCCATGCACACAGGCATTCTGACAAACTGCCACCACCTTACAGTATTATATTTGTCTTCTTCACTTAGTCCTTCCATTCATTTCCTGGGTCTTGTTTATAAATTTATCAGAAGTCTTAAAGAGTTTACCTGTTTCCTTGTACACCATTGTGAATACAGATTATCTATTGTTATAGTATTGTAATTATTATAAGAGGGCAGCACCACCACACTCATAACCCATGTTTGCTAAGCCCATCTGACCAGAAAGAATAAGAAAACTGAGCAATTGAACAATCACAATTAAAGCAATAGAAAAGACATGGTGAATAAAATTGAATCACGCATATACTCAAAATAACCAAGCAAGTGAAATTATGCAAAAATGCTTACAAATTATAGTCTTTCTCTGAGGTTGACATTTAGATGGATGAGCTGTAGTACTGTTTAATAATGAGAAACAGTTTATTTGTCTTTGTCGTTCTTGCTTTTGCTTCACATGCCGCATATAAAACAAGAATGAGTTAGGACTTAGATACTTTTCCAACTCTGTAAGTACAAGTTCATTCTCCAGCACCACTGATTATAGGATGGCACAGAAGTGCAAAAAAAAAAGGAAAACATTAATATATCTTCCCCACTACCACAGTAGGAGTAATAATGAGCCTGGGAACACTAGAATTTGATAATCAGCTAAACCTATTAAATAAAATAAAAATACTTACTGCACTTGTAGCTTAATTGTTTTTTTAATGTTTTCAGGGTGGTGGTTTGATGCCTGTGGTCCCTCCAATCTCAATGGAATGTTCTATACAGCTGGGCAAAACCATGGAAAGCTCAATGGCATCAAGTGGCACTACTTCAAAGGCCCCAGCTACTCCTTACGCTCCACCACCATGATGATTCGTCCCTTGGATTTTTAAAGACATTCAGTGGTGAATCCCAGAACAAACCAGGATGACACTGCCCTCGTTAGCACCACTATCATAGTTTGAACGTAAAAGGTGAAGGTCTTCTTGAAAGCAGCATGTAGGGATGATGACAAGTTGCTTCATTATTACCCCATAACCTGCAAAAACTCTCCAAGTCACCCCAGAAAATACTCCTCCATTTTGATGACTGAGGGAGGCTTGGTTTAGAAGAAGGTAGCTGCAATAATTTTCCAGAGAACACCTGGATCTCTTTATTCTGCCCAAACCTGGTGCTTGTCAGTGGATGTCTTTTTTTTTTCCTTTTTTTCTTAAAAAAAAAAGATACAAAAATGTACAAGATTATTCAGCAACAGCTTCAGAATTTGAAGAACTGAAATATATCAACTACAGTCTATTGAATAGAATGTTATTCAGCAGTGAAATGCCAAAATTTTACCCATGAAAATGGATTACAGAGACTCCTTTTTTAAGACTCATCTTAAGGCACTCAAGATGACCACTCCAAATATTGTTTTTCTTAAATGAACTGAATTTGGATAGTGGATGGATTTATGTTAATCCCAGAGTCAAATAATTTGTGTGAGTATTATTTTTCATTAAGTCCTTTAAGGACACGTTTCTCATAAATAAACTGAGTCAAACACATAAAGAATGATAAGGGTAATAAGCATAAATTTTTCAATTGCTCCGTAAAAGTAAATCAGATAATTGGCATAATCCCTGAGGTAGGATTTATAGTGTGATAACAAAAGTAGCTGTGTTTTGAGATTTTTCCTTTCTTTCGTTAGAGGCAGTCTGAATGTCATGTAGAAAAATTAATGGAAGGTTTAAAGAATGTGAAATATTATCCTAAAGAAAACACAGGATTTTTCATGGAATATTTCCATTAAAAGTAAACAGGAAGGCAAACTGTTAGGGTATATAAAAATTACATAAATGCATAGCTTAAGGCAATGGATTCATTTTACAGTATCCTTGCATGTGCGCAATTTATCATTATTTTTCTTTATTATTACATTTTTGTGAATATCAGAAGCATGCCAGTTCTACACAGTGCTTAGGCTACAACTATAAAAAAATACTCATCAGAGTAGTATAGAAAATAAAGAGTTGTGAACTTGTAAATATTATGTTTATATTTCCTGTAATGGTCATTTGATTTGTACAGGCAGCCCTGACCCCACTCTGAGGATGCAAAACCTCAAAAGGATATAAATATTATAAGAACTTTAGAAGACTGCTTAAATGTTGTTAGCATGTAATTTTGTTATATTAAAATGTTGGAGAAGTGGGGGGAAAGATGCACATTTCAACTCTTGGAGAAGATCAAGTTCCTAAAACAACAAGCAACAAAATAGTTGGGTGGCCCATGAGGGTACAGAGAAAACTCTTTCCATTTACAGCCCCTTGTGATTTAGTCATATGAGTAAAATCCATTTGGGAAAGTAGCTTGCAGTCATTCTATTTCTGCTATATATAAAATGAAAAAGTTTAACCTGCTTCCACAGAAATCAAAATTAATATTTTCATCAAGTAAATTATGATGAACATGACACACAAAATCTGCATGTGGTGACTTTTTGTTTGTCTGTTGCTTTGTTTCATTCATTAAACTGTTCCTGAGACCAGGCACAAAAAAGATCTGATTATTTTTTAAAGGATAGTGACAGAGTAACTGCCTTTATTTTTTTCTCTTCCCCTTCCCTTCTTTCTCCCTTCCCCCCCATTTACCCCTCCCCCTTATTTCCATGGAATAGGATTTTTTAAACATCCCTTTTTAAAGATCACAAGGCCCCACATGGTTCTCTTTGGTTTTAAACAGGAAGATCTTTTCTTTTTGTGTATTTGTATATATTTTATATATATTTGAAGTAATCTTGCCTAGGGTTAATTTGCTGTTTTCTGCTGAATAAGTTAACAAACTACTCCTTACTCAGCAGTTTTTTCAGAGCTGTTTTGTCTCCGTTTCCAGCAGTTTTTTTAATGGTCTTCATTTATGTTCAAACTATGTGGTCCGTCTTCCTCCATATTCTCAAAAGATATATTTTTGCAGGTCTTCAATTTAGTAATGCTATTTTTGCAGATCCTATTGCAAAAGGAAAACCACATTCAAAATAAAGGAGCATGATACTTACTGTTTATTTATCTGGGTTTGAAAAAAACTGTGGATTTGGTTTCCTATCCTTTATAATAAAACATTATTAAAAATTGCAGAGTCTGTGTTTTGCTTTGCTTTAAGTATACCTTTCTGTGACAGGCTAACAACATTTTTCAAGCCTTCACCATTCCTTGTATGAAATAGTAATAAACTCACACAAAGCCTAGAAAGGGAGTCTGGTTACAGATTGTCCAGAAATCTACATTACTAATCTTTCAAATCCATGTTTCAGTATTTTTATTCAATTTCCTTGATTAAAATTGTGGGCCCTATATTTCTAATTTTAAGTTCAAATCATACAACTCTGTCATTAAAATAAAAGTTTCTTGAATTCCACAAAGATAAAAATTGAAGTGTGACAGTTTTTTCTCTTGCCTTATGATGTGTTCTATCATCCATTCACTCATGTTGCATGGCAGTGACAAATCTCCATTGATCTCTTAGCCAGAAATGCCTCTTGCTCCATCTGTATACCTTTTAACACTACACGGATCAGTTTAAACATCTCTTTGTAGTCAGTTTATCCTCCTTTTCTCAGGAATTTTTGCTTAATTGGACTCATTCATTCAGACCAACCTATCTTTTTAAATCAACACTAAAGCTGTGAGGAGCTACATACGTAAAAACACGTTTTACCCTTTAAATTGAATATGCATGAACTGGATGAATTGAAGACTTACACTTAGCAAAAATGGTGTCTCTGAGTTTGAATTTTTGTTAAGATTTTGCTTGCCTTGAAAGAAACTAAAAATAGAGGCAGTTGTCAGTGGTAATGGTAACTTTACTATTTCTTCCTGGTTTATAAAAACAAAATTTTCGTAGGTCAATAGATGTGCTTTCCATAGCATATAGATACTTAATTTCTAATATCTTTAAAGGCTGGAGACGTAATTTAATGTGCACTCTTCTGAGTGCCCTAGAATCCAGCCCTGGCCTGTTAAATAGGCAAGTAATCTACATTTATAATCATCTGTACAACAGGTTCCCAAGACACAGTGCCTTAAAAACCTTTCCAGCTATAATAACAACTTACTTCCCTGCAGATCTGCAGCTCAAACCACAGCTCTGAACATGCCTCAAATAACCTCATTTGGGATTGGCACAGCACTCTGTTCTCCTTTGGGAAGAACAAAACTGAAACAGCAATCACAATAAGAGCTGAACTCTCCAGGTAGGATCAAGCTTAATTTACAACCAGAATGTGCTGCAGTTGTGCCAAGAGGCATTCCTACTTACAATCTTTTACATAAGCTGGACAGCTTGAGGAGAGAGGCAATAATGAATACAGCTGATGCTGCTGGTGTTGCCTAATTCTGACTTGTGGTATGCATACACACACACACACACACGTGTACACACACAAACATGCACACGCAAAATAAATCCTTATGTCTGCAGAAAGCTTGACACAGCCAATCAAAAAGACCTCTTTTAAATTTTATCTAGAGGAACTGTAATATCAGGGCAATAATAGAAAAAAATCCAGAAAGCAGGAAAAATTAAATAATTGAAAAGTGCAAACGCCAACAGGAAGACACTTTAATAGTGTCCCTGTGCACAGCTAGCAATGCTTGCCTTCTGCTGCCTGGATGTAGTCACAGGAAGGCAAGCAAAGACTTAACTGAAGGCCAAAGACTTCCAGAAGATTGTGTTCGCAACCACACCATCATCTACTGGGACAGCCAGTTCAGTCCCTGCCAAACCATGGAGAAGGAACCTTTCTTGACAGTCATTTGCCCTGCAAGGCCATGGAGGGCAAAACAGGCACATATGTCCCTTGTTTCTACTTAAACAGAAAACTGATGCATTGCCAGGTCAACCCTAGAAGCTCTAACAGAACCCAGTAACTCATAGGGATATGCTTCTGGGAGATGTGGGTGGGGAGAGTATGGGAGTGTGGGGGGGAAGTGAAAGAAACTCTAAAATAAGGAGCAGGAAAATTGGAGAATCCTGATGCACTGAGAGAGGTAAGAAAGAGTTGAGGAAAAGTGAGATAGTGGCTGTTATAGGATAAGACACCTAAGGAAGGAAAGGAATCAGATTAGGGAGCTGAAGGCAAAACTAGTGAAAGAAGAAAGTCACTGCTGAAAAGAGTATGGAGAAATGACAAAGGTGAAAGCACAGAAAAAAGGAAAATGAAGAAGAATTTGGCAGAGGAATCTATTAATATATTTATTAGAGGATAAGAAGTATCAATTAATTTTCCAAAGCCTGAAAGGAACAGTGTCAACATTTTACTTGTTGTTTTTATTTAATATTCATAATGCCATGGAGATACATTGACATCTGGTAAAATCCAAAACAATATTTAAAAAGCAGTCCCTTCTTAGCAGGATTTTTGGTATCATGCAGCCTGAGAAACAGTTGCTGCTTTTAGCATGAGACAAGAATCCACCAGTAGATAAATCAGCTTTGGATAATATTTACTCTTCCACTAAAAGATGTGGACCTCCATCCTTTTGCAGCCTGCTCATGCTTATATTTAGAATCATTACTTTAAAGGAAACTACAAATCTCAGACCTGATCTTGTTCACCTTCATTGTTGAACAATTGTTTTGTTTTCTTTTGAGTAATGGAGTAGAACTCCTGGGTATATGGATGTAAGTTTTACTCTTCCTTTGAAACAAACTTTTCTTTTCTCTTTTCTTTTTTCTTTCTTTTTTTTTTTTTTTAATTCAAAACTTCTGCTTGGAGTTCATCTTTCATCCACCAAAGCTGATTATTTGATCTTTCTTTGATAGCTTCCCTTAGCATTGTTTGTTCTGTAAATCCCCCAGACAAAATTCTCCTCCTGGAATCATGCAGAGGTTTTAGTCTACAGTCTTCTGCTCTGCCTTCACATGGAGTGTCACACTGCCAGGCACCAATACTGTCATTTCTAAGGGTTTTTTTTTTCAGTCCTTCCAGTAAATCTGGAATTCCTTGAAGCAGCAGCATTGCAGGTCCCAGATCCCACAAATACTGCCCCATCCCTTCATATTGAACAGCAGCTGCTGAAATCATTGTGGCAGAAAGCCACATCAGTCCAGGCAATGGAAGAGTCATCAAGCACCCCTGCTTCTCTCCTACCCATTTCTTGTGGAATAGCTCCTTGTCCCAAGAGTGGAGAGAAACGCAGCCCAGGAGCCACTGTAATGGCAGTTTCTCACAAGGTGATACCTCTGCACACCTCCAGGCTGTGCACACAGTCAAGCAGCCCCTGTGGAGTGAAAATGCTGGCTTTCAGACTGCCTACTCACAAGCCAAAGATGATACAAACACGTAGCCAAAGGCTTTTCCACCAATTAATTCTGTTTATTAGATTAAGAAACTAATGCTAGTTTTACCACAGGAGGAGACAGGCAGTTCCCTAAACACGTAGGTGGAGATGTGTCTAGTGTTGCTAACAGAGGACTGATACATGCAACATTTAGCATGTTACAAAAGCTTTTGTGTTTGTTTAGAGTTTCAAGGCTTTGGGAAAAGACAATAATAAATACATAGGAGTTTGTGTTGTAAAAATGGATTTTTAAGCACAAGCTGTTTTGAGTTCCCACAAGTGTAACATTAAGAGAAGGAAAAGTTTCCTCTGTGACTCTGGTTATCGGTTTGTTAACAGAGGTTTAGGCAAGAGGCAGCATCTCTGTCACTGCTTCTTTTCCATTGTGTGATGTGCAAACTCACAACACCAGCATCCGAATCTACTTTCCAGCCACTGTGAGCTGCCCCACAGACTAGATCAGAAGAACTCTGGGTCTGATATCATATAAAATAGATTAAATGATACTGCTGCAAGTCAGTGGATAATACAGGACATTTCTAATGTGACTATCCTGTTCAAGTTAACATTTTACACATTTAAGTACTTAGAGAAAAAAAGAAGCAAAAATATTTGTATTTTCAGTACAACCAGGTATAATGTAAATATCTAGAGCATATAGTTTAAATATCTATTGGATGTCTGGAGAAAACGGTAAAGAACTCATCCTACAACAAAGCAAGCCATCCTGCTATCTCAGCTCACTCGGAGAGGCAGTCCTCATTTCTGACATTTCTGCTGTCTGCTGCCACCTATGGTTCAAAAAGAAGGGTTTCCAAAGGTCAATTCATTGCCAAAATCAACTAAACATGCAATGAAGGATCTAAAAAAAGGAAACTGAAGGGACTAAGACAAATAGAATGTCCAGCACGAATGGTCAAAGTTAATTCTATATTTAGGTATGTGCTTTCAGTTTTAAATGTACTTAACTCAGTTTATCCCAGAAAGATTAAAATGTATTGGTTTTATAGCAAAATAGACCTTCCCTAAAGAAGATAATGATATTTATAGAGTAAAAAATGTTGCTCAAAAAAATATAGGTGATGGAGAAAGTGGAGTCTCACAAAACCCTTCTAAAAAGTCATGTCACGTTTATCTCAATTTTCACCAGATATATGTGTATGAAGGACAGATCAGGAGGCCTAAGAAAGAAGCAAAGAAAAGAAATCTGTAGAATTAAGACAGGAACTGAACTGTATTTTAAAAAAACACATTAAAATAGTTTTCAAGACAAATGCTGAGCAGTTGTAAATACAGGAGTTCTTCTTGTTCTTCCAAAATAAATTTAACCAATTTATGCATAATGCATTATCCTAGAAGTCTTTAATTGCTGTCTCACACACTAGTTTTATTGCACAGTCCAAGAGTCACATTTCAGCAAGGTTTTTGACTCATGAAGAACAATTTCTTGGGCAATGAAAATGTATCCTATGATTTTGTGGTTTTAACTCCCCAAATAACCATCTCATTTTGATGCCTTAATTTACTCTAGAATCATATTTAGCAATAGTAAAAATACAATATCTTTTCAAGAGTTCAAGAATTCCTTTTGTTCTCTTAAGTGCATTGGAGTGCTATTTGCTGTAAGATGGTTCAAATTAATATCTTCAGAGCAGCCCAACTGCTAATCCTGTTGCCATACATAAGCTATCTTGTTTCTCTGACCTTTCACTTTCCAGTGTTCAAGCTAGAGTCGCATTGAGGTTATGATTTGCAGGTCACAAGGTCACAGATAACCTTAGATATTAGTAGAACTCCATGTCATTTTCTTACAGAAACCAGAAGTGAATCAATATTTAGAAGGCTGGAGAAATCCAGTTGTTCATGCCCTTTTGTCCACTGTGAGTCTCAAAAACTGTGAGCTTAGCTGATCTGAACAAATAAAAATGAATGGGGATGAAACAAAACCAGAAGTCTGGTTATCTGCAGGCCACAAGCACAACAAGCAAACACAAATTTGCTCCTGGCTGCCTAGGAGGTGTTCCAGCTCCACATCAAGGTTTACACAGTGCCTGTGGTACAGCATGGAGGAGCTGGCGCTGTTACACAATCCATGAATATTTCAGTCCGAGCACCTCAGCTGTAAAGAAACACAGGCTTATGGCGCATGTACCATGAGAAAAGGCAGTGCTTTGCATGGAGTTTTAATGGCTGAAAGACCATTTTTCATGGAAGCTGTGCCCTGGACTACATTTTGAATCTCATCTGGTCTGCACGCAACTGGGGCCCTGTGGTGAAAATGAGACTAAAGTCTTTCCTCTTGGTTTTCATCTTCTTTGGGTCAGATGAAGCTCTTGCCCTGAAGAAGCTCAGGTACCACATCGCACGCTAACTTGGACAACCCTTCTCAGGATTGTTAACATGCATCTGAAGGGACCCAAATCAACATCATTATTTTGCATGTTTATGTCTAGTTAGATGTTTCCACTTATGAGTTAGACACTGAAATATTTTGAGGATGTGTTTCTGCAGTTTGTTGACTTAGAGAAGAAACCTTAGTGTTATCCTGGTGTGGAGAGCTCAGCTTTGCATTTAATGCCACAGATTTCTTAAATGGGATATTTTCCCATTGTCTATCCTTTCAAGAGCACATTCACAAACCAGTACTTTCAGAGCACGGTACACCTAGTGAATAGAAGAAAATGACTGTCCTAATGCACAGCAATTTTACTCATAGTAAAGGCAAATGAAGCTAGATAGTAAAGTCATTGTGAAGACTTTTGAAGTCTAACATTTGTGACTGCATGGACAGTCAGGTTGCTTCAATACCCCTGACCATACCTTTTATACAAGTTTTAACACTGTGTCTCTTGATGTCTTTAGTTCCTAGAAAGTTGGGACAGGTTCATTGTCTATCCAAATAGATCCTGAATTTGTGGTCTTTAATCTGGAACATAATGTAAATGAAAGCAAAATTAAACAAAACATTCTCTTTTCTTCACAAAAATAATTTAAAAAATGAAGTCAGAGAAGGCTAGTTGACATTATTCTTTCTGTATTCTCTTTGTCAGAAACAACACTCAGTGAGGCTTTCACACAAAATAAGAAGGTAGGGAAAACAAGGATTTCAGAGTCCATCAGGCTCCTTCATCACCGATAGGAACATGGGCAACCTCCATTTATGCATGCACTTGCTTAAATTTTCTGAAAGCATCTTCACATCACTGTATTAAGCTGTTACCAAGGAAGGAGGGTGAATAGCAATGTGCTCGGTATGTCAAAACTCTGAATGGATTATCAAATAGATCTGATTTGTAAGAGGAATTTTTAGTGTTCAGCAAGTGAATTATGAGTTTAGTGTCATGGAAGGGATAAACTTGGTATACCAGGTTGAAATAACAGGTTACTCTATGCATTCCAAAGTATTTATCTCCAGTTAGTTATCTGCATGTTGTTATCAGGAACAATGACTGCACAATAAACAACACTAATACCTAACCAGCAGGACCCTGCCAAAATGCAATGCCCTCTTACGTACTGTGAAATGAGCTTCACTGACAAGGGTAAGATTTCCCCTTCCCCCTTCCATAAAGGCCATGTTCCTGAGGGAATCTTTTCAGCTGTTGCTGTCTTTCCTTGTCTGTATTGATCAGCTTCAGACTGAAGCTACCTTAGGTTGTTTTCCTTTTTTTCTTTTTCTTTTTTGTTTCTAAAAGCACATGTGGAAATGCTTTAAAAACGTTAATATGGGCATGATCCTAAACAGCTCCATTCATACTGAAAATTTCAACAACCCTTGCAACTAATAATTTTGAATGTTTTCACTGTTCATTCATATGACACCTGTGAAGAGGAACCAGAAATTTAGCTACAGACATGCAAGATGGGCTTTAATTTTAAGAGACTGCAGCTGCACAACTGCCCTTTGGGACAAAGTTAAGTACCTGCTACTGGAAGACTTGTCAAAGACCAAGATGTCCTTCATAGGCGCCATGCTCATGAATCATGAGTCTAAAAGAAAACAGCATAAAGCTTCTTCTTTCCCTCTTCAGTTTGCTGTGAGTAGCCTGGGAGCTAGGAACATTCTATGTGCAGTGCCGAGAAGGTACAGGCTGACAAGGCAGATTGACAAGCTTCTGCTGGGGAAAAAGAAAAATGTTTTCTCTCTAAATGTCACATAACAGATTTCCAGTGGTTTGGAAAAACTTATGGGCATTCCAGCACCCAGGGGCACTGTGGCAGCTTGGTGAGGGCTGGGGAGGGCACTGTCATCTGTGGATCTGCTCAGTGTTCATGTTCAGCATCAAGAGCAATCTTCTGCTGTTGGACAGGGTTTGTTTTGATCAGGTTGGACTACTGTTGTAGTTTCAAGATCAGCTCTTCCATGGTGTGATGTCCTGCTCCCCAAAAGCATTGTTGGTGATAAGGGGTGTAAGAACTGTCTCTGCAGGACAGTCAGTGCCTGAGCTATTCTCAGTCATAACCTTGCTTATTCCAGATCAGATGCAACACACAACCTACCCAAAAAAACAACGGGCAACTTTTCAATAACGGTATAGATCTAAAGACTGTCATATTTCATAGGCTTTGGATCACCACACATTTATTTCCAGTCAAATCTGCTGCTGATTTGTACTCCTCTGACTTACTTCATTTTGTATACCCAGGTGATATACAAAAATGAAACCTTATCACTGTTGGCCAGTGTTTAATGTTGTGTAGAAGAAAAGAACAGCAGACTGAGGAAATATCAGGAGATTCCCACTGAGATTTTCTTAGTGATTTGAATAAAAAGAGTGAAAAAAGATGGGGAAAATGTAGTAGTTAAAAAGGAATAAAAACATTTCTAAGAGCACAAGCTTCTTAGATCATCTCAGGGCCTTCATCACAGGGAAGTACTTCTTATCTACCAGAAATGGTGGCAAAAGATGGAGCATAATTTCCATGTAGATGAAGCTAAAAAAACTGGCATGGCATTAGTGATGCTCAGGCAAAGAAAAGATTTGAAAAAAGACCCCAACAAACAATATGTTTTCTGACTTTCTAATTCAATGTCTCAATCTACATGAAGTGTGAAAAAGTGAAGGAAGGGTGGGGCATGATCAGACTTTGAAGTCCTGGGAGTTTTTCTGTGATCCGGTGCTCAATATGACCTGGACAGTCACTTCATTTGCTGAAAACGGAGTTGGTCAGTTTGTGTTTGCTGGTCCCTGTGCTCCCCCTAAAGCGCCTTCACAAACACGTGGACTTGAAAGGAGAAGCAGTAATTCAGGAAGTCTCCTAACACAGCAGGGTTACATCTGTAATATGGAAGGGTTAAGATTGACAACCAAAGTAGTTTAATTCTATTTTCAGAAATCAGTACCTTACTCAGGATTATCTTTAATGACAGACACCGAGGTGTCAAAGGACTGTGTCAGGTTTCAGACTTTTCCATAGTTTAAATTCCTGTGTTTAATCAAAGATTAACTGAATCATTGCTGGCAGTGAACAGTTACTTCAATAGAGTGTTGTTGTGGGTGGCCTGCAGTAAGTAATACCATATTCAGGCAGCGGTCTCCTACATGCAAACATATTTCCCATGCATGTCTCTGTGTACAGAAAAATATATGTGGCAGTATATGTAAACTATCTCTCAGGAGATGATGCAAAAATAATTCCAACTTCAGTATTTCTTAAACACTTCATCCCTTAGCTGAAAAACCTTTTTTTTTTTTTTTTCATGGCTCTTCAAAAGTTCTTTGTAAGTAAAATAAAATGGATAAAATGAAACAATAGCAATTAGCTTTCTTTAATTTCTGAGTGGTAGAATACTTTTTTGTTGTGTCAGATTGCATTTTCTTGTTCCCTATTTTCTGTGCAGCTTATAACTTAGAGAAAAAAAAACGGAAATCAAACTTTTGTGAACTGTGTGTTGGTTCAGCAATGCTTAACATAGTAGGGCATAAAACAGAAATAGATTCATAACCTGTAGTTGAAGCCTGTATGCTACTTTTTCTATCTCTAATAATTTGTTTCTATCATAAATAATTTCTGTGAATAGTATTGTTGCAGATTCAACAGGTAATTTTTATGTTCATATGTGTCTTTTTACCCAGTTTTGAAGAGTATTTCTTCCTATCCTTTCTACCTTTTTATAGTAGATTGTTTAGTTTCGTAGATATCAACACCCAGAATTTTAATAGTTCATGTGGATTAGCTTTCTTCAAATATTTGTTTTGAGGAAATTCATATTTTCTTGCTTCACAGGACTTGGCCAAATATTTACAAAATTTCTATAATGCAATGAAGTATATTACCATATAAAGGACTGATGCATCTGACTTTTATTCTAGATCTGGGTTTTAAAGTTTCGAAGGCTACAAAAGGTGAATGATGTTGTTAAATGAGGTGTTTTAAAAAAATTTGAACTAAAAATTCTTTCCACAACAACCGAACATCAAAATCATGCTCCTCTATTTCTACAAAACAAGAATTTTCACAGATTTGTCATGAAACAGAAATATTCAGAGCAGGGTTCTTTCTTTTTTGAAACATTTGTGGTTTCACTGAAAAGCTCAGAATGAAGTGATTGGTTTTCCAATGAAATGTCCACATATTTTGGTATTCTGTTTTTTTTATTGACTCCTTCCTTTCCACCCCCAAATTCTACTGAAGAAATCAACAATTAAATATAAATAGGAAAAAATAATTATTGGGTTTCTGAAAATAAAGAAAAATAAATAGATTTGCATTTCCTGCCACTTCCCTCTCTATTTTAGGTAACATAATGTCATGATCATTTAGCTGAAAGTGTATTTATATTTTAGTGTTTATATAATAAAAGCATAGCAAGTGATTCAGCTCTCCTAGAAACACAATTGCATTAAGGAAAAAATGATAAGCTGAGAAAAGAAAGTATTCCTTACTGTGATCAAGTGTCTTGCACAGAATTTCATGGGAAAATTGAGTATTTTTTTGTTATGTATCTTTTCAGGAAAACTCAAAACAACTCCACTGTTTTCCTCAAGTCCCTACAAAAATAACACATAACTTGAAAGCAATCAGAATTTATGCAAGCAATAAAAGTTCAGTCCACTTCCTACTATTCACCATGACACTCTCAAGAAGATGACATGGAAAACTATGAAAAGTAACAGGAATCCTCTTACATTTCCAGGCGGTGAAAGAAGTTTTTCTTGCTGTATACACCATTTGCTTTTGACCATGGCCCAATTCAAACACACTTGCAGTCAAGTAGCCCACAGGGAAATTAAATGTGTCACAATAAAGGAAAAGCACAAATTTTACTATAGCCTCCTGAACGTCTGCCACTTCATTCGATGAAAAAAAAAAAAAGGAGATCCATTCCACAAAACAAAGTTCTGGTGCTCTGTATTGTCTAGACAATACACTGAATTTCTCACCACTTTCAGTCAAACTTAAGGTCAGCCCCTGAATGGGTTAATAAAGCACTACGGAAGTCTGCTGGACACAGACAGTTATGTAAATGCACTGCATACTAAGCTAGCCTCTCCTGATGCTGGATACATGAGGGTGTTAAGAGAAGGGAGAACCTGCATCTGCTCTGTGTTTATGGACAGACATAAAATGATTATTACAAGAATTGTAGATAATACGATCCAATGTGGCTACAGACCTCTGGAGTATCCCAGGAATTTATTTTAGTTTTGAGAGGACTTTGATCTGTCAACATTGCCATTTTCTGTTCTAAATAACAGTTAAGCCATTAAAGCAGTATGACTGAAGCCAAGTTTTCTGTAGATTTCATCCCTGCAACAATAGATGTCAGATTGTAAGACAGCATAATTCACATAACAAAAGGAATCATCCAAATTTTGCTCATCAAACCCCCCTAATGCGAAATCTAGTCCAAAAATGACATCTGCAGTTTAAAGCAAACCAGTGTTACTTGAGTGATTAGGTATCATGTTTGACCATAAAGAATTCATGACTTTACTTTGTTCCAAAATCTATCTAAGCTGTGAATTTATATTAGTTATTTGTTCAATATTTTAGATTGCAGTGGAAGTAATGAAATGTGTCAATAATTTGCTACTCTAGACTCCTTGCCTCAGAAATCTGTTTTCAATTCCGTCTGGACTAACATCTACTTCTAACAAGATTAACAGTTTCAATAAATCCAAGGCCAAAAAAAAAAGTCTAGTGTTAAATCAAAAATCTTGGGAACATTTCAGTGGCTGGATCACAAATAAGAATCAGTAGGAGTCACAATTTCAACTCTAAAAACTTAGTAAAATAGCTATAAAAATAGAAATGTACCCCTAGATTTTGTGAGTTCCCTCCTTTCCTCACTTCTTCACTGTGATGATGGTGAAACACTGGAACAAGTTATCCAGAGAAGTTGTGGATGCTCCATCCCTGAAAGTGTTCGAAGCCAGGTTGGACTGGTCTTTGAGCAACCTGGTCTAATGGAAGGTGTTCCTGCACATGGCAGAGGGATTGGAACTAGATGAGCTTCAAGGTCCTTTCCAACCCAAAACATTCTAAGATCCTATGATTCTTCAGGGAGAGTGGGCCTCAGTGAGATTTCACAATGATTAATATTAAACCAAATGCTAAGCAGGAAAATTTCTACAGCAGATGCAGCATTCATCTGAAACCTTCATCAAAGCCTTAGGGATAGTGCTGTTCCTATTTGCGCAAAACCCAGAATGTGCTTTCAAGAAGAGAGCAGAAATGCTCCTCACCTCTCTCAGTTACTTGTTTTGCCTGGTAAGACTAGCAGACATTTGACAAACAGATGCGTGGGAGACACTTCATTAAAAGAAGCCTAAAAGATCTGGAAGACAGAGATAGTATTAATTTTGCTGAAGATCTCTTGATAGCAATTAAAGAAGAACATTTCTTCTTTAATTTTCATTTCTCTTGCACATTATAACACAATTTATATACATATATATATATAAAGACAAGGGAGATTTCACTGTCTGTTGTCCAATTTCTTTTAAGTCAGAACAGCAGCCTTAATTTTCAGCCATGAGTAAAGGCTTCATTGTGCGAGTTTAACATAAACCATTATTTGTAGATTACCTTTTTGTTTGTTTATCATCTCAAACCCGAAATTACTTAGGAGGTACAGGTTAAAATCACAGAGTCACAGAATCCCAAGGATTGGAAGGGACCTCAAAAGATCATCTAGTCCAACCCCCCTGCAAGAGCAGGGTAACCTAGAGTACATCACACAGGAACTTGTCCAGGTGGGCCTTGAATATCTCCAACGTAGGAGACTCCACAACCCTCCTGGGCAACCTGTTCCAGTACTCTGTCACTCTCACAGTAAAGAAGTTTTTCCTGATGTTCACATGGAACCTCCTATGCTCCAGTTTACACCCATTGCCCCTTGTTCTATCACTGGACATCACTGAAAAAAACCTAGCTCCATCATCCTGACACTCACCCTTTACATATTTGTAAACATTGATGAAGTCACCCATCAATCTCCTCTTCTCCAAGCTAAAGAGGCCCAGCTCCTTCAGCCTCTCCTCATAAGGGAGATGTTCCACTCCCTTAATCATCTTTGTGGCTCTGCGCTGGACTCTTTCAAGCAGTTCCCTGTCCTTCTTGAACTGAGGGGGCCAGAACTGGACACAATATTCCAGATGCAGCCTCACCAAGGCAGAATAGAGGGGGAGGAGAACCTCTCTTGACCTACTAACCATCATCATCATCATGGCTGGACTTTGCGAACGAAGATTTGGGAAGGGCTTTTACCCATGCTTACTACAAGCGCGCTGATGACTAAGAAGGCCAATGTGGGATAGGCAAATCCGGCTACAAAAAGCACAGCAGAAGGTCTCCTTGGGTGAAACAGGTGGGGTGCGATTCTTCCTGCATTGTCTTTTCTCCTCGAGACTAGTTCTTTGTAAACTCTCAAAGGAGTCAGCGGCATTATGTATGGTGTGCCTCCAAGTCTCCCGATTGGAGGCCAAGGTGGACCACTGATGGTAGTCAATATGGCCAAGGCTAAGGTATTGTTTCAGGGAGTCCTTATATCTCTTCTTTGGGGCACCTCTCTTGCGGCTACCGGTGGCAAGTTCACCATAAAACACGATCTTGGGGAGGCGGTGATCCTTCATTCTAGAGACGTGCCCTGCCCAGCGCAGATGCAATTTCAGCAATATGGCCTCGATGCTGGTGACCCCTGCCTGTTCGAGGACAGTGACATTAGACACATAGTCAGTCCAATGGATGTTTAGAATTGTACGGAGGCAGCGCTGATGAAAGCGTTCCAGGAGTTGCAGGTGATGACGGTAGATGACCCATGATTCAGACCCATATAAAAGAGTAGACAATACAATGGCTCTGTAGACACTGATCTTTGTACTTTTCTTCAGGTGTTTATTGCACCAGACTCTTTTATGGAGTTTTCCAAAGGCTCTATATGCCTTTGCTATTCTGTTGTCTATCTCTTTGTCGATCGTGGCATCCGAGGAAATGATGCTTCCCAGATAGCTGAACTGCTGAACTGTCTTAAGCTCTGACTCGCCGATGGTAATATGGGGATGGCGATAATCTTCTTGCGGTGCAGGTTGGTAGAGGACTACTGTCTTCTTCAAACTGACTTCCAGCCCAAAAACCTCAGCCGCCTCCGCAAAGCAAGATGTTAAACGCTGCAGAGCTGCTTCTGTGTGGGCAACAAGGGCAGCATCATCAGCAAAGAGCAGTTCACAGAGAAGATGATTTAGGGTCTTACTGTGGGCCTTCAGTCGCCTTAGATTGAATAGGCTACCATCTGTACGATATTGAATATAAATGCCGTCTTGTTCATCGAGGTCTGCTGTAGCCCTTTGGAGCATCATGCTGAAGAAGATTGTGAATAAGGTCGGTGCGAGAACGCAACCTTGTTTCGCACTATTGGAAAGGCTCAGAGAGTGCATCACCATACCTGACTTGGCCTTGCTGATCCTCATGTAACAGAATAATCATTTTGAGGAACTTGGGGGTACAACCTAATTGTTCTAAGATCAGCCACAAGCCTTTCCTGCTCACAGTGTCAAAAGCTTTGGTGAGGTCAACGAAAGTTACATATAACCCCTTATTCTGTTCTCTACACTTTTCTTGCAATTGTCTGAAAACAAATAATATGTCTGTGGTACTTCTATTAGCCCTGAAACCACACTGACTTTCAGGTAGAAGCTCTTCTGCGATAGCAGGTACTAGTCTGTTCAACAGTATTCTTGCAAGAATTTTACCAGCAATGGAGAGCAGAGTTATACCACGGTAGTTTGAGCAGTCTGACTTGGCACCTTTTTTCTTATACAGAGTGACGATGATTGCGTCACGAAAGTCTGACGGCATTTTGCCTTGTTCCCAACAGCACACAACTAGCTCATGAAATTTAGTGTGAAGTGCTTGGCCTCCATGCTTCCATATTTCAGGTGGGACTCCGTCAACCCCAGCTGCCTTGCCAGTTTTCACCTGCTGTATGGCCTTAAGAGTCTCTCCCATGGTAGGGGCTAAATCCAATTCGTTTTTCACCGGATGTTGCAGAATGTGCTGGATTCCTTCGCCTTGGACTACACGATTAGCACTAAAGAGGGTTTGAAAATGTTCAGACCAACGATTCAGGATGGAGATTTTATCTGTAAGAAGCATTTGGCCATCTGCACCAAGTAAGGGGCTTTGAACCTGGAATGTGGGTCCATACACTGCCTTCAGAGCCTCATAGAATCCTCTGTGGTCACCCAAATCTGCACATAGTTGAGTCTTTTCTGCTAGGTTGACCCACCACTTGTTCTGGATGTCTCTAAGTTTCTGTTGGAGTTTGCTACATGCAAGACGAAAGGCTGCTTTTCTTACATGGCAGAGTGGCTGAGCGAGGTGTGCTTGATGAGCAGATCTCTTTTTTGTCAGCAGTTCCTGGACCTCCTGGTTGCTATCGTCAAACCAGTCTTTGTTTTTCTTTGAGGAGAACCCAATGGATTCTACGGAGGACTGCAGGATGCTGTTTTTGATATGTTGCCAAAGCGCTTCAGGAGAAGAATCTATAAGTTGGTCTTGAAGCCTAGTTTGAAGGTTAGCCTGAAAGCTGTCCCTCACAGCAGCTATTTGAAGATTATCAACATTGAGCCTCCTCCTTGGAATGCCACCCCTCTTAGGTTTGGGCTTGAAGTGGAAATTAAGTTTGCAACGCACAAGGTGGTGGTCTGTTTGGCATTCTGCACTAGGCATCACTCTGCTCTGGCAGACATCATGAATATTTCTCTGGCGTACTAAAACATAATCAATAAGGTGCCAATGTTTAGATCGAGGATGCATCCAGGTTGTCTTCCAGCTGTCTTTCTGCTGGAAGATAGTGTTGGTGATGGTAAGCTGTTGCTCTGCACAGAACTCTAGTAAGAGACGACCTACTAACCACACCCTTTCTAATACACCCTAGGATGCCATTGGCCTTCTTGGCCACAAAGGCACATTGCTGGCTCATGGTCATCCTCCTATCCACCAGCACCCCCAGGTCCCTTTCCCCTTCACTACTTTCCAGCAGGTCAACCCGCAACCTGTACTGGTACATGGGGTTGTCCTTCCCCAGATGCAAGACTCTACGCTTGCCCTTGTTGAATTTCATCAAGTTTCTCCCTGTCCAAGTCTCCAGGATATCCAGGTCTCTCTGAATAGCAGCACAGACTTCTGGTGTATCAGCCACTCCTTCTTCCCTTAAGAATTATTTGTCACTCCTCCAGTAACAATCTCCAGTATTTTCAATATATAAAAGGTTCTTGAATTTTATAGAATAACTTGGGATATATTTGAGAATCCAGCTGTTACTTCAACTTGCTGTAATCCCACATCACTCAAAATAATTTACCCTTGATCTGATTTGACGGCTGAAGCTCTTTCCTTAAGGTCTGTTGGAAAGTTTTCATTTGAAAGTTGTTCATTTTGCTAACTCTTTTGTCTTATCCATGCAATCTGGGAATTTAATGGAAATAATAAAATATCGAGTCATCCAAGATACAAAGTTTACTGTTCCTAAAAAAGCTCTTCTTGGAATTTCAGTCTTCGCTGATGCTGTCTCCTCTCTGTGTGCTCATCTCATATCCCATTTTCCAAGAAGAGTTACCTGAATATGTTTCACCACTGGTAGCAAAAGAAAAAAAAAATCAGTTGATCACAGTAGGTCAGCTGTGGTTTGGTGCACTAAAAGAAAAACAAAACCATTCATTTCAAAGTGATTATAGCTTTAAACATATTTACAGAAGTATTTATTAATTAAACATATTTATTAAATAAACATATTTACAGTATTGCAAAGCACTGCTAAGCCTGTACTAAGCATGGCTTGTGTTCACAAACTAAGCAATCCAAATTAAAGTCTATTTTCTGTAGCGAAAATACACCATCCCTCTGCTACTCTGCTGGTTCTTCCAGGTGGCAGTATACACTTTAGAGAAACTAAAAAATGTTTTGAAGTACTTTCTGCCTCCTGTTTCATTTGCACTTCTCTTAGTCTTAATAGTGCTGAAACAGCAAAATTCACAAATGATTTTTTTTATTATTATTATTACTATTGAGTCCAATCCTACAATATCCCAGGAATCTTAAAAACAAGGTTTAAGTATGATAATGGCTTAAAAATCTTTAGCAAAAAAGTTTAAGAAACGCCTTGGATTTCATCAACCAGTTCTACTCATCCTTGAAGCAAAGAACATTCATCCACATAGTTTAAAATTTTGGGATGTTTATATCAACAAGATATCTGAATAACAACAGTGAAAATTCTGTGGGTTTTGCTTGCTAATCTAGCAAATCACCCCACACCTCTGCAGTAACAATATCTGCCAGGAACTCCAACCAGCTCAAGCATGATCTGCACTTCCTGAGAACATATGGCTGTTCTCAGACTGTCAGTTTTACAAAGGATAACTTTATTTGATCTTGTGAAACACTGTTGTCCCATATGAGGCTAAATGCATTGATATATAATTTCTAAGTAAATCCCTAGAACACTATGGTAACCATAGCCCAGTCCTTGGAGATCCTGCTTGTACTAAGCACAATCATTAAAAAAACCTGCTTAAGCTTTTCCAATTTCTAAATCCTCTTTCATTATCAGTTTCAAAAAAATATTGATTGGCTTGATGCCCTGTCAACAACATCATCCCTTCACTCTTTAAGAATCTTTCATAGGGTTGTCAGTGCATTCTTTATAGAACCTGCATTGCTGTTTTAGTTTTCTCAGCCTTTGCATTAGAGCAGCATTTACAGCACAATCGTTCACACCTTTGCTATTCCCTGATGTCTGCTTTTAAACTTCAGACCATCCACACCCCCAAAGCCAACCACATAACTGGAGTTTGTAAAATAACCTTTAGAAATGGAGAATTCTCAAAGAAAATTGATCCCAGCAGTGGTTTCACATCAACTACAGATGTTAAAAATGATATACATTACACTGAGACAAATTTTGGTTTGATGAAAAAGATAGATGCACTTTTGTTGCTTTGATGGCTATTCCCGGAGGGACTGAGTTTGTGCTTGGAATTATCTGTATAAGCTTAACAATTTGTTCTCCCACTAAATCACTTACTGAGATGTTGCTGTCACTAAGTGCGTTTCAGGACTAACCAGGTTCTGGGTTTATACTGACTGGGATGTGCCAGTTTTCAGTCTGACACTTAACGTCTGACATTTCCCTAGTCTACAGAAGTGCTTGATGTCTTTTTGCTATGATGCTTCTCTGATGACATGAACCTCAGTGAAGACAGAAATAAATATGTCTAGAAAAGACAAAAAAGCCATTCAAGTATTATTATTATGGTTGCATAGGTTTCACAAAAAGGAAGGACCTAAATACCAGTTAGAGCAGGAAACTCTTCCCACCTGGTGCTTTTCTGCGTGTACAAAGATAAAGATGAGACAGCTTGTGTCCTAATAATTCACAACCTGCCAACAGAGAACAGATGGATGAGACAAACATGTTGAATTATTATATATGTTATCTGTTTCCAAGAAATCTTAAACTGCTAATAGGAGTCAAAAGGCTGAATTTATACTGAGTTTATAACCAGTGAAGGCATGAGAGAGAAGCTCAGTAACCACTGTTTTTTCCTCAGAATTGAGCAAACAATTTAGCCTACTACATATCACGTTGGCACTAGTATTTTTAGGCTGAATATTAAAGCTTGATTCAACTATACTTGGAAATCTTAAGGAATAATATTTTAAGAAAATATAAATGAATTAGTTCTTCAGTGTCTCAAAATCATGCTGTACTCTCTTGTGTGGAACTTTGAATCACTATAGCTGGAAAATTGCATAACTGCTGTTTTGTAAATATATCTCAACTAGTACTTCCCAAAGGTATTTGCTGAGGTGTGTAGGTAATCAAATATTAAAAAAGGGCCAACCCTGACAGGTTGGTAGCCGTTGTGTTTCAAGCAGATGCAACACTCACAAAGATTGTCCCAAGATGAGGTACAGCACTATCTCATGCATTGCCACCAGAGCTGAAATAACCTCCAGGCCTCTGGAGATCACCCCAGCAAGAGACAGAGACTTATGGCCTTTTCTGGGAAAAAGAAACTAAAAGGTGGAAGCCCACAACAGATAAAATTCCACATGAATTTCCACTCAAGTGATGGCAGCTATCCTCTTTGGTGCACTGAGGGCAGAATCAAAGACTTCCAGTTAAAAGTCATTTGCAGTATCTATAGGTGGTACCTTGCTTGTGGTTCATGTTCCCTCAGCACAGAAAGGGATATCCAGCCACATTGACCAAAACGTTGCACAGATAGTCTTTACAGTAAATAATCTTTCCTGAGATCAGCAAGTGTTGCAAACTTGGGACATAGCATTATTGCTTGTTGAATTATGAGTAAAATCAAACACGCAATAATCCCATATATGCTGTTTAATCTTGTTGCAGAGATCGAAAAATGAGCAGTAACAGGATAAACTTTTATCTTTTAAAATACCATATTTTAAATAAAGATTTCTAAGTCTGTCTTATCAAGTCTTCTGTGTTATTTTATTCTTGTCTTTCCTTTGTTCTTTGAACTTTTTAAAGCAAACTTATACTGCAGTGGTGGTGAAGAAGTTTATGTCATTTCTTGTGAAGACTGAGGCCCTGCTTCTTCCTCTGGACAATTGATACTTACAGGCTATGACTTCAATTGGGTGGCAGTTTCTGAATGAAAACACAGGAAAGCTTGTACCAGGTAAAACCAAACTCCACTCTGTAGTTCAATTTTCAATAGAAGAATCCCTATATAGCAGTTGAAGTCTAAGAAAAAGGATAAAAGCAGGCCCAGAATATAGGAAAGATTTCCACAAATATTGGTCAGGAACATTCAGAGATGATGTTTTTTATTTTATGACTATAGATTTTCTCCCACTATTTTTTTTTTTTTCCAATCATGTATTTTAAACCCTTTTGAACTTTTAGTATTTCCAGAGTTCCAGACAAAAGGCATTCTTATTTTCACATCATCTTATGCTGGAAAGTGAAAGATAGTCAACAATCATTCTCTGCCTTAAACCACTCATTATTTTAATGGACTATATGTTCCTTCCTTATTTCTTGCTTAGTTTGTTGTATAGAAACTATTCTTGCCCTTTTCTTCTTGACTTCCTCCTTCTCTTTCCCCTGCTATTGTATTCTCTTTGTAATGGAGTTAGAATTCCTATTTTCTTTTCTATTGTTTTCTAACATTTGATTTCTTTTCTGACTTCTTGAACAATAAGCAGATTAAATAACAAGGTAAATTCTAAACTTCTCTAATACAGGCTCTTTCCCAGAGTTGCATATGCACTGAAATGCTTGCGAGTTCAATCATAGACCAGATTTTTTCAAAGGCTGTTAATCAGAAATTTAAATACAAGTTTGCAAAACCAGGAAAAAAACAGTTCATATGAATATTTTATTAGAAATAAAATTTCTTTTCTGTTCTCGTAAGTTATTTAAGATAGATTCTAGACTAATTTTATAGAAAGTTACTGTAATAATTTTACAGGAAGTTACTTTTTAAAAGCAAAGTTTCAATTCCATTTCTAAGGAAAAGGGAAAAATTCTTCTCCCTTTGCCCATGTGAGTGCATAATCTGCACTCACTAGCACTGACTTAAATCCAGGGTAACATCATTGACTTAACTGGATCAGATACAGCTTTGGAGATATATAGCACATGGACAAAATTCTTTCAGGAAAACTTTTTATGTGACAAAGTCAGAAAATTGTTAACTACCTTAAAATAAAACCACTTGTTAGAACAGTGGATGTATTCTCCCTTATGCAGTCATTGTTAAGGACATGGCATTTGACCCTGAAATTACTTACGGTATGAAACAAAGCCCAAAAAATCAGTGAGAAATCTTCAATTTGGCTCTGTATTTGTAAATTCATTCTTTTCAGATATGTATGTTCAGATCTATTTTACATCAATATGCTAAAGCTTACTGTTATTTTCGCCAATCAGTTTTGACTAATTCAGTTAATGTAATGTGAATTTTTCCACACATATCTAAGATCAGAATTTGGCAGAGTATCAACAATGTATCTTTAGATATAAGATATTTGCATAACTTTCTTCATGATGTTCTGCTGAATAAATATTTTATCTAAGACCAGGATCAAGTTGTTCCATCATAATTTCCAGACAGGAATGGAGGAATATTTGACTGCAGTACCCAGCATTTGCTTAGCATATTCTGTGTGAAGGCCATGTGTTTGTGGTAAGTATAGAGCATGGTGAAACAGCCACCTTACACAACTACACAACGGTCATGTAAAGTTCATTTTAAGTTGCCATAGGTAGCTCCTCTAGTTCAGTAAAGAAATTGTACTTACTGGCACTGGTGTTCATGGCTACTGTGCAGCCAGTGCTCTTGAGAGCAATTCCTCATTCCTAAGAATGAATCATTTGGAAACTGTATGGTAAATAGCTTTCATTTCTACCCAACAGGAAAATTGTCATTTGAAATATCAACATTAGCCACTCCAAGGAGAAGTCATCCGAACTGAACCGTTAGATAAAAAATGAGTACTCACAAAATGTACAACTTGACATCAGCACAGGAGTCTTTGGGCAAATTTGCTCTTGCTTTGAATGGTGTCATTTAGGTTATATGCCACCCTAGATGAATATTTAATCTTATGGTAAACATGCACAACAATAGGAGTTGCTCTAAGGCCTGGAGATAGGTGGCAGAAGAAGCTGTGGTTGGGATGATTACACTACCTCACTGCAGCAGTATTTCTTGAAACATGAAAGTAAATCCTATTTAAAGAATGAATAACAGTAGCATATTCATGTATGACCACTTGCTGAATATTCTGATGTGTTCACAGTTCTGTGAAATGTCAGTGCAAACAGCTGGTTATTTTTTTTGTTCTTGAGACCTGAAATCATTCACTTGTGTATATCTTGAACCTAGGGCACTAGCTGCAGCAGCTGTAATGCAGTATGCACTCTTACACACATACATCTTGTTCCCTTAAATAACCTACCAATCAATAGCAAATTATAATATCCAAACATCCAGTATAAGGCAGTAGGCTGGCAAAACAGACATCTGGATTTTATATTAATATTGACAGAGTGTGCTTTGCAAATGTTCTGTTTTCTTTATGTGAAAATGGAAAAGCAAATGTAGGGCAAATCATTAAAATAATTTATGCTACACTGAAGCCACAGAGGTATGGTCTAATTCAGGGTTTATGTGAACAAGGTGTTGGTTTTAACTCTCCTTGGAGTCCCACCTAAGAGGCCCACGGGAAAATGAACTCGAGATGGCGCAAGGAGCTTGCTTGTGTTGGTGCTGAAAGGAGCTGAGGCCCATGAAGTAAGAGAACTGGGAATGATTATATTGGCAGAGGGTTTTGTCTATTCAGTGTTTGCCACCAACAGGTCTACTGTGTTCTTTAAAGTTTCTCTGCGATAGGTAGCAATGATGAGGATATGGAGGCTCAAGTATGGCTTTTGGGGCCAGATTTCAAGTTGCAACTGCTTCTCAGTGATTCAGGCTATGGGCATGGCTGTTGGCCACATAACCCATAGACCAAATTAGAAGTTTCTCTACTACTTTTGCACTCTCTGTCTTCCCCAAAGGGGCCACAAGATACAAGGAGAAAAAGAGAAGGGATTAAGAAAGTAACTCACTCAGTAACAATTCCGTCTTTCTTTTTCTCTCATAAGCTGTAATTTCACTAATTTCATGTTTCTTTACTTCCTGAAGACCATCTGTTGGGCTTTCAGCTGCAATGTTCTTGGCCACTCATGTTTCCCACTCCTCAACATTTCTTGGTTTCCCAGCTCCTGCCAGATCCACTCCCCACTACCCTGACATCAAATACTAAATTTTATAGCCATGTCTACACTAGTAAATAAAATGGACTAGGACCCATCCAGTGTGTTCCGAAAGAGTAAGGGCAAGAAGTCAGTAATCTGCCCAGAAGACATAAGTTCCCTTTAGACCAAAAGAGTCTCAGCTGGTGAGAAATTTAGGGAAAGTGTTCATATTCCTTTGATCCAGCATCACTCCATCTGTTGCATGGCCTTTGAAGGCATTTATGCCTATTTTCCCAGTGGTTTCAGTATATTTTCATGATAGTTGTTCACAAATAGAGCAACTGAGGAATCTTTTGAACAATATGAACAAATAAGACCTCAGAATACTTAAATCATGCTTAGTTTGTTATTCTGAAATGCCTTTACTGACATTTATGGGGAAATAAGTTTTCTTTTTCCATAGTGCTCTGTAACATCCTGGTAGCTTCAGCTGAACATTTTCCAGGACCCAGGAAAAATTCAGGCTGGGTCAAAATAATAAAGTTAATATTTCATGCAGTATATTTTAGAAAATGAAATAGGATGGATCAACAAAAAATGTAGAATTATAAAGCTGGTTAATATCATTTTTAAGCTTTGTAAATGAAGCTGAGAATCAAACACCATTTAAAGGCCATGTCAGACACTGTAGTATGTTCTGGATTTATTGTCACAAGAGAAGGCTGTGGCTGATGTGTGTGGAATATCATTGAATTAAAGATCAATGAATCACCCATTCACTGAATATATGTTTTTGAATGCTACTAAAAAAAAACCCCAAACCTTAAGAATGATTTCCAGAGGTTCCTTCCAACCCTAACAATTCTGTGATTTTGTGAATATTGATTTTTACCTCTATGTAATTTCTGCTAAAATTAAAAAGAAAAAAATATTATATATATATACCTAAATAGCGCTGTATTTTCCACTATGTGAGTTCAGCCAAACCTGACTTACTGAAGGCTGTTTTGATTCACAATTTTAAGTAATTTTAAAAGTTTTGATTCTGTTACCAGTATTTCTGCTAGGTCATATTTTATTCCATGCACATCCCGTGGTCTTGCAAAAGAAAAAGAACAAGAGTAGAAAAACTTTCACTTGTTCAGCTGCCTGATGCCTTACATGAATTCTGATTATTTTGATCGTTGGAGTATCCCCCCCATCACTCACGCTGGACTCATTATGACAACTTACCATAACTTCAAGGCAACTTATTCTGACAACTTAAAGGGTTGAAGCCACAATGGTACTGCAGTGTTTGACTTATTGGCAGATTGGCATTCTGCTGGCATCTTCACAGTGAGACACAAGTGAATAGAATTTTGAAAAAACTCTATTTTCAACACTGAGTGTGTCTGTACATACAAAGTAGTACCAAAGGAGGTGAACATAACTGACCAGTAATGTAGCTCTGCTAATTTCAAGACTCCAAGTAATTTGGGCAAGCCCATCTCTGCAGATATGTCCTGTTGTAGATATGGTGATATTGCTCTTTCTCTAGCTGTCAGCTCTGTAAAGTGCCAAGTATTAGTAAGAATTCAATAATGAAATTATAGCTACAAATACTAATGCAATCTGAATAGATTGCTTGCATTCATTCTTTGAGAACAAGACAGAAAGCCAAAAAGCTCTGCTATTGCTTCAGTGGGTGCAGATTAATAATGCTGGCATTTATTTTTTCTTCAGTGAAAAGTTTCTTGTTATAAAGATGTAATTGGAAAGATAGAAATGATTCCTTAATTTGAGGTTAATTCTGGGATAAGAAATTCAGCCAAAAAAGGGGAAAATTCAGAAAACTTCACATTACTATTTGGGAAACTATTCACGTTTTTAATTTTCAAGCATTTGCTTTTTGAAAATGACAATAGTTTAAAAATTACTTTCCAAATGTAAAACACCAAATGTTTTTATATTCAGTTCAAACAAATTATTTTCTATTTTATACAATATATTTTTGGGTTTGTTTGTTTGTTTTGTTTTGTTTCATGTTTTGTTTTGTTTCACCAAAGAAACAAACAAACAAATGTTTTGTGTGGTATTTTCATTTACTTTAAATATTTATCTTACATAGATTAAACAAAAATAACAAACAAACCTCTAATGCATTACTTCCAGACTAATATACCTAGCAATTATAAACATGCATATTTATATGTATGTCCATGCTGTGTCTCAAACACAAGTTCTTGTTAAGTTGCCAGTGCTATTATTTCTGACAGAGAAATTTGCTCCCTGTCACTGGCTTAATTTTGCAAGGCAGTAAGTTACCTTCATATGTGATGACAACACTGATTCACTTGAGAAGTGTTCGCATAGACACCAAACAATGCCCCCGACTGTGGTAAATTGCTGAACGACAAAAATCTGGGGATGCATACCTCAAATTCGGTTTGCTGTTTCCCAGTGAATATTTACCAGGGGAAGAGTACATCCAATTGCTCCTATTTCAAGATTCTGTAAAAAAATTTTTTAGTCTATGTACTCTGGTTTACAGAAATAACTCTCTCTAAGAATGATCTCTGAGGGCTCTGTTAAACAACAAACAGTTCCTAAGCTCTCTGAGCAGAAGCCAAGGAAAAGCCACAAGTGATACAGAGACTGGCTCTGTACACAGACGGCCGATTTGGCAAGACAATAACCACTAAATAAAGCCTCTTTGGGTTTGCATTTCCTTTAAATCTCTTAGCACTGAACCTGTAAGAGTTGTAGGCAGGCTGGTGTAAGTAAAAACATTTAAAATGATCTCTTTCTTGCCATGAAGCCACTGGATAAACTGGGCCAATTGTTTAAATTGGTTGTGGCAACCACTAATTTGGTGACAAAAGCTTTTTAATCCAATGTCACAACATCTCTTTGTTACACGTGTTGAAGTGAAAGTGGCCTCAAAAGGAACACTATAATTATTTGTATATTTAAAGACTTCTTCCCATACAGGGATCTTCCTTTAACTGGAAGGCATATGGCCCATGATGTTCCTTGTGTTTATTTTTTCCCCATGGTTGTTTTTCCTGTGTACATCCTTAAACAGCTTTCTGGCTGACCTGTATGCTTGTTGGCTGACATCAGCTGAGAGTTGAAGTATCTTGAGAATACCCTCAACGTTAGAACCAAGATGTGCAGCTGACACAAGAGCCAAATAATTTTTTTGGACTCTCGTGTTATATGAGTAAATTTAGAAGAACCTACTTGTACCTTTACCAGAAATGCAGAAAAAGTTTATCAAGAGTAATCTAAAGTGTCACTAGAAAAGTTCACATATATTTTAAATTAAATTATATAATTATCATGATTATTGTATTATATATATGGCAATTATATATATATATAATATCCAGATTTTCATGCACTGATTTCATTCCAGCATAGAGCTGTAATAGAGTAAATAGTAAACCAGCATGTCACCTACCGTGTTAAATACAACACAAGCAAAAAACTGACACTGACTAAGCAGAAAGTCCAAGTATTCTGGAAATCTTTCAGATTCTGAAGGGCTTTCTAAGATTTACAAAAATTAATTAATACTGAGAGCCTCAAGAAAATCCCCATATTATTTAGAAACAATGCTGTTCGGTAGCTTAAAGGAATCTGGAACCTAGAGACAATCACCGGGAACGACATCTTGGGGAACTGGGTCAGCATGATGCTGGAGTTCTCGCAGCTCCATTGACATTACTGGAGTTACATTAATATAAAAAAAAACAGTTTATGTCTGGGGTCTCGCTTTACATCAAAAATTGATTTGTTTAAAGACTTTGTATTCATTTAAATGTAAAAACCATTGTAGTCAGTCCCAATACCAATATGCTTCAATAGCTGTGTTATATAAAACTGCATGCAGATTACTTGGTTTAACATACATCTCCTGGTTTGCCATTTTTGAAAGAAGTCATACGTTGGTAAGTTTAAGACAGTATCTAATAAATGTTACACAAAGACTATTCTAGTCCTCAGTGCCTTGTAAATGAGGTTATTTTTACTCCACTAAAAAAAAAAAAAAAATGGAGACATTTTCTTCATGTTGTTATGTAGTTTAGAAAATCAGTCCTTACCAAGGCTGTGGCTCTCAAAGCCTGCTTGGCCCTACAGGAGGAGGACACGTGACTGTAGAAAGTTACCTCAGTGAAAAAAAAGACTAATTCTGGGAGATATTTTAAGATCATTTAAAAAGATTCCTAAAATGACAAACATTTCTTTCTTTATTTTTTCTCTCCCTGCCAGACTATGACTGTACCAGAAAAGACCCAGTTCAGTTGCCTAAACAAAGGCTCTTGGTGCCACTTGAGATGTCCTAAGGTAGGACAAGGTGTCACTGGTGGACAGCACACAGGCCCTACAGGAGACCTGTGTTGTTCTGGAGCAGCAGCTGAAGGCTAGGTGGTCTTTGTGCCTGCCTCCATAGGCAGCTGAAAGGAGGCTGAATATGAACATTTCTATTAGTAGTAGGGCATCAAATAATAGAAATGTTGTATATAATTAACATATTCTGTGGATATCTCTAGCTCTGAAATGAAGGTTGTAATTCATCCTAGCATTAGGACTTCAGTTGAAGTTGAAAATAAGTTTAGGGAAATATGGAAATTTCAACATGACAAAGGTGCAAGTCCACAGTTCTGGTAAATTATTTTATTAAATCCAAAAATATATAGATATAAACATCTCTAACTCAGTAAACTCTTGGGAACTTGAAGGTAAAGGGGCCCAAGATAGTTGGCTGGTGTTCAAGGACTGCTTTTTCCGAGCTCAAGATCAGAGCATCCCGACAGGTAGGAAGTCAAGGAAGAGGGCCAGGAGACCTGCGTGGCTAAATAGGGAATGGCTGGGTATGCTCAAGTGGAAGAGGAGAGTTTACAGGTCATGGAAGGAGGGGCTGGCCACTTGGGAGGAATATAAGGCTGCTGCTAGAGGATGTAGGAAGGCAGCTAGGATGACTAAGGCCTCCTTGGAATTAAAGCTGGCAAGAGGGGTCAAGGACAGCAGAAAGAGCTTTTTCAAATACATGGCAGATAAAACTAACACCAGAGGCAATGTAGGCCCACTGTTGAACGGGATGGGGGCCCTGGTGACAGAAGATACTTCAGTCACTCCAGTCTTCAAAAGGGGCAAGAAGGAGGACCTGGGTAACTATAGACCAGTCAGCCTCACCTCCATCCCTGGGAAGGTGATGGAACACCTTGTCCTTGGTGCCATCTTAAGGCATGTCAGGGATAAGAGGGTTATGAGGGGCAGTCAACATGGCTTCACCAAGGGGAAGTCATGCTTGACCAATCTCATAGGCTTTTATGAGGAAATAACACGGTGGATGGATGATGGCAGAGCGGTGGATGTGGTCTACCTTGACTTCAGCAAAGCATTTGACACAGTCTCCCACAGCATCCTCGCAGCTAAACTGAGGAAGTGTGGTTTGGATGATTGGGTAGTGAGGTGGACTGTGAACTGGCTGAAGGAGAGAAGCCAGAGAGTTGTAGTCTATGGGGCGGAGTCTAGTTGGAGGCCTGTATCTAGTGGAGTGCTTCAAGGGTCGGTACCGGGACCAGTATTATTTAATATATGCATTAATGGTTTAGATGAGGGAACTTAGTGTACTATCAGCAAGTTTGCTGATGAGACTAAGCTGGGAGGAGTGGCTGACATGCCAGAAGGCTGTGATGCCATCCAGTGAGATCTGGACAGGCTGGAGAGTTGAGCAGGGAATAACTTGATGAAATATAACAAGGGAAAGTGCAGAGTCTTTCATCTGGGCAGGAACAACCCCAGGTTCCAGTATAGATTGGGGAACGACCAAGAAATGCTTGCTACTATCTCCCACTGCCTTCAGGATTGCATCCTGTCTTCTCTGATTTAATGCCAGCAATGATAACTCATTCCTTCAGCATATCCCATTTTGGTTACAACAATGAAACTTACTTAAGCTGGAAAACATCAGCCCTGGGAAAGCTGCAGCTGGTGCAGATGCAGGAGCAGTTCTCTTCCTCAGACCTATCAGTCACAAACCCCTTTGTTTTACACTTGCAAGCCCACACACCATCTAAATTGCTCTCTAGAGGTGAACTCTGTCTTCTCATCAATTAAGTAAAATTCCATGGGTCTGTGTGATGCCTGCTTGGAAGACTCAGTTAAGGCCATACAGTTGGGATGAACTCAGGCCTAAGTGAGACTGTGGTTTCTGTGCCATGTTGCTTCATGGGAAACACACTTCATTACCTTCCTCTACTCTCTTCCTTGTATGGCAAATTACTGTATTAAAAATCATTTTAGTATTTGGACAACCAAAGTAAAATAGTAGGGTTTGTATCAAGGTGAAATATAGTAATATTTGTTGCACTTTCTATGGGATGGAGTTCCTAGTCATTGAGGCAAGTGGAGATACTAAATTTGCTGGCTTATCTATATAATGAAATGTTCATCTTTAACATATCATGCAAAAATTATTGTAACATATCTTATTGCTAATTCTTAAGGTGCTCTTTAATACTGAGAAGCCTTTGAGTTACAATATGAATGAAAATTGCATCTAAATGTAAAAGTTTAATAGGACTCTAATTGAAACCCCTCAGTAACATATAAATGGAGTTTTACATATATATATATATATATATATATATAAAAAATACAAAAGCCAGAGGCTAGATACAGACTGTCTCTTTTTCTAAAAACTCCAGGGTTCATACACACACATGCATATGAAATATGTAATTCAGTATAATGTTAACTGTTAACAGTTAGTTTTAATTTGTATGCAACCTGCAAAACTTGTGAAACATATGGAATTGCAAATAGTATTAATGAAAAAGTGAACTTTTTAAAGACATTTAAGTTTGAACATTTTAGTGCTATACATTAATATTTTCTTTCCACTGTGTTTACATAAGCTACATTTAGTTGAAGGGGCTGTATGGAAAGAAACTTTCTAGGATAGTTCTGCTATGGTAGTTATTTGTGTCTGCTTGTTCCCTTACCCACAGTGGATGCTTCATACATCTTATATATTCTTTATTTTAAAAGTACACCTTCTTGAATTTCAGTGCTATGCTCTGTTGCATACTGTATCCAGATGCACTGCAGTGCATGGATTATAGCACCCTAGACCGTGGGAAAGACAATAATGACCAGAGGTGTATGGATACCCCAACCACATCTGCCTTATGATTGCACTCTTGAAGATAATCTCCTGGTTGTAGCCACTTCATAAGATTTTCTGATTCATGTAACAGAGCACCTGGACTCCTTTAAGACAAAACAAATCCAGGACTTCTCCAGACACAGAGGGGTTAGCTTTGGACTATATGCAATTTCACACTGATGTACCTTTCCTCCTCCTCAAATGCAAGTAGTGTGCATCTTCAGAGTATTTCCCTATTTATGCATAACCATTGTTATCATTTTGCTCAGCTCTGCTAACAGAGATAGGCAACACCTGAAGGAAGACTGACAATCTGCTCTCTTGATCTTCAGGAATATTTAATTGAATATATATTCTGCAATAGTTGGGAGGGAATTATATGTGGAAAGCTTTTATTTTCTCACTGCTTTTTTCTATCACTTAGTTTCTGTTTTGAAAATGCGTTAATCAAAAGAAAGCTTAAAAAAGAACCTTCTTCCAGGAGACGTGGACTGTACTTTATAAAGTCACTGAGAGCAAAGAGCATCCAATTAATATCAGAATATACAAATTTTGAAAAATCAAAGATTTTAAAAAGCACAAAAGAACATTGAAAAGTATGTGAATACAAAAATCAGGAGGAACAACAAGGAGAAAAAAAAAAAAGGGAGGGGTTGGTCTGGAAAAGAAATGTCACCACAATAACCATAACATCTAACATCTTGATAACAAAACATGCAAAGTATTTCTAAACCATACTGCAGCCTACGCACTAGCCACAGGGTTAGAAAGACCTCACATATGCAAAGACACTATTGAACATGTAATCTTCATAGACAAGATCAGTTCCATATAGTTCCAAAGTTCAGAGAGGAGTAGTCAATTACATTTATTGTGAATATATTGCCAAGGATAGACAAGGTTCAGTTGTACTGAATGGTTCCCGAGGTCATAGAATATCATTTTGCTAAGGCTTCCAGCTGGCAAATTTATTCTCTCACTCTCTCATTTAGTCCCTTGTGTTTATTTTATAATTGTACTCATGACAGCAGAATTACTGAATCTGCCCGTGCAGCTACAGGATGGTTGTTTTTAATGAAAGGTGTGTGAAAATTATTAACTGGTCTGTAAGCAAGTGATTCAAATTACCCAGTTCAGTACTGATCTCATGTTTCTAATTAAAGTCCAACCTATAATGTGAATTTTTCAAGGCAGATTCAGCTTCTGTAATTCATTGTCCAGGAAGAGGAGATGAACTGGTTTACCACATTTTATTAGTAAATAATAAGATTCAAGACTGCATTTGTGAATCGTGTCTGGCTATATTCTGGGAAAGTATGGTAGAATTAGTGTAAGTATTTATTTTTGGGCTGTAAAACTAGTTGGGTATTCTGGGCCAGCCCTTTGCTATCTCAGGCAGTCTCATCAGCTAATCCACTGTCTAAAACATAATTACATATATAATAGAAGAGCTATAACATTGCACAGTCAACTCCTTTTGCCTTCACCACTGTCCTTATTCTCTCCTAGTAAGTGTAGAGTTTAACAGCGGTCCATTGCCAAGGATCTTACTAACTAGGGGGCTAAACACAAGTCTTTGAAGTATGCATGAGAGACAAGAATAAAGGAATCCAGTAGTGTCTGAAAATAAGTGTAGATTCTGTACAAGATGGAGGGACATCACCTTCAGGTGTTTACAATTAAGTTATTCCACAGGAGACAGATGACTGCTGAAGATCAGTGTGGACTAAGCAAGCAGAATCGTTAGATCCTGGGGAAGTCAATGCACTTAGAAGCAGAAAGCCTTTGGCTGATTGGCTGAGTACCTCTCTAGCACTGCTGGTTCTATTGTCTAGATGTCCATAGACCATAATACTGAGTTACACAGTGGATGAAGATACCCAGGTTTATGGATTCTGCCTCTGTAAACATAGTTTAGATCCTAAGAAGAGATAAAGAATGCCATCTGAGATGTCATTATTATATGAGGTGGCCTCCATCCTCCCCTTCAGGAAGGTAAGAGTTGCTTTGCTGCTGTGTCTTGGTGTCAACTTTGTATGGGTGACATCCTGAGTTACTGAACCAAGACCTAAGAGAGCAAGAAAACCTTTACCACTTTGCACTGCAGGGAGAGATAATTTATTTTAGCATTTTATTTCTGTGAAGACTTCTACATTGTTCTGGCACTGAATGTCTAGAGCAACAGGTGATCACGTTTTTTTGCAAGAGAGTGGAAACCATTTAATCATTACTTTTTAAATCCTATGCCTCAAAAGCAACTCCAGCATTTGCTTCTAGCATTTTGTTTTACTTTCATCTTCCTAAATAGCTACTCTGAGTTTTGTATGAGAGAACTGAAGTTTCCTACTTTGCAGTATGCCATGCTGATGCAGCACAGGGCACTGGTTTGCATTCATTTATCTTCCCACTTGCCTAGGGCTAGCCGTTTTATGTTTCGATTAAAAAAAAACAAATTATATTGTTCAGAAATTCTGGCTTAAGATTTCCTAGAGTTTTTACAAATTTGGTATTAAATAAATTGTTGGATAAAATCCAGAAACATTCCAGAGAGCAGATAAGGATTTTACTGCTGAGTGCTGCAGCCTACAGAGGGCATGTCCTAATGGGCCTGGGTCCGGAGACAGACACTAAACATTTGGCAGACAGACTTTTTATTGCATTTTAATTTTAATTATTTCTTCTTTCCCTTATCTTTTGTTAAATTCATGCAGACAGCTGAAATCTTGGTTTTCTGTTGAATTTAAGGTCACCTGTTCATACTTTTGCAAATACTGCTTACACTCTGTGACACCCTCATATTGTCACAGATTGGTAGAAATATACAACATTATAGAGGAAAATGAGGATTCCAAACTTACTTATAATGATATTTTCTCATTCGTTTTGATGTGGTTTGTGAGCCAGAATTTCTGTTTCTGGCAATTAGGCCTCTCAGACAGAGATGTCATGCTCATAATACTGTAATTCTTAGCTTTTTTTTTCCCTAATTGTAAATCCTTTACCTCCCTGAAAGTAACATTTTCCAGAAGTGGAAAACTAGTTATCCTAGCTACTTAACAAACAGAAAAACTCTCCAGATGCTACTGTCATGCAAAGGCTTAAGTGAATTTAGCATTAAGTATTAAAAAAACAAGTGTCAAGGTTGTGCCAGTACTTTGCAATATACTTCTGCTGTTTTAAACTGCAGATACTAACATAAAAACTGTAGTCATTGTAACTACTAGTGTGAGATAGGCTCTAAAACATAATTTTTTTCTTACTGACACAAGGAATTGATTTATGTTGTGCATTAAGGAGAAAATTCTTTCCTGTTCGGGTGGTGAGGCACTGGAATAGGTTGCCCAGGGAGGTTGTGAATGCTCCATCCCTGGCAGTGTTCAAGGCCAGGTTGGACGAGGCCTTGGGTGACATGGTTTAGAGCGAGGTGTCCCTGCCCGTGGCAGGGGGGTTGGAACTTGATGATCTTGAGGTCCTTTCCAACCCTAACTATTCTATGATTCTATGAAACAAGAGAGGAAGACAAAGACATGGACTTAGAGAGTTTCTATGTAAAATTATATGGCTGAAGTGTACTTGACTTCCTCTAAATTCTATATATATGTTTCCAGTTGAAAACATTCCTTTCTGAAAATGTGTACTGGAATAGGAATATATCAATTCCACTGGATTATGAGGGAAGACTTGTAAATCTTTTGAAGGATTACAGATGGGGTCTCAAATTTTCCAAGATCACATTTTTGTTTTTCCCGTACTTTGCAGGCTGAAGCTGTGAAGATTCCCCAAGCCAACCTATTCTGTTGGAGCTCTGCAGCTGAAGAGTTTATGAAGCTCCAGCGAGATATTTTTGAACAGTCATTTCCATTTTTTCTGGATAGAATATTTTAAGATTTTCTTCCAAAGGATATGTTACATATCTATTCATATTGTGCATGTATGGTTAGATCCACATCTTCCATGCTAAAGCACTAGGTTTTGATACTAAAACTCCCTACACATGGGAAATTTAAGTTCTTAAACAGGTCTTACATATTGCCCTACACAACTTTTGATACTGGGGAAATTCCCTATTTAACTAAGATGATGTGTCATTTCTTTCAGAGTCAAAACTCTGAAAACATGAAGGGAACTTTATCTTACCTCTGTCTTCAGTTACTATTGCAGGTAATCTGAGATTTAGGAAAATAAATCTTTTCCTTATTGCTCACAGGTTCTTCCCACCTTAAAAAAAAAATAAATAATAATATAAAAAAAAAAAGGACAGGTCAGAATTTTTGCTTCTCTTTGTCGGGAAAGAGGGAAACTGTCAGGCCGAAGGGAAGCGTTGTAGAGTGTTATTTCTCTGCCAGATGGCTATGTCTACTTCCACCTAATTAGAATGACAGAAGGACTCTGAAAATAAAGAAGTGATTTTTGAATTTTGCTCATGGCAAACTTATTCATGTCATTCATAATTTTCTATCTCCAGCTTTGCACCAATTTAAATGAAACAGGAATTTGACTTGTAAGTGATAAGAAACTGGCTTTAATGTTATATAGTTAAACAGTTCAATCTAAACTAAAAGAAAAATACTACTGCAAATGATTTCTCTTTTTTCCATTCAGAAGTGTAATTCTAGTCATTGTCACTTTGTATTAACTCTGTTTAGCTTTAGGTATAGGAGGCACAAAAGTTAAATGCAAGAACCTCTTGTATTAGATGATGGGAAGTGAAAGTGAAAAGAGCACCTCTAGACAGTGACTGAGAAATTGCTCTCCAGCATCACCTAGCTATGTCCATTTACTAAATGTAACATGGAACTAAGGGGCAATGGTCTTAGCCCACTTTCACGCTCAATCTGTAACCTCAACTCCTATAATACCTTTACACATCCCTTTGCAGAGGGGCGCATTCCAAAGATATCCCAAGATATGAGTAGTTACTATACTGCATGAGCTGATCTCCAATACTTTCATCAGTCAGTCCTTTAATATTCTGCTCTATATTTCTTGCTATTGTATAAGCCCAAAGGTGTAGTATTTTTGGTTTAACAAGATCAGACCCCATCTGCCCACCCAAGCTAGACAGATGTTAAATCAACCCCTACATTTTGGTCAGATTTTTTAATTTAAAATGTAAATTATAACAGTATGTCATTGGTTTATTTTATGGGCGATTAAATGATGTTTATAAAGATTTCATTACTTAGTAATGTCTTTGTTCAAAATATGAACAATTGCTAGATCCCTATTTACAAATTTAAGAACACTTGGGGAATTCAAGGCATTGGCAGACAAATTCTGTATGAAAATCATTAATCCTCTGGGTTGACTTATCTACATCTGAAGATGGTGATGAGAAGACAGTTTGTTAAGCATATAAAGTTTCTTTCTCATCTTTCATTCCTTACTGCTTAACTTCTGTGAAGTCCAAAATTTTCAAAGATATCCAGTGTTTAGATCAGCAGAACTTGACTTGCAGACTTTGTAAATGCTTGTATGGAAGTCAGTTCAGCTACAAAAGATGGCAAACTTCAACTAGTGTACTTTACTATAAGCTTCATGCCAGAAATTTTATGTACATAGAACCTGGGAGACTAGTGTATAGACCACTGCACAGAATTCCTTTGGTCTTACATGGAAATCACTGTTGGTAGGGTTCTTGTGAAATGGGAATGCGTGTTTTTACGTGTCTGGTTTTTTTAAACTGAACAATAAAAAAATTAATTATGACCCTTTTCTGGGAGGGAGTAAGGGGGGGAAATACTGCCTCAGATTTTTTTTAAGATAAAGGCTGAGTTTCCTATTCATTCTTTTTTATTTCTAGGCCACATTTATCTTCCTGCTAGCCAGTGGGACTTTAGGGTGAGGATCTTTGAACCACAGCTGGTCTGAGTGATACACTGACTTTTAAACCTTAGCAAGAATCACATGCCAAAAGAAACCTAACAAAATATTCACATTATTGTGTTATGGAGTATAGCAGTGTATAGAGTCCCCAGTCTACTACTGTACTACATTTATGTTAGCGATGTACCTAAGTAAAATGAGGGATAGATTTTTCCCAAAGAAACTTCCAGAGTTAAGAGGCAGCATAGCAAGTAAATAGACAACAATATCTTTATTGATGGCGTTTATAGGTAGAGAACTGAGCCGCGGAAAGATTGAAGCACTTAATATCACAGAGGTAGTTTGTGACACATCCTGGAGTTGAGCCCTGATCACTTGGATCCGAGCTGGAAATGAGCAAGTATGGTTTCCAGAAACTACTGTAAATTAAAACAGAAAGTCATAACATCTTGTCACTTATTTGTGTTGTAGAAAATCAAGTTAAGTTACAAGGCTTCTGTTATCAAGGAACAGCTTGATTTAAAGAACAATTCATGTCCCTGACTACCAAATAAATTCTTCTTGAGCATCTTTGCTTTTAAGAACAGTCCTTCATGACACAGATTCACAACTTACTGAATACAGTTTGATGTAGAAATACTACATATTGCCTAATTTTTAGTACTTCTGAAGTCAGGAGGACTTTTATCACTGTTTTATGGAGTATCAAAGGTCCAACATATTGTATCACCTGAAACACACGCTAACCAGAATAGATATTTATTGCTGTGCATAACTATTTCCAGATGGGAACTTCAAGAAAGGACAGAACACATATTTGCACAGAGAAGGGGGTTATAAAAGAAAAAAAACAAAAACAAAAACAAACAAAACAACAAACCAAACAAACACAAAAATTTAAGAAAAATGCATCGCACAAGGTTTAGCAATAGAAGTACTATTACAAGTTCATGTCCTCTTGCGTAAAGTCCTGAAATCAGTTTGGATAAAATACTAAAAGCAAATGGATGTGGACTGCCTTAAATTAGAAGGAAATATTAAGTATAGTCCATGTTTGACATGGAGCAGCTTGTTCCAGTCATGTCAAAAGATATATGCAAATTCCATTCAAAAGAGAAATCATTATCTAGATCCCCCATGTGGATGATGATGAGTAGGAAAAATATATAAAATGCTTTTTAATGTCAGTTTCATGCCACACATAAAGGTGATATTTTTCAGTTATTTTATAGCTAATAAAAATATGCATATTTATAACCAGACACTTTTTTCATTTATTTATCATTTTAAAGTTGTTTTTTCTTCTGAACATAAGCAGCTCTGGCAATTGGAGTTATTAATTTCCTCTTAATTGTATTATGATATTAAATGAATGATGAAATATGAAACTATTTGTAAATAATAAAAATATCTTCACAGATTTGTTAACTTTTTCACCAGAACATTGAATCTACCTTTGCAAAAAAAATTGTGACTGTTGTACTTTCCTTTTTTTCACCAATCAAATTAAAGTTGACGTGCCTTAAAAATTCACTTTCTTTTCAATGATATCTTTTTCAATAATTGTTAATAAGGAGAAAAGGGTTAAGCAGACACCCTTATGTAGAAACAAAATAGCTATTGGAGGAGCTATTAAATGACTGTGTGTTTGAGACACTTGAAAGGCCAAATAAACTGGAATTACCTCAACTATCGATGAGATACAAGTTGGGTTCGCACATTGAATCAATTATACTAGATGATAAATGGCAACAGTTGAATAAGCCTTAATTCTTTACCTAACCTAATAAGGCTTATATAAGACTTTGGGGAATAGCTGCAGACTATCTTAAAACTTTCATCTGAAATATTTGTCAGGATTTCCTCTGAGAAGTTTGGAGGACAAAGCTATCTGAGTATCTTTCCCAGAAGGTCTTCAACCATAACATCTTCCAAATACTTTTTTTTCTATTACATAAATTTTGTACCTTTACATTTTACCTCAAGATTTATTTTATTTGGCTCTTTCTCAAGCCACCTCTTTCCTATTTAAAAATTCTCACACTTATCATTTACACCTACATCCCTTCTACAGTATGTAAGAGAGCAGCTCTTCCTCCCCAGTGCATACTTTTATACACCACGGGTTTTTTTAAGTAACAGAATTACTGGAGTCCTAGATGTTTTGGTTGGTCCAGAGTGGAAGTAACAAAGTATACATACTTGATTACAGGGATTTAATAGAATCTATTGTCAATTATAATTACTAAATACCATTTCTGACATGGGAAAGATTCAGAACGCTGGAGAACTCTAGAGCAACCTTGGATTAGCACAGAACCATTGTTGCAGTAGAGTCTTGAAGTAAAGAGCTAGGACACCTCAATGCTTTTTCAAATACTAAGTTATGATAGATTATAAAGGACATAAGGACAACATTAATATGGTATAAAGTGCAATCTAAGCTATTTTGGAAAAAAATTACTAGAGAAAGAATCAAAAGAAATGGGGCTGTATGATGCATTAGCAAACACCCTGCTATTTCCACTGAGGATGAAATAAGAAAGCACAACAGGAAATCAGAAATCAAGGAAAAGAATACTAATTTTTATAATTTTCATATTTGTATGGTGATAAAATTTCTGATATAAATTATTGTGCCTTCATTTGAATTAATGAAGGCACAAAAACAGCTGTCAACTGATACAGATAGGTGAAATTAAAACTCAGAAAATGTTGCATAATACACAACCACTGCTGAATATTGCTTTAGTTTCTAGTTGTTAAATAAAAATTAGATAACCACTTCAAAATTTTGTGTTATCACACTGTGAAATTACTTGCAACCTGGCCTGTTCCACAAAAATTTTTGTTAGGTTCTTAGCTCCTTTACAACTCTGAGAGAGTGAAATTAAGTTTGCATTCTGACCACAATCTTGTGTTGAAGTAAAATTACTAAATTATTTAGCTTTCTAAGAGTTTTTTCAATGAAGTTGCCATTTAAAACTTTATGATTCTTTTGTAATATAGCAAGGCACAAAAGGAGTCTGTTGTTTCATCTAGAAAAAGAAAACTTAATTTGGTCATTTTCCTAAAACTGGTTTCTTATTCAAATATGAGTGTTAGAAATAATGAAATAGAAAAATAAAACAGAAATTAGTGATATGTAAAATTAGTTTTACTTCCAGGTGAACATATGGGAGCTTATTACAATGTGATACACCCACCTAAAATGCCAGACTCCTACCGTTCATGTAATGCCTAGAGCAATACAAAGACAAATATTTGCTGGGGGGTAGGAGAAGAAAGATGTTCTGTTCCCCTACTTCACATCTAGTAGCAATGTGAAGCCAAAACAGCTGAGAAAGCATGGTACTGTGCAGTTAGGAAAGAAAGAGTAAATTAAGTTCAAATTGATCCTGCAAGGAAACAATGGCAGCACAGCAAAAGGTAGTAACGACAATAGGTGACAATACTCATTAAGATGCTATACATCCAGAAGCAAAACTCCTTTGTGTTAAGAATGATGAAATATCAACAATGTCCTCTACAGCTGAACATAGATACTTTTCAGATGAGAGCAGTTGGCCGGAAAATGATTGTTGCAGCAGAAATGGCCTTTGGTGTAAATGTTATTTCTGACTACTGACCACAGTAGTTCTTACAAATGAAAGGCAAAAAACATTGACACAGGTGTTTGATCTGATGTCACTGACAATGTCAGCTGCAGTTCTGCTAATAGTAAGACAAAAGAGAAGGGTGACAATGGAAGTGCATAAATCACTGTCATAATATGACAAAGTTTCAAATTCGGTATAATTCCTAGCCAACACTGTAAACTTAATGCCTTCTGGCAATTCCTTGATATATCATGAGCAGTGTCTCAATTTTGTTTTTAATTTCCATGAAATAATAAGTTATTAGCTTCTTACTCATCTCTCATTTGGGTACCAGATTAAGATTAAAAAAATAAAGACAAATAACCAGACATCACATGTTTTAGTGCTTATGTGCCATAAATAACAGTAACGTCTCCCACCATGAAGACTACACCATTTGTCCGCTCCTTTCCTGAGAGCTGTTACAAATTTTAGGACAGTGAGCAGGTTGACTCCTGCGCCACAGATAAAAATCTGCATTGCATGATTCATACATCACAAGAGCCTCTTTCTCTGCAAAAGGTGCTGCTCCAAATTTTTATAGGTGTTTTTGAAGCATACATGATCACCTCCAATTTTGTCTTCATGGATTATTTACACTGATGTTATTCTAAATATGTAATCTAAGACAGGAGCAGTGACAACCGTGGGTAATGCCAGGCAATGTAATACAAAATCCTTGACTTCTAACAATCAAAGCTTTCACAATTGTAAAACCGTTTGCCAGTAGTAATCCTGAAGAAGCTTGTAGGTTCATGAAGGTGCTACAAATAACTTTGCAGTTAAAACTAGTTCAAAGATTTAAATACAAAGTTGTGTATTATACATGGGAGTTGAACTTTGAATATTTATATTTATAGAAATAGTACTTTTGTAACTGCATGGTGTAGATGTAGGTTTCTGTAAAATTTCTAAATATAAGATTAAAAATTATATGCTTACTACAAATTTAGCAACTTGATATGTTTAATAGATAATAAATATTAAATTTAAGATGTTAGTGTTGCTATTCAAAAGATTCAGTAAAATTCAGTTTTAACCTTGAAAAGTGGACATACACTAATACCATCAGTTGAATTTTGCCAGTGTATTTGCACCCAGTGAAAGAATCATCTAGATAAACTTGTTTCTCAGATATTACTGGAGATTGCTAACATCATTCTTCAAAGAGCAATGTATACTGACTTAGATGTTCTCATGTAAAAGTTCACAGTAAAAATATAAAATTAAATACCATCAGTACTCATGTAGTATTACATGATTATGACAGCTACAGGTTGGGCAGAGAAGAGATTCAGAGCAGCCCTGCAGAGAAGGACTTGGGGGTGTCAGCTGATGAGAAACTTAACATGATCTGGCAGTGTACACTCACAGCCCAGAAAACCAACTGTATCCTGGGCCACATCAAGAGGAGTGTGACCAGCAGGTCGAAGGAGCTGATCCTGCCTCTCTGCTCTGCTCTCGTGAGACCTCCCTTGGAGTATTGTGTGCAGTTCTGGTGTCCTCAGCATAAAAGGGACATGGAACTGTTGGAACAAGTCCAGAGGAGGACCACAAGGATGATCAGGGGACTGAGGCACCTCCTGTATGAAGACAAAATAAACGATTTAATGTGTTCTAGAGGTCAGTGACACAAATATGAAGTTCAATGGCTATTTTTCCAAGGTAGTATTCATCTGCTTTTCTCATAGACTTCTGAAGATTAAATGCATCAAGTATTTTAATATCCAAAGTTTGGGATTAACAGTAGGTTTGACGTATTTCATCCTGACTTGTGGAGGCACCTATGCTGTATGGGATGTAACACTGAACAGAAGAAATCCATATTTTCAAGTGCTTGATAAAAAAAGTTGTGTTTGCAACTCAATTAAAAACAGCTGAAGGTGGGCCAGGAGCATAACAGTGATTAACAACTCCATTTATGTTGTTAAACTATAATATATCAAGAAGAAATAATCCTAGACTTTACAAGACTTCTGGATTCTGGGAAAAGATTCACACCTTCAGTCAGTTTCTTTAAACAGTGCACTTTGCTCACTTGCATTATAAGAAAACCCAGGCTGAGTCTGGGGCAACATCCAACTGACCCTGCACTTATATATGAACTGATTCCAAACTAAGCAATGGAGGATGACTTCAGGTAAGGTGCCAGAGCTACTGGAGGTAGAATGCAAAAAGAAGTGCTGGAAAACATGTGAACCAAAACTACAATTATATTATGCATACAAAACCAAGAAATTTCTCATAGGCTTTTCAGAGAAGTTATGTGAAATGCCATATATCATTGAGATAGTAAACCTGCAGAAAGCCAGCATGGATTACATTTCTTGGATGTGAAAGCCCAAGTCAGTCTCCTCCCTGAGATCTACCAGTGGGATTTTAAATTACAAGGAACTCCTAAGCCAACACAAATACAGTATCAGCATTGGTGTAGTGCCTATAAAACATTTGAGAAGCAAAAAAATAAACAAATAGCAAATGTGAAAATTCAAACACATTAAAAGCTATATGTCAACAAAGACACTGAAATTCACTATGAAACCATGTTGATTCAGAAGGACTAAAAAGATCAAGAAGAATAAATTAAAAGATACAAACTATATCTTACTAAAAATAAAATAAAAATGTCAAGACCATATTTTTATTGTATTGATAAATGGATACTTATATGTGATCAAGGAAATACTTCTTCATTTTTAAGATAAAGTGTAATAAATCAAAGCCACATGCAACACACATCTAGAAAAAAATAATTCAGTGAAATTATAAATAAATAAATAAATCTGATTTATTTTTTAAAATGCAAATAACTAAGCTTCACAGTAATTTAAATTACCATGTTTTAATGACATGGTGGAAAGAAGTCAATAGGAGCTCTCAAAGAATTTGTATTTTAGAATATAAATATATCTTACCATTTAAACTGGCTCTAAAAATATATTCATATTTAATACTGCATTTCATCTGATTCACTCTTGAGCGACCCACTGGAAGGGATGATGCTGCTTGTCAAATAACATTTTGAACCCCAGCTGATCTATATAAAAAGCTGTCTCTACCCCCTTGGAGTTCCAGCAACAACCACCTGTACCTCCATATTCATAGTGATCTGTTTTGAAAGTTGCAAAAGCAGGGTCTTTGGCAATACTTCATATAAAGATAGGAGATAGAATAGAATTTCAATTTTAAGTTTGTTCATATAGGAAATGTTATGTTTCTTTTTCAAGTTACAACACCAAACTGATGGACCACAATATTCTCTATCAGAGCCTGTAACACATCACAATATTTCAGGGGCAGCATGGCCTTTTCTAATCCTTTACTGTTTCATGTTTACCTCTTCTTTTTAATATGAGATGACCATCACTGTAAAGTTCACTTTAAGATATTATCTTCCTCCACCCTGACCAAACACCTGAGAGGATTCGAGACAGCAGCAATCACACCACCAATGCAGCTCCCTCATCTGTACTGCCATTTCTTTCAATACTTCTTGGCCTAGTAAAAAAAAGGGACATACCATACATCCTGCAAATATGACTTTAATCTTTATTCGACAGTTGCTGTGTTGAGAGCACAAAATAAGATCTTATCTGATTTATTTATTTATTTGTAAGAAATAAAAAAAAATTAAAGTCTTTGTTCTGGAAACAAAGTAAATAAGGGAAAACAGAAATACCTTGTGCATATAAAATGGACCCCACTATTTTAAAGGAGACACACAACCCAATTTTACAATTTCAAGGTCTTGAAATGTGGATGTTTGACATTAGAAGACCTAGGATTTTACATCTACTTAGGATTTTATATTTACTTTTAGAAAGGAAGTGCTCCACATCAGGAATTCAGTCTTCAGGAAGAAGTATAGAGATCATGTAAATAGTTAGATGCACAGATTATTCTGTGCTTGTACAGTACTCACCACATTGCAGTCTTGATCCCGACAAAGCCCCTGGACATTAGGACAATTCCAGATAATTGGAAAAATAAGGAGAGCAATAACAAAAAAGAAGACCCCACTTGGAGTACTGTGTACGGTTCTGGTGTCCTCACCATAAAAAGGACATGGAACTGCTGGAACAAGTCTAGAGGAGGGCCACGAGGATGATCAGGGGGGCTGAAGCACCTCCTGTATGAAGACAGGCTGAGAAAGTGTGGCTGTTCAACCTGGAGAAGAGAAGGCTGCATGGAGACCTTGTACCAGCCTTCCAATATTTGAAGGGGGCCTATAAGGATGCTGGGGAGGGACTCATCATTAGGGACTACAGTGATAGGATAAAAGGTAAAGGGTTAAAACTTAAACAAGGGAAGTTTAGATTAGATATAAGGAAGAAGTTCTTTACTTTGAGGATAGTGAGGCACTGGAATCGGTTGCCCAAGGAGGTTGTGAATGCTCCATCCCTGGGAGTGCTCAAGGCCAGGCTGGACGGAGTCTTGGGTGGCATGGCTTAGTATGAGGTGTCCCTGCCCATGGCAGGGGGGTTGGAACTTGACGATCTTAAGGTCCTTTCCAACCCTAAATATTCTATGATTCTATGAAAAAGGGGCATTAGCAGTGCTGCTGACTGCATCATCCTCATCAGCATCTGAACACTGAGGGCAGGAAAACATCCATTTTAATTCCTTTTCCTTAGCTGTTTAATTTGTATCTAGTAGATTGTGTAAGTCGCAGCTAGTTGGCAATAGATATCAGCAGTAGAAGGCATGACCATGTTGAGTAAGAAAAAGTATATCCTGCACTTTCATGTTTTTTACATCAATATAACAATACTTGAACTTACATTCTTACACTTGCTGAGAGGACTTGATTTCCTTTGCAAGAAATTTTCCGTTAAGTGGTTATGCATGGAAAACATCAAACAGAAATAATAAAAAGCCAGATGAAGTGAGGATTAGAAGGCAGGATTAAAATTAAATAGCTACAAAAGCAGTAATGGCGACATATAAATAATGTACATTAAATCACACAATCAGCTATATTCATCTGTGTTTTATCTGTACAAAATCATCATAAGAGATGATGATAACTTGAACTGGAGATGTTCAAAAGAGTTTACTGTTGAAAATTAGAATCGCATGTTTTGAATCTTTTGAATAAAAATCCCGAGGCAGATAATGTTGCACTTCTAGGAAGCAATAATGTAATTGTCAGCTACATCTATTATCAATGTGTTATTCAACTGTAGAACATATACCTGAAGAAAAGACCTGACTCACAGTCATGAGTATGCAGGTGCCAAAAAAATACAAGTTGTTGCAGAAACTAGCCAGAACAGCACATCTGCAGGAGAAAAAGAATAAGTTGTCTATCTGGCAGTAGCCATTACAAAGAGTAGTATGTTAATTGATGGTAGGAATTTAGCAGATCTGAAGCCAGTTTTTTACTGAAGATTTACATACTGGAAAGAAGTATCTTTATCTGTGTGAAAAGGACTGCTGATGCCAGGAAAGTCAACTGTCTGCTTCACAGGATTCATGGAAGTCTCCTAGACAACCAAAGTCTTGATTTTGCAGTCTTGAGCACTTTTTATATCTGTTTCTTAAAAAACGCCACATATGCTTGCTTGTACATAATATGCTTGGTGCTCTGAAAGTAATAGATAGTAAATAAACACTACCATGAGGAAATAAAAGAATAAGACCCTACATATAATAGGCTGTCTACTGCCTTTTATACAGCCAAAGATCTTTCTCATGTCCACTGTGTTCCATGAGATGTTAATTCTCTGCATCTAATCACTGCCCTGTTCGAATACCCTCTCGAGTCACTCTTTGCCCATTGCTACAAAAAAAAACAAGAGAACCTTGTCTTCTCTTTTTTTTTTTTTTTTTGGAAGGAAAGTATGGTGCTCCCATACAAATACAGAATATCTTGCAACGAGATGGTAAATTTTTTGCTAATTTCTAGACTTTGAAAGGAACTCTTCATTTTTAAGTTGTCAGTCTGAGAAACGTTTAAGACTTTGATCTTGCAAATAATCGTAACCACTAGCACAACATGTAGTGCCAGGATATAAACAATTCCCTTTACCTCTATACCTGCATTACCTGGAAGAATTTTACTATCTTTTGAAGAGACTTATTCTAAGTCAGATGCTGAATTGCGAAATGAACCAAACATTTTCATTATCTTTTGTTGTTGTTCCAGAAAATAAGAATTAAAAAATCATGGTTAATTTTTTATTTTGAGCGGTGCATATATCTTCTGATTATAATTTCTATACTGAGATCCATATGACACAGATGCTTTCTTCCTGAGTCTAGTGTATCTATTATAGCATATGAAATGCTTAACTCTAATATTATGTCTAAAGTTTTGTAATGCATTTTAGTGAAAGTGCTTTTTCTATCACTAAAATCTTCCCAAATCAAAACGTCTGTATCCGTGTGCATTAAGCTGTATGGATATGAGTGAAACCATGTAACTAGAAGCAGGCAATATCTGCTTTCTTGAAACTTTCTCTAAAAATATCCCAAGATTTCTGACAGTTATGGAGGTTAGCCAAGTTTCTGGGCAATATCCAGTCCTGGTCTGCGCTACTCCATGAGATAAGGTACTTCTTAAAACTAGACCTCAAAATCCAGTATTTCTGGCAGAAATTAAGTCACCCTTTAAAACTCATTTGTCTAAGCATTTTCAGACCTATTTTATGCTTCTGAGCAATTAAAGGTGCTTTTTACAGCTATTTGCTAAAATACCTGACAGCAGATGTTCTGCTGGTAGAGCTCCACTAACTGCAATTTATACTGAAGCAACTACCCCCCCTCAATCAAGGTGGAATATTAACATGTCTAAGAGCTACAGTCTGGGGTAAGGAGAAAGCAGAACTGCACCACCAGAGGGGCTAATGAACAAAAGCTGCCAATTTATTCAGTGCTAAGCAAGAAATAGGTGAAAGCTTTTAACACCATCATAAAAATCCCTCCAGAAGGCAACACAATGTATCTGTTTGCTTCATACATTCCTAGGAAATGCTATTGAATCAGGATATTAAAAATGAAAAGTTTTCTTATTTAGAACAATATTTCAGGTGAGAACTGACCAAACACATATCAATATTTAAAGACAGTCTTTCTGCTGATTTCAAAGGACTTAGACACACTGTTCATAAGAAGAAACACGGAAATAGCTCCTTATACATGCATAGAAGTACATATAAGTATGCCTATATATATTTACATATGCATATAGCAGTTACACATATATAAAAGAAGAGTAGATATTGGAAGAAATGGAGAGGGAGACAGAGAATCTCTGGATAACATAAATGAACATTCAGGTTATCACTTACTGTTTTTTGGCTGATCTTATTAACACTCAGCTACACAAAATATTGAGCTAGATTTCAATCTCAGTCACTTTTACACAAGTTTATTGATGTAAGTTTCTAATGAAAAGATGTGAGGTCCAGAACACCTAATAATAGGAGCAGTAAGGCTGCTGGCTTGAGTGCTTTGTATTACTGCACTTACTGCCCTGTATTGGCGGTATAAGGAGCTCTGGCAACTAGAAAAGGAGTTTGGGTTAGGTTTCTCTACTAAAACATGAACCCTTCCTACAGACCCTGAGGTGGAGCAGAACTTATACTTACCCATACATAGTTTTGAAAAATGATAAAGAGGTACCCAATAACTACAGGACACGCTGCGATCAAATGAAAGTGGTAGTCATAAACTGAGTCTTCATATGTTCTGACCCATAAACCACTCATCACTCTTTTTCATTTCTACTGTACAGGAAAATGAAGAAATCACAAGAGACAGCTTTTGGTTTGAATGTTTTTTTGCAGGGTCAGACTGATGACAGGAACATCTGGCAGTTGAAAGTGGCATACTTCTAATAGATACCTAGGAGATGAGGTGTGAGAAGCACTATTACTCATCTGAGACCTAAAAAAATTAACTTGACATGACAGAAGAGAGTATCATAGCTTTTAATTGCATCCAGTTGTTACTTTGGAAATGAAATAACCAGCCTTACTGGTGGCTTGATTACCTTATTGGGACTCTGTCATGTAGTAATCCATTTAACAATAAAATTGTTGATAGCCTGGTATTTAGTGTTTATCTCCTGTGTATTTTAAGGTTATTGAGTTACTCTTGATGACCAATCTCATCTGTAGTGTAAGTGACAAAGCACAAACTACATTCTAGTTAGTCTCTGCATAGGTATTGGAAAGAAGGCCAAATAGTGACATATTCATTAACACCTCCATTTTGAATTTTTTGCAGGTGATGTATTTTCCACATTGACCAAACCTATTTACTCCTGGCACTCCCTCTGTCAGAATAGAATCATCTTCACTATCACTAAAATAGAAAGTTATATTTTCTAATCACCAATGAAGATGAATCACTGCAATGAAGGAACAGGAAAGAATGCATGCCCTGACAAATTAATGCATGATCAGCCCAAATAAGTGCTTTTCTTATCATGAATGTTTTCTGACCTCTTGGTGTCTTATAATTACACTTTAAATGATGGAAAAATGCTGATACATTAAATAAAATAATATCATTTTTCTGCACCACTAATGGAACTTTTATCACCCTCTGACTGTCAAAATCGATTTTAAATTGTGGGACAGTAATCTTTAAAGTAGCATTCACATCTGGAGAACATCTTATTTATTTTTCAGTTTGTAAAATTCATATATATCATGTTTTCTAAGACATCTGCAGCCATCTGAAAACCACACACAGTAAAGCAAAACTAGGTGAGAATTCTGCCAAGCAAAGCCCTTACTGTGCCTCATAACCACATGTTGGCTCAGTCCATCTCAGTCAAGGTCATTATGTTTATATCACCACTGTATTTCTCAACATATCTCCTAGGGAACTCTAACCATGAAAAAGGCAGAGTAATAACTTCAGTAAACTGTGACAATATTTATGCAACTCATTTTAAAGTTGTGAATCCTGAACTCAGCTTCTGAAATTCTGCCATCTTTAAACATGTCCACTAAAGCATAAGAAAAATCTTAGACTTATTGTTGGAATCTTAAGTCTGTTTGATGAGCATTTCCAGATATAGCACCTCATGTACAACTTTACTAAAGCAATTACTTTCAGGTCTTTGAAATAAAGCAATAGAGATAACTCTTAGAAGGATGTATGAGATGAAGTGACATTCTTCTGGGGAAAAAAATGGCTTTAAAGAATATTTTCTGCTAATGTATTAATTACATCTGGTTTACTACTAATCAGCCATTAAATTATGGTTAGATTATTAGTGGTCTACCTCAGACCTTCAAAGGCATTTTTCTAGCCCATTCAGATAGTTTGAATATGCAGGCAAAAAAAAATGTCAATACAAGTTCAGACATGGAGCTTGTCATTCTTGTTTACCATTGAGTACACAACTGACCTCCAAAGAGAATGATCATATGGGGAAAAATTCATAACCAAATGGAATTTTTTCAAGAGACATCAAAAAGGGAAGAAAAAAAAAAAAAAAGGAAAAGGAGAAAAAACCCCACAGAATTGAAGAATTCAATAGTTAAAATACACAAACCCTCCTTTTCATTGATACTGAAAAACAACACTAATGAAACATACAGTTTTCATGCTGCTGTTTTTTGACAGCCAGAAGTTACTCCCTCATCAAAGACTCTGAATTTTGAAGGATGAATCAAAAATTTTATTTTAAATTTAATTCTAAGATTCTGAATACCTTTTTCATAATCTGATGTCCTATATTTTTTCCTCCATCAGAATGATTTACCAAAGCGATAGCTACTATTCAGTTCTGTGATGCTTCCTCATCAATATTTTGTAATATTTACTCAAAACAAGCTTTGGATTTAAAGAGGGTATTTGGACTCTGAGATTTTTGCTCTGAAAGCAGTGGTTGATATTCATATGTTACTGGTTCATGTCTGTAGCATGGCCAGATAGGAGAAAAAAATCCACTTTCAAGCTAGTATGAAAATATGTTGTTGCAATTGCTTACACTTTTTAGCAGTGTTGTTTATAGGAAGTGCCTGTCTCCTAATTCCACAATCTGTTCTCATGATCTCCCTCAGCAGACCCAACATCCAATATATGACTATATACTCTCTCGCTTTCTGTTAGTTCGCTGGGAATAAAGCAATGTTGCTCAAAACATCTCGTAGGTACAAGGAAAAATTTGGAGACACTTGGCAATTATTTTACATCGGTTACATCTTTTCTATGTTTCATTTTCAAAAAAGAAGCCTTTAGTCTGCATGGCTGCAGGAAGAAATCAAACCTTTGAAAACTCAAGCTCATACATTATATTTTACTAAAGTTAAGTAGGTTATTAGTTACCATGGACTATAGAGGGAACAAGAAATAAAAAGAGTTATCAAAATAACATGGTAAATTTGGAGACAGCAAGATGATAGGTGATATTTACTTCAAAAGGCTGCACAGAAAACAACGGAATTGGAGAATCATTTTCATGTGACTATCAAATAGAGATTATCAAGAATGATACACAAATATATATATACATAAATATTACACAGACATATGTACTATATAGTCCATATGAATCTATGATACAAAAATACTGAAAAGCACCTTCATCCAGCAGAAACAAAAGTTTTGTGAGAACACAAATATTTAACACAAAAAAATTACGTGGACAGAATAAATCAAATTAGCCAAAATACACATTTTTAGGTTTTTATTTTTGTTTCTGGAGTGCTTGATTTAAGACCCCCTAAGAGAGTTCTATTGGGTCAGAGCTCAGTCATCATTGCAGTGGATAAAGGATATCAGAAACATAGAAATATCATTCAAAATTAATGTCTTGACAGACACACAGACCTCTCTCTTCCATCTTAATATTCAGTGCAAGGTTTCTCAAAGCTCTGGTAAACAGTACAAGTATCAATTACAGGCCAGTATAAGGCCCAAGGCCTGTATAGTTCATAAAGACTAGCTGTTCTGAGATGGATAGCTGGAAGTGCTTAAGATTAACTCTTTTCATGGGGATTTGTTGTGAGAAATTACCTTTGTAAGCAATCTCTGACCACAAGTTCTCATGTTAACTACAGGAATGCTTTGTATGAATAGGAAGTCATGACTTTTTTGGCCACTTACTGAACAAGTCACTGTTTCCATCATTAAGATTGCTAATATACTAAAAATCCATGTTGATGACAAGTCATCTGCATTCTTTCCTTGCATAGTCAATGCAGCTGCTTTTAATTATTAAATTTAAAAGCCTTCTATTGTTTTAAGATGTCTGTATAAACTAAATGTTTCTATTTGACACTATTAGCAGTATGGCAGGTACTTTGGGCAGGCCTTGAGCTTTGCAGATAAAAGCAGAACTTCCAAGTGGGAAATCATGAAAAGAGGTGGGCTGTGAAAATGGACTCAAGCTATTTGTAAGTATTCTACGCCACTGTGAAATGAGGTTTGGAAGTTTGTCAGCTGAGCTGCCATCTCCTCCCAGGCCAAACCTACCAGTATCCTCAATATAAACAAGTAACTTGCAGGCTCACACCTTGCTGTTCAAGCCACAGAGTGTCCCCTTAGTCTACACAGCCCCCAGATCTGCACCCCTTTTCAAGCCCATGTGCCATCTCCCCAAATACTGCCTCCACTGCCCTCAAACTACCCACCATCCAGGCTGGATCTGCTCTCAAAACATCGCATGGGATGCAGAAGACAATAAGTAGATTGTTATGCAGGTAAATGGCTGCCTTATTTTTCTTATTTTATTTTGGAAAATTTATTTCCTTGAGCCTTAGGGCCTTGTTTATTTTCTTGATCACAAAGCACTATTTTCTGGAGAGCAGCAGAAATAAGAAAATGTAAGGCAGTTCTAGATATCAGCATTTTGCCTTCATAAACACAAAATTTCTGTCATAAGACCAAGAAATCTTAGACCGATTAAGACCAAAATAGGCTGCCATGGAGATCACAATGGCTGCACACATTTGCTTGTATCAGTACAAACAAGATAGAATTTTTGTTTGTTAAGTTTTAATCCCGCAGTAGAGGTCTGAACAAACTTTATATACTCATGACAGGAGAAACAAAGATAATTTGTCCTGACCCTTTGTTCTAATTTAAAAGATGACTTCCACTTATTTATTTTGAAGTACTGTTATTTTACCCTTGGGATGAGAGGAACCAATTCCAAAAGCCCTAATTCAGGGCTTATTGACTTTAGTGGCCTCTTCTCCTCAGACTTTACTGGAAGTCTCTGGCACACTGAAATCATTACCCTGAAACCTTCACTGTACAGGAGTAGTTCTGTCAGAGTGTCGTGGTTTAAACAGGGCTGGCCCAGCCCAGTCAGAACTTTTCCATATTGTAGAGGGGGACAAAGTTCCTGTGGTGCACATGAAGAATTTGCTGGGGAAGACAGTCTGGGTTATTCCTGCTTCAGGTAAAGGCAAACCCACTCATGGGATTGCTTTTGCTCAGGGACCCGGATATACTTGGTGGGTAATGCGGGAAGATGGGGAAGTCCGATATATACCTCAAGGGGATCTGATTTTAAGGGAAAACAGACGATGAACTTAATTGTATGCTGTTGCCTGCTATGTAATACTTTCATAGCTCATGAACTAGATGTCTTCAGGTCACCAGCAACTGGCCCTGACTTCCCTCCGACCATCATCCCAACAGAGAATGAACTTCGGTGGAACCAGACGAGTTTTGCGGTAAAGGAATGATCAGCATCAGCAGGCAATGATCCAATACTGCACACAGCCTCTCCTGCCCCAAAAGACTGTTACAAGAAATGGAACCCGACATCATGGACAGAATGGACTCAGCAGCATTATAGGAATTGGTCCATGCACTAAGAAATTATCTCTTTGTGTATGTGGATGTATATGTGTAAGAGTGATGGTATATTGAAAATGTGGGATCTGAGCATGATGTGAATGGTATGGAATAAGGGGTGGATAATGTCCTGGGTTCAGCAGTAGCAGTCATTTTTTTTCTCCTTTGTAGTAGCTGGTGCAGCGCTGTGTTTTTGACTTTCAGCCTGGGAACAGCACTGATAACACTGATGTTTAGTCTGACCAAGGATTTTCTGAGTCTCATGCTCTGCCAGGGAGGAGGGGAAGCCAGGGGGAAGCAGAAACAGGATACCTGACCCAAACTAGCCAAAGAAGTATTTTATCCACAGCACATCATGCCCAGGATGTAACTGGGAGTTACCCAGAAGGGCTCTCACTGCTTGGTCACACTCATTCGGTGGGTGGTATCATATTCTCTTCCCTTGTTATTTCCCTTATCATTATTATTACTGGTGGCAGCAGCAGTGGTTTTGTGTTATACCTTAGTTACTGGACTGTTCTTTTCTCAACCTGTGGGAGTTACATGCTTTCAGTTCTCCTCCCCATCCCTCCAGGAGTGGGGGGAGGGAAGAAAGCGGGAGAGTAGACTGCATGGCTGACTCACTGACAGGGTTTAAACCACAACACAGAGACACCAAGAAATTTCCATGGGATGATTAAAACCTGCTTAGTTTGCTCATGTGGGTAAGTTTGATCTTGATATAATAGGGGTATTAGGAGCAGCAGTGGTTATCAAAGTGGATTAATGGGCTTCAGGGAATCACTGCCAACTCTGATATATGTGGTTTGTGCTAACAATTTCCTACATGGAACAGCATATCCAATGCCTGTGAATACAAACCAGAAAGTACCAAGGTAACAGCAAATATATATCTCAATGTCTACTAACACAAAAAAAAAAAATCAATATAAAAAAGGGAAATGTATAGTTAAAAGAAGGTTGTTTTCAATTAAAAGCAAACATCAGTTTAAATCTTTTACAGTTTTCTTAAGAACAGTTTTATAGAAACTATAATATTAAAGTTGACTACGTCATCCAGCTCTAGCAAAGAGCTCACTTGGCTTTTAGAATTACATTTAGTTCAGCTAAAGAATTAAAATACATTATTTACATGTGATTATACAGCTTCTTTGTAAAAGTCAGTCCTTTGATATATTTTTCTATTTGTTATGTTAGGTTACTTATTTGCAGTAAAAAATATTGCTCTTTTCAAATGATCACAAAGATCAGCATCTTTTATTAAGCCTGTTCTATGCATCTAGAGCTTCTGAATTAAACATAAGCAGAATTAAGTGTGATAATACAGAAGCTCATGTTGCCTACTTCCCGACCAGTTTCAGTGTACTTGATTTATGGTGATTCTGAGAAGTTCATGTGCATAACCTCATATCTATGTAGTTTACTGCAAGAACTTGATCAGTTGAGAAGGGTATTAGAAAACTTTTTTATTACCAGCTAAGACTAATGCTATAAACTCAGGGATTAAACAACATGTACAGACTCATGTTTGGACATTTCAGTCTTCAAGTCACATTGTCAGAGCTCATTTATAACATTCTCCCTCTTGGCTAAAAGTGTAGGTTTACACGCTGTCATTTTCATGCAGAAGTGGCCAAGCTGAAATATTTTCACAAGCTTTGCTTATAAAATTTGGATTTCAAGAGTAACCCCAGCTTAGTCTAAAACTATAAGGGATTTTCTTCACATCTGTATCAGAGAAATAATTCACTAACACTTTAAAACAGAGTAGAAACATGTTTCCTCTTCCTAAAGACATTGTTTGAATGTAAACTCACCTTAAAATTGCTATTAATATACTTGTTTATTCTCCACAAGAAACAATTTCAAAAACGTGTCTTTATATTTTACTTACATGAGTAAAAAGGGGTTTTTTGCTAAGACCATCCATGGTCCAAGGCAAACCTAAAAATCATTGGTCTGTTTCCTTTCTTCCTGCTTGAATTTGTTTGTGTTATTCCTGAAGATAGAGATTATTCAATTTGTTTCACCTACCACTGGGTGTCATGGGAAGAAAAGGGCATGCCCTGTGCAGCTGTAGCACCACTCAGTTTGCCCATGGTCAACACTAGCCAGGTGTGACCCAGCTCTGCTCTCCAAACCCGGAGGTTGCATTAATGGGCCATTAAAAGCAACCCAAATTTTCCACTGAGAAACTGGAAACAGAAACAGAGCAGCCAGACACCTCTGGATGGCTTCCTGTTAAGGCTGGCCTGGGTCAAGTTAGCAGAGAGCAAGGAGGTCACAAGCTCAGCCAGGCTCACATCCCCTGCAGTGTTCCTCTTAAGCCCAGCCCAAAGAGGCTCCCTCCACCAGGAATTTGCTTTAAACCCTGTTCAGCAGGTAATGGGCAGAGTAGTCTGTCAGTTCCTTTGGCCTATATCCTTCTGGCTTTAAATTTAAAGAGGGCTTTAAGCATTTTAAGACACTTTGGAAGAACTGTTAAAAATCAGAAATTTTCTACTATTTGACATCCTAAACACCACCCTGTCCCCTGGTATTTAATTATGAAACCTGTTATTTTACTGGACAGTTTGAACTCACTGGGACAAAAAGAACCCCAAGATCTCTTACCTTCTCTGAGTCCTGGTTTCACTGCAGGGGAAATACTGGGCACTCAGCCCATGCCAGGCATGTTGAACAAAGAATGGTTTTGAGCATCATAAGTTCTGTGTATGTGTCTTTCTTTTATAAGTCAGAGATTACTTTAATTTCCAGTATTACCTAAATGTCATAAAGATGTTATATTAAAAGCAATGGGATATTTGCCACTGGTTTTAATGAGGACAGGAATAGGGCCAAAATCCTAGCTGAAGGGTTGTTTTTTTTTAAGAGTTATTTCTTACCAATGTTCTCTTGGTTGTGCTTTATCTGGCTAAACTGCATAGTATGTGCTAAGTATTTGTTTTTAACTGGATAAGGCCAAATAATTTTGGTTGGCACTTATTCTTAAATGAAGAAACACTTAGAAAGTCTTCATAAATCTTTGGTTTAAGTACAGTTTGGGGTTTTTTTTTTATTAATTATGCATATCTTTAAAATTTATTTGCTTGTAACTTTGGATAGAAATTCCATCATCAAATAAAATAGCTTGGACTAAGGAACTATATTCTCAGTCCATATTAAGCTAATTTTTAAACTCTGTGCCAAATACTTGCATTTTAATAGTTTGTGTATGCTACACTATCTTAAACACTTCTTCTTCATGGCCACAACTACAAGCCTTTTTAACTCAGCTCCTGAGAGCTATTTTATTTTTCTCTTTGATTCCAACTGTACATATTAATCAATCTTCAAATTTATAAGGATTGCAACTGTATAAATATCAAAATATACTTGAGAAACAGACCACACAAAACAGGATCCAAACAGAATTTTTCCCTACCATTTTATCAGTTAAAACAGAAAGGTAAAATTATATGTAACATGCTAAAATATATTTAATTAAGTATTCACTTTAACACTATGTCACCAATGCCCTATGAAACATCTAAGGTTACAATAATGAAGATAAGGAAGAAAATGTGTCTTTCTATATAGCTTCAGTTTTACTTTGAAGTTTAACAACTCATTATATATTATTTTTACTAGTGGTAAGTAAGTGTTTTCTTTTGATTTTATTGATATTTCATAAGAGTGATCAGGGGGAATCAATATTAAGACCATATAAAAAATGTAATCCCTCAAACTTTTTCTTTTTATGTAACACATATTAAGTCTGTTACTCTTTTGTCTTACAATGTCTCCTCCTTTTAATTCATTGAATGACTGTGAAATGACACTGGTACAGCTGCAGCAAAACTTAACATTTTGCTTACTGAGCTTGACAGCCTCTTACCCATCTGCACCTCACTGATATTGTCAAACCATGGAGCCATACATGTCTGTTAAGACACAAAGTTTGAGTTCAAGATCCTAAGTTATATTCTCTAAGTTATCTGCACTATATGTTCTCTCTTGCCTTAAAATATTTTTGAGTATTTTGTATAAAATGCGCATATAAGTTACAATACCTTATAGCATATTACAAAATATTATGGAAAATAATATTGAGTCAAGAATACAGCAGCCAAGCTCAGTTTTATTCTGCAAAATCATCAGATATTGCTTTAGTTGTTCCTTACAGCACATACAATTGTGGATACTTATCCCATGGCATTCAACTACCAGCTAATCTTCAATACCTACAGACCTAATCTAATTAATTGAAAACAACGTAAGATTTTCAGTTATCTTCATTAAATTGGTTCCTATAAGCAGCACAGATCTTTTTACTTGCACATATGATGAAAAGCAAAATACTTTCATATCCAAGTAGTTCTGATGAGGCAGAAGAAAGCAGTTTTTGAAGGGGGGGTCTATCCTTGCATTTTTTTATTTTTTTTTCCCCTAAATGTAGAATGATTTGCTAGCTTTGAGGTCTCCTTCTGAAACTAGAAAGGCATTATAAAATTGCATCCTTTAAGCTTTCTTAAAAATCTAAATTTCTATAAGTAACAGTTCATTTTGTGCCCCTATCTGAATGAGAAAATGAAATTTCTCCAAGAAAATAATATCTTCATGTGAATTTAATTACAGGTGCATAGTTAAAATACATTCAACAGCACTTTATTCTACTAATAAAGTTCAAAAGGCTCAGTTGTCAAGGAAAAAGAAGCTGGTTTTTCAGTTATCAACCAAAATTAAAATAGCCACATAGGGTTGCTCCTAATGGAATTAGGTGTTACTGTAAAAAATGAAGGGAAAAGATATTGCTTTTAATCTCTCAACCATAAGCTATTATATTGTACAATTATAACAGTACCATTATATTTTGTAAACTGTCACTGGTGATAAAACAGTAAAATTATCTACATTTGCTGTAGATTTACAACATATCTCCCCAGTGTAGTTCTGGAAAGCATTTGAGGACACCTATTACCTGATTTGCTCATTATTTGAGGCAGGTTTGAAAGCCAGACTTTGGGTTTATTACTGTCACCTCATCTGAGGGAATGGCCTTTGGTTTTCAGAGGCTCAGGTATTTTTGGTTCTGCTATACTGAAATGTTTCAAGATTCTACTGAAAATACTGCAGCTCTTCAGCTTTGCATTAAAATGCAGGCCTGTATTTAGTTTTGTTCCAGTATGAAAGGCCTGTGACAAAATGGACAAAATAATCTCATTGGTTTGACTTTCAGGAGGTAGCAAATACTCAGAATTTGAATGGTACTCTCTTATTCTTAAATTCGTTTTTCTTTTGCCAAGCTTCTGATACGCCATCAGGAACTTTCAGAACTAAACACATCTTCCAATGCTTTCCTATTATTCTGTCTCAGTGATTTGTACATGAGGTAAACCCCTGGTCCTGCTGAAAATAAAAGCAGCACTTGATTTGGTATTAGTAGTAAAACATATCCAGGAAGCCAAATGAAAATAAGCACCCAATAAAAAAAAGAATCTCATTTTGGGATCAAGCCAGTACACATTTCTCTCAGAAGTATCAACAAAATATCTGATGCATTTTTTCTGGTTTAAAAGTTACTATCAGACCTAAAAATCTTTCCCTCTCTTTAAACAAAACCAGAAGGCAACACCCAGTTGATTTCAGTGGTCATAACATGGACTTAGACAACTCTGTTGGCATACCTGAAATGGAAGCTGTGACATGGACAAAGTACTATTGCTGCTGAAGTATTAGATCCATCAAATGTCAGAGTCAGGGAAAAGCTGAGAGGAAAAAGAAAAAAAAGTTTTTTGCTATCTTTGTGTAGTAACTGTTTTGTTTTAAACATTAGCCTGCATAGAGCTTTCCCCTTCTCTTTGGTCTTTGATTCTGGCTATAAGGAGTGACTCTTGCAGACATTTCTTTATTCAGCTTCTTGATAATGTCATGGGATAGAGATATTCAACATTCTTATAGGCATATATAATAAGAAAAAAATAAATTTGTATTTGTAGAAGTCAAAAACACACATTAACCCTCTTGGCTTTCCTGAGAAGCTGGGAGTAATGTCTAAATATTTTCTTTTGCAAAAGGTTTATGTCTACAACATCTGAAACCCTCACTTGGCCTGGTACTTATCAGTAACTCCTTGACAAGGAAAATAAATCTCCTGTATTCTTGTTACAATGATCAGTGGGGTTACCTGTCTGGATTTCAGAAGATGCTAACAAATTATATTGCATGGCTTAAAGTTGCTGCATTGCTTTCCCTCTGAATTCACAACTACAGCTATGTAAACACATTTTTTATTTTTAGAGTCACATTTTTAATGGTTCATGATTTCATGCTGTCACTGTTATAACATGACAAACACACTGAAGTACAAATAATACGTTTACTTTAATTGATCCGTTACTTACAGTATATTTTTTTTTTCCAAACTTGTATATTAGACTGACTACTGTAAATAGTACCTGATGTTTTACTGAATAATATTTTTCTATGCTCTTTCTGGAAACTGATATTTGTTTGTTAAGACCTTATTTAGCCTTATTTAGATTTCAGAACAATTGATTTTTACTAAGGAACCATGAGTATACCAGGAGACACTTAGGAGCATGTAGATTGACCTACTCAGGTGAAAGGATATAATAACAACAGCTAAGAGACATCCACTGAGGAAGAGTTCAGCTCATGAACTGCTTTGGTCAATAAGAACTTTATACATAGGAGGAAACAAAGAGATAATTTAGCTTATCTTTCACCAAAGACATCCAAAGAACTGTTACATGTCACAATATGCAATGGTATCCTCATCATCTTTGCTAACGCTGCTAATGTTTCACTCACATTTCAATTTGCTAACATTAATTTTTAACTAGTGGGTCAATGTAAATCAGAGTTAAAGACACAGAAGTAAGGATTCCATGACACCTGCAGCAGCTTTCCTGAGCACTAAGACCACCCAAATTTTAAAGTGCAAGAGGTAATTATTATTACAGACATTTAATTTTTGGGCGTTTAAAGACAGCAGGGCATGCAACTAAATCTTCATCTTGTTTTAATAACTGGACTTACCAACAGATTTATAGCAGCTGAAGACGTGCTGTAAATCACTAAAATTAGACTCTGGCCTGATTTTTCAATAGAGAAATAGCTAATAGACAGTGAGATAGTATTTGTATTGCTAATGAGAATGTTTTCTTGCCCAGGCTTTCAGTCCTGGACTTTGCCTACATTTTCTTTATATGCTCAGGCTTTTCTCACATTAAGCCACACTAGTGGTAATTTATACTATCACAATGACCTCATTCTTAAGTAGATCTTTACATTTCTCAGAATCTGGAGAATGAACAACCAATTCATTTGGCTAGGACAAAATTAAATAGACACGTAAGTCCAGAAAAATTGGAAACTTACTTGTTGATGCTGGCTACTATAACTATCTACTTTTATTGTATTGTTTTTCTTTGTGATACAGCATTGCATGTTGGAAAACTCCCTAAAACTTAAAATCAATCTCAGAATGCTGCAGTCCAAAGCATTAACATCACTCTCCATTAGAGTTACTGACAGCATCAATTAACTGTGTGAAATACCACAGAAAAAGTAAAAATTAGATGCATCTTCATTTTGAACCAAGCCCTACCTTGTGTTGTAAGTATTCTTTTTAAAAGTACAGTTAAATACGTTTATGTGCATACAGTAGACATGCAAGTACAACTGAAGGCTGCAAGAGAAATGTCCTAGGAAGGTGCCCTAGCTTCTGTATGGAAGGCAGCAAGGAAATCAAACTTTCAACAGGAAGAAACAGATCCTGAATTAGGACGGAAACAAAACTGTCAGCTTGTTCACCATATGCGTCTCTAAGTAATTCAGATTTATGCTGGTGACAAGTACTAATATGAGATGTGTAACATTGCTTTAATACTCTGTGTGCTAATGACAGTATTTCATCCCAATCTAGACACAAGGTTTTCACAGATTTATAAATTCCAGCACATAAATTTTTATTCATTATTCCAATGTGGTTTTGATAAAGCTCATTCAGAAAGCATCATTCAGGAAAGATTTTTGGTTTGATGGAGATGTGAGTTTCATCTTCATCCATCCTGTTCTTCAGGGAGGCTCTTATCTCACCAGGAAGGAATGAAGATCTCATGTCAGTCAGAGAGGGAGATTCTTTTACATGTATATAGGAGGAATGACTCATAGACATGTGTTGAATAAAACCATGCTAAAGAATGAATAAAAGAATTAAAAGAAATAGTGTGATGAAAAAAAGAAACATAGGTCCTATAACATTAATGTTTACTCACTTATATTTTTCACTATCTGAAGGGGTCCTACAAGAACGCCAGAGAGGGACTCCTCATCTGGGACTGTAGTGACAGGACAAGCGGTAATTGGCTAATACTTAAACATGGGGGGATTTAGCTTGGATATAAGGAAGAAATTCTCTTCTGTGAGGGTGCTGAGGCACTAGAACAGGCTGCCCAAGAGAGCTGTGAATGCCCCGTCCCTGGCAGTGTTCAAGGCCAGCTTGGCTGCGATTTTGAGCAATCTGTTTGAGTGGAAGATGCCCCTGCCGGTGGCAGAGGGGTTGGAAATGGATGATCTTTAAGGTCTTTTCCAACCCAAACCATTCTACGATTCTATGCAAGATTAAATGATCACTCTATGACAAGGTTTTATTTTATGTAATATTTTCATCAAATGAGATAATTGGTAGAAGCAGAATAAAGATATTAAAAAAAAAAACAAACAAAACAAAAAATACAAAAATCTCTATTTTAAGTTTTTTAGTGAGTTGATTTGCTTTTACAACCAGAGCTCTGAGGAGCTGAATAACACAAAAGCCAGTTACTACATAGGCAGAAAGTAGGTAAGTACCTAGTGTTAGCCAGTTAGGCTAAATATGTTCTCATTTCTTATTTCAGGCAGATTTCTCCATAGAAACAGTGTTACTCCACCTAGAATTTAACAAGGTAGAATGAACATCCATACCACTCACTGTATATCTCACCCACTACATATGTGACTCAGTCACTAGCAGACTATGATATATTTTGGTGAGCAGTTCTATAGCTTGACTACTAGATACATAAAATGCCTGCTTTCTTTTTTTTTTCAGTTTTAGCCATTTAGCTGCTGGTTTCATTTGACCCTGTACTAGAAAAGAGAGAAATGGTTGCTTAATTTCTCCTTACAGACAGGACATATGCACCTCCTAGAATACACAGCAGTATACTGATGCTCTCCTTATTGCTTGTTCAGCACACACCAGATCCCCCAAAGACACATAGCTCTTGCTGTCTCATCTTACACCTTTGTAGCTTGGAAAAGGACCACTTCACAGGTGAGGGATTTCTTCTTCAAACTCTCTTTCCAAATAATATGTCCTGCTTTGTGGCCTGCATATGATAATAGGTCTCCACACAGAGGCGTGAAAGAGATAGATGTTGTTTAATTTGCATATGAAACTAAGAGTCTTATTGCTTGCTAGTAGTGAATCAGGAAAAAACACAATTAGCTAAAAGTCAAATAGAACCATGAAGTGAAAACAAAATTAAATCCATCCAAGTAGGACAAGAACATTTTCATTCTGAAAGAAGCCATTCTTGGCTATGTCTTCTGATGGAAGCTAGATCTGGGAAAGAAGGAAAGCTTGGTCTGGTTCTGATAGAAACTGCAATACTATCTAGAGATAGAGAACTCATTTAGAAATTCAGTAAAATTTTAAACAGTCTTCATCATGAATAGGATTTGAATAGTACCATATGTATGAAACTACAGATATGAGCAATACTCTCTACATGCTGTACAACTTGTGTTTCCATCCAGCACCTAATATATACAAAATGAAGAACATAACCCTTTCTTCATTCTCTTTTGTCCATTATGGATGAAATTACAAACCCCTCTTGGACAGCATAAGCTCTAAACCACTAGTTGATGCAGTTGAAGGGAGTAAACAGTCCATAGGTATCTACGAACAAAAAAATGTAGATGCAAAAAAGGTAACACAAGAGCAAGGTGTATTTTTTAAGAAGCTGTGTCATAACAGTATGCCAATAGAATGTTAAAATCAGAGACAGGGTTAACAACACTCTTAAGGTAAGTACGGAAAATAAACTTCGTCACCAGTTATTCATGAGACAGACAAAACTGCTTATATGTACTAAATTTACCAAGAATTTACACTGACTTGGCAACTGCTTAACATGAAAATTCACCTTAAAGAACTAATTTGCACACAATGAAAAGACACCTAAAGCAATAAAAAGAAATCATCATTATTTCTATACTAAACATTACTGTATGTTATGTAAACCAGCTCCAGCTTAGGTTAACTCCAAAACCCACAGTAGTCGCCAATACCCAGTCCTAAGGTACTGCTCTTTATTTTGGCAGTGCTGTCAGTTTCACAGAAATAGCTTGAGATGTAAGTACTTGGCACTAAAGCTAGTTTTCATCTGGCTTAATCTGATTTTGTGTGAGGCCTTCCAAATACAACTGTTGCCACTGAGTTGCTGATATCATAAGCTTTTTGTAGCTAAGACTAAAATCTAGCAGTATTGTTCTTCTTTTCAATAAAGTAAAAAAAAAAAAACCCAAACTTTGAAATAAAGGAGAATTACAAATTCATCTCAATTTCAAAATCAAAACTAACACTTAAAAGTATTCAGTTTTATTCTTGACTGCGTTAATAATTATGTCTCTAGCACTAGTAATTTTGCCATAGATACCGAGATCAATGAGAGGTAGGAGCTAATGTGGTTGAGGTTAATTTATTCTTTTAATTATTTACTTGCTATAATATGCAGAAGCAGCCAGAAAGGAATTCAGTGCAGAAATGTAAAGGAATATTGGTCTGGATGCCTGCAGATTCCTTGCTGCAGAAGTGGGCAGAAAAGATAGAAAGGGATCAGGATGGGATCAGGAGGCATTGTGTTCTGTTTGTTTAGAGGCATGAATACCCTTTCTGAAGAAGGAAACTCTTCTTAACCAGACTTTGAAAATAATGTTGAAAACATCAGAAATACATTTAATGTTGTATGTTAACAACTAGAGCTGTGGATAAGTAATATCTTTACTGAGACACTAAGCAGATTTCAGTGTGATTCACCCACACTAAGGCATGTGGAAAAAAAGTAAAATGGTGTCATTCTGTATTGATAAAATCGTACAAATGAATGACACTTTCTTGTAATTCACTAATTAGCTGAAGAATAGGAAGGCATTAAAAAAGATAACAAGTGGGGATTGGGGAGAGAACTGCTACACTTAAACATTTTAATGGTATCTTTAGGTTCATTCGAGTTTTAGATATTAGCCAGAATGCTTCATAAATCACTCTTGCTATTCATAACTGACTCATCAATTCATGGTCTTGATAAGTTTGTTCAGCTTCTAATTGCACAACCTTAGTTCAGAGGAGCTCTGTGTCTATTAAATTTGATTTATCCAGCTCAGAAATGAGGAAAAATCACAAAAAAAAATAGATCATTTCATTAGAGAGATTTGGAAAGTGTTTCTAAAAGCAGAGCAGAAAGAGAACTTCCATCCTTCCCTCTATGAAACAGCTAACACCTCCGTGTTCACTTTATTCCATTAATTAAAATAGAATGACTCCTACAAAAAATTCACCTCCCTGTTCCTTCTCCACCTTTCACCATTTCTTTGTTCTCTGAGAGAAAGTCTATGTGGGTCTTCTTCAGCACCGAGGAAGACAACTTCCTCTTGTCACTGCTACCACAACTAAACAACAATAGGCAGCACCTTTAGAGATTGAAGAGGTATGGAAAAATGCCAGCAGTGTATATACACAAAGGAATTTTAAAAAGAGGTGTTTCACTGTAAATAAACATTATTGCACAAGTCAAATCCTGCCACAGAGTGTGTTTAATGATCCTATATTCACTTGACCAGTGCAGATGAATGTGAAAATGTTTACAAGGTAGAAGTGCTCTTTCTTGGTCACATTAGATTTGTCATGATAAAGAGTTGTAAATATTTTTTGCTGTTAGCAAACCTTTTGCTTTTGACCTTTATAAAAAGGCATCTCCTGGCAGGCAGGGATGTAGTTTCCACGGGCCTTCTATGGTGCAGGAAGGATTCTGGCCAGAGTTCCCCTTCTCCTTCCCTGCTGTACTAGGTGTTCCTTCCCAGTTTGGCCCTAAAGGACCAATAGTGTGAGAGATCAAGGAATTTGCTGTCAAGGTCACTTATAAAATGCCTATGTCTCTTTTGACAGCCTAAGAAGAATGAAGTTTTCCTGGCTGGGTCCTTCCAGGAGTTGTGGTAAGTGTGGCCCATCTGACCCAAGTTCAGATCCCAAGTGAATGCAGCAGTGCAGAGATACCACATTTATTTTTTTAATCTTAGTTCTAAACAATTTTCACATCTCCTCCCAGTCTTCCTGGAAAAGTCTCAGATTCAATTTGGTTTAAACACTGGGCAGAGGTTCAGTAAGACTGCATCCGAAACAGCAGTTATCCTGAGAAGAGAGAATCATGTTCAGAAGAAAAATAAAGCAGAATAAACAGTTGAAGAAACCTAAAGCCTCCTCCTACTCCCACCTCTATGAAATATCAGCAAGTGATTAGATTATATTTCTCCTACTCGTTTTCTTTAATATAAGAAAAGGACACACATAGTTTAACTCCCAGCAGTAATACAGATTAGTCAGGAAAATACAGCTCCCTACTGGACCGTATTTGCATTTAACCTATTAGATAAATGCTGAGCCAAAGCCCCCTCTCACTTATACAAAGAAACTTACCAGTTATAACAGAGCTTGGTTGTTAAATGAGAACAGAATTTGTCCCAGTCTCTTCTATATGACCTGCAGTTTTGATATGCATTTCACAAAGTTCTGTCTTACCACCCTGGACAAGTTTCTGTCAAAATATTCTCAGGTTTATGTAGTGTTCATCCCCTCTTTTTCCAAACTTGTGATTCTCATCATGGCAGTTTGGCTTTGGCACAGATGCTGAAAACTATGTTAGATGAGGGAGAGAAAATTAATTCGATAGCATGGTGTGGATTGGCATGAAGGCTGCATTGGCACCCATGTGAGATAGGTTACTCAGTAATAGTAAAGCTTCAAGAAAATTATTCAGGTCATCCCAATACCTTCTCAGTTCAGCAGTTCTTGTAATTGGTCCAAAATATACTGTAAATGCTCATTTAGAACAATGAAACTATTTTTCTCAATAAGGATAAATCAGCACCAAATGTATGATAATATTATTTAAGGAGATACTAGTGCTTTTCCTAAAATATTTGTTTCTTGATTGTTTTAGTTTAAATCTATGTCATGGAACAATAGTTCATTAAATGTCTTTTTGCTAAAGTATCTTCAAAGGTATTGTAGAACAAAACCAATTAATTTAGATACCTGTATAGGGTCTCTGTCCCCACTCTCTCTCTCCCCTCTCACTAAATATGTTTATTAAAAATGCATTTTCAAATGGCCTTCCAAAGCAGTACCTAAAGAAAACTAATTCAGTAAGTGGAAGACATTATGAGAACAACTGCAATCAAAGTCTTGCTTTAAACACAGATATTGAACCAGCAAGACAACCTTCTGCAGGGATGAACTGTAAATTTGAGGGGCACAGCACTGAAGGTAGACTCACCAAAGGGATTCCTTTTGAAAACTGCTGTTGACAGGATAATAGCAGTGCTGGCTCTTACAACAGCAAGCCAGCATATAACTCACTATGAAAGCTGTGACATGCATTAGTTAAAATTAAACATCTTTGGTCAAAGCAATGTGATGGATTCTCAGCTGACAACAGGATCAGTGGTAAGAATGTGAATTCGCATAATGATAGAAAGATTAGAGTTGGAAGGTACCTTAATGATCATCTAGTTACAATTCCCTGCCACTGGCAGGGACACTTCCCACTAGACCGGGTTGTTCAAAGCTCCATCCAACCTGATATTGAGCACTGCCAGGGATGGTATAGCCCCAGCTTCTCTGGGCAACCTGTGCTAGTGTCTCACTACCATCATAGTGAAGTTCTTCCTATTGTCTAATTTAAATCTACCTTCTTTCAATTTAAAGCCATTTCCTATTCCTATGGACTTTGCAACTGCTCAGTCAGTGATCAGATTTATAAAAAGTTCAGGCAGACACAACACTTCTCTGGGTCTGGACAGCACGATGGGACAGGTTCTTGCATGGCTCGTTTAAGTGGTATAAGAACAATAGCTGCAGTAGGTGCTCATCAAGCTGATGTAAAAACCTCTTCTTAACTAGGAGCTGCAAGACTGGCACTTCAAACAACAGTTCTGGCTTGAGAGAACTGATCTTGCAAGTTAAAGAAGATTCTCTACTTTCACCAAAAGATAAACATATTGTCAATTTTTTTCCCTGTTTTAAGCATAAGCCTATAATCTCCTTTTAGGATGTATTTGGCTTGCTCTGCACTATCTATGTGCTGGTATGAACTAACAGCAAAGTTTTTTTGTTATCTGCTAAATCTCTAAACTTAAACATTCTTCTGTAACACTCTTATGTATCTAAAATTAATGTATTGTAGTGGAACTGTAGCCAAAAACTGTATAATCTCCTATTCAGTTTTAATCTAAGAAAACAAGCCCTCAAAGTATGAAAATCCATTCTGACCTTTTGTATATAAGATATGCATGTATCACACTTGAATGAATGCCTAAACTCAATGGTTTTTAGAAGGAAACTACTAATTATACAAGTCCCATTCTTTTAATCTTTCAATCTTGAACAGTTTTTGAAAAAATGATATTTTTTCATGAGATAACAGTTTGCAACAGTTTTATTAACTTTACATGAATCTTTCCAATAATTCTTACAAGTATTGACTTCTTGGTCTAATTATCTTGTATCCTTGAATTCTTTCTTTGGAAAGGAAGCATGTTACTGTTAATCCTTTGTTCACATAAACAAAAAGTTTTATAAGTTTACACCCAACAAGACTGTGACTTAAAAAGATTTTCTTAAGTGTGGATAATAATCACTTTTCTTAATACCACCAATTAAAATATAATACAGGAACTGTGAGATGCGTGTCAAGCACTGATCAGAAATGTAATGAACAGGGGCATCACGCAGCATTTATATCAGCACTAGGTATTCTTAATTCAAAATGTGAAACTTTTTTCTTATGCAACTCTAACCACACAGCTGAATTTCAACAAGTTGTTATGATGAGAATTCTCTTCCTATATCACAAAGGGAATGTCAGCATGGCTGAGGCTGACAGACACCTCTGGAGCTTGTCAGTCCAGCCCTGCTCTCAGCAGGGTCAGGCAGAGCTGGCAGCTCAGGACCATCTTCAGTCAGGTTTTGAATATCTTCAAGGATGGAGGCTCGTCAGCAACTCGCTCCCATAGCACTCTCACAACACAAAAGCTTTTTCTAATGTTTAAATGGAATTTCCTGTATTTCAGTTTTTGCCGATTGCCTCTGCCCTGTCACTGGGCACTACTCAGAAGAGTCTGCTTCTCTCTTCTGTACTCCTTCCATCAGGTATTTATGCACATGGGTAAGGTTTCCCTGAGCCTTCTCATGTCTGGGATAAACAGCCACTGCTCTCTGTCTCTCCTGCTATGAGAGATACTTCTATGACTAAAAACAGTAGCATCCTTTTCAGAAGGTAGTGTAAGTATAACATGTCCTTGTTGTACAGGAATCAGAACTGGATGTTTCAATAAACAAAATTTATACCTGTCTTTTGTGGTGTGTTGTTTGCTTCATTAATAACTTTAATCAAGTAGAGCAATGGGGGAGCCGCATTTCATCTTTCCCTGTTTGACATGCTAACCTATTTCTCTAGCTATTTCTCTGCTGCTATTTTCAGCTATTTTAGATACACCTCCATATTAAAGAAATGACCAAAATACAATGAAATAGTTTAGTATGCACCATAAACCTATCTTTAATAACAGCTGTAGGTGGAAAATTTGGTATTTAAAAGTAAATTTTTTTTGCTTCTATATTTCAACAACATATATAGCTATGCCATTACTGTTACAATAATTATGCATACTATATTATTAATTTTTAAAGAAAAAATGCACATCTTTCAGTAGACAGGTTACTGCTAAAAATACTTCTCTTTCTTTCAATTTTGTTTTTCTTTCTCTTTCCAAAAAGACTAAATAAAAGGCAAACTTTTGCACCCTTAAATTGTCTGGATTGTTTTTCTCAGACATCAACAGATCTAGCTGACCATTAAAATACTGAGTTAACTAATTTTGTCTGTAGTTATTCACACGTTTGTCTGCACATATGTGCAGCCATATGCTATAAATGTATCAGTCAATACAAAAGAAATCTGAAAACAAGAAGAAAATATGGTACATGATTTTTTTGTTCTTTTGCCAAGAAAAGTAGTTGTGCCAGATGCTAAAGCAGCTCAGTGTCAATGGTTTATGAAGTTTACAATATAAAACATATTCTTCAGGATTTTAGCTAAATTTTTTGCCCTGATGTAATATTAATACTTTTGTAAATATGGTTGATAAGATGCTGAACAACATTATTTCCAAATTAAACCTATTTCTTTCTCCCACAGTATAATAATGATGTCATTTAGCCCACTTGAGTCAAAGTAAATCATGGTTTTAAATATAGCAGACTGTTAAATGTAAATCTAAAGAATCCTTTGAACTACTTCTTTAAAAGTTTTGTGCCCTGTAGCTGTTCCACGACAGTGCGTTCGAAGGGCAATACAGCGGAAGGTCATCAGTCAAAAAAAAACCCCAGAGAATTTAAGTTCAGATTCCAAATATTCCTTCCTCTCTAGAGGAATATTCTAAAATTCCTCTAGTTCAATCCAAACCCTCAATCCAAATCCTCAATCCAAAGTTCAGATTCCAAATATTCCTTCCTCCCATCGTTGTAACTGTTAAGCCATTGCCATTCCCTGGGAGCCAGGGAGCAATCTATTGCAGAAAGCAATATATTCGGTTCTCCTAGTCCACTTGGAAAAGCATGCAGTGAAAAAAAAAAAAAGCCAAACGAAGGGCCACTTCCAGTGTCAGAGGTTTGTGAGAGACAGGTTGGGAGCAGCTAATACTAAGGACGCAACATTCTAATGATGTACATCAGTTTTGAATCTTGTTTCAAAACATTGTGCAATCAAATAAAAAATTGTGGATTGGTAAACTCACCAAGAAGAATAAACTTTTAACTCTTTGTCTGGAAATAGGGTCTGGTTGTAGGGTTTCTGCCATAGGAAGAAAAACAAACAATCGAACACTATGTTTTGCTAATATGTGTGAATATATGTTGCCACATTGAGGTCAATATAATAGAGATCATTTGTTTTGGAGAATAAAAGCCAGCAAGAATAAAAGCCTCATTATAATGATTGCTAAGAGTGCAAGATGGTGCATATCTACTGCACTTTACAAAGCAAATATAAATTCTGTACTTAATGTAATTAGAAAGTGAAGTCTTCTCAGTGCCAATATTGTTAGATTTGAAGAAATTCGAGTTAACTTTATTTTCCACAATTCAGTGTGATTTCATTTTTATAGTGACTAATTTGGAGATTTAAGGTGGAAAAGTACATGGTAAGTGTAAAATTAAAGTTTTAACAGAAGTGTCAAAATCTGTATCACAGTAAAATGTTTCCTCATTGCCTTAGTGTCAAGAAAAAAACTCTTATAATTAAGGAAGCCATGGCAGGGATACTTATTGTCAAGGTGAACTTAATTAAAATAAATAATGAGAGAAATCAGATACATATAGAAAACCATTTTCCACTGAGTGAAAGATCATCCCTAAAATGTTACAGATTCAAGAAACACAATAATGAAACCTTCATATTTAAAGGCCATAACAGTACTAGCAATCTTTCTCTGTATCAAATATTCATGTGACACTCACAGTAAAGGTTTGCTTGTAACAGCAGTACTATCACATTAACACTGCACTGTTCTGGTATTGTGTGCAGTTTTACACAGAAACCTCGACACTGGGTTAATCTGATTAGTGCATTGTGCTGTCTAGTGGCTTGGCTTTATTTTGACAGAATGTAGTGGTAACAGTGAAACTTTCCTTGCATAAACCCATCTGTGCATATTTTTTCATTGAAAACCTGTGTGATACCAAGGACTCACTCTAAGCATAGCAATATATTGAAATTGTTTATGAACTGAAGAAATGTAAATGCAATGTTTAGAATCATTTTTAAGAATGTGACCCTGCAAAAACCAGCGTGCTTAATTTTCATCTCTCTTCATGTTGAAGTCACAGTCATATAGATTAAGAATATCAAGTCAAGGGAGGTGATGACGCTGATGAAACTGTGCCCTTTTATTTCTGTTTATATATGTGTGTGTACGCGCATGTGTATACTGTATACACATATATAAACGCATATATAAACATATGTATATAACTACATTGGATATAGATGTTGGAGCATTTACACGAGAAGCAGGAGACTTAGATTCACTCTGGCTGGCTGGGATGAAGATCTGGTAGTCTTTGAATCCCACATCTCTCATGAGTCTTACATTTCAGTTCCTGGTCTAAGAAGCATTTCACAATTGACTATAAATAACAAATGCAGTGAATGTAGAGATAAGCCCTGTAGCCTGGTTAGAGTATTTTTCTACTGCTCCTCAGGCTGAAGAAAACTACATTCTCGTTTCATTTCCTAGGGAAGTATTGAAACAGCAGTTAAGAAGGAAACTATCATGAATTCCTCCTGGATGCAGAAATACTTTCTTCAGCACAGCGCTCTTACTGCCATACGGGCTGGCTTTAAGGTTCTTGCTGCTTTGGCACCATCCAAACTGACCTCTGCACCCAGCTTAGACTTCTTTGGAGACCTCCACATGCAGGCACTTCTCCCAGCTGGACTATCTAAAAAGCAGAGATAGAATATTTAAATAGCATTTCTGGGAACAGTTATTTAGTTTTAAAACTATACCAAAGACAGTTTGAGCATCTAAGAAAAACACCCTTGTGAGGGTCTTGATTTCATGAAACCAAAAGTTCACATGACCTGTTTCTGACATCTTTTTACTGCTTTTGTGTATCCCCAGTTATTGTATGACAAGACTTCATCCTTAAAAGCAAGATTACAATTTTCACTATGGAGAACAGGCATCTAGAAAGCAAATGCTTTGGTTTTAATATTTATATCTCTATCAGATTTAATCCAATGCTTGTAGGGAGCCTTGTACTGTGGAGCACAGCCCTGAAGCTGTGATCCTCTGGGAGAAGCCTCGGCTTCATGCTTTATACCTACATGTTAGAATCCAAATTAGCCCATGATACTTGAATGTCTGTTTCTGCAGAACAGAAAGTGCTTGTATATATCCCTGCTTCTGATGTTACCATGCCAAAACCTGATATTCTAACTTGAAGGCAAAATAAATTAACAGCTTTTTTAAGAGAATGGCAATATATCATGCCAATTACTCTTAACTCCTCAGTACTAAAAAATGCACTTGCTTTTGAATTTTGTTACTTTCTCTATAAATTATGATAACTCTCACATGTCCTTCATCTTAATTATTTCAATATATTCCATTCATGTGGCTCTCATTCGTGTCATTTATTTTACAGATGAATAATACATATGTTGCCATTTTGCTGCATCTAACAACAATAATTCTGTTCAATATGCAACTGAATACTGCATACACAGCTATTTCTGCTTAGATAATTTACTCCAGAATGATGTAGTTTTCCAGGTATTACAATAGACTGTGTTTAATGCGCAATGATAAAATCTTCAGCTTTGTGCAATAACATCAAGTTTTCACCAGCACTACTGCTTTTTGAACCACACTTCAGATTTTACTCCCCGGTGTCCCAGAAACCAAGTGCTTAATTGTTTTCTCTTCTGGGGATAGCATAGGCTGCTGGGACTAGTAGAAGAGAATTTTTTATTTGTGCTGTACCACATAAAAATAGGAATTCTAACCCTTCAGATTCAAGCTAAATATAAGATTCAGCACAAATATTTAAATCTACTGGGGAAATATTTCTGTTATCCAAATCTAGTTACTCATCCTAGTATCTAAGCTACCTTGACAACAAATGGAACTCTTAATTTCTCTCTAACTCACCTGCCCAAGAGGCTTATCATTTTCTGTCAATCATATGGAAAGCACAGAGTTTTATCTGAAGTGGTTCAAAGAAACCATGATGAGGAACTTTGTGCTGAAACAGGTCATGTATTTGCTGTTGACATATTACTCTTGTGTTTGTAGCTCAGTCTCTTGACACTTCTTAAATGTGCTAGATCTGCAATGGTCTGGTAAAACAGACATCTTTGCTAATATCTGACCTAGCAGAGAATATTGGAACTCTAAAAGTTCGTGGCTAGCTGGACACTTCATTATTAGATAATAGCTACATAAACAGAAAAAGTAAAAGCTGGCTATATTTGCAGCTGCTGTAAATCAGGACTGCTCCACTGGTTTCAATAAAATAACACCCAGTTATCTGAGCCAACAAACTTAAAAACACTCATCTATAAAGAATATCTAAATCATGAGTGCGCTTTCTGTGGGGCCTGATCTCATCAAGTCAGTATAGACTCACCACTCAAAATAAATGAGAGGTCCCTTTTCAGATGAACAAGTTGCAACAAGATAAATAATCACATGACCAAAATATAATTTACCTCAAAATAACAAATGTTACAGCATTTTCATTCCTGACTATCGAAGAAAAGACAATGCTTGAATCCTGTCCATCACACTACAACTTTTCAGGAGCTGTGGAAGTACAACAGCTGGTCTTTCTGTACAGTCTGAAACTTAGATATTGAAACCTGACAATGTCATCTAACTTTAACCATTGTCTGGAAGTTCTGGTTTGGTGAACCAGCAGACAGTTTTCAACTAATACACTAGGAAAATGAAAGGCTTTTACAGGATTCTGGGGAAGCATGATCAGAAACATCCCTTCACCCTTTTTGCAATGTGGTATTGGTTCCTGAAGTAGCTCTTGTAAAGACATGTGTGGAAGCATTTCTAAGTAAGGCAGATGGCTTTCTGAAATGTCAGCAACATCCCTGGTTCTGGCTAGATGTGAAGGGTCACTGGATGCTGCTGACTCTGCAGGAATGTCAGCCTTGTCATTCAAGCTAAGATGCCCTCAGCTCTTATTCTCCCAGGGAAATAGCTTCTCAGGGCACTTCAAACAGTATGCTAGAGATTGGAAGGGACCTCAAAAGATCATCTAGTCCAATCCCCCTGCCGGAGCAGGAACACCTAGATAAAGTTACACTTGTCAATGTCATCTTCCCAGAAGGTAGGCAGCCTAGGACTGGAGTCATCGTGACACTGAAGAAGCACAGCTTCAGGAGGCAGCAGCCTGTTTGGTTGTCGAAGGAGGAGAAAAAAACACCTAGAAAATAAAAGTAAAAAAAGAAAACACAATTTTAGGTCACTCAGAAGGGAAGTTTATCAGAATTCTCTCTTCCAGTTTACACTTTCCATAGTTTGAATAAAAGCAAGCATGAAAAAACCCCAGTAAAACTCAATTATACAGTCAGTTTCACTTATGCCTCCACTTGCTATCAATGAGTGTATGCACATGATGAGTTACATAAATGTACGGCACATTATTTTAACAGGATTTCTCCTTGAATATGCCTATATTCTGAGAAGGATTTTTCTGAAGGGTGTGGATGCTTTTTAAGGGTTGGAAATCTCCCTTGGGGAAGTTTTCATGTCAACTAAACAATCTATAGAAGCGTACAAGTGTTCTGCATTAGGGTTTCTACATACGCTTATTCATGCACAAACATGATTACCACATTTACTTCTCGCACGTATGTTTTTTTTCCTTTGGACTTCAGACTCTAAAATATTTTTGCTAACAAAACTTTGCAAATACTTCCAAGTTCGAGTCTTTGAGATTATTGCTCTCCCCAAAAAAGACACTACCAGTGCCAACAGAGTTCATGGATGACTGGATGCTATTAAAGTTGGAATTTATCATTTTTTTTTCTGATGATACTGACAGCTCAATATGAAGAATTGAAAACTAATCTTTTAATTTCTCTATTTTTTTGTCTACCTGTTTGAACTTTGACAATTTCAATTAGTTTGATTGCTGCTGGATATATCATTTCTACTTAAATCTTTGTTGAAAAGAAAGGAAGATTTATTCCATCTTCTGTGTAAAGTACTGCCTGGTTATTATCCCAGTGATTGTGATTGCACGTTTACAGTATTCTCTCAGTTCTGAAAAGTGATTATTTGAAGAGAGTATTTGCATGGCACATTGTGCATTAAACCAAATCGCCGTTCTTGCTTCTCTCATTTCCATCTCCCAGTAAGTACATCAGGTCTTTGATTTGAGCCTGCATGCTACAATTGCTGTTTTAAATTTCCGTAACAGAGATCTCCACATTGCAACAAGTTTCATTCAAACCAGCATACTAATGTGATTCTGTTAACTGACTGCAAACACCTCTGACAGCTTCTTGGTTCATTGCCAGCCATAGTGCTGTGGAAGATACCTTCTTAGAAGTCACACCAGTGTTCTACACTCCACCACCTGCTAGTGATGGCTCCTTGCATGCCTGAGTCCGCTGTCCCTTGTGCCATGCTCTGGAGGTGGGAGGGCTGAGCACAGTGGTGTAGTGCTGCCTGTTCAGTGATTTACTTGCTGTGATAACAATGTTCCATAAAGCAATGTCTCTTGATGCGAAGTCTCCTCAATTTAGTAGCAAAGAAACAAGGCAGCTCCTTCACTAGAAACAAAATGGAGCTGAGAAAACCTTATTTGGCTAAGTTACAATACTGCTACTAACCTTAGCACTGAATATATTGTTTCAGACCTCCTGTCTTCAGTTCATTAGTCAAAACTCTTTTGACACAAGCATGGTTTTGGTATGTTTCTATCTCACAGCTCTTGTTTCTGTCAGTTTTGATGTTGTTCCTGTGCATAAAATCAAACTGAGTCTTGTTTTACAATCCCAGTGTTGTCTGTGGAATCTGAGCAGTCCAAGAGCTCCATTAGCAATGTTATTCTTCTCTATGGTCACTGTCACACTCAATTTAGCTCCAGTTTTATTTTTCATTATAAAACAGCATTCATGGACACAGTAATTCTGTTACCACAATGATCTCAGAGCCAGTAAAGGACATTAATGAATTAATAAGTACATGGCTTAGTTTACAGTCCCCAGAGAATGTTTTGCCTGAGGTGAGATGACTAGAGGCTTTTTCGGTAAGTGTCCAGCCCTGGGGTTAACCACAATTCAGTGGGCTGGCTGAGTGTGGTCTGCTTTGGTTGGACATCAACTCACAGGTTATCAGGGGCTCGGAGTCCTCAAGCAGTGGCAGGAGAGAATAGACTGTGCAGACGGCTCTGGGAAGGAACTGCAGACTAAACTTCGTTGGTAAGGAGAACTCTGTTGAGAAGAGGGGCAATAGGATAAAGCAGCTCCCCAATCCTCAGTAAAATACACTTTCCAACTGTTGTAAAACACACAGATTGAAAACACATGCTCATGACCATCTGTCTGTTCATCTAGTGATAGATAAATATTGTTCTGCATGAGAGTCCAGCATTTTGCTATGCCTCTATGAGAAGATTGTCATCTTACTGGCAATCAAAAGGTATGCATTCTGTCCCTTAGCTGTCTGTGGGTACCTCCTACTCTTGGGTGCTCTGTCACTTTGAATCCCCTGTTGCTTGCAGTAGAAGGGGAAGGGTAAAAATCGCTTGGCATTTGACCAAGGCTCTGGCTGAAATTAACAATGGCTCAGAGGCTGGTATGGTAGAAAACATCTTTTATAGTTTGTCTTTGCCAGGGAGAATAAAGAGAAGTTGGTGTAATTACATGACAGGAAGGTGTAAAAAATATCAGGATATGAATGACTTCTATGAACTGTTACTATGTTGCTGGGCCTAGAAATAAGACCCATGTTAGTATATGGTCAGTTGGTCTTATTATGGAATCTGTAAAGACTCAGGCATAAGACTGATAAACAAATGAAAACCAAAACCACTACCTTCCTGTTTTCATATATATATATATATATATATATATGATGCATGTAATCTAAAACCAACTGAAATAATGCATCAAAGGATACAGTATCAATGAGGCAAACTCATGGTCAAGGCCTTATTGTGTTGTTCACTGTACAAGCAGAGGACAAGAAATCAATTCCTGCTTAAAAAGTGCAAGGCAGACAGTCATTACAGAGTACCACCAGCCTACTTGTTCTTAAGGCATCCATAAGAGGGAACTGTGGGAGAATGGGTGAAAATGCTCCATACGTATAGTAAGTTAAAATGTAATATTTTATGTGCTTTTCCTCATCCTTTCCATGTTAGGCCCATGAGCTTTATAAAGTGAGCAGTAAAAGCTGGAACTCTCCTATTTCACTCCACAGCAATCTCCTGGGTTTTATTTCCAACATTTTTTCCCTCCTTCTGAAATACAGCAAAAGTGTTCATTTAGCAGTCAGTTTCTCCAGGAATCCAACGTTGTAATCTCTTCCACAGATTTTGGACCAGGAGAACTGGGAATAAAGCCACATCTTAAGAGCATGACGTATGGGACATGATGGCAGAGTGCTGGATTGTCTAGATGTGAGGAGGTTGAGTTGGCAGTTGTGTATTGAACTGACAAGAGAAGCCCTGCAGAAAAGCTGAGGAGGTTGCAATGATGAATGCTCAAACGTGAATTTGCAAGTGGAGAGTTGACTCCGACTGTTGCTCTAGCTATCCTTTGAAGCTTTGGTTAACTCACTGATTAATCCCTTTCTGTTCCTCAATTGTTCACCTGTAAAATCATCCACTCACATTGTTCCTTTGATTTTTAGGATCTTCAAGGGGAAAATTTATCTTGTGTGATTCTCATTTTACACAGAAGATGGTTCAGGCAACAGAGTGATTCTATCTATCTATCTATCTATCTATCTATCTATCTATCTATCTATCTCCTCTCTTCCGTTTCCCAAACGCCAATTAAAAAAATCAAACAAAATCAGAACCCAAAAGGCTCAGAAATCTAGAAATTGCAGAATTGATGTTCCTGTATGTATCTACATTATCATATTTTTTTTAATAATGTAATCCTTTTTTCATAGGTCTTCACCATTATTAAATGCAATGGAAGTCATGTAAACATAAGCCTTAGGGTGATATTTTTTTTTTTTGTGGGTGCATTTGTAACTCGGAATTGAAGGCAGAAGAAACCTAGAGGATTAGGTTTTGATTAGACATCTAATTTTAAACAATAGCACAAATTGATTAAGTTAAACCTTATCCTAAATGACAAAGTGACCTTAGATAGTAGAACGTGAATATTCATTTTGCAGAAACCATTTTGTAGAGAAAATCATTCTTTAAACCCTATGGTCCCTATACCAGGAACTTTTTTTAATTCAACCTCTGGAGCTCTCAGCACCTTGCAGGCATTATGTTGATGAATGAATAATAACAAAACAATGCTTCTTTTTCCTATGAGTTATTATTAGCATAAAGTAGTAATATTTCATGGTAAACAAATTGTTCTTTCTGCTGTACTACCCAGCCAGTGCAGAAACTTCAAGAACAACTGGCAGATGCATGTTTTAGAACTTCAGTCAAAATCAAGCTGTAACTAAGAAGGCTTTCAGTTTTTAAGGGATTTTTTTTTCCTGCTGTTGTGCTATAGAATATGAATAAAAAAACTCGGGGGAGGAATCTTAACAGATGGTTGCCATTTCAGCCTCAGATGGCAGAAAGCCCTAGAACCAAGCAATCACAGTGTTCTTTGATGCAGAACCAGCTGAACAGATTTTAATAATTTCTTCCAAATTGGAGACACCTGGCCCCCCATAATGTGCTGCGAGCTGGGTGATGGAGGTGTGCAACAGAAATAGATTGTTGATGTCACTAGCAAGTTTTTGGTGACAAAATTACGAACAATAGAAAATAATTCTAAAATTGCCTTTTCTTGGTTTCTTACTATTAACGCAATGAGACATTGCAAATGGCCCAGTGAAATAATTTTTACTCTGAGGCAAGATCATATTGTTTTGATTTTCTGTTACTGCAGAAAGTTTTACCTCTCTTCAAAGAATGCTGTACAGGGTACGGGTACTTAACAACACCAGCTTTTATTGCTCACCTTTATAAAGCTCACGGGTCTAACCCGGAAAGGATCCGGAAGCACATGTAAAATGTTACTTTGTCTTACTTTTATTTTCTTTTCTTGATGTAACTCCTGGCTTTGGAAGATTTAAAAATATTCCCTGAGACGAAAGAGGTTCCTAAGAGAAGTCATTAGGTCAAACCCACTAGTATGACACTTCTCTGGCAACTCTCATGCATGGAGAGGAAAAGGAAGGGGCAGTTGAGTTATTGCTAAAATTTAGCTTAATCTGAATCACTGTCAAATTGTTCCACTCTTCTCATTCATTGAACCCTGTCTTTGCTATTATAATACCATGTCTACTTCATGCTCATCAAAATCCTGCCCATGTCTCTAGTACCAGTGAGCTAAAGCAAGCTAATTTCATGGTTCTGGCATCTGATATTAGCACTGTGTGTGGTATGAGTACTCTGCAGGGTGTCTGGTAAATCAGTTTGTTCTGATGGCCAACAGATCTGCTGTAATGACACAACAGTGCTTGATAAGGTTGAGAAATTGTAAAGGAATTTTATAATGAAATGTGGTTCCTGGATTTCATAATCCAGGAATTCTCCTCAAACTCTGTGGTCCAGTTTTTCTTAAAACTTCTCTCTTTCTTAGTACAATGCATAATATAATTGTGCCTGTGTTTGTAGAATATCATGTATTCTCTGGAGTTTGAAGTACGAGTGTAGGAGCACAACAGAGGCTGTACAAAATGTCAAATATTTCAAGTGAATCTCATTAATTAATTTCCCTGAGTTTATAAATTTAAATGTGTCCATTGAACCTATCTTTGGCAAACTTACCAAGCCCCTCTTGCTAAAGAAACCTTTATTTTACAAATAATGTACCCTCCTCCACCCAGGTACTGGAATAGCATTGCTGAAGACTTCATGTTTTCTAAAAGGAACAAAAAGCACAAATAATGTAACTTATTTTCTCAGTTGACAGTACTTTGAACCATAGTGAAATAGGGTGATTAAAAGTGAAGGGGAAGAAATGTCACTATTTTATGACTCAGCATTTAAATGGCAGAAGCTTACATTGCAAGGCTTTATCTATGCACACAGTATGATCAAGAGGATTCACATTTGAGCTTGGCTACTTTAATGCATTTAGAATCAGATTTCAGTTTCATTAAAATCAGAATAGCACCCTATGCATAAGATACACAAACTCAGTACAGGCATCAAACATTTTGTTTTTTCTTGTCCAAATTGTATTTGACTGATTTATGTTATCATATACAATAGCATTTTACAATGTATATCTGGAAAAATTATCCATAAAATTGACGACAGTAAACATTCTAATGCAATAATTCAGTTTTGGTTTGACATTTGGGAAATAGTTTCATTTAAGTGGACTGCTTTTTATAATATGATCCATTCAATTGCATGGTTTTCCTACTCATTGGAACAACCTCAGTAACACAGTAGATTAGTGCTCAGGGCATTGTAACTTAATTTGATCTTTTTATTTCCTTTCCTTAAAAAAAAAAAAAAAGTAGCATCAAATGTATTTGTGGCTATTTTTACTGTCAGAACACAGTGAGGCTGGAAGGCAAGCAAGAACCTCTTTTCATTCCACTGTCTTGTAGTGTACATTCACATAACAGGAAAAATGTATAAAAATATTTAAGAAGTTACACTATGGTCTATTTTCAGGCTATTGATCACCTTCACTGTAAATAGACAAACAAAACACCACGAAAACTGGCTGGAGAAACAGTTTGCTTGTAGCCCTCCTAATTCCTTCAAACTCTTCCTCAGCATTTGCTACGTTATTGTTTAATGCTTTTTTTCCACCCTTGCAATTTCTGTAAAGTTAGAGTGGTTTGTTTCCCAGAGGTGGACATTGGAACTTGACGATCTTAAGGTCCTTTCCTACCCTAACTGTTCTATGATTCTATGATTTTAAGATTGCGGGATGGCAAGACCCAGCTGATGTCAGCCACTTTTGATGATTAAGTGCCATGATGCTGCAGAAGCAGAGTTAAAGGTGAATGCATGCTCTTCCTGATGCATAAGATCCTGCTGCTGAAATAAAAGCATTTGGAAATGCCCATTAAGAGTGAAAGCATTATGAGTTATTGGTGATTTGTTCTGTGAATGAGCTGCAGTTAATGGTGCATATAAGTGGAAAGAATGTGCAGCCTTTAGCTCTCAGCCTGAAGCACAGACTCACTCCAAAAATAAGTGAAGGAGGGAGGGATGAAAAACAAACTTCTTTGTGCCTTTGAGGCACCTCACATTGGTCAAGATAACTGGAAAATTGTTCTCGTAGACAGGTGTTAAGCACGGAAGGAGTGGAAGAAGATTTATCCCTTAATTAGGAAATACAAATGTAGTTGTCATTGTGTACTTGCTACAAAAATAACAGCTGCTACTGCCTGCAAAATCTGTCAAAGCTATGTTAAACTAGAGCAAAGAGAGAAGTAAAAAACCATATAAAGTTAAAGGTGCTTACATTTTTGTATTATGGTATTATTTTATTATGGTATTATTTTGTTATGGAATAGATATTGTGGCTGGCAAATAATCCTGATTTCATTATAAAGAAGTAAACTAATTACTACAGAACCACTGTTAGATATCATTATAATATGGGCAAATAAAGGTATGTTAAAATTCTAGGACAGCATTTGTATAAGATCAGAGTACAAACTATTAAACTGCCCAATTATTAGCTTGTTTAATTTCATCTATTATTTACCTTATTAGTTATCACACTTGGAGTATTGTGTGCAGTTCTGGTGTCCTCAACATAAAAAGGACATGGAACTCTTGGAACAAGTCCAGAGAAGGGCCACGAAGATGATCAGGGGACTGGAGCACCTCCCATATGAAGATAGGCTGAGAAAGTTGGGGTTGTTCAGCCTGGAGAAGAAAAGGCTGCATGGAGACCTCATAGCAGCCTTCCAATATCTGAAGGGGGGCTATAAGGATGTTGGGGAGGTACTCTTCATTAGGGACTGTAGTGATAGGACAAGGGATAATGGGTTAAAACTTAAACAAGGGAAGTTTAGATTAGATATAAGGAGGAAGTTCTTTACTGTTAGGGTGGTGAGGCACTGTAATGGGTTGCCCAGGGAGGTTGTGAATGCTCCGTCCCTGGCAGTGTTCAAGGCCAGGGTGGCCAGAGCCTTGGGTGACATGGTTTAGTATGAGGTGTCCTTGCCCATGGCAGGGGGTTGGAACTTGATGGTCTGAAGGTTCTTTCCAACCCTAACTATTCTATGTTTCCATGATTCTATGATCTTATTGACTCTTATTTTCCATCAGTGATGCTATCATTATCACTACACTTTGCACAGTTTACTGAAGCAATGCCTTGTAATTGTTGAAAGTCAACTGAAGTGACTCCATTTTTAAATAATTACCCAGGACTCTCTTCAAAACAGGGAATATATCCTCCATCCCTTCACATTTTGAAGACTGCATTTTCAAGGTGTGTGTAGGCACAATCTGTTTCCTGATTCTGAACATCTGTATTGTGATTGATGTGTGGCTGTCATGGAAATAATCGCTGTATGGCTTCAAGAGTTCGTTCACATAACACAATTCACTAGGCTGGGACCTTGGTAATGGTCATTAGTATCAGTATAATGGGATATAATCCTTGGCTGTTTTTGATACAAGTGAAATTAAAACTGTGATAACTGATGTCTTATAGGTATATAGTAGGGAATGCATATTCATCCACATAGCAAGCATGAAATGAAACACTACTGGTCAAGAAATGTGTTTTGGTTTTTATTGTAGTGTTTTTATAACTGTAGAAGAATCTAGCCATGGTGTTAAAGGTGGCAGTAGGGTACTTCCATGCACCCTGATTTTCTGCTGTAAATTCCTGACACCAGAGCATGGGCAGCAGAACAGGATATTCAGCAGAATTCTAGTACTCTGACAGCACCATTTCTGAAGCTGTTTGTTGCGGGTTGATTAGCTATGAGCTGTGATGGCTGAGGAGAGGGCAGACTGAGTTTTCAGACATACCTTCTATCTCCATTATGATTTTCATCACACAATCAATTGGAACAGTTGAAGGTGGCTTAACACTGCTACCTAATATAAGGAAGCCCTAACTTCCAAAGTAGGAGATTCAGATTCAAAAGCAATCTTGATATGAGCTCCTGTGTCCAGCTCTAGCAAAACTGGATGGAGGAACAAACATCTGGATTCTTGCTTCTGTGAGCTGAGGCCTCTTGGAGACCTCTAGCCACCTTATGAAATTTTTAGCAGCCCAAACAGTGGTGATAAACTTAAGTGAAAACGTGTCTGTTACTTACTGGCATTTAAAACAGCTAGGGAGCATTATTTGGCAATAAACTTACTGTGCTTCAACAGTAAACATGCTTTAGTAAATAACATATGCTTGTAAAACATCAGTGTATTACACAAATTTAAAGACTAAAGGAGTTGATAAAAATAAGCATGGACTTAATAAAAACCATTTTAGGTCCAAATCCCTAATTAAACTGGTGTACCCAATTTAGCGTAACTTCAAACTCTTCCCGCTATGTCTCCCTTTACAACTGTATCACATTCTACCACACAATGAAAATCTCTGTTGATAGTGTTTGATATTCTTTAGCCTAGTGGTGCCAAGTATAACTAAATCTATTTTCATTATATTTCACATTCTGCTTACATATTTGTATTATGTGCCTAAGTTTCACTAGAAAAACAGTGTACGCAGAAAAAGAACTAGAATACAGAGTAAATTAAAAAGCTTGTTTCAATAATGTAATTTATATAGACTAAAACAATGTAAATCTTAGACTGTCATGCCCTTCCTGGTTTCTCGGAACAGCACCTACTGGTGTCCACTGCTGCACAAAATAAATATTTGTATAGGTTTCTTCAACTCTGGCCTTACTTATTTATATATCAATAGATTTTAATTTAAAATGTATTTATAGCTTTCATGTCTTGTTTCCATGACTTTCCCAATTCAGTCGCATTTTTGTCTCCTCTTTATATAAATGTCTTGTGTCATTTGATTATCTTAATCTGCATAGAATAATTCTATCACAGGCTATTCAGATAGAGCTGAACCTTTTAAGAAAAGTGATCTATAAATCCCATGTGGAGCTGTCCTGGGTTCAGCAGTAGCAGTCATTTTTCTCTTTCTTGGTAGCTGGTGCAGTTCTGCGTTTTGACTTTCGGCCTGGGAACAGAGCTGAAAACAATGATGTTTTGGTTTGACCAAGGACTTTGCGAGCCTCATGCTCTGCCAGGGAGGAGGGAAGCTGGGAGGAAGCAGAGACAGGACACCTAACCCAAACTGACCAAAGAGGTATTCCATACCACAGCACGTCATGCCCAGGATGTAACTGGGAGTTACCCGGAAGGGCTAGGAGACATCAGGGTAGGAGGAGGTATCGGTGGGTGCTTGTTCGGGCTGGGGGGCAAGTTGTCGGTCGCCTGGTGATGAGGTGTTGTATTCTCTTCCCTTGTTATTTCCTTTATCATTAGTATTATTGGTGGTAGCAGTAGTGATTTATGTTATACCGTAGTACTAAACTGTCCTTATCTCAACCCGTGGGAGTTGCAATCTTTTCGATTCTCCTCTCCATCCCTCCAGAAATAGGGGGAGGGAAAGAATGGGGGGAGTGAGTGAAAAGCTGTTTGGCTGGTGTTAAACCACAACAGGAACCGATGGGGAGATAACAGTTGGTACAAAAATTTTTGCCTACTTCTGTTACCAGATGGTATTTTGAATCCCCAGTATTGTTTAGGAATTTATTCCTTGAAGTTTTTAAAGAAAGGTGGGAATATTTAGGCTTATAATGTGGACGTTTCCATTGTGCAGGCTAAATATAAGGCATGCTTGGCAGTTACTCAATTAGATTATAACCTGGACAAGCAGTTGTTGGGATGGGCAAAAGATACTTTGGTTCTTATTCTGATACTGTCACTGCTTTGCTATCTTTCTCTGAAAAGATCGTGTTATCTCTTTATTGGTTCCTTTTCTAATTTTTGTCTGCCTTGGGGCTTTTTGTTTGGTTTTTTTTGTTATTTTTTATTTTATTTTTTTTAAAAACCTCATCAGGTTTGGGATTGTCACATTCTATCAGATTGTGAAGTAACTCACATAACCTTGTCACTGTCCCCATACAGGATCAGTACTGTTCCTGCAGTACCATATGTAAACATCTGGGAATTCTCAAAATTAAATGTCAGAGATATGAAAGTATCAAAAATTGTGTTTTCAAGTCACTCACTGAGAATTAGTTTGTTCTTGTGATTTTTCAAAAGATAGTTGTTGTGTTAAAGGATAGTATCCAGTTAACATGACATCCACAAACTGTCAGTCATTAAAAAAAGTGCCTTCTTCATGACAGAGTCCTCAATAGAAGGGTCTCTGAAGCTTCTGCTGGATAAAGAAAAGAAACAGACAGCTACATAACACAGAACTAAGTTCTGGACATGGGGTACTTCATCATACTAAACAGGTTATACTCATGTAAAGAATTGCCTGGGTCAACATTTTGGGAAAAGAGAGTACCTCATATGGAAAACAACTGTGTCATTCTGCTATTCAAATCTGATGATTCAAGTGTCAACTGAAATAAAAATGCACATCCCCAATCCTTTGTCAAGAGGATTATGCTGCTCCAAGCATCAGCCTGAATGGGCAACAGATGCACAGAAGACAGGAAAGATCCTGAATTTTTTCTGGGTTTAATGGCATTTTAGGCATACTCTACAAAAAAAAAAAAAAAAAAGAAAAAGAAGAAAAAACACCAAAAACCAAAAAACCAAAACCAGATGAATTACCAACTGAGCACACCCTTAAGATGTATAAAGTATCAGAGTGTGTGTGTTGGTAGATATAAGGACAGCCTACGATGTTATATTTGGAGTGAGAAAAACAGCTATATATATAAATATATAAATATAAATATATAAATTTGTGCCCCACAGAAATAATGATTAGACTAAATTCAGATTAGTTTTCTCCCCTGAGCTGCCCTGAAGAACTCCCTTAAATTTTCCAGAAGATATGTGAAGTGTCTCTGACAACAAATCTGTCCCTTTGATCAAAATGAGTCATTATAGATGGAGCAAGAAGAAAATAGTTTATTAATTCTAGCAGTAATTTCATTAATCTATTAAACCCCTGAAAGCAAGATACCTAAATTTTATGGAACAGAATGGTTTATGGCCAAGGGAATGCAATAAACTATAGTGCCATCCTCATGCTCTTACCTAAATTCATGTGATTAGTTTACCTTAAAAGGGCAATTTCAGATAGCATACTGTGAGATGTCCTTCATGAAACATGATGGACACTGTAGTCTCTCATTTGGCAAAATGGTTTCAAAAACTTAGAATGCGCTACATTCAAACCCGGGTATCCTTGTCAGTATGAAGTCTCAGCTCATTGGGACTTGTGGGCACCAGGGGTTTGATAGGTATTTCAGTCTTTGGGAAGTTGTGCTGAAAGTAACTTTGGCTTGCAGGAAATTCAAGTGCTTCCCATCACATCAGCAGAGGAGGCATATGGTTTTACACGATTTAAATCTTGGGTTTAAATGCCTCACCTTAGCTTCAACCCCTGTGTGCTCTCCTATAGGAAATACTTTAGCAGCAGAAGCTGGGACCAGTCTGACATCTGTCCAGAATTCCCAGAAACAATAATATTTTATTACATTTTAGAGAACTCACAGCAAGATTCCTGATTCACAATTGTTCAGGACAGGTGGACACCAGACTGCAATAAAACACTATTATTAATTTTTTAGTAAATTGGATCCTACATGCTGACTATTACATTTTAATTACTATGATTATTTTACAGGTATTTCAGACATAAATTGTGTCATCACAACTGTGTCACTTATTATTTAATTGCAATAAAAATGTCTTACATATTTTTCTGTCTTGGAAGAAAATCCTCCCCCATGCCCTCCTAAAATTTGCACAACATTTATATAGAATTTACTACTCACACTGGAATTATAGCTTAAAAGATTGGCCAGCTGGCTATGACTGAGCTCTTCCTTCTGCAAGAGAAAAAAAGGTCCATGACTTAAATACAAGCACATTGATATTATAGACTAGATTAAAAATTTCTTTTTCACCTTTCATTTACCACTGTACAAGATAAAAATACAGCTTATAAACCATTATGTCATCTGGATCATAAAAAAAATTATTTTCTCAAGCGTACACTCAATAGCCATTTATTCTTATATATATATTTAATATTAATAGTAAAACGTAAGCATTTGTTTACCAATATGCCATGTTTAGCATTACCACAATTCATTGCCTGTTGCAGAGAAGAATAATGTTTAAAGAAAATTCATATTAGGTAACATAGTTCTGATTAGATGCTTACATTCTCTATTCTCCAAACTGGTGATATTATTTTTTTTTATATATACTTATTTTGAGTTATAAAATTACAAGAGTCATAGCCTATTTTGGTGAGAACAGTTCACTAGATGATAACATAAAAGTTAGGTACAACTGCTTCAGCATTTTAGGGGGACATAGCCAAAGATTATTTTATGGCATTTCATAAAGAAACATAGCAGGTGAGTGGCTTTTATGAACATTTGGGAGAGAACTTGGTTGGAGTACTACAGCAGGTCTACCTATGTTATGTCTTTTAAGTGTATGCATGGCCTCTGAGGGTTTGCATTGTGAAGATATGCTTGAATTTAAGTGATAGTCCTTAGCATTTATTTATAAGAAATCCCAATCCATCTTTTATTCACATAATTTATGGGGTTTCTTTATAGTGCTTAGTGGTAAAACTCTGTTCTTACAGGGTAGAATGGAAAATATAACAACATTAAAACCAAAAGGATTAAACCATTAAAGCATTTATCCAGTGCACTGCTGACAGCTTTTACTCCAAGTATTCACCTCCAGCTACACTGTTTATAAAATGAAGCAGTGTTCTTCCCTCCTCCTCAATGTTTTCAAGCTATCTTCATATACTATTGCAAAGCTTTAGAAATAAACAGATTTACAGCTCTTTCCCACAGAGTTAAAATGTTGATTAAGAGTTCTCTAAGTTAAACACAGTGAAACAAATTTCTGTTCATGGCTATGTGCAATTATGATTTAATAGCAGGCCAATTTTCAACAATAAAGAGAAAAAATAAAAAACCCTTTTGCACTAGTTATAGTATGACTACAGATTTGGAAATCTGTAAAGCAATGGACAAGCTATGCCATATTCCTCTGTTAGAGATACCAGCTCAAAGACAAAGCAACAATCATAGTTCTGTGCATGCTACTCTTTCTCCCTGTTTGCAATGTATACATCAATCTGGATTTAAATGATGGAAGATTTTGTTGTTGAGATACAAACGCTTTGATTTTTTCTTTCAGAAGACAAGAATGCCACAAGCAGCTGCTGATAGAACTTTATCACATTTTCTCACTGTCAGTGCCACACAGCCCCAGCTCCACCCTGAAAAAGGGTTTGGCACTTCTCATATTATAATTGATCATATTTACATTTACACATGCACATGTATTTACTAACATAAATAGAATATTGCTAAGTCAACAAACAGACGTTCATTGGTCTCCGAACTGTATCTTTCCTTAAGAAAAGTGATTTAAATTATTTGCATATAAAGAGTTTTTTGTACTCGCATACAGATGAGTATAACTGAAAAATAAAACTGAACAATGACAATGTAACTTGTAATGAGGTTACAAGAACAGAAAACAGCCATATGAAAGTTAATACCATGCGTACGTGTCAGGAGATTCTAAAAGTTGAATATCATATCTTCTTTTGACAATTGATGGGTTTTAATTAATGGGTAGGTTTGATTGTGTTTTAAGTTCTCTGAATGTGGTTTTGTTTTTCTTAGTTATATTATTAGTGCTATTAAACTGGGCAGAGGCTGAACCCATGACGTACTTATACAGGAATGAAGGCATGCTACTCTGCCAAGTAGAGTCTTTCTTAATTGAAAAATGTCTACATTTTTTTCTGAAAACTCTAACAAAACAATGCAAATGGTAGACAAAAATGGCAGTTTTAAATAAAACTAAGAGTAGAAAAAGATCAAAATAATATGGAAACATATGTTCAAGGCAAATACTGAAACTACTAAACTGTTGACAGGTTCAGCAACATATAGAATGAGTCACTGTATTTATTAAAGGCCTAATGCTATTGAAATAAATAGAAAGAATTTCAAAGAATTTTGAGAACTTTGGACATGATCTAAAAGATAAACTGATACTTTTAGGGGACAATTTTTTGCACACCTCTCTTGGATTGTCATTTAGACTGTCATTAGATATGTCATTTACCTCAGTATTAATAAAAGAACTAATAGGGATCACTTAGCAAGCATCAGTTATATGTCATTCTAACAATTATCACAGAAATACCGTACTTTTCATAAGACTCCGGGTGTTTCTTCACCATAAATATTTAATAACAACTAATCTTGCAACACTTAGTACATTAAATGGCTTTCTTCAAATACATCTAGAAAGAAGCCATAGCTCTTTCTGTAGAGGTATTTGCCTTTAAAATGACTTTTTAATTGTTTGTTGTTTTAGCCTTAAAGTCTATAAGTAGCACAAAATATAATCTGAGCTTCTGGTCTTTCATTTGTACAGATGGGGATCATACCAAACACTGAACTTGTATTCTTGTTTGGTAAAGATTGTTATCAACCATAATGTTAAACTGAGGTCAGTAAGGAAAGAGATTTGCTGAATGAGGGTCTCAGATTTGCTTTCTTTATATGAAGAATGTCCTTGAAAACATTTTTATGTTATCATTATGCTCACTGTAAACCACCAGCCTTCAGTTTTAAATTTTAAAAGCTGACAAGTTGGGGCTTTGAAGCTGTCACCAAACTTTCTCCACTGGCCTCTTACTTGTAATGGTTCAGAGTGCTAATCTCTGTACAGGAGCGGTCAAGCATTCCATGTTGAAGAAATTTACATTAGTCCATGAAAATTGAGGTTCAGTCCTGCTCTACTTCTCTTTAAGCCCATGGACTCACCACACTGGATGCTTTGCAGCAGATATAAGCCTCTAGTAAATCATAGGCAGACAATGCAAATCAGAACAAGCATCATTCCGCTCTCTCTTGGTACTCAACCAAGTCATCAGACAAACTAATATTTACTGTCTGAAGGTCTTCCAGCTCTATGTCGCTATTCCCCCTCTGATGGGCTTCCAGCTGTATGGAAGAGGGGAATCACACTCCTTTCACCCTGTGGGATGTACTTGGGTGATCTAGCAGGAAGGATTTATGGCATGTGTCCAGAAGCTCTGGGTCCCAATCAACACAGGAACTTGTTCTGGAAGAATTCCGGAAAAATTAGGTAATTGGGGTTTTGATGTCCCTATTTGTTCCCTGTTATACCAGAACATATCCAGTAACTTTGGTCTCAGAGCTGCACTATGAGGTATGAGGGATTTACATTTGGATGCATAACTGAAGCACACCCTCCCAAGGACAGCAAAGTTAGTAATCTTGCTTTGTGACTGACGCTGTGGTACTTGTTTCATAAGCTAGACAAAAAACCTAGCTAGCAAACTCAGCTCCTTAACATCAGCATCTTTAGGTTTTAGTAAGAATCAAACACAGATATTATATAAAGGAATCCTAGGAAAGACCAAAATCACTGGTTAGTATTCAGAGGAGTCATTTGGAATAGAAATAAATAAGTAAGTGATTATTGTTTCCTTGGAAAAAAACAAATCAGAGTTGCACTTTCAGTTCTCTTACAAGCAAGTCCAGTAACTAATATTTACCTATAGCTTTAGTTGTGGGCTGTCTTTAATGAGCCTGTTTCACACATTACAAAACCAAAGTAGTTGCAGAATATTAAATCTTTTATATTCTTGTTTTCTTTTCTGGTTTAGTTTTCTTAATGATAAGAGATGGCTTTTTAGGCTTAAATGAAATGTTTGCTTAGAAAGCTTGTGTTTTGTATGTCTTGGAACAGAGCTGTGAATATTGAAATGATTACTGCAGTATCTTGTAAACCCAATTTGTTGGGCTTTAAAAATACATTTTAGTGCACAAAGACTAAAATACTACACAAATTCAGACTGTTTTTGATTTTCAGAATGCTCACAAAATTAAAAAAAAATAAACCAACAAAAAAAAAAACCACATATTTGGTTTTAATTATAAAAGACAAAAAAAAAAAAGTAAAAAAAAGTCTAAATCAGTTTAAAGTGTGATTGACATATTTGCATAACTCTACAAACATCTGCATACTCAGAGGCCTGCCTTCTTGCCAGTTAATAGCTGAAACACCATCAGGAACAATAAAAATTTCCTGGTTAAAAAATCCAGGTTATCCTGAATTTTCTCCTCCCTGCTATCTGTGTATTTATCAATAAACCTGTGTATGTGTGTCACACAGAGTGGATGGCTAAATAAGAAGGATATTCAGATGTGGTATTACCACAGATCATGTTCTGATGTTTGTTTTGTTGTTCAAATATATTGAGCATCAGAAGATAAGTTACAGACAAATGAGTGAGAGATTTGAAAAGAGATGTTCCTATCCAACTCTTTAATCAACAGACATAGACATTACCTTGAAAGAAAAATGACTGAAATCAGCCTCAGCTGGTGGATAAAAAAGGAAGCCAGGGAAACACTTAATACAGAGAATGCTCACAGAAATGATTTTTAAAATAAGCGCTATTCTGAGCAGAGAAAGATTTTTTCCTGGCTGATGCAGTACTGATGTCAGTCACAAGACTGACGGTGAAACTGCTTTTCCTGTGATTAACCGGCACTGAACATACACTTGACACATCTGAGATGTTATCTGCTCAGGGGAGGATGGGGTAATGTGAGCCTTATGTTCTCACTCTGACTGTGGCCGGCTATTGGCAAGCACTGATCCTTACACGATCTCAAGCTGACATGTTCCAATACTATTAATCTGATTCATCTGTGTCTGCCTTTCATATACACTTAAATGCATCCTGAGGAAGAAGGCCATGTTTTTTAAAAAAGCAGTATATACTAGCCTGAGGGATGATCGATTTTGATAGCTATACCTCTATTTGCCATACAAAAGACGAAAATGATTTACTGTATCAAGCCAAAAATACTTTTGCATTTCCAGCCTTTCCCAGTAAAATATTATGCCTAATGCTCTCACTACTTTTGAGGACATGCTCAATAAAGCTGCTTCTTGACAGGTTCTTGACTCTTAAAGATGTTTTTCTTTGGCCAGTATCTGTAAAATAAGATAATAAATGTGTTAACAATAAAGTCCTTATGTATAGTTTTTGAAACAAATGTAAATATTTCAAATTATTTGAAGCAAATCAATTAACACTGATTTTTAATAGTGATTTAGGCACTTAGACACCAAATTCCATTGGTTTCTCATTAAAATTCTGGTACAGGAACCAGTCTCTTCTGGTTCCTAAGTCACTCAGTTCCTGCTAGGCATAGAGCAGTACAGAGTCCAAGGTACCTGAAGGAGCTGATCTCAAAAGGATGGGGTAAGGGAGAAGAGGTCCCTAAAGAAGAGAACTTCAAAACAATTAGGTAGAATTGTTGGATTAGAGAGGGGGGACAGATGCTGTCTTGTGCTGTGACCATGAAAAATCTTGAGAATATCCTGTTTTCCAGTTGTGTGGTTTAATCATCAGATTACAGGCTGTTCTGAATTAGGATGTCATTCTTCACAAAGTTGTTCTACTCGGTGTAATTAACTAAATGTTTACTGGGCTAGAGATACCGTGATTGACTTGTGACTCTTCTCTGAAATGCAGAGTTCCTGAATAAATTTGGAATTCACTGTCACAGGGCCTGATCCTTTACAGATATTTTTAATTGTGGTGTGATATAATTAGCTAAACAGTCCTGTTTAACTCAATAACTAAAGTTAAACAAGTGTGTCAACTTCTGTAGGGCTGGAGCCTGAAAAAATGAGAACAATGTTCATTGAAATAAATACTTCTCCTTTGTTATGAACCTCAGAGTTCATAATCTAGCCAGAGCTTGTTTATTAAGTTTTTCTCAGGCTTCCTTGGAAGCGTTGCTTAGCAAAAATTTTGTGTAACACAATAGGATGTTTCTACTCTAGGTTCAAGTTCTCAGTGTCTAAGCAAGCTTGAGTGTGCCTGACAATCTTCTTATGCATTCATAAAGCCTGTATGCAGAAAGTCTAATATCTCCTTCATTGCCCCCAGGCATTGGTGAGATCAGTGCCAAATTTTGCTTATAAGAGAGATCCTGAGTTGGCAGTATGTAGGGCTTCTTGGTCCTAATGGCAGCACAGCTTGTCCCAAGCAGTGCCACCCAGTTCCAAGACAGTGGATGGGTTGTGACTGTGCAGCTGCTGGGTCATCTCTCACGTTTCCTTTCTTATAAACTGTGAGACATAATAAGCAGGCAGACACCTTATCATAAGTTCAACATATTCCTGGATAAAACTTTTATTTTTTAAAAAGTAACAATTCAAAAAGTTCATTTACCTCTCTTTGTTTCACTCAGACATACCAAATAAAATTGAGCTGCCTCACCTTGCCTAAATCTAACGTTTGCACTCAGCTCAGTTTTAAAACTACTTCTTTCCAGCAAAAAAGTACAAAGACTATGATTTAGTGATACTTAGTTTTCTCTGTCCTTGCCAGCTCCTCCTGGTCTCTTCCAGAGGTGGAAGTGACCCCACAGGAGTTGCCCTTAGCTCTTCCACAGTTATGCCTTTCATCCACCAAGATGTCCTCCCTTAGACCACAGGCCATCTGATAAAAGGAAGTTATAGAAAACACTAAATTAATCTATAAATTATACTAAAATGAATTTTTACACTAAATTTAGAGAGGTAAAATTGATTCGAATGTCAGACTTAGTCATTAATTTCACACAAAATATAAAGAAGAAGAAAATGTAAAAGGATACAATATAACAGTATAGCCATAACATAAGAGTCAGCATAAAAATAGAATCATAGAATCACAGATTCATACAATAGTTAGGGTTGAAAGAGACCTTAAGATCATCTAGTTACAAACCCCTGCCATGGGCAAGGACACCTCACACTAAACCGTGTCCAATCTGTCCTTGAACACCACCAGGGATGGAGCATTCACAACTTCCCTGGGTAAACTATTCCAGTGCCTCACCACCCTTACAGTAAAGAACTTCCTTATATCCAATCTAAACTTCCCCTTTAAGTTTTAACCCATTAGTCACTACAGTCCCTAATGAAGAGTCCATCCCCATCATCCCTATAGGCCCCCTTCAGATACTGGAAGGCTGCTATGAGGTCTCCATGCAGCCTTCTCTTCTCCAGGCTGAACAACCCCAACTTTCTCAGCCTATCACAGCCTATATGGGAGGTGCTCCAGTCCCCTGGTCATCTTCATGGCCCTCCTCTGGACTTGTTCCAAGTGTTCCATGTCCTTTTTATGTTGAGGACACCAGAACTGCACATAATACTCCAAGTGAGGTCTCACGAGAGCAGAATAAAGAAAGAGCAGGATCACCTCCTTCGACCTGCTGGTCACACTCCTTTTGATGCAGCCCAGGATACAGTTGGCTTTCTGGGCTGCAAGCGCACACTGCTGGCTCATGTTCATTTTCTCATCAACCAACACCCCCAAGTCCTTTTCTGTAGGGCTTCTCTGAATCTCTTCTCCACCCAATGTGCAGCTGTGCCTGGGATTGCTCTGACCCAGGTGTAGGACCCTGCACTTGTTATGGTTAAACTTCACAGTATCTGCTTTGAAAAGAAACATTGAAATCTATTGTTTTGGTCTACCTGAATTGAATATCATCATTTCTTTGTCTTTCAGGACTACTCTGCTGACTAATTTTGATTTCTTTGCGGAATAGTGCTCTCTGCTACACAACAGAGGTGTAGATGTGTAAATGTGAAGGTGAAGAATAATGTCCAATGTTAGCAGTGAGAATACACAGTGTCATCAAGAATGCATCCATTGCCCAAAGGTTCATAGAAGTTGTGACCATATCAAAACCCACTTATCATTAAGTACACTGAGTTCTTTAAATTATTTGACATCAGTGCCGCAAAAAATAGGTTTCATTTGACCAAAGCTGGTGGATTTTTATTTATTTTAAGAAATAAATACTCATTTCAGTGGCAAATTGAATGTGGCTGTGCCTTAACAAAATTAATGATACAATATATTCTTTGCTGCCTGACCTCTCATAAAGCATCTGAAGTTGTCTTTCAGCTAGTTGGCATCTTTTTTTTTCTCTCATTATTTACTACTATTGGCAGAGTAACAACAAAACCAAAATCAGGGCTGAAGCAGTCCAAGAACAAAAGCCATGTGATCTCAGCTGAGACTGGAGCATGGTAAATCAAGCATTGCTCGAAGCCAGCATCCTGGCAAGTGACAGGATATGGCTGTGGCATGAAAAGCAGATAATTAATTTATTGGACTGCATCATAGTTTACTTTATTCTTTCACCAGGAACTCTGCCAGTCACCTCGGAGCACAGTGTATGCCGCATCCATTGAAAGGAAACTTGTTCCGCCTAAATTTCCAGAAATCATAGCCACCCAAACCAATCATAACTTATTTGTCTTCCCAACCCCTTCTACTGACTTAGCTTCAGTATGAGGTTCAGAAGCCTGGTTGTGTTTTCTTTCCTGTGGTTTGATACAATTTAAGATAATCCTGTTGACCATACTGCAGCTCCTGTTAAGTGGAAGTTTAACTCTGTATTTAAAGAGCTGCTGCTAGCAGGCCTGCACCCAGACGAGAGCAAAGGAGCCCCTCAGTGCAGTATCCATAGATAGCTGGTCACCATTTCATGCCTCAGATATTCCACCCCTTCTCCTCTTGTAGAATTCTGAGCAGCACAAAGAAACACATCAGGGCCAAATATTCCTTATCAGATGCTAGAATTATAGACAGAAGAAAATGCAGTTGTCCTCATCCCCAACACAGGCTGAGTTGGAAGAGACCCATGCAGTGCGCCAGCCATGTATATAGAAAGGCAGCAAAATGATCAGCATGCTAATCCTGTGAAAAGTAGAAAGGTGGTGGAAGAAAATATTAAACAATCAGTTTTGCTCCCCTAGCAATTTGCTAGTCTTCAGGATATTATAAGAGATAAACCCATTTCTCTGTATGAAGCTATTAACCCTGATCTCTGTCACTTGATGATTGAGTGATCCCAACCATTCAGTGAAATACTAAATATGTAAGAACGTATTTATAGACTACAGAAAAATAAAAGACATACTAAAGCTATATGGTAAAAATGAGGTCTCAGCTATGACAAGCTCAGCTTTGAAAATAAAGAAATTATGTATTACTGTAGATTTTAGAAAGAAATATAACAGAAAAATCAATTGCATTTTTGATTTGAGACAGTAATTCGATGTAACCAAGGGAATTATGCAGTCCATCCACTATACTTTAAATGTTTTTGGCATATTTTTTTCAGTTGAAATCTTAAATAATTTCACAAGCTTACTGTTTTCTTAGGATGAGTGCAATACCACATTTTTTTACACACGTATTGTCAATCTTTGAGTGTTCATGAGCCATTTCTAAGGGACTCACTAAAAATAGCGAAAACACATAAGTTTTTTAGGCTTAAATAGGAATATATCGGGATCTAAATTTTTTTTAAGTGTTTGAAAGTTGGCATACCTGCTATAAGCAAAGGCAGGCATGGGAGGTAATATGCCAGAATTCAAATGGTATGACTGAACTGCAAATATGAAAGAATAATTCCAGTCTGGTCTGCAGCAACTCTGATAATCATGGGTTTGTGATCTTACAAAGTATGTCAATTTCTTTGTGTTCAGATACAGCTCCCTCTTCCCAGATTCATTCCAGACCACTTTAGACACTTAACTAAGGCAGCTAATATAAGAAATGGTTGCCAGTACTTAATCTCTTTTTCTAGAGATTCAGTTTTCTCCACTGATTGGGTAAAAAGTCACTAATCCTACCACTCCATGACTGAGAATAAAACTTCTAGATGACCGAAAGCAGTATGATATGAATTTTACCTTTTGCTTCTTCATTGCAGGCAGTTGAAGAGCAGATATGTTTCTCTTTTTTATGTCAGCCACTGTAGCTCACAAGAGATGGCGTTTCCCGCTTGCTCCTGAAGTTATTGCAGTGTGTCATGCTATCATTCTGACTTTCCAAGCTTTAAGAGATTAACTTATTTTATGAGTAGTACTTAATGTAGTGAACATGGTGAGTGCTTATCAGTGAATTGTTTTCTCAGAAGTCCTGTGTGCCTGTTTCCAGGTATATTTTATCAGGATCTTTCCACTTGAGATCAACAACAATTAAGATCTTGCTTGACTGATCCCTTTTCCTTTGCAGAAGAAAAGGCTTTTACCTTTTTCAAAGAGAAAGCAATATCCATTGTTTACAATAAAAGATTTTCATGTTAGTGAAAGTATGTGAATTTAAATGCATTTTTTTACATTTCCTTGAAAAAATTTTATCCTTTTATTAACATATGTTCCTTGGGTTTATCTCCATGTGTTTCAGCTTCATTTTGTCTCAATTTTACAGCATGTAGAGTTCTGGTGATTGTATAGCCTTAGAACACTATCTTCACTATCGATACATTTCGCTGGTAGCTTCAATAAGGAATTTATGTAAAATTTATGTAATGTTTCTATTACTATTGAAATTACTGTTGAAATTAATTTCTGTGTACTTGGTGGTGTAGTCTGAGATATGTTATGTTTAAAAGGAAAACTGAAATTATAGTCCAGTTCTGTAATCCTCATAATTTGTAAACCTGAACAGCAATATTATAGAAGCATAAACTGTTTCAAATGAGAAGAATCCTCTGGTAGCCATCTCAGCCAACCCACTGCTCCAAATAAGGCTTACATTGAGATAAGGCAAATCTGTTCCAAATAAGCCTTACATTGAGATAAGGCAAATCTGCTCCAAATAAGGCAGATATTGATATCCGAATATTGAGGTCAGATTCAGCTTCACAGATAGATTAGTTGTAACATTTTTTGAAAGGCATTGTTCTTTTCATGCCTCTGTTTTCTCCCATTTTTCTGCATTCTGCAATGACTTTTTTTTTTTTTTTTTTTGCTATTGACATTGGAAACTCCTGATTGAGTAACTGGCAGAGTACGGTAAGAATGACCTTAGCAGCATTCTGACTTTGCCGTCTAAATTATTGGTTTGTGATTCTTCCATCTTAGGTATCTTTAGAGGTTGATTCATTCTATGTGAAAAACGTTGAGTCTAAACTGTGCAGTATAACATTTACTCCACATTCTAAAATGTTATACTGGCAAACTAACTTCAAGCAAATTTTAGCTCAGAGATAGCCAAATTTAGGTAAAATGTGTTCTATGTCTGTCGCCTTTAGATATTACTCTCACAGGTCGATGAGAAGAGCAAGCTGGTCCCTGGGAACTGGGTCTGAAATTGAAGGCAGTTCCTTCTGCCTGTGTATGGCTATGCTTAGACTAAGACAAACTCACTAAGATAAAGCATGAATTCTCACCAGTGCAAATGGAAGCAAAATCAGCCTTTTGGTAGTTGTTTTTCATGCTGGAATATGTTTTTTATTTTATAGCCATCCTCTTTTCTGTGAAAAAGTATCTTGGTGACAGCCAAAAAGGCTTAGGACAGATTAGATCCAGACTTGTGAGACTAAACATTTATTTTCAACTGGAGATTCAAAATGTGCTATTCAGCAGACATTAAAATAACTCAATGTTCTGTGTCTTTGATGTATGAAGCCTGAAGAAATGTTGCTGCCAACTTTATCTAATTACTGAATCTTTATGGTCTGATACATTCTAGGATGCAGAGTTCAAAAGATATTTGCATTAGAATATATAGGCAATGCAGGAATTGTTGGACTTAAGCAGACCAGTTACCCGTTATCCTCTCTCCAAGTAGGTAAAGTATTAGCTGCTTAGGAGAAAGGCTCCAGAGGTCGTGAGCATGGAAGGAGTTACATACTGGATGTAACTCATCTTGCAGCCTTGTTGCATATGATTCTCTAGCCACATCAATTAGCCACCCTAAGTTTTCATATTGTATATGAAAAAGTTATTTTAAGATTTTGCTCTGTTATTTACTTGCACAAATCCCTATGATAAAGATTTTTATATTTAAATGACTCATTACAGAGAAAACAAAAATCATTTTCTCAATGTAGAAAACTTTACCTATTCATTTTATCATATGTTTCATTCTTAGTCTTTTTAAACTAATGAGGAGCAGCTGCAGTTTAGGGGTACTTAGCCTAATAGATCACTTCGATGACACAGATGCACCTCTGAATGAAATAAATAGGCTATTTAGTTACTTCTTTATTATTCAAGCCCTGTTAATCAATGTGATCAGACTGAAAGGAAGGAAGTTTGGACTTGGAGACTCAAAACAATCTTTATGTCTTCTTTTTTCTAACTATATTATCTCTCTTCTGCACATTCCATACAGTATTTCTCAGGCCTCAGATGGTAAGATGTGGTAAAAAGTTCTATAGAGATGCCCATACTCAAAGTTAGTTTGCTCTCTTTTCATTCATTGCTTTTTTCCTCATTCATTTTTCCAAAACCTTAAAATATTCTGAAACATTTTCAAAAGTGTTTGACATGTCAGAGGGTCAAAACAATGCCATTGAAGTTTTACATTACTTTAGGCATTTTAGCCCCTTATCATGTTTTTTGTTACTTGTGGCTTTCCCCATCCCCAACCTCTTTGTTATAGATCTTTAATACTTCTCTTTTCTCATCATTTCTATGTCTCATTCTTCCCTTTTACCTGAGATAACTTCTCGGTTTTCAATGTTCTAAAAAACAACAAAGTCTTTGTATTTTATATAAAATCTGGAATTAATAAATTATGAATTGGCCTTTACTTTGTGTTTCTGGTTGACCAGGAAATCTCTTGCAATCTATTAAAACCTACTGTCAAGTGGAACTCTGCCTTGGGAGTTAGACAAGGAGAGGTGCTCAGTAATCTCTTTCCCTATAGCTTCTCTGCTCAATTTTAGGAGTGAAAGCTTTGGAAAAAAATACATAGCTCTCCTGCACAAGAAGTGGTTCTTGGTTCCACTGGCAATCTGAAAGTCTGAGAAAATAGCCCACCTTTCCCATCATAGGAACCTTCTCTGCACAAAAATGTTAATTCGGGTGACATGGTTTAGTGGGAGGTGTCCTTGCCCATGACAGGGGGGTTGGAGCTAGATGATCTTAAAGTCCTTTCCAAGCCTAACTATTCTATGATTCTATGATTCTAATTCCCAGTGTGGATGACATATTCTATTTTGGTGCTAGACAGCTGAGGCAAGGCAGAAGATGAGACCTCGTAGCAGCCTTCCAGTATCTGAAGGGGGCCTGTAAGGGTGATGGAAAGGGCCTCTTTATTAGGGACTGTAGTGGTAGGACAAGGGGTAGCAGGTTCAAATTTCAACAGGGTGAGTTTACTTTACGTACAAGGAAGTTCTTTGTTGTGAGGGTAGTGAGGTATTGGAACAGGTTGCCCAAGAAGCTGTGAATGCTCCATCCTTGTCAGTGTTCAAGGCCAGGTTGGACAGAGCCTTGAGTGACATGGTTTAGCATGTGATGTCCCAGTCAGGGTTTGGAACTAGATGATCTTAAGGTCCTTTCCAACTCTAACTATTCTTTGATTCTATGATTCTATGATCAGGGGTATCACCAAAAGACTACCAAGCCTCCTACTGTTCTCTCCTGTTGTTTCACATGGGCACCAGTGATACAGCCAGGAGCAGCCTGAGGAATATCAAGAATGATTACAGAACATTGGAAGTGTCAGTAAAGGACTCTGGGGCAGAGACAGTTTTTCATCAGTCCTTTCAGTCAAAGGGAAGGGGTTGGAAAGGGCCAGTCAACTTTGGTGAATCAACAAATGGCTATGGTACTGGTTCCACAACCAGGTTTTCAGCTGCATACACCGTGAGACTTGCTTTGAGAAACCTGGTCCACTGGTAATGGGATGCATCTGTCAGAGAATGGGATGAGCATCTTCAGTGTCCTGGGTTTAGCAGTAGCAGTCAATTTTTTCTCCTTAGTAGCTGGTGCAGCAGTCTTTTGACTTTCAGCCTAGGAATAGAGCTGTTAACACCAATGTTTTTAGCTGTTACTAAGTCATGTTTACTCTGACCAAGGACTTTGTGAGTCTCATGCTCTGCCAGGCAGGAGGGGAGGCCAGGGGGAAGCAGAGACAGGACACCTGACCCAAGCTGGCCAAAGAGGTATTCCGTACCACAGCACGTCATGTCCGCAATGTAACTGGGAGTTACCCAGAAGGGCACGGGGATCTCTTTTGGGTCGAATTCGTTTTGGCAGGTCAGGTACTGTATTCTCTTGCCTCGTTATTTTCTCTTATCATTATTATCATTGGTGGTAGCAGTAGTGATTTGTGTTATACCTTAGTTACTGGACTGTTCTTATCTCAACCCATGGGAGTTACATTCTTTCAATTCTCCTCCCCATCCCTCCGGGAGTGGAGGAGGGGGGGAAGGAAGGAAAGAAAGAGGGAGGAAAGGGGGGAGTAAAGTGAACGAGCTGTGTGGCTGGGTTTAAACCACGACAGTTCTTCCTGCTGTGTAATTCTTTTATAGCCCATCAACTAGATGTCTTCAAGTCACCAGCAACTGGCCCTGACTTCCCCCCAGCCATCATCCCAACAAAGACTGAACTTTGATAGAACCAGACAAGTTCTGCAGTAAAGGAATGATCATAGACTTGCCAAGCTTGTGAAGGGGGTTTTAACGCGAAGTTTCCAGTGGAGGGGAACCTCAATCCATCCCACTCCTACCAGTTTTATGCCAGTGCCAGCAACTGGAGTTAGAGACATGCGCATGACTGCAGAGTTATCACTTCATCGGCATTTTAGAGATGTGGTAGGATGGCTCCTGTGACTGGAGTGTTAGAATGGAAGAATACAGTCTCTTCAGGAAAGGGAGGCAGGAGGGGAGACAGGGAGATGATGTCACCCTCTACATCAGTGACCAGCTGGAGTATATGGAGACCCATCTGGGGATGGATGAGGAGCCAGCCAAGAGCTTATGGGTGAGGATTAAAGGGAGGGCAGGGACAGGGGACATTACAGTGGGGGTCTACTAAAGTCCATCCAACCAGAAAGGCTGAGTGGTTGAGGGCCTCTATAGACAGATAGGAGCAGCCTCATGTTCTCAAGCCCTGGTCCTCCTGGGATACTTCAACCACCCCAATATTGGTTGAAGGAGCAACACAGAAGGGCAAAAGAAATCCAGGAGGGTTTTGGAATGTGCTGAAGATAACTTTCTTCTTCAAGTGGTGGAGGAGCCAATGAGGGGAGGTGTAGTGCTGGATGTTGCTTCACCATCAAGGAGGGTCTGGTGGGGAATGTGAAGCTGAAGGGCACCCTGCAGATCTCTTTGTTAGAGTACCATGGGGTAAAGGTGTGGAGGGAAAGGGGGGCCAAGAAAGCTGGTTTGTATTGAAAGATCACCTCCTCCAAGCTCAGGAGTGATGCATCCTGACAAATAGGAAGTCAGGCAAAAACACCAGGAGGACTGCATGGATAAACTAGTTGCTCCTGGACAAATTCAAATGAAAAGAGGTGTTGTACAGAGGGTGGAAGCAAGGACAGGTAGCCTGGGAGAAACAGAAAATTGTCCAAGCAACCAGGGTTCAGGATAGGAAAGCTAGAGCTCTGACAGAATTAAATCTGGCCAGGGACATCAAGGACAGCAAGAAAAGCTTCTATACATCATGTACATCAGTGATAAAAGAAAAACTAAGGAGAATATGGTCCCTCTCCAGCAGGAAATGTGAGACCTCGTTACCTGGATATGGAGAAAGATGAGGTATTCAACAGCATTTTTCTCTCAGCCTTTACCAATCAAAAAAAAAAAAAAAAAAAAAAAACCAGAAAAAAAAAAAAGAAAAAAAACAGAGATCAGGTCCAGTTCACAAGAAGATTCGACTGGGAATGCTGATGCTAGAAAAGGTAATTGATGAATATGGCCATTAGTTGCATTTTGCAATCATTGACTATATAAATGAGTTATTCTGAGAAAGAACACTACATGTAGCTGTTGGTGATGATAAACTGTGCTCCTCAAGTACTTTTGTCCACATAATTCATATTCTTCTTTTTACCCTACCTTGATTGTGTCTGTTATTGACATTTCAAACATTCAGGAAAGCAAGAATGCTGGCACGAGAAACAAAACAAAATAAATCACAAAAAAATCATTTATGTGAAGTCACATAGAATCTGGCTTTCCCCTGAATGTTGATGCCTTTTCCCAATGATGAAAATTACTAGATCGGCTATTGAATCAGTGTTGGGTTTTAAGGTCCTTCTCTGACTTGTGGTTCTCTTGTTTCTCCTCTCTCTACCTAACTTCAAGGTCCTATTTCACCGCATTTGTTTCGAGAGACTTTTTAACAGCTGTTCTCTTGAATATTTTTCTCTTCGGCAAGCTAATATCTCAGTCCTCCCCAGTCTTACTGCTCAGGAAAAGCTGAACTGTCCTGGCCCAAATCTCCTTGCTTAATTTCAGTCAGCTACCTAGGTGGCTCAAAATGTGACTGAAAGAAGTAGCTTATGATAAGAAGTCTTGGGCAAATTTAATGACTGATAACATTGAAAATATAGCCCAGAATGACATATAAACTAATCTAACTTGTCTAACTCAATTGTACTTTAAATGAAATGGGCTTCATTTCCAATTTTTTCCTTCCTTTTTTCTTTTTGGTTTTGATTTTGTCTAGTGTTTTAATAAATTACAAATCTGACTTGTATCTATTTAAAGAACTTCTGCTTTTAAGGTATGGGAAGCTGAATATGGTTTTGGCCGAAATCTAGGAGTGTTTTATATGTAACTTCAGTTGTTCAGCATCTGGGATTGATCACACTGAATTTATGTTAAAAAAATATATTATATGAATCCCAGATGTTTTAATATGGCACTGCCTCCCAAACTAGATGGATTGGGATGAGAAACAAATGAAAGGTAAATGCTTTAAAATTAAAGACCTAAGTAGGCTCAAATGTAGGTAACTTGAAGTGTGATAGTTACTGGTACCTGTGCTTCAGCTTTGTTTCATTTTACAGATGGCTGTGTTAATGGTTTTCCAGCAACCTTTAATGAAGAACTCATACACATAGTAATTCCAAGGATAAGAAAAGCAAAGCAGAAGTGGTACTCAGATAATGGGTTGATAAATTTTAACTAATTTGTATGTAGCATAATAAGAGATAGAATGGATAATTAATTAAAAAAAACCACACAGAAGGTTTGTAAATTTTCCTTACAACTGACACATGCAAGCAGAGCAACACCACTGACAGTATCACTTTTCTCTTTTGGGTTATTTTCTCATCCATAATTTTGGATAGATCAGGCATTTCAGTGCTTCTAGAATGGATAATTAATTAAAAAAAACACACAGAAGGTTTGTAAATTTTCCTTACAACTGACACATGCAAGCAGAGCAACACCACTGACAGTATCACTTTTCTCTTTTGGGTTATTTTCTCATCCATAATTTTGGATAGATCAGGCATTTCAGTGCTTCATAAAATAATGTGGCATTTAATCTTTCTCTGTCTCCTACTTACAAACCTTTTAAAGTGTGAGAGAAATGTTAATACAATAAGGAGATTGATGTTACCGTAGCTTAGAGAGTTGTCCCTGTTTTTTTTTGCTAGTACAATGGACATGAAGGGAAGCACATTTGTTTCATTGTGGTGACAGATCAGCAAATACATAATTGTTACTTTGCCAAATTGGGAAGAAGAAAAACTAAAAGTATTGACTAAATATTTCAGTTCTGCAATTAAGGCCAAGTAGGAAAGGAGGATGAGTTTTATTGAAATAAAAGATTTCCCGTGCTTAAAAACTATCAGTTTTAGCTGGAATGTGAAACAGAATTTATCCTCCAGTATGGGCTGCTAAGTCAAGGTAAAACAATTTTTCTGTTCCTTTTCACTAGGGGTTGCACAGCTTAAGATGCACTGTGGAAATTTCTCTGTCAAATTCAGTGATTTATCTTTCCTCAATGCAATCTATAGCTAATTTTGTTTGCTCCATTCTTCTACAGGAATTGGCATCTATTGTTTCAAGGCATCCTGGGCATTAACATCTTGATTGTTATTTTGTTTATTTTCTTGTGCACCTGATAGAACTCTTTTTGTTAGTTACATTTATAGCAAGAAATAATGCATATACTGTCCTCTAAGTGTGTGCATGTGTGCATACATTTGCTACCCCACAGAGCAGCGCTGAAGAGACATTTTCAACATCACAAGTAAGTTTCACTAGAAAAGTACGTGCTGCGTTATGGAGAAATAAAGTGTTTCATTTTCTTGGATGGGAATATACTGAAAGCCTGTACCTACAGAAACAAAGCAAGTGCCTTTTCAAGGCACAGTGTTTCATTCTGAGACAAAGTAATTAATTATGGATTTTTAAAAAAAACAACCTTTCAAATGTCTCAAGCATTGAGTTATATTTTTTCCCACCTAAAATACGGAAGCCTGTGTAGTCAAGACAACTTCTAAGGTAAATGTTATGATTTAATGCTGGATAAAATGATGTATAAATCATTAAATGGTTTAAATTGCAATAAAAAACACTGAAAGAGCACATTTCAAACTACATTAAAAGCTTGATCAACATTCCAAGAAGTTTAAAATTAATAAGTTAAAAGCACATAAATCAATAGTGACAACACGAATACGGCATGAAGACAAACTTTATTTAATATAATATTAAAATAATTTTATTTCAGAAGAAACATTAATGATTCAACTGGAATTGATAAAATGGAAATACGTCATAGATAAGGCTCTTACTTTGAACTACTCTTGCTCTTTTCTAGGTGTCTTGCAATAGTGAATGATGTTTTACCGTTTAGCACAGATGTCACAGGTACAATAAAGTGCAGTCTGGGAACTTCTGTTTAAAAAAAACCCTGTTTCTTAGGAAAAATGAAGTTGGGGCTGCTATAAGCATGGCTGTGGTATCTTAGAATAAAGGTTCTTCTAGCTCAAGATCCTGTCACTGACAGAGCCAGTAACAGTTGTTTTCAGGAAAAGGAATAAAAATTGAGTGATTATAAAGTGATAGTCCCTGTGGCATACCCTCCCAGCTGCTGGCAATCTGTGATTTAGGGAAATCCTGAGCCAGAGGTTGCAACCTTTCATCCACATTTAATAACACTCCATGAACTTTCTCATGATTGTATCTAGTAGCTTTTTCAACCTTTTATACTTTTGGCATACTGTACAACTCATGGCAATGAAGTCCATAGATGATGTAGATAGATGTGAACAACTGTGTCTTCCATTTGTTCTTAAACCTGACTCCTGGTTACACTTCTTTATATTGTCCCATATGAGGGCTAGTAAGTATTCACCACTTTCTCATTATTTGTGCTTTTATGTTATCTCTAGGCATAGATCTTTCCAGTTGTCTTTTTTGCTGAGCTTTTTAGGTTTCTGACTACACATTTCTTCCAAAAAAAGTCATTCTAGATTTCTGTCTTTAAAAAATGGGTTAATCCCACTTACTTTTCAGAACTGATCTGAATTGTCTAAATTAGGGTCTTGATCACTTATTCCTGAAGGGACTGTTGAACACACGTACCAAGACAGAGCATATCTCTTTATCTGCCAAGATCAAATGAAAGCTCCCAATACAGGCATAACATTTATCTTTGGAAAAGTCTTCTAGTGTTAGAAGCCAACTGCAAGCTCAAAACCATAGAAGACAAGGTCATCTAAGGGCAAATTTTGGCCCTAAAATTGCATTACATGAAGGAAGCACTACTGGGAGCAATAAAGAAATCAACATCTGCCAACAAATACACAGTTATTTTCCACTGGAAGTATAGTGAAGGAATGAAATATTAGGTACCATTTTGTAATGACAACCACTGTACCAATGTGAAAGTTTTAAAACACTCAAGAGGTCTTTCACAAACTAAATCCAATGGCCTTTGTGTCATCAGAACAAATATATGGCACACAGAGGAAAAACCAGGACACATCAGAAACTTTGTGATTAGTGTAATTATGCTCAGACCACAGTCACTGAGCAAGGTTGCTTAAAAATGAAGAAAACAAGCTTGTACAATATACTGTACAATATATTTCAGTTTTAGGGAATTATACAAACAGATTTTGTAGTTAAAATTATAGTGCAGTTTAAAATTGCAATTCTTCACCTTAGATAAGTTGCAGTTGAATTTTAGATAATGTAAAGTTTTATAATGTATTTTAACAAGAACTCTACCGGATTTTAGAGTTGTGTGTTACCAATGAAGAGCCATATAGCTTTATTAGTGAGTAACATTCAATCAGAAAGACTGCTTCTGCCATGAAAAGACAATTGCTTTTCTCATTTGGTTTGCTTGACCAAGGCCTTGCTTTCACCAAGTTATAGATGCAAACATAACGACTATGATCATGAAGAATGACCTACTACACAGTCTTGGCCATATGACTTCTTTAAGGTGTAACTGAAATTTGTTGATGAATAAGCCTGACTTCAAAATGTCCAGAGATAGAGGTTTTTTGAGAATTTCCCATTATTGCTCTTCTTTTATCATATTACTTCTGTACATCACATTACATTATCATACTGCTCTTGTATATGAATATTCACATTTTCATATTACTCATAATTATTGTCATTTTATTTCAAAATGAATTTGGCTACTATTGACTTCTATTCACTCAATTTTATAATATCTTTTTATGTTACACTACAGCCATCCACTTGTGAAATAAAGCTCTTCTTTTCAAGTACTTAAAACCAGTGTTCAATAATGATGCAATTTTCTCCTTGATGAAGAGTCTATATAGTCTCTCGCTATAAAGTATAATTTTGCTAACAACTAACTACTCTCTGAATTTTTTTTTGGAACCTCATGCAATATCTCAGTATCTTTCTTAAAGTCTCTATACTGATTCTGAATATCTATAAGGAGTGAATAAGCATGAAAACTAAGTTATGCATCATATACCTACTTCTTAACATTTAACTTTATGTATAAAAAAATGAAGATTTGGGGATTTTTTTACAGTTTCAGTCAGAGGAAAGCTTCAAGACTCTTCATTGAAGTGTCTGAGCTTATCCATGATGACCAAGTCAATTTAGTCTTTGCTCCTCCAAAACATCATCAGTATTATAACCGTGACCTACTTTGGTTCCTGGGACTGTGCTTCTCCTTTGACTATGAAAGAGTTGCACTCTATTTGTTTGCTCTCATCTAGAAGGTGATCCACATCAGTCAGTTACTTTCTCACTAAAGTCTGGAATCATATGTAACTAAAATCAGTGTTGACTTTTCATTTCTTGCAAGTAATTTATAACAGTTTTAGAAAGCCTGGGACCAAGAAACAGTCCAACAAAGCATGTTTTAACACAAGCTCCTCTTCTATGCCAGTAACAAATCCCAATTTACGTTCACTTTTAGTCAGGGTTTAATCCATTTAAAATATATCATTTGTAACACTATAGTTTCCTAAATGAAACCACAATGGTGTAATAATTCAAGTATTAATAAAACATTAAATATACTATGTCATTAATATTCTGTCTACTGACAAAAGTGATTATACAATCCTAATATGAACAGACCTAAAAGCCCATCCTGTCTATTGTTAATTTTACTGCCCCCCCTTTAATTCTTTATTAGTTGATTACTATATCATCATTTATCAAAGTTATGATGACAGGTTTATGAATTACACACTTTTTTTCATATCCCAATTTTGGCTTGACATTAGCTTAGTTTGGATTTTCCTCAGTGTTCCCTGGTTTACTGAAAATAAATATGAATAAATGAGACAGCTCCAAAGCATATCTTTTAAATCTCTTGGACATGGTTTGTTTGGACCAGTAATTTAAAAATACCTAAATATTATTAATTACCTTATGACATCCTGCTACATTTCTAGTCGAAACTAAAGCATATGTGTACCATTATGTTATACAATCCCATTCTTTTATCTTAAAGATAAATAAACATTTAATTAACTCTTCACATTTTTCTGCATTAGCATTCTAATTTTCCTTGTGTGTAAGGTGTCCCTGCCCATGTCAGTTGGGTTAGAAGTAGATGAACTTCAAAGTCCATTTCAACCCTAACCGTTCTATGGTTCTATGATTCTATGAAAATTCCTGTGAGTTCTACTTTGCTTTGTTAACTTTTCATTTTTCTGATTTAATAATATATTTTATGTTTCAATTCAGGTATGTGCTTCACAAAATAAAAATAAGCCTCTAATTCCTGACTCTTAGTTTATAGCCCTTGCTTCAAAATTCCACTGACATAATTCCATTTCCTCCCTACATTAGGTTGTAATGACTTGGATTTTTTCATCAGTCCAGACTCTTCTTTCCAGACTGTGGTTTCTGAGGAATTCAGTGAATTTTTCTTCTGCATTTTCAGGTATGAATTATGTTTTTCTGTTTAAATTTTCTTTTGGATGATTTAACTGATAATCAATTTCCACTTTGAGAAACTGAAGTCCCTTTTGGCATTACATATTTCTTTATATGAAGTCATTTGTCTTAACTTACTTGGAATCTTTATAATCTAAGTATCCAACAAATTCGTATGTGATTAATGTTTTCTTATCTGACAATATGGGAAGTAATAGAATTTCTATATTTACTACAACTCATCCATTCACTAAAAGTGATCAATCATTTCCAAACATTGTGACATTTAAATATAGTTCAGGACAGTACAAGCAGCTGCTCAGATTGAATTCCACCATGATAATGTATGTTTTACCTTTTGCCTGTAGTTCTGTCTTCAAGTGTAATTTTCTGATTAACACTAACTGCCACCTAAGTGAATATATTATATTACCTAAGTAAATATATTGAAATATTTATCCTGAGCAGAAATGAAAGTAGGATATGTGCCTTTCCTTTTCCCCCAAGAGACTAGAATGACAGAATGATAGAATAATAGAATGATAGAATCATAGAATCATAGAATAGTTAAGGTTGGAAAGGACCTTAAGATCATCAAGTTCCAACCCCCCTGCCATGGGCAGGACACCTCCCACTAAACCATATCACCCAAGGCCTCGTCCAACCTGGCTTTGAACACTGACAGGGATGGAGCATTCACAACCTCCCTGGGCAACCTATTCCAGTGCTTCATCACCCTAAAAGGAAAGAATTTCTTCCTTATATCCAATCTAAACTTCCCCTAAGTTTTAACCCATTATCCCTTGTCCTGACACTACAGTCCCTAATGAAGAGTCCACCCCCAGCATTCCTATATGCCCCCTTCAGATACTGGAAGGCTGCTAGGAGGTCTCCATGCAGCCTTCTCTTCTCCAGGCTGAACAGTCCCACCTTTCTCAGCCTTTCTTCATACGGGAGGTGCTCCAGTCCCCTGATCATCCTCATGGCCCTCCTCTGGACTTGTTCTAACAGATCCATGTCCTTTTTATGTTGAGGACACCAGAACTGCACATAATACTCCAGGTGAGGTCTCACAAGAGCAGAGTAAAGGGGCAGAATCACCTCCTTTGGCCTGCTGGTCACACTCCTTTTGATGCAGCCCAGGATACGGTTGGCTTTCTCGGCTGCAAGCGCACACTGCTGGTTTATGTTCATTTTCTCATCGACCAGCACCCCCAAGTCCTTCTCCACAGGGCTGCTCTGAATCTCTTCTCTGCCCAGCCTGTAGCTGTGCCTGGGATTTCTCCAACCCAGGTATAGGACCTTCCACTTGGCATGGTTAAACTTCATGAGGTTGGCATCAGCCCACCTCGCAAGTGTGTCAAGGTCCCTCTGGATGGCATTCCTTCCCTCCAGCATATCAACCGAACCACACAGCTTGGTGTCATCAGCAAACTTGCTGAGGGCACGCTCAATCCCACTGTCCATGTCAACAAGAGCAGTCCCCACACTGATCCTTGAGGGACACCACTCGTTAGAGCTCATGTTTTTTAATATTTGTCATGCAAAGCTTTTGGAGAGATCTGAATAACAGTGCAAGACCGATTTCACTCTTCCTTTTTGCTCTTAGCATCTATGCTCTTAGCATCTTTCTGCCTTATGCATCTATTTGTTCCCTTCGGAAAGGGAGATGCTGCTTCTGCTATGCTGTGAATGGATTCAGACCACGTAACTTCCATCCAAGCTCAAACCAAGAGTGAACTCAGTATTACAAGTCTCAGAATTCAGATTACATGGTCTCGTGCACCTAAAATTGTTCTGTAACACCTTTTGGTAGTATAATATGCAGTTTCTTAAACAGGAACACAAAGTGCTTTGTACTGGGGAGCATGCCTAAGCCCTGGTGAAAGATACTTAATTTAAATATGAATTCCCACAGTCCAATAGATATTTGTATCTCTTAGCCCCCTTGGACAGAATTGAGTCAATGCAAAGCTCACCCTTCTTGCAAAACATCTACATAGGAGCTCAAAGAAAGACTGGTGTTCACTTAGGAGCAATGACCTACTCATAAAAACACATGCTCAGAAGACTGGAAAACAGGACTTTAGGTTGACTGCAGCCTTAGGTGGCTTAAATTCACTTTTCTAAACAGCAAGGTGATGACTGCCAGGTTAGAAATTTTCATTTTTTAAATTTTATTTAAAAAAAACCCTTCATTTTTCAGGTTAACACAGTACCATTTAACACCAGAAATAAAATAATTGAGAAGCCAAATAAAAAATTTAACAAGAGGATCTCGACTCTGTGTTGATCAAGAATCAATGCTGATTTTGTTCAATTGGACACTGGAGTAAGATCAGCACAGAGAATCATCCCTGATGCCTCATCTTACCTAAGCAGAAGCAAGGATATATATGAGGAATGTGAGGTTATGCTGTAATAGATGGTAATCACACCTCTCTATATTGGTTTCTAATTCCAGAGATACACAACGAATTATGCTAAAACATATTTTTTTTCTCCTGTAACAATTCCAGTGCTACCCAATGTTTTATTTTGAAGTCTCTATCTGATTGTTTACCCCAAAGGGAATTGTGCATAAGTCATGTGCATGTGACCCTGTTGGGGGGAAAAAGTGCTGTACCACACTGTTTGCCACTTGGCTGCAGCTCCCAGCTCTGGTTTAGAGAGGGTTTAGACAGTGTATTCTGAGACAGAGGTCAGATTGTCTCTTGAATGAGTTAATTTAACGATACCAGAAGCAGGCAAAGGTACATGAATGTATCAATGGCAACATCCCAAACTTCCCATTATGTAAGGCAGTATGACTCTGACAAATCATGACCCCACATGGAAATATGGCACTGTAAGACAAGCCCAAACCACAGAGACATTCCTCCAGCCAGGGACTCCCACCGAGTTTCCCTATCTGTGTTTGTCACAAACATGCTCTGTGACCACAAATAAGACAGCGATATACATATTCCCCTGCTCCCTGCAAGACATGGAGGAATGACATAACGGGGTGTTAAAAACCCTGACACAGCTGGGAAAGCATTCATTCAGAGCAGGGAAGACAACATTGCACATACTTCAAGGATTCATTCCAAAGCCTAGGAATAATTCAAACATGTGTTATGTTTTCCTGGACCACAAGTGACTCCTAAGCTCAAGCAATGTAAGAGATGACAGCACAAACACCTCTGGGGCAAACAAACACTCATGTAAAGCATACTTGTAATTTCCCTTTCCCCATATAGACTTTTAGATGGAATCTGAGATAAGAATTTCTGAAGAACAATGCCAGAGAAAATTCACTATCTTTATTCAAATGAGCATTGACAGATTTTTTTCTTCTTTGGCATTCGAAAGCTGAGTTTGTGACACTTAAAAAAGACTGCAGCTGACACTGGAAATTAAACCGTTGGTGAAAACCAGTGTTTCTAAAGGAGTGAACTAGATGCAATGGCAGAAGAAATAAATATAAATAAAGAAGATGAATACTGAAAATATTAGCCTGAACATGGAATAGTGAGGCCATGTCTGTATTAGAGAGAACACTATTTGTTAACAAAAAAAATTTTTAAAAAAGCTAAAATTTGTCTGAATAAAAGTCTTTGGGAATGAGAGTAACCCACATCACAGAGACTAAAATCCACTGCTGTGTTTCATAAACATTGCAAATGAAAGATAAGGAGTAAGACTGATTAGAGCTATATGGCACTTTAATTTATAACTTTTAACACAGTATATGCTGTGCTAAACTTTCTTTGCCCATTAAAATGTGGACTTTCAATTTACCATCCAAAGCTGCTCTCACTGAATTCAGCCTACCAAGAAATGCAAACACTGGCACATACATGATAATTAAATACAGATGTGATTATTTGACAAATAATCATAACAAATAATTGTCACTTCCTTGTTTAGAAACCACTAATTTAAAACATGTGTGTGCTGACCTAACCTCACTAGTGCACCCTTTTCTAATGTGGGAAGAGAAGAGGGAGAGGTTCAAGCTGTTATCTTTTCTACAAGAAAACTAACCTTTTGTTCTCTGGTTCTAACTTTCTCCTTCAAAGAGTTACTTTGCTCAGAAACATGTTTCAGACTGGCTTCTGTTTTGCAGCACTTGTCATAAAAAGCCACTTTTGGATAGTGGAGTGGGAGAACAGAGGCACAAGGCACAATGTGTTGTGATACCATTTCTTCCAGAAATACCAGCTACAGTCATTTACATTATTAGAGTGCTGTACTCTTCCAGACATGAAGAATACACAGGTATCTTTTCAGTCAGAAGAACCTTAGCTTAGATTAAGGGAACAACTAAACTGAGAAATATTTCATGAGAAAATGGGTACCTTACCTACGGATTTGCATTAAATACCAGCAACAAACTAACTCTGGACATATAAGACTGCCCATGACAAGCTGAGGGTTCTCCATCCATGTTGTGAAACCTCACCTGGAGTATTGTGTGCAGTTCTGGTGTCCCCAGCATAAAAAGGACATGAAACCGTTGGAACAAGTCCAGAGCAGGGCCATGAGGATAATGAGGGGACTGGAGCACCTCCCATATGAAGATAGGCTGAGAAAGGTGGGGCTGTTCAGCCTGGAGAAGAGAAGGCTGCGTGGAGACCTCCTAGCAGCCTTCCAGTATCTGAAGGGAGCCTATAGGGATGCTGGGGGTGGACTCTTCATTAGGGACTGTAGTGGTAGGACAAGGGGTAATGGGTTAAAACTTAAACAGGGGAAGTTTAGATTAACTATAAGGAGGAAATTTTTTCCTGTTAGGGTGGTGAGGCACTGGAATAGGTTGCCCAGGGAGGTTGTGAATGCTCCATCCCTGGCAGTGTTCAAGGCCAGGTTGGACGAGGCCTTGGGTGGTATGGTTTAGAGTGAGGTGTCCCTGCCCATGGAAGGGGTTTGGAACTTGATGATCTTAAGGTCCTTTCCAACCCTAACTATTCTCTGATTCTATGATCCTATAAAGGTTGCCTGAAGGTTAAAATGTGTTGTAGAAAGCTTGCAGCCATAAAATTCTGTAGGTACAAGGGATTTCAAGCAACACACACAAGAAGAAATTAATTATATCAGAGAAAGAGTCCCAAATAACCTTATCGCTTTGGTCATGAAATACCCCGAAATTTTCAGTTTGTTAATGAACCAGACATAAAGTTAGTCTTGGCATTTAATAACACTTTCTATGCTAATAAAAGACACATGAAACTTAGTTCTTTACATATTATAACTTAAGAATTTTTATTTTCCCATTTACATCTATAAAATCAAAGTAATTTCACTCCAATTAATGAAGTTATATTACAGACAAAAAAGCAATGTCAGCAGTACTGATTAAAATGGCATATCCCCAAGGATGCACATGTCATGTAGCAGTTTACTTTGAAGTATGTTGTTTATCTGTACTAAAAAATATTAAAACCAGTCTTCAAACAATGTAATTTAGGTTCTCAATCAAGTGTTGGTATGAAGTCTTTAAGAAAAAAAGAACAAGACTCTTAGTGTTTATGTAAAAAAAGCACTGTTTACATTTCAGCTTCCCCTCAGAATCTGTAGTGTAATGTTTCTAGAAAGCAGACAGCAAAGTTGTATAATTTGATTATAATGAACAATACTATTTTAATTAATTATTACAAGTTTCTCTCATACCACCATTCTGAAAAATGGAGGTAAAGGAGGTCATGTATGGTCACGGGTGGTTGACTTCTTTCATTTCCTCTTTTTTTTTGTAGATACTTACTATAACGCAAAAGAGATCCCAGTTTTGATAAGTCATTAAGTTTGAAATCAACATATATTGCATTTGTATTAGCTGAGATCATGTTTAACCATTCAGTTGAAGCAAGGCTGAATTCCAGGCCTTCTCAGCCATATGCTTGCTACAAAAGATGCCCTGAGGCATAGTCTCTTAGGAAGAATTCTGCTTTCTAGGTGAAAGAAAGGTGTCAGGGAAAGACACAGCATTCATTTTAGCTGCAGTAATGTAAGAAACATGCTCTGGGGTCACTCAGGCCTCCTCTCTTGAAGTGAGGAAATGTGATGCATTACTCTGCCACTTCTTCCCCTCTACATGCAGCTGATATCCCTGAGGACTCTGCCAAGATCTACTCTTCCTGATGATATCAGTGCTGTTTCTCCATGCAGAGCTACTGGCTATGGTAGTGATGCAGGATGAGTGTACCCTGCAACCATTATCCCCTGAATACTCTGGCTGGGAAGATACCAGAGCACACGACAGATTCCTCCTTGTCCACATACCCAGGTTGTCTTTAAACTAACTAATGTACATAGGAATTTGATAAACACACAGATCTCATCTTGGAGCTGAGTGAGAACTAAGGCAATCCTGATAAAACAATCAGAGCTGGAAGATGAGATACATACCATAGCTTCTCATTCTGCAAGGACACAACATATTCTCTGGGTATAGTCAAACGCTTTCATGCATCTGAATATACTTAGAGCAATACAACATGCAGATAACGTGCTTTCCAACATGAACTAATGATTTAGCAAAAAATATATTCAACTGTTCCAGCAAGGTAGCTTTAAGGAGCAAAGCCTACCTAAGTTAAGGGAAAAATACTCTTCTAAAAAAAGTCTTCAGCCCTACTTTTGAATTTGTGTCATGATCAAAATCTTCCATGGCTACATCTCAGTCTTACTATCATAGGTAATTCCTCCAAATAGTGTGCACAGCTAATCTCTCATCTGTGTAAATGATGAAGAACAATCCCAGATGTACAACTAGGTATAGGACCAGAGCACCACAGAAACATCCAGCCTGGTCCTGGGAGCGACTATCTCTTCTCTCCTACAACATACCACTGCATTGACACTATAGATCGCTTCCCCCCTTGCCCCCCCCGCCCACCCACCTTTTTCTCTCAATCACTTTGTTTTTACTCTCTTTTTTATTCCCTTGACTCTGCACTCACTCCATGGAGCAGCTCCAGAAGCCCACGCCAGAAGATGCAGTGGGAGCAAAGCTGGACATGCCAGGTTGCAACCTCAGCCGTGGAACTGAGCCTGACCCACACAGCTAGCAGCAAATATTGTCCCAGCAGCTCTGACCATTCATCATGAACAAATAGCTGCTTCATCTCCCAGGACCAGGAGTATGCCACAGTTACCTGCTACTGCTTAACTTCCCCTCCCTTCTCTTCTTTGCCCTTTTTAGCAGAGAGAGAAAGACTAAAAGCAGCCCTTTGCTTCGGAGTGACTAACATAAATCACCAGGAAAAAGATTTTATTCTGCTCTACTAATAAGGTTGTTTTCCAAATCAAGGGCCCCACACCAACATGTCTGACAAAAAATGCTCAGGAGGCTCCAGATAGATTTGTGCTGTACAATCAGGCAGCTTCCTAAACTTTCAGCTTCAAACCCCCATAGATTCTGTACATTGTTTGGCTTGGTTTGCTGGGGCTATTCCTCCTGCACAGTCCAATCAACATTTTTAGTGTTTGACATGACTATTTCAGTCTGTTTACCATGGGAATTAGCAAACTAAGGTCTCTGTACTCAGATATCTGAGCTACTTGTGACTGTTTTACAATTATATTATCAGGTTAACACCTTTGTGACCCTGAGTCTATTTACTCTATCAAAATTTATAACACAGTTTGTTTCCATAACAATTTTACATATTTTTAAATATGCCATCTAAGTGCATCTATCTAAAGGAGATATTTTGGACCACTTTATTCTACAGAGAGAGTTTCATTTTCTGAATAAAGTAGATGATGTTTCCTCAGAGAAATTTCCTATGGAAAAATAAGTATGCATTTGAAGCTAAACCTGTGATTTTCTGGATTGGTCCCTATATAACCAAAAGGGATCAGACTCAAGAGAACTAGCTCAATATAATTTCATTAAATTAGAAAGAAGAAGAAAAAAGAAAAAAAAGATACAGGAAACAACCCTGTGCTGCGATTAAGACAGAAGAAGGAAATCATTGTTGATGTGACATATCTTCCCCAGCTCTCCTGAAATTCTCACCTCAGCATAATGGAACATCTATTATTTCTGTGTATGGCTGTGGTCTGAGAAAGAAATTATCTTATTCTGCATCCTGACACAACTGGAGAGAAAATTTCCAGTACTGTTAACTTCTCCTCACCCTGAGGAAGACAAGAACCAGTGGAAGCAGAGAGTAGCTGACTGCTAGCATGAAAAATAAAATTAAAAAAAAAAAAAAGAAAGAAAAATTTACTTCCTCCACCCCACCCAGGAGAAATAAATGTGTAATTTCTACAGTGCCAACAAGAGGAGTGGAGTAATTTAATTTATGGATTTATCTTTGACTATGACACTGGGATGCACTAGCCCATGGGTGTGTGACAAAAAGGTACTAGGAAACCACACTAGATCCAGTGAAAAGATTAACATCAGCAAATTTTCACAGCTTTTCTGACTGCAATCTGCCTTGCTATCACACATCAACTTGATGTGAAACTTTCTCAGTCCTTGATTAACATGTGTAGAATCAACGTTTATCAAATGTGACTCTCACACAACCCGCTCTGGCTTTGAGAGAATAATTTGATGGGGTAGCTATCCAGGTAAAATATAGGTTAGTATTTGAGTCGTAATTTTTACTGACTAATGGTACTGCTCACCCAGACCTGATTTTCACTTGCTGTCCTCAATCTCCTTAATTGATCTTTGGAGGGATGATGAAATATGAGATGTTCCTTGCACCCTCCATCTCACTGAAAAAGCAGTTCAAGTTGCCTCTTGCCTGCCTCCTACAATCCAGCTGCAGGTTTGTCTCAGAAAACAAAGCAAAATAACAATACATCACCACTGCAAAGAAAAAAAAACAAGTAAACCCACAAAATAAACTTACCAAAACCATAATCAATCATACTGAAGGCTCAATCTATGTAGTTACCTTGTTACAAAAGTCTTAGCACCTGACATTTCAACAGCTCCTTCACAGCAACTCCCCTGTGTACAACTGTTTTTTGAAAGCTCAGATACAATTTTTTGACATTCCTTTAGATTGGGGCTCACTCTACTAGTTGAAAGAACCCATTTACACATCCTCTTACAGAGCAGAAGCACTAGGCCTGCAGAAATTTACTCACCTTAGCTCATCCATGGAATGAGAAAAATCTTACTGCAGAATTGTGTAACAAAACGTTGACATACAGTGCAGATATAGTGTCTGATGCACACTTCCTTCAGTGATTTTTTTTTTTTCAAATTCCTTTAGAAATAAGTTTTGTAGATGACTTTAATATATTAAAAAGTTGTAGTGGTGCCTTTCACACACAAAACTCAAAAAACTCACTGTGGTTTATCCATGAAGAATTGATTTTTAGGAATACTTCAGAATATCACATTTTAAATGGTTCTTAAGTATTTTAGTTATTCCAGGATTTAATTGTTTTTCTCTGTTGTTTTATGAATTGGTCAGAATATGATATCCATTTCTGTACTGCATTAGTTACATCAAGATGCTTGTTGTGTGACTTTGGGAAAGTCATTCTGATTAGTAACAGATGAGTAGCAGCTGATTAACAGTCAACTAAGCTTCCCCACTAACAGTGTCCAAAATCCTACTGAAATAAATATATCTTCAAGTTTACTTATTTTCTTTATCAGTAAGGATGTTTTCCACTGAGAGAAATTACATTGGTTCAACAAACTGTGCAAATAACAGGTATTTGCAGAAAACTACTGAAAGGTGGGTGGAAAAATATTAAAAATCGTGCTTAGTATATAGGTAATTATGATTTATCATCAAAGTATTTCAATTTAAACAGAAATAATTGGGAAAACAAACCAAAAAAATATCTAACAGTTCTGCTGAAACAGTTACATACATTATGGTGAGCCACAAGCTGAACATGACAGGATAATATCACATTGTTCCTACCAGAAAAATGTAAAACAGCTGGAGAGATTCCAGAGGAAAAAGACAAAGACTAGAATCTTGAAGAAGTCTTCACTGAGGAAGGGCTGAAAGAACTAGGATTGCACAGGTTAAGGAAAAGGAGGATGGACAACAGTGTGGAACATAATAGTCTTTCAGAATGCAGCTCTTTCTTAAAGAAAAACAAGTGTTTCATTGGAGTTTCTGTTATTGGATGTCCACTACAGGAAGGAAAAGAAGGTGAAATAAAGAAGATGAAGGAAGTTAATAAAAAAAGTTTTTAAATGTTTATGATAATGAAATATCAGAGTAACTTGACTGGAGGGAGGCTTGGGAGATCATTACTGGAGAATTTAAGGGCTATTTGTCAAAGAAGTACCTGTCAGCAAGGACACAGGGAGACCTGAAGGCTCAACAGAAGGATTTGGACAGGATGGCTGGCTGAGGCCAAATGTATGAGGTTCAACAGTTCTCAGTGCTGGGTCCTGCATTTGGGTCACAAGCCCATTCAATGCTACAGGCTTGGGGAATTGTGGCTGGAAAGCTGGCCAGTGGAAAAGGACCTGGGGGTGCTGATTGACAACCACTGAACGTGAGCCAGCTTGTGCACAGGTGGCTAAAGCAAATAGCATCCTGGCCTGTATCAGCAACAGTGTAGACAGGCTGACTAGGGAATTGAATATTCCCCTGTACTCTGCACCAGTGAGGCTGCACCTCAAATCCTGTGATCAGTTCTGGGCCCCTCACTACAGGAGAGACATTGAGGTGCTGGAGCACATCCAAAGAAGAGCAATAAAAGTAATGAAGGGTCTAGAGCACAAGTCTTAATAGGAGCAGCTGAGGTAACTGGCATTGTTCAACCTGGAGAAAAGGAGGCTCAGGGGGACATTATCACTCTCTATAGTAACCTGGAAGGAGATTGTAATGAGGTGGGTGTCAGTCTCTTTTCCCAAGTAAAAAGCAATGGGATGACAGGAAATTACCTCAAGTTGTGCCAGAGGAGGTTTAGGTTGGATTTTAGGAAATATTTCTTCTCTGGAAGGGTTGTTAAGCATTTTAACAGGGTTCCCAGGGAAGTGGTGGAGTCACCATCCCTGGAGGTCTTTAAAAAGCATATCAATATGGCACTTACTGACATGGTTTCATAGTGGACTTAGTGGTGTTAGGTTAACAGTTGTACTCAATGATCTTAAGGGTTTTTTCCAACCTAAATAATTCTATGATTCAATGTATCTGCCATCAGGAAAGAAATTTGCTCCAAACTCTTTGATTCTATGTACTCCACATGCAAAATGAATGCTGCTGACTTTCCATTATTTACTGTGCTGGAATCTGTGATAGAAAAGCAGAATATAAATGCTGTGAAATATGTATGGAATTAGAATTTCCCAGCTCAAGGTCACTCATTACAGTTTACTTTGACTCTTTATTAATTGCGTTGAGGAAAAGGTTACTCTGTATTCTTTCAGGTCCTCCACGGTTAGTTTGAAAAGTAGAATAATAATGATCAAAATGACAAATAACAAAGTAAATAATACATTGCGACCAGTGAATACTCTTTGATGAATGTGCTTGTTTGCATGTGAATATAGGTATTGATATGAGAAACCATTTGTCAGTCTTGTGTGGAAAGAAACTATTTATTGGAAGAGAATAGGTTGCAAAATGGGTGAAACAAACAATTCTTTAGGATTCCACCCATTATTATAAATTCTGTTATGGTTCAGCCAGCTCCACCATAGGATATGAAGGAAAGGCACTATTCAGTGCTTGAATACATTAGGTAAACACATGTAAAGGTCACCAAAATTCATCATCTCACTAGAATGATTATGGACTGAGCTATATTTTCTCCCACTGACCTGTTGGTCCTGTTGAGGACATTATGCACTCACAAACCTGTCACTTCATGGAACTGCAGCATTCTTTTCCTCGTGTATTACAGTGCCAAGGTCAGTTCTAGTTCACTAAGCCAGAGGAACATCTATCATTTCCACATCTAAGAATCACAGTGAAGTGTGTCATTTTTGGCTCCCTTTTTCTGATGTATTCAGCCTTCTGTAAGACTCTTATTCCTATTTCTCTTATCAGCTCTTGTTTAGCTCATGTTTCTCTTGGTCTGGGATGCTCTTCACTCTGTCATTACCTCCACTGTCCTCCCACAGAATAACCATTCCTGAGCAGCTTTTCATCTCTCTCTGTCTCTCTTTAAACTAAGACGTTGGTAATTTATAAATGTGATAGCTGCTTTCAACAAAAGTGAACTACTGGACATAGCACAACATGTGTTGGGGGACATCTACAGGCTGATTCTTGCCACACAAAGTTAATGGAAATGTATGCTAGTCAAATCAAGGACATATCAGTCACACCCAGGTTATCTTCCTTTTTTCTTTTAATCAGTTAATCTTGAAAAATTACATCCTCACTTCAAAAATAAAACCAATAAATTCTAGATTCCACATCACATATATGCAATTACCAGAAACTGCTTATTTACCATCAAAATAGTTGAAAGGCAACTATTTGATCTCAGAGAATTAAAAAAAAAAATGAAATAATGAGATGATGAACAGTGTAGCTCTTTTGTCTGAAGATATTTGATTATTTGGATGTCAAAACTGAAGCAAAGAAAAAAAGTAATTTAAATACTCTTGCCCCCAAAGCAATATGCTTTATATATAGTGCTCCAGTATCATGGCTGTGAGCTAAGCAATGGTTAAGATTTTTAACAAATTAGTTGTTACTGCTTTTATTTTTCCTTTGTACTGGTTTTCAAAAAACAAGCTAGTAAAAGAATGGAAAATCTGCTTAAAAGGACAAGAATCTAGACAAAATTTAATTTCTTATACATAAACCAAATATATTTCGTCTTAGCCTATGAGGATGCCATTAAGACACTGAGAACCAAATTTTCAAAGAAATGTAGGTATCCAGCTTCTAGTGAACCCAGAGACACTGAGAAAGAGTATGCCTGATTAGCCTATAAGAAGATATTTATTATCTGCATGAAAAGATTTCGTAAGAAGCAGAATTATAGGCAAACTTGGAAGACTTCCACCTGGAAAACTCCTGTGGCTTCCATATATCCTCAGTGGTAGTAATCACCTGTCCATCATTATAGTCTGCCTCACCCATTACATATTTTGGTGGAAGGAATGTACAGCTGTTACCACAAATTTTTTAGCTTACATATTCTCCAGTTACCAAACTATTTAGTCACATTGCCCTTCAGCCATTACCGTGAGAGAGTGGAAAAGACAATTTCCTGATTCAAGATCTTCAGCCATACCTTCCTAGTAGCTGAGCATCTAATGAGCCTCAGTCCTAAATAAGACAGGAGTAAATGAAGCAACATCCACTTACAAAAATTATAATTAAACTGTGGCTGCTGGCATTGTCTGGTTAACAGTAGTTTACACTTAACAGCCAAGAATGTGCTTATGGAGGTAAAGGTTGTCTCATTACGAAATTTTCACTAAAAGCATAGTTTGTTGGGTTTTCAGTAGATGGGAGACATCCAAACCTGATATTAGTCTTAAGACCTGTAACTAGAAAGCAAAGGCAAAGTTGCATGCATAGCACCAAGCAGATCAGTCCCATTCTCTTCTCTGACAGCTCATACCTAGGTTTCAGCAGCAGCTCAGCTGCGCAAGCACCAAGCAACCAGCACATACAAGGTTTGTGTGCTTTCAACAGATGTTCGTGACTGTACTCCTAGTACTTACACAGCTGAGCTAGTAGCAGCATCTCATTACACATTTTCCAGCATATATAATATTTTCTAGACCATTTATTTCTTTTTCTTCACATGTCCCAATGCATTCATGTGGCTCCATGTGGGTGAAGGATGCAGGGTTTAGGCTGGGAGCCCTTTGTGGGATACAGAGATCTCCTTCCTGTGACTGTTTAATCACCGACTAAAGCCAAGGTCATTTCCCTTTATCCTAGCCCTACAAAGACTGAACTCTGCTGAAAGGTGACCAAAGGAACACATTTCTGATAACTAGTGGAGGAAGGGAGAGAAAGTTTAGGGGAGACGCTCTTAATAGTCTCTGATAATCAGCAGACTATCAGAGACTTCTGAAACAGAAGGTTTGTGAAGCACGTGACAGTTTCTTTGGGCTCTGTTAAAAAGCTAATAAGGTATTCCCATTTGAATATATCCTAGACCTGGAAGAAAAACAACAAGAAATAGAAATTCATTTTCAGTTAGTAAAGACTCTATTCAACTAGGTTAAGGTGCTATGTTTGCAATTTTCCCAGAAACACTACAGAACATGTTTTTTAAAAGCCAAAGTTTCACTGTTAGATGTGAAGCTCATCACAGAGGTCTCCAACAATAGATTAGTTGTTTATTCACTTTTCTTGTAATTATTCTCTTTCTGCTCTGGAATATTTAAGAGTTTCAATTTGCTTTCCCAACTGTTCTTGATGAAATCTGATTCATATGAAAGATTTTCCTTGTGTATGGTCTGAGAGGTGAGTTCAGTGGTGTGCTGGTGATAGTCTTAGTTACTCCAAAAATATAATTCAAAGTCTCAGACCAAACTTCAAAAAGTAGTTTTAGTGGTGACATTTAACTCATACATCTAAATGTATTCTTCCCTAACATCAACCTGTGTTAGAATGTTAGGCATTACAATACCATAATTAAAGTTTTTAATATAACCTTATGTTCTATGTTAAAAATATTTGGCTATGCTATATGCTAACATTACAGACACATATATGATAAAGCTATTTCCTGCTCTCAAGATTTTCAATCAACACACTATTCTTCTGAAGTTACTGAAAAAATAGCTAACTTACAGATGTAAAGATCTTAATGGTACTATTTTTGAGCAGCTGTATTCTCTGGTAATTGGTGACAGTGCCAGAAGGATCATTCACAAGCTGGTAGATGCTCTAGTTTTACATTCAAAAATCGTAACATTTTCAAAGGTAGATTTCTTTCTCTAAATCTTCTGACACAAGATTTAGGAAAACATTTCTCTTATGTGCCCATAAACACTTTATTTCCTTGAGGATACCATAAAACATGTTGCAATCTGCTGTGGTTCAGTAATTCAGAACAAGGAATTATTGTACACTGCATTTCAGAGTTAACATTTCAACAGCCATTAATTATAGTGTTTCCTAATAGCACTCACACTGCAGTTCTCAGAGGTTGGCTTGTCTTCTGAACACTGCAATGCTAAACTAGATGAGAGACCAGGTTGCCAAATGTTCTGCAAAATCACAATATGGAAATGGCAAATGAAAAAAAGTCTTTGTTAAACAGAAGGACACTATTGCAGGGTCAGTCAAGTGCTAGCCAGTCACCTCTGCTTCTGTTAGTTTTGCACATCACAGGGAAAGTATCTAACAGACCACTGAGCAGCAAATATCTCTTGATATAGCTCTTTCCCATCCTGCAACAGAGATAGAAACCAAGCACTGCGCTATGCAAGTAAAGTCGTGACAATAGTCATGGGCCTGGCTAACTTATATTTCTTCACAAGATACTCACTAAAATAGTAACTACTAAAAGATATGATTATAAATATACATCTTCAAACTTTAAAAAAAAAAAAAAAAGAAGTCACACTATGGTGCCTGCATGGAATAGTATGCCTTTCTAAATTGATTCCTCTTCACAAGGGTGAAAGCTATCAGTTTTCAGGTTTTTTCCAACAGAAACTTTTTCCCTGTCAGTCCAAGACATGATCATAGGAATGCCTCTTTCCCTCATCTGCCTCCTTCAGCAGGTGCAAAAATGTTTGGACCTCCATTGGATACCTTTCTGAGAAAAAGTAAGGTTTTCAGGCACTGCAGACCTCCTTTTCAAAAGGTCTTTTTTTAGTCAGCTCCTTTATTTTAGTATGGAATATGTGGCTAAAAGGGTATTGGATCTGTTGCAATGCCATACTTCCATCCAAAAGTCAAGGTTACACTCCTGTATCAACACTGGCCAACATCACGCTGATGGTGTAGCAGTTCTTTGTATTATCTTAAACACTTTACAGACTGCTTTCCTGACCATCCTTGTCAGTGACTGATGTGAATCAGTATCTAGCCCCTAGACTTTATATTACCCTATCACTTCCTACACCCTTTTGTCAGATGGAGACATAACTACACATCACCCTCCCACAAGCCTCATTTTTCTCAGCCTTCTAGTGTGTCCACTTAACTAGCAACGGCAACTCCTATGTCCCAAAACCTGTTCTCTTTTACTTAGCCTGTATTGTCCTTGTCCAGGATCCTTGAGGAAAATGTGGATCTTAGGACTAGGGGTGTCCCCAAAACAGGCACTATGAGCAGAACAGGTTAAAGATCACAGAAAGTTATCGACATTCAAGTGACTTACACTCAATACCACCACCTGCAATAACTGCTTGTATGCATCCCTTGGTAACACAGGTCACCTGAACCTTGGGGTAAACTGAGCAAAGAAGGAAGACACAGACCAGAACATGTAGGAAACTGCTAGACAAAAATCTACGAGCACTAGCAGATAGTGGTGCTGCTTTGAAAGAATGGCAAGATGACTTCATACAGCCAAATCATATTTAAAATAGACCTGTGAGGAGGTATAGGGAAGGGATGCACCTACAGGGTGGGGGCTACAATTACTGCAGTAAACTCAGTTGAAACAGGCACAGGGACTCAGTTACCTTTTCTATTAAATTATTAAAATCGTCCCTGAACATATCTTGGCCTCCCAAACAATCTGTTTTTCTCACTCCTGTGCTTGGTTTTGGAGGCCAAATGGGCCATGTGTCACTCACAACAGGCAGTTGTCCTGCAAGTGGCCACCTTGTTTTGAGGGGTGGCAGAGTATAATTAGGAGAACACCACACCAGGCAGTTTCAGTGCAGAGAATGGACATGGACTCATTTAGGCAGAGTGGCTGAGAACCCCATGGGCTGCATCTACAGCACTAGCTACAAGAAGCAAGTCAGGAAAGCTGCCGCGGGCAGAAAGCCCAGCTGAACAACAGGAGAAAAGGATGCATTCTACTGCATCCAGCACTTTCAGCTGCTCTCACTGTTCTCCAAGGCTGAACATCCTCAATCAATTATAGGCCTCCTCCCTTTCTTCAGGCTCAGCAAAACTACCCCAATGATCTCCTGAAAACAGTATTTCCTGTGCACTGAAGATTTGCCCCAGCATGCTGCAATTCCATGCAGCACTGCTACATTCTCTTTCAAGGGGTTCATGCATCACCAGTGCACCACAACGTGGGAACTCTACTCCATGTATCATTAATCCTGTCTTGGGATGGGAAAATGGACTAGGTAACCTTTTGAGATCTTTCCTTTCTTCTGTGATTTTCAGAATACAAACTTCCTCTTTTTTTTCCTTTCTTTTTAATTTCCTTTTCCTTTTCCTTTCTTTTTATTTTATCTTTTCTGCCCTGCCCTCTTTTTTTTCTCTCTTTTATTCTATTTTCTTTCCTTTCTTTTTTTTTTCCATTTCCTTTTCCTTCCTTTCTTTCTTTCTCTTTCATTCCTTTTCTTTCCTTTTCTTTCTTTCCTTTTTTCTTTTTTTTTTTTAAGTCATTCCACAATTTCTATACTTCATCAAAAAGAAAGAAAACATTGAAGGAGATAATCTAAGCCATGCTCATTTAATGCTTGAGAAAATATAAGGGTCTGCCAAGCTCTCTCAGGCTCTGAGACCAATCAAGGAAGCCGATTTTAAATTCTAAGGACCTCCCACGAAAATGCTCTGTTAATATTTATATCTCTGCTGTGATTTGGGTGGTTGCCCAACCTCCTCAGCTGAACTCATCCACTAACCCAGTGTCAGGAGAAAAGAGACATTGTTTCTCCCTTGTGAAAGCTGCACCACAGGGCATCCAGTCCACTTCCAAGCCTCAAGCAGTAGCCACCAATCTAAAAGGTGCATCTATCTAACTACTCTTTTGGGTCAGGAGACTTGGTGTTTCTTTTGCTGATGCTTGCTAAGAGAGACTTCCAGTTATACGAGTAGCATAAAAATTTATGCTTTCATATCTAATTCTGAGATATGTGAGAGATATTTACCGAATATACAAACTTGCATGTTTTCCCTTGAGGACTAAGGGATTCCTCCTGGTTAGCATGATCATAGTGCACTTTCTCAGACAGGATATGGAGTATCCATGACAGCTGCTTTTAATACTACTTCTTCAACTGCCTATCAAGACATTGCTATTACCAGCATATGGGAGACAAATCAAGGCATAGAAGATTCTTTCTAGGTTCTTTAACTTTCAATCATCATCTTATCTGTCTGCATTGTACAGATAGATACACCGTGGATCAAAAAGACTGTAAAAACTTTTGAACCTCTAAAACTCCTCCAACCAAGCTCAAATTATTTACAAAGATCAGTGACACAAAAGAACTTGTCAGCATGAGGTTTATCAACAGTTACATGTAAAATCAAAACATCATCATGATCATGGCCAGTCAGCAGCATTTCCAGATACCTGAAAAACAAAAAAATGCTGTTATTTACATGTATATAGATCAAAGCCAAGTCAAATAAGAGAAGGAATATGTTCTTTATTTGAGATTATTATTTTAGGCCTTCTATAGCTATCTTTTTAAGAAAGCCCTTCTGGAAAGCAGAAAGTTTGTTCTTGCTCAGCTTTAAGCAATAGATCCAAGTTGGTAGATAACTTCCATACAAGTTGACTGAGTTTTTCCCAGTGTGAACACTGCAATCTTAAACCACAGCATAACTGAAACTATAAATATACATTGCAAACATGGTTCAATCTACCATGTATTTCTATTCAGAAAATACATTATTTCATCATTCACTAAAAGTGATTGAGATACTTCCCATCTTTTGGTTGAAAGGAAAGTCCACTTGTTTCTGGTAATTTGTTCTTTTTCAGCTCTAAGTCACAAGAAGTTCATCTGACAGCCATTCCTAACATCCCCACTCTATTAAGTGAGGATTATTGAATTCTGTTGAAACCCCCACAGCAAAAACTTTGTCACAAATGTGAAGTGGAAAAGGAAAAAATAAATGTGTTCTTTTTTCCTTACATCTGAAGATCCTAAATCCTGTTACTCTGCAAACCATTCAGTATATCCAGATGTTTTTCATAGAAGAGGGGGAAATGTTATTTTAATTTAAAAGGTTGGTCTGGGCTTCAGTTGTACAGGATGTGATCCCACAGGTACTGCGCTTAGCTTTTGGATAGTTTTCCTTCAGGAATTCCTAAGGAGTAAGTTGTTCCTACCAATTTGCTTATTTACAGCTGCATAGACATTACACAAGACATCCTCAAGTCGCTCAGCTTAATGGCAGGGAAGCATTATCTCTAATCACTGAACTTTTTCTAGCACATCAGGTCAGAAGTCCTAAAGAAAGCCTAATAGTTTTATTCAAATTTCCTCAAGTCAATTTCTGAGATAGATATCACAGACTGTTGTAAGAGATTTCAGAGAAATATTATTTTCAAATCTTTCGTGAAAGAACAAAAATTTGTTCAAAAATCATCTCAAATGAAGAATAAACAGAAGCTTCTCAAGAGTCAACATCAGAAAATATAAGATTAAATTTTATTTTTCTGACATTAATTGTTGTTCTATTGTAGCTTGGTATTGCATTATATAATCCTGTTCTGCTGCAAATTCATTTGATAAGTGGACCAGCTCACTGGTTTTATCTACCCTTAAGATAAAAGAAGATTAACAGGTGTCTGTCACTCTGTCATTATAATGCCCATTCCTCCAGGAACAGCCTTTAAGGGTTTTGCTGCAAAGAAAGGAGACTACTTTCCCATCTGTCCTTTTCTTTGAAATCAAGCCAATTGCTTTTAAAATTTCCCAGACATGCTCCCAAACTAGGAAACATCATTGCTTAACTTTACAGAGACAGCATAGCAGGGAAGAAATGAATTCTTTATTTCTTAGCAGGATTTGCATAACCACAGTGACTTTATTTTCAAAGCCATAGTGATTTGAAAGCCGTAGTCCCAAGATTCAAGCTGCAAGCTGCCTTGGGTCGAATGTCACCCCTTCGTGCCAGATGTAGGAACTTGTCTTTTCTGACAAAAAATAAAGTATATTTTCCACTGGGATGAAGCACAAAGACCGAAGTGCACCTAATGTCTCAGCATCAAGCAGTAGAGAAGGGGCTGGCATTAGTCCATCCAGCTCAGAAAATCTTACACTATGAAACTATGAAAAGTTCACAGCATAAAGCTGATGCTATGAAAACCAATTTATCCCTCCATTTCTGGGCACTGCTGTACATCGCAACATAGACAGAACTAGTGAGCAACTAACATCTACAGAAAAGGGCATGGGTTTGACATTTTCATGCATGGATATTTGCCAGAAGAGGGGTCTGACAGGAGATCTGATATCAGCTTTTGCTGGTTCCTGCTGCTTACAGAATAAAGAGCTGTCTCTGTTAGATCAGCCACTTTCCTTCTCCATCATCTTCTGGTACCTACTTCTACCAAAAATATTTGCATTTCTGGAGAGCTTCAGAGCTTCTCAGGCTGTGGCTACAGAAGCTGCTGTGTTGGGTACAGATTTAATCATTCCAGTATCCAGACTATCCCTTTAATGCTCATTCATGCTATTCCACTTCCTTGATGCCAGCATGATATACATTTGTTTGACCATTTTATAAGCCAGATTGATAATGAAATAGTTTTATAGCAGGCATAACTGGAGGAGCAGGAAGTTCAGGCAGGTGCAGAACTAACAGCTGGAGGTGAACTGAGGGTCAAAATAACAGCAATCAGATCTTTTCCTTTAATGAGTTAGCTTGTGCAAACAGCCTATGAGTGTGTTTGGCAGATCTGTGGAAAAGCTGACCAGAAAACTTCAAAATGGAGACATCCTGCTATAGAGGTCAGGTTTACAGATGAGGAGCTGTGGCATGGAATGGAAGTTGTGACTGAGGACAGGAACAAGGAAGCACAGGAAATTATTTCCTAAACCAGGGTCTATGCCAAGGCCAACACAGAATTATAGAATAGTTAGGGTTGGAAAGGACCTTATGATCATCAAGCTCCAACTCCCCTGCCATGGGCAGGGACACCTCACACTAAACTGTGTCACCCTTTGCAATGTTTCCTACCTTGCTTTACACTCCCTCTAGTACTGGGTGCTTAGGGGCGGCACAGGGTTCTGTACCCAAGTTCACAGAGCCAGGTTGCACATACCCCAGCAGCATGAAGCCCTTTTGCAGCCATCCTGGGGGAGCACAGCCCCACCAGCCCACTGTCTGCAAAGCACCCACTGCCTTCCCCACAATGGTCCTTCAAGGAGATGACAGGCTGCTCTCTGGTCAGGGCTGCTGCGAAATCATCTCCACAGGCTCTTCAGAGACTTTGACAATTCAGAACCCAAGCCCCAACAGAGTTTATAATTTCATAGAGACGTATCGCCTTCTGTCACAGACTAGCTATCTTCTCACAGATGTCTGTCTCTCCTGTCAGCTCAGTCTACACAGCTCTCCTTCACATGATGAGAAGTATTTTGTTGTGACAGAGCTTTCTGTACTTGCAAAGCTGGGGGCTGGCTACACTCCTGCGTTTGCACAGGCAGCCTGCTAGGAGGGAAGACAGACTGGCTGACACTGCAAGTACACTGAAATTGCCAGAAAAAAAAGATGCAATTCCTCTGTATTGGTAGCATTTAAAAGCTTTCAAAAGCTATTTGAAAAATCACAGAATGCATGGGCATGTCACAGCGTAGAAAAGAGTGTGTTGAAGGTTGGGGCAAAGCAGCAGAGAGGGCTGAAGGAAGTAATCTGTGTTCCTTTGCATTGCCAAGAGATTCAAACTAACCTTGATTTTTATTGCCCCTACTCCCCATTTATCTTACAATCCATATTACTTCATACAGTAAATGATACCAAGTAGATAACAGCCCAAGAAGAGAAATGTTTCTAGCTGCAGGTGCTGGATCTGACTTAGAAGCAGGAAGATGAGTTTCCTCTCCCTCACAGGTGGTCAGAATGTGCACTGGGAGAGCCATAAGGGGCACTGGTGGTCACAGACTTATTAGGAAATGTAAGCCTATTGAAATCCATCTTAATCCCCAAAACTGAGATAGCCCTACAAAGAACTCTGCCTAAGAGGGAGCTGGCCCTTCTGCTTCTTTAATCCACATAAGGCAGTGGTTTATAAACTTTCTGGCATTAGTGCCAATGATCATTATTTCAAAATGTCAAGAATGCTATTTAAAGTCTTTCTGCCTTTGCTGCCATACCTCCCCTTGCTTTTCTTTTTCTTACATTCTTGAGAAATCGAAAAGGAGCCCAAAATCAGTTCTAGTTCACCTCCCCCATGACAGATTTCAGCTTCCCTGCAACAGGGCAACAAAGTGCCATGATATGTCTATTAGGCTGTTTACTATAAACCTAGGCTGCATTAATTTAATAGTAGGACTGAGAGGAAAGGGAAGCATGTTAAACATTAAAAATATATGACAACCAGAGAACAAGTTCTTAGCAAAACATCAAAGGAATGCATTTAATGTTGCTATTTTTGTTTATATTTTCTGTGTATTTTTAAACTAGTTCATATACTTCAGCTAAGACATGAAAATAAGTGTCTTTGTTTAGCTATAGAGGTGCAGAGTAAGCAACAGAAATGACTGTATAATGAACTGGCATCCGGACCACAGAAGTGAAAAGCTCATCAGGTAGGCAATCATGTAGTTATTTATAATTTTGTCATTTTATCTTGTGGTAAGAGTAAGCTGCACTTCGTTTAAAGTGTCTCCTCATTCTCCCAGACCAATAAAAGCTCCTACAGGAAAACCTTAGCAAGTGTAATCTGGTTGATCTTCTGGATGAACAAAGTTCACACACAAAAATACCATAGCCTTCATCCTGACATAAGAGAACCATGGGCTTCCAAACTCTGAAGCAAAAGCACACCACCTATAGCATGCGGGATGCACTTGGAAAAGCCAGAGACACACCTATATGGCAGCAAAATTCTAGCTTCGAAGCTCTTCACTTCCTTTCTCATATGGGTTTGAAGAAAGAGGTAAGGAAGAATTCCTTTTCAAATCCTGCTTTTAGTGTATCCTTCCTTCAAAATAAACTTTTCAATCCAGGCCTTAGAAACATCAGTTTCCTTTTCCAGAAGCTCTCATATCTGCCATCCTCTGAGCAGCCCAGGAAAACTCCATCAACTCCAGGCCTCTGACAGTCCCAGATGAGTCTGTTGGCAAGTCAAGAATCATGCCCTGTGGCTGTTTTTTTTTTTTTAACTTCTAGCAATCTACATGTCTTAAATGGTGCCCTCTTGAAACATCAGCACCTTCTGTCCCAAACTGTTTTCTTACGCAGCTCTCATATTTTTCTTTATTATGTTTGAGCAAGAAGCAGCACTGAGCACCTTGTATTATTCTACACTTTCCTGTCATGAAAAAAAAAAAAAAAGAAAGAAAAACACAGTTCTTAAATACAGACTACCATTTAATCTCAATTTTCTGCCAACCATCAAGGCTTCTGTAGTGCCCAAGTGGACTATACCTTTGAAATACCTTTCACTAGTTTTTAGTCCTTATGTTGCCCTTACAATTAAGAATGATATTTTACATTTCCATGCCAACATTAAAGAGATTAATCATAGAGTTGCATTTTTACCAAACAAAATGCAGCCAGAAATGGAGATAAGGCATAAAAATGAAGGTCATAAATAAGTAAGGTTGCAGGAAAACCTGGACAGAATGCACCACTGAGCTCTAAACCTAGAGCAGGATGAAATTATGTCCTCTTTAATCTTGATGTACCCCTCTCTACTGTAGGTTCATGTGAATTCTGAAAGAGTTACTTTCAGAAGTATTGAAAGATGGTACTTAACCTGCAGCAACATACCTGTACAGCCCAACCAGCTAAAAAAAGGTTCAACCATGGGGAATAGTCTGAAAAAGTGCAATGAAACAGTCTTTAACTCAGAAGAATAATAAAGCAAGTTATAACAGTAGTGAACTGTAATGCTGTTTTTCACTGAGCATTTTGCAAACATTTCATAATTATTAGATGAACAGAAAATATTCTAGCTTCAGCTATGTCAAATTTAAGTTAGAGCAGTTAAACAATTGGTTCAAGATCTCCGCATATTAAATGCAAGAATCTTGATGTTTCTAGTTGGGAAATTTACAGGAGCTGGCTGGAGCAGAGTGGATACATTCATTTCCAGTTAAGCGTAAAAACCTCAAAGTATACAATAATTATGAAGGCTACCAAAACAAAGAATATAAATCCTGTTTTCTAGGATGAAGGCAGCTAATGTCTGCAGACAAAAAAGATGTTTATTGTAAATACCTAGGTGGGGCCACAGAATACAATACAGTTAATAGAGTTTTAAGAAATGAGTAATTCTCTACTGCATCTATGGTTGTGGATTTAACCACACTGATTGATAGGCTGCAGGGAAAGGATGCCATCCAGAGAGACCTTGACAGGCCCATGCTAACCTCATGAAATTCAGAAGGTCAGGAGCAAGGTCCTGCACCTGGACCAGGGCAATCCCCAGTATCAATAAAGACTGGGGGATGAATGAAATTAAAGCATCCCTGTGCAAAAATACTTCAGGTTACTGAAAAATGAAAACTTTGATATGAAAAATTTGGTATGAGCTGGCAGTGTGCATTTGCAGCCCAGAAGGCCAGTCACATCCTGGTCTGCATCAAAAGAAGTGTCTCCAGCAGGTCAATGGAGGTAATTCTCCCCCTCTGCTCTGATGAAACCTCACCTGCAGTACAGTGTTCAGCTCTGGGGCCCACAAATTAAGAAGGACACGGACCTATTGGAGCAAGTACCGAGGAGGGCCACGAAGATGCTGAGAGGGCTGGAGCACTTCTATGAAGACAGGATGAGAGAGTTGGGGTTCTTCAGCCTGGAGAAGAGAAGGCAAGGCTCCAGGGAGATCTTCAGTACATAAATGGGGCATGCAAGAAAGAGAAAGACTTTTTACCAGGGCCTGTAGTGACAGAACAAGGAGCAATGGTTTAAAACTGAAAGAAGCTAGGTTTAGATTGGATATAGGAAGAAGAAATTTTTTACAGTGAGGTTGGTGAGACATTGGCACAGGTTGCCCAGAAAAGCTGTGGCCGCCCCATACCTGGCAGTGTTCAGGGCCAGGTTGGATGGGAATTCGAGCAACCTGACCTATTGAAAGATGTCCCTGCCTATGGCAAAGGGCTTGGACTTGATGATCTTAAAGCTCCCTTCCATTCCAAACCATTCTTTGATTCTATGGTTCTATGATCTGAATTCTCCAGTACCCCAGAGCAGTTTGCACGGCAACCTCATCTTTGGGAAGAAACATTCCTTAGCCTACCTGCTGAGTGTGGCCTCTGTTCATCTTACTAAATTAGATAAATGCTCCATTCAAGGGATTAGTATCTTCTCTGTACAGGCTTGAGCTCTGTACATGGTGGCAGTGCTGGTTAGACTCTCAAGTGAGTCTGTTTTCTGCCAAGACAGAAACAGTGAGTTACAACAAAGAAACACAAAGAATTATTTTTGCAGCCAGCAGAGTACAGACAGTAATAACATTGTTTAATAATTAATGAAAGATTTTTCTCCAGCTATCAAGAAAGGTTCCATAGATTTAGTCTGTAAAGAGCTGACAGATTGCAATTTGAATACATAAGAAAGAATTTGTTTAATCACTGAATGCAATAAATTAGGATTGTATGTTATTTTAATCCCATGGGAAACACAGTCCACTGCATTTACATTTTCAAAACTATGCTTACAAAGAGCCATCTCTGTAGAACATTTTGCTGCCAAACAGAGACACGCATCCAAATCCAGGCTTGGTAGGAGTTAGATAATATGATCTGGGTTAAGAATGAATAATCTTGATTTATGCCACAGAAATGTTAGGAGCTCACAAAGGTAGCCTTAATTGTTTTGAAGAAAGTGTGATAAGCCTTTCCAGACATCCCCACAAAATGTCAGTCTAAACACTGTGTATACAACCAGAATTTAAACAAATAGAAATACAAGGATGCTTCATCTTTCCATTTTAACTTGGCATCAACTTAATTATTCAGCATCACTTCCTCTACCAAAAATGCCCAGTACACGTTTATGATTCCTTGATGCAAGGAATCACACAGCAATTTGCTTCACCCTTGTAGAGCATATCAAGGAGCAAAAGGAGAGAGTACTTGGAAGTACTGAGTATCTACTAACTGAGCTGGTCAAGCATATTTTAAATGTTGAGAAGCCCATACAACTCATCTTAAACATATACTGAAGTCAGAATTCCAAGTTCACCACAAGGGAACTTCTCTGATTGTTAATATAAGACTCATTCTTAATGAATTTCTTGCAAAATTGCCTGAGGTAATACTATGAGATATGGCATAATGTTACTTTACTAAATTGCTCGTGCAGATCCTAGAATACCAAGGAGAGAATTAAACTCGATTGAGTATGAAGGATTCATCTTTCTGACAGATCACTACAAGAACTCCTAAATCACTATTTGATATGATACACAGATTTATCTCAGGGAAGTAAACTCCAAAAGCTGTCACTCCTCTATGGTCAGGAACTTGCTTGATTTTTAACAGTGGTGAAATTGTCCTGCTGAGCTACCCACCACTTTTCTAAACTACCTTTGTTAGAAATCGAGTGCTTTTTAAAGCACATTCAAGGCTTAGTTCTGAAGAAAAATAGAAATTGCAAGAGAAATATAGAAATTGTGAAATCAACACCACTGTACAGGATTTGGCAAAAAAACCTACAACCCCAGATATTGTCACTGTATCAGCAACCTGTTAAATGTTGCTAGATACCTTCTCTCATTGTTTATTTTAATATTTGCTCACAGTATCACAGTATCACAGTATGTTAGAGATTGGAAGGGACCTCAAAAGATCATCTAGTCCAATCCCCCTGCCGGAGCAGGAACACCTAGATAAGGTTACACAAGAACGTGTCCAGGCGGGTTTTGAATGTCTCCAAAGAAGGAGACTCCACAACCTCCCTGGGCAGCCTGTTCCAGTGTTCCGTCACCCTCACTGAGAAGAAGTTTCTTCTCAGGTTTAAGTGGAACCTCTTGTGTTCCAGTTTGTACCCATTTCCCCTTGTCCTATCTTTGTTTGCCACTGAGAAGAGCCTGGCTCCATCCTCGTGACACTCCCCCTTTATATATTTATATACACTAATAAGGTCACCCCTCAATCTCGTCTTCTCCAAACTATAGAGACCCAGCTCCCTCAGTCTTTCCTCATAAGGGAGATGCTCCACTCCCTTAATCATCTTAGTTGCCCTGCGCTGGACTCTCTCCAGCAGGTCCCTGTCCTTCTTAAACTGAGGGGCCCAGAAGTGGACACAATATTCCAGATGAGGTCTCACCAGGGCTGAGTAGAGGGGAAGGAGAACCTCTCTCGACCTACTAACCACCCCCCTTCTAATACAACCCAGGATGCCATTGGCCTTCTTGGCCACAAGGGCACAGTGTCGGCTCATGGTCACCCTGTCGTCCACCAGGACCCCCAGGTCCCTCTCCCCTACACTGCTCTCTAACACGTCGTTCCCCAGTCTATACTGGAACCTGGGGTTGTTCCTGCCCAGATGTAGGACCCTACACTTTCCCTTGTTATATTTCATCAAGTTATTCCCCGGCCAACTCTCCAGCCTGTCCAGGTCTCTCTGGATGGCAGCACAGCCTTCTGGTGTGTCAGCCACTCCTCCCAGCTTAGTGTCATCAGCAAACTTGCTGATAGTACACTAAGTTCCCTCATCTAAACCATTAATGCATATATTAAATAATACTGGTCCCGGTACCGACCCTTGAAGCACTCCACTAGATACAGGCCTCCAACTAGACTCCGCCCCATAGACTACAACTCTCTGGCTTCTCTCCTTCAGCCAGTTCACAGTCCACCTCACTACCCAATCATCCAAACCACACTTCCTCAATTTAGCTACGAGGATGCTGTGGGAGACTGTGTCAAACGCTTTGCTGAAGTCAAGGTAGACCAACTCCTTCAACTATTGTATAATAATTTGTATTCAGTCATGTTTTGAAAAGATTTCCTGTTTATTTGTATTTCTGTTCATAATTGTTTCTGCAGTACAGCAAAATTTGGTGGGTTTTTTTATCATATCTTCTGTTTTCCAAATAGCACATAATATGAAAGCAAGGCAGTTTAAAACTTGTCAGGTTACAGCAACTTGAAGTTCAGAATAGAGTTATAACGAGATTGCTCCTGCTTTCTAAGCTTCTCTGATCCATGGAGAGAACTTCACAAAAAGACCCAAACATTGAGATGAGTCAAGGTAAATTTCCTTCTTCAAGACCTGCAAGTGAAATTATCTTGACTGATTAATGGCCTTTCATAAACTAAAATAGACTGGCTACATCTGCTTCTAGAAGTGAATTTAAATAGCTGAAACTTGATTATGCATACTTTACATTTAAAAGCATGGCTGTTTCTGCTATGTGGTTAAGATTACAATTACAGTTTTCCTGATTCATGCATATAAGCATTACTATACTAGCAAACGGGGTATTGTGCAGATGCAGTTCAGATTTATGTTTGCCTTTGTGCTGAGAGCTTCTCTACAGTTTAAGAACAGGTCAGACTGAGCACAGTAATGAAAATATCCTGATGATACAGTAGATACTACTTTTTAGTTATAGCCTGAAATACTACTTCAATGCTCACACTGAGGTAATATGGCCCTTATGTTCTAATTCGTTGAGATGTAAGCTTCAGTCAAGTAACACTGAAGGAATGGGAAAACAGAATCACAGCCTAGTTAATATTTTTAATACAGAATCATAGAATCATAGAATAGTTAGTGTTAGAAAGGACCTTAAGATCATCTAGTTCCAATCCCCCTGCCATGGGCAGGGACACCTCGCACTAAACCATATCACCCAAGGCTCTGTCCAACCTGGCCTTGAATCCGCCAGGGATGGAGCATTCACAGCTTCCCTGGGCAACCCCTTCCAGTGCCTGACCACCCTTACAGTAAAGAGCTTTTTCATTATATCCAATCTAAACTTACCCTGTTTAAGCTTGAACCCATTACCCCTTATCCTATCACTACAGTCCCTCATCCCCAGCATCCCTATATGCCCCCTTCAGATACTGAAAGGCTTCTATGAGGTCTTCATGCAGCCTTCTCCAGGCTGAACAGCCCCAGCTTTCTCAGCCTGTCTTCATGCAGGAGGTGCTTCAGTCCCCTGATCATCCTCATGGCCCTCCTCTGGACTTGTTCCAACAGTTCCATGTCCTTTTTATGTTGAGGACACCAGAACTGCACACAGTACTCCAAGTGAGGTCTCACGAGAGCAGAGTTAAGGGGGCAGGATCAACCCCTTCGACCTGCTGGTCACACTCCTTTTGATGCAGCCCAGGATACAATTGGCTTTCTGGGCTGCAATTGCACACTGCAGCCGGCTCATGTTCATTTTCTCATTGACCAAGTCCTTCTCCACAGGGCTGCTCTGAATCTCTTCTATGCCCAGCCTGTAGCTGTGCCTGGGATTGCTCTGACCCAGGTGTAGGACCTTGCACTTGGCATGGTTAAACTTCATGAGGTTGGCATCAGCCCACCTCACAAGCGTCTCAAGGTCCCTCTGGATGGCATCCTTCCCTCCAGCGTATCAACCGAACCACACAGCTTGGTGTCGTCGGCAAACTTGCTGAGGGCACACTCAATCCCACTGTCCATGTCACCGACAAAGATGTTGAACAAGACCGGTCCCAACACTGATCCCTGAGGGACAGCACTTGTTACTCGTCTCCAGCTGAACATTTAGCCATTGACCACAACTCTTTGTGTGGAGCCATCCATCCAGTTCTTTATCCACCAAGTGGTCCATCCATCAAATTGATGTCTCACCAATTTAGGGACAAGGATGTCATGTGGGACAGTTTTGAACGCTTTACACAAATCCAGGCAGATGACATCAACTGCTCTACCCCTGTCCATCAGTTCTGCAGCCCCATCATAAAAGGCCGACAAATTGGTCAGGCAAGATTTCCCCTTAGTGAAGCCATGCTTGCTGTCACCAAGCACCTTGTACTTTTTCATGTGCCTTAGCATGCCTTCCAGGAGAATCTGCTCCAAGATTTTGCCAGGCACAGAGGTGAGACTGACTGGTCTGTAATTGCCCAGGTCATCCATTTTCCCCTTCTTGGAAATGGGGGTTATATTTCCCTTTTTCCAGTTGTCAGGAACTTCACCTGACAGTTATAGATATACTTACCTAATAATAGTACAGAAGAGTAAGTCTATTATGTACATTTAAAAAAGGGAAAAGAGCACACGCAACTATAGATCTTATTTCTGGCCCCCACATTTGTGTCTGAATCTGTTCTCTTATCCCAAAAAAAACATTTGATAGACTGACTATTGAAGGAAATAGAGGTGCCCATTAAAGGGGTTAGCATATGAGCTCATCAAGGGTAGACTGTTCCAAACTGAGACTACATCTTTCTTTGCTGATTTTCTTGGCAATATGATTAAGCTGGACTTCAGTGAGTTTGATAGACTGTTGCATGAGACTTTAATAAGTAATCAGTAAAAACCAGAAAAAATACAAGAATTATGAAAGGCTGAAAACAGCTGTGGGTATTGTTGCAAGATGAAGTATCAGGCTGGGATAAGACAAGGAACTACAGCGCAGCCCTGCAAAGCTTCATTTGGGAAGTAGTTTTGTTAAAGCTTTTGTCACAAAAAATAGCATGTTTGTCAATGACACAGTTGGAAAGCAACACCAGAGGCCGTTATGTCCAACAAAGGGTAGGACTTTGGGAACTTTATAGCAGTTCTTTCATTAATACTGGCAATGATATTTAGAGGAAAGTAAGCTTGACAGAACAATCTAAACCTTTCAGCATCCTTTGAGTGCTTAACAAGGAAAGAAGTAGGTGAGGACATGTGCTTTCGATCTCTCTCCTGGTTAGCAGCTGCAGGACTCTCACCTCAGAATTTCGAGCTTCCTTGGTGACATGATAAAACCAGTCAGCTTACACCCAAATACCAAAAGACTTTTTTCACAACAGTACATCACACACAAAGTTCACCTTTCCAATATGAAGACATGCTCTGTGTCCTGGCTAAGGTGTTATTTTGCTTTGCAAGGTGACATTTTCTGTATGGGAAAAAAAAATATCTATGTTGGCTTACACTTTCCCTTACTTTTATCCAGATTCCTGGTTTAAGAATCCAACTTTTTTAGTCATCGTACCATCCTCTGTCTCTCCACTTACCATAGTCAGAGAGGCTCCATTACCATACCGTTATGCACCAATGGGGAGCTGTTTTCTTCTGCCTAGGTGTTACATACACTCAGTTTTGTCACAAAAAGCTAAAGTAAGGGTGCTGTTGTACTTCTGCTGCTGCCTCAGTGGCTGGAGAAAACTCCAAAATCATTCCTGTGAAATGTAATAGGGAAAGATCCTTTGCTAAACAAAAGGAGAATACTCCTTTACTCATCAATGCAATGCTGATGATCATTTCTCATCTGAGATGCGTATGGATGTAGTTAAGTTCTCAACAGCAGATCTGGGATAACCACAGTTGTTCGGTGACAGAGGCAGGAAAAGCAGCCATTGCTGGTGAACTCAGGATCAATAACTTTGTGGATGACAAAATAATGCACAGTTCTAGCCTTCTCATATCAGGACTCCCACATTCCTTAGCCTGGGCAGTCAGGCAGAGCAGGTTAGGGTATTGTGTATAGTCTTGTCCATTTGGGTCTACTCATAACCTGCTATTATAGCTCCTGTATTCAATCTTTCTTTAGGAAAGATGCCTGCTACCATCCAGTTCACCAGCACCCTGTAACACACCATAAACTTGTTTGTGGTTGGCATATTTTGAATACAAAATTACACAAAGGTATTTTCTGTGTGCACGACTGGTGTTCCTCACCACAAGATGTCCTCCTCCATGGCCAGTCAGCTCTGCTGCCTAACAAAGAATGCTCCCGCTGCCTCAGCATCCTCTCAATGAGTTTGCAGTACTGCTGAAGTCAGAAAAAAAACAGCTTATGGACAAAGTGGCTCATTTGTATTAGTTAAAAATAAACGAAAAGCAAGTATGGAACTGGTCACTAAAAAGGAAATAATCTTTACTGAAGGAGTTTCCAAAGGTGTAGTAATTTTTAAAAAATGTCTCGTAACTTAACCTCGCTTAGTGCAGTCTCAGTTCCCCACACAAGATGGCAGCTCTTCTTTCCTTCTGTTCAGCTATTCCTCAGCATACTGAAAAGCATTTCCCTTTCACCCTGACACTGCAGGTGCTGACAGAAAACAAGTATAACCAGATCAGGGACAAGCCACGTAGCTCTAATCATTATTCACTCCCAGAAAAACATCTCACAGAGCACAGCATGGTACGTGAGGAGCAGCACTGTTTCACTAGTACTGCATTTGTCTAATTTCAGCACATACCAGTGACTCTTTTGTACTTCCTGTCACAGGTTTTGAGGTTTGAAATTGCCACATAAAAGGAAAAAACATTCTTGCTTCAATTCAGATTATGGGATGCTCACATGCACATAAGGACACATAACACTGTGCTCAGTCTTTTGGACCGTATCTCCTACTACCTTGCCCGTACTGTCATTTAGAGAAGTGTAAAGTTATCTGCATTTCATGTTTGTTTTAGCACTCACTAAATAAATTAGTCTGTTTCAGGGAAGGAAACAGGGAATTGCGTCTTTGCATAACTCAGGCTTCCTAGAAAACAAATACTGAATTTTATCAAGTCTAATGTCTAACCCCCCTGAGTGTCTCTGCAAAGTCAGAAACTTTGAGGTGAATCTGACAATTAATGCTTCAAAATTACCTGCCTTAAATGACACTAAATTGCCAGCACTACTGACTAACTGTTTAATTTTGAAACAAATGATGAACCAGTTTAAATTGTACAGCTCTGCTCTGTTGAAACTCCTTCGTCTCTGGGTAGGCTGAGGGATGCCCCAGTGTGCAGTGATGTGCAGTGGGCCAGGCCCTGGCTGGTGTTGAGAGTATGGATCTCTGTTTCATCCTCACCAGCATGGTCTGTCACTATGAAGAGCCTAAAAAGCATGCTGAAGCACCTAAGAGTTATACTTAATGGTACTCTCAGGTGCTGAGGAGAGTTGTTCTGCACTCTTATGCCATGCATATGAAGTAATATAGGCTTCATCCCAACACATATTTGTTCCAAAGATATTAATCTCCTCTAAAGGTTCAATGGCCAACAATGCACAGACTAAAAGGCAGCAGCAGCAGGAGGGCAACAGGGCTAGCCCACTTTGCCCTCCCAAATCTCCCCCTGCACCCCGGTTTCGTGAGAGTGGGAAGCCAGCAGGTGTCAGCAGGAGCTTGGGAATGGGACAGACACTCGCAGCCCCAGAACTCCAGGAGAGGCAGAACAGATCACGAAGGAAAACCCGGCTGCTTACTGATAAATAACAATGACTGTAAGCGGATCATTAGCTTAAAGGAATTAAGGAGCCCTTTCCTCTGGCTGACTTTAGAGAGCTGAGGAGCAAAGGCTGCCGGAGCTGGAGAGAGGGCACTGCCACACTGCACAGCCCCTCTTCCCCATGCTGGCACGTAAGCTTGTCCAGGTAGCCCCATATTTACACTGGGAATCTGTAGGGTTTTTTAGAGGCCAGCTGAGTGCTGTGGTTTTGGGGACTATCTGCGAGAATGCTTGTAACCCAAAGCTGGATCCAGTCCCTCTGTGATAAGGGTACTGAGAGGGGACAGGCAGCTGTAGAAAGAGCAGAAGGATGCAGGTGTTGCTCAACTGCACACTGAAACCACCCTAGCTCTCCTCCTCATCTCCCCAGTCAATCCAGACTATGTACCTCATGGCAAATGTGAGCCAATTAATTGAAGGTGACTTAGTTCTCAATTAAGGTGCAAATTAATATATTTTTCATCTCTTGAAGAGTGCCTGGTAATGAAAAGCGCACAAAGACAGTTACCACAGAGAAGCTAACATGTGGTAACTTGTCCTTTGATAGCTTGTTTGTATATCAAAGTCTTTATGTAAATACTTGTCTTCCAAAAGAAAATGCTGGCAAGTCAGGCTCAGAAGACCTAAGTTACTGCCCTTCTAGGCTAACTGTCAATCATTAGACATCTGCATGGGTCCTGCACTGCAGCTCTCGCTTCTGTAATTGCCAAAATCAAAGAGCAGTTCAGAACAAAATCAATACAGAAGTTCCAAAATCAAAACAGCAGTAGAAAGAATCTTTTATAAAAAATAAATTTCACATTTGGAGTATTTGAACACTAATTACTGCAAATGGCCAAATAAAATTGCTCTGTAATTGAGAAGAAACAGTGACAATCTGTTCATGTATGTTTTTTCCCTTACTCTCAGGGTAAAATGCCAAATAGTAAAACTCCTTTTTCACTACCAAATAGTAAAAATCCAATACCTATTTAATTTAGCAGCTCCACCAGTAGGATGAAGTTCTGAGTGATTTTCATTGACACTGTCCTGATGAAAAAAAAACAGAAAATCCTCTTGAAGTTAATATAAGTACCATAAAGTACAAGAAAGTTCTTGGAGGAAAGAGTGCAGACTGTTTTCATTTAAAGGTCTGTCTGAGGGAGTGTTAGGGTCCTTTCTCTGAGACAGCTATGTGAAGTGAAAGGTAATACTGATTTTAATATTTTAATGCTAGAGTTGAAGGCTCTATAGATAGCAACATTACAAACTAGAAGCAACTGTTTATTTCTGGACAAGGTTGTGCAGTCAGCATGGGAAAGTGCAGGCTTCAGCCACGAACTGAAAATACTCAGTGGGGGTTGCACATTCCAGAAGAGAATCCCAGGAACAGCCCCAGGACATTATATGGGCTCTAGCCAACCCTAGTGTCAGGTTAACATCCCCACTCCTACATTTCTCTCCTGCATCTGCTGTATTTGAGCTTTCCTGAACTCTAAGATGATGTGCCCTACCACCAGACTGGACAGAGGGAAGCTGTGTCCTCACACAGGCATCAGAGGATGAAGGAGAGCACTCAGGTCTGTTCACACAATGCATCTCCCAGAGCACACCTGAGTGCCCAATACCTGCCTGCATTTCCACACCCCCAGTGAAGGGAAGAAACCACTTAGAGAGTTAGCCACAGCTTCACCTGAGAAAGGTGAAATATGGGCCCAGACTCCAGGAGAGAAAATTGTCCCTCCCTGCCCTCCAATCCTCTGCTATGGAGTGTTTGTTCCCTGGAAAACTGCACCTTGCTGCACCAGAGCAGCAGCTCTGAACACAGAGGAGAGAGATGTAAGAATTAATTTAACACAACTAAAACCTTCTGTGCTCTCTCTGCTTGGAACAGCTGGGCCAGGTTTGCTAGCACTTTCCAAATAAGGCTCCCAAAGGCAGCATCATGCTGAAGAGCAGGAGCTACAGTACAGGGGGCTGCCACTGGAGGTGTTGAGAAATCCTACAAAAAAATGCTACCAGCACTACCTTAAAAATTATGTGATCATCTTTGATCCAAGTTTATAGAAATACATCAAAAATAATTGCTCCTTCATTTGCTTGACAAGCCAAGTTCAAAATTCAGTTTCCCTGGCAACAGCTGAGGACATTAAACTGTGCAATGTGTCTAGGAAAGAAAATAAATGGGAATGGAAAATTACTCCAGAAAGTTAGTTAAAGGGATTTGCAGAGAGAAGCAAAACCAGGAATGGGCAAGCAGTCACACATCAATAACCTCAAAGATCAAATATTTCATCTTTCTAAGTTAGGCAGGAAATAAAAGCTAAAGCTGTAGTTGCTGCTGTTGCTTTTATCATCCAGTTGATTTGCTTGCTGCCGATAGCTGTATGTGCCAAAAAACCTTTTGGCTGCTTCTAAAAGACAAAAGAGGCTGGATATTGTACACTTTCATCTTTAAACACTGCTGGCAGAGGCAGCATTGCACAAGCTGTGCTAGGTAGCCATCTTCAGGAGTGTCCACTGGTGTCTTTTGCTAAAACAAGCCAACTAAATCTATGTGCAGGAATTAGATAGCCTGGGCAGGCATTCATGGATCACCAAAGCTAGCAGCCAGAGAACACAGTGATGGTCTTACAGTATTACCCTGTTCCTCAACATGACCTGCTGCACACCCACCTTGCACTGCACACAGATTCACAGGCAAGAGAGAGTGGAGAAGGCAAGTCCTGCCCCACTACTCCAGCCAGCCAGCATGAGCTCTGGTGCCTGATCAACAGCCCTCTGTGACTGCAGAGTACCTCACCAGCATTATCCCAGCAAAGCTACTGCCAAGCATCCCACAGCTGGATTAATAGTTAAGCAGCACCATTTGCACAGAGGCAATGTTTGTAGTGTGGCCTTCTTCATTCCTGTTAAATATAGCCCCAGATTTACTAGTATTTCCCTTTACCTAGTTCTCATCAGAGGGCTGGCGGTTTTCTAGCTGAAATATTTCTGTGAAGTCAGAGAACACTGACTGATGGCTTTCAGAAATTATTCTGTATTTTCCAAGAGTAAAGAAAATGATTAGAAGGATGGAGCACCTCTCCTATGAGGAAAAGCTGAGAGAATTGGAGTTGTTCAGCCTGGAAAAGAGAAGGCTCTGGGGAGACCTTATGTCAGCCTTTCAGATCTTACAATTGGCCTACAAGAAAGATAGGGAGAGACTTTTTTGCAAGGCTTGTTGTGGTACGATGAGGGCTAATGATTTTAAACTAAAAGAACGAGATTCAGGCTGGATGTGAGGAAATCATTTATCATTTATAATGAGGTGTTGGATGTGCCATTCCTGGAGACATTCAAGGCCAGGCTGAATGTGGTTCTGGGCACCCTGATCTAGTTGAGGATGTCTCTACTTATTGCAGGGGGTTGGACTGGATGACCTTTGAAGATCCCTTCCAACCCAAACTATTCGGATTCTATGATTCTATGAAAATGATCGGAACCCTGTTCTAACTCTGGTTAAATGATAAGAGCAAGTTCTTTCTGCACAGAATCATATTTTTTGTATTGAATAAACCACAAGACCTCCACTTCCCGTCTGAACCAGACCAAGAAGAGAATATTACTGCATAGCAGTGGTACAACACACACACATCCTCCATATAACACTAATAATTATCTGGAAAGACAATGCTGCAAGAATGTGACTTGTTTAAGAATCAGACACCCACCATGGCATTTGAGATGGTTTTTTCCATCCCCCCTCAAAGCTCAGCTCCAGCAGCTTCTTCTAACAAAACAAAAAAACAAACAAAGGTCTGAAATTGCATCAAAAGACCAGGTATGCATTGAGATATTGAGTTTCCAGCCCATTTATCCCTAGATTGATTTAGGAGCCCCTCTCCAGTTTTGTAAATCAATTGATTTACAAAAGCAGCCTGTCTGTTTATAGACTTCTAGCCTCATTTCACATTAAGAGTGATTTTAGACTGATCTGGCATGTTTACTGCCCCTTTCCTCAGGGAACTGCAAATGTACTTAATGTGAACTAGATTACACCATTCCTCTTGACCACCAGAGCCTCTGCCTCTCTGCAGGGCATCCTCCAGTAGCCTGCTTGAGGGCTGACAACATCAGTTGTCAGATTGCTGGTGAAATATTTTCTCTGCGACTGCTAGCCACTGCCAGTTGATAAAATGGAGGAAAACAGACTGAAAGCTGTCACAGCAAGAGTCAAGTGGTTCTATTTATTTTCATGTTAATAGACCACTGTTATTGATGATGCTGGAGGGGAGCAGCTAATACTTTCTATGCAATAGTCCATGGCTGTGAGACTTTATTGTCAAGCTCCTTTTGATTACATTTAACAGGAGCCAGTAGGAAGAAATGAGTGCTGCACAGGGTGCAAGATCCTCACTGATCATAGTTTGAAGCTTCTTTCAAGACAAGTTTGCCTCTGTAAAAACACCTGTAGCATGGGGAACAAACAAGAGAAATTAGAGAAGTGTGCACGTCTACGGGGATATGATATTATTGGTATAACAGAAACATGATGGGATGTCTCCTACGACTAGAGTGTTAGAATGGAAAGTTACAGGCTCTTTAAAAAGACAGGCCCAGCAGGTGGTGAGGGGGAGTTGCCCTTTGTGTTAGGGATAGGCTGGAGAGTATGGAACTCTGTCTGGGGACAGGTGAGCAGTCAATAGAGAGTTTGTGGGTCAGGGTTAGAGGAAAAACAGCAATGGGAGACATTACTGTGGGGATCTGTTACAGACCGCTTGATCAAGAGGACTCCGTGGATGAAGCACTCTATAGGCAGATTGGAAAAGCCTCACGCTCACAGGCCCCTGTCCTCATGGGTGACTTCAACAGCTCTGACATCTGTTGGAGGGATATTATGGCCTGGCACAAGCAATCCAGGAGGTTCCTCGGTTGTGTGGAAGACAACTTCCTTCTGCAAGTAATAGAGGAGCTGACAAGGAGAGGTGCCATGCTTGACCTCGTGCTCACCAACAGGGAAGTTGGAAATGTGACGCTCCAGGGCAGCCTTGGATGCAGCGATCACGAGATGGTCGAATTTGAGATTCTCAGGACAGTGAGAAGAGCGTGCAGCAAGCTCACTGCCCTGGACTTCAAGAGAGCAGACTTTGGCCTCTTCAGGAACCTGCTTAGTAAGGTTCCATGGGATATAGCCCTAGAGGGCAGGGGGGCTCAAGAATGTTGGTTGATATTCAAGGATCACCTGCTACAAGCTCAGGAGTGTTGCATCCCAACTATAAGGAAGTGCAGCAGGAGGGCCAGGAGACCTCCTTGGATGGATAAGGAGCTGCTGAGGAAACTTCAAAGGAAAAAAGAGGCTTATAAAAGGTGGAAGCAAGGACAGGTGGCTTGGAAGAATACAGGGTTGTTGTCCGGGAACCTAGGGACCAGGTTACGAAAGCTAAGGACCAGTTAGAATTAAATATGGCTAGGGATATTAAGTATAACAGGAAGGGATTCTATAGTTACATTGCAAATAAAAGACAGGCTAGGGACAACATGGGCCCTCTCCTGAAGCTATCAGAAGAACTGGCTACCCTGGATTTGGAGAAGGCTGAGGTTCTTAGTGACTTCTTTGCCTCGGTCTTCACTGGCAAAGGCTCTGACCACACCACCCAAGTCCTGGAAGGCAGATGCAGGGGCTGTGAGAATGAAGACCTTGGGACCACTGTAAGAGAGGATCTGGTTCGAGACCATCTTAAAAACCTGAACACACACAAGTACATGGGACCTGATGAAAACCATCTGCAGGTCATGAAGGAAGCCACTGTCCATCATATTTGAAAAATCATGGCAGTCAGGTGAAGTTTCCAACGACTGGAAAAAGGGAAATATAACCCCCATTTTCAAGAAGGGAAAATGGATGACCCGGGCAATTACAGACCAGTCAGTCTCACCTCTGTGCCTGGCAAAATCTTGGAGCAGATTCTCCTGGAAGGCATGCTAAGGCACATGAAAAACAACAAAGTGCTTGGTGACAGCCAGCATGGCTTCACTAAGGGGAAATCCTGCCTGACCAATGTGGTGGCCTTCTATGATGGGGCTACAGAACTGATGGACAGGGGTAGAGCTGTTTATGTCAACTACCTGGATTTGTGCAAAGCGTTCAACACTGTCCCACACGACATCCTTGTCTCTAAATTAGAGAGACATCAATTTGATGGATGGACCACTCAGTGGATAAAGAACTGGCTGGATGGCAGCACGCAGAGTTGTGTTCAATGGCTCAGTGTCCAGCTGGAGACCAGTAATGAGTGGTGTCCCTCAGGGATTGGTGTTGGGACCGGTCTTGTTCAACATCTTTGTCAGTGACATGGACAGTGGGATTGAGTGTGCCCTCAGCAAGTTTGCCGATGACACCAAGCTGTGTGGTTCGGTTGATACGCTGGAGGGAAGGAATGCCATCCAGAGGGACCTTGACATGCTTGTGAGGTGGGCTGATGCCAACCTCATGAAGTTTAACCATGCCAAGTGCAAGGTACTACACCTTGGTCGAAGCAATCCCAGACACAGCTACAGGCTGGGCAGAGAAGAGATTCAGAGCAGCCCTGCAGAGAAGGGCTTGGGGGTGTTGGTTGATGAGAAAATGAACACGATCCGGTAGTATGCGCTTGCAGCCCAGAAAGCCGAGAAAGCCAACCGTATCCTGGGCTGCATCAAAAGGAGCGTGACCAGCAGGTCAAAGGAGGTGATCCTGCCCCTCTGCTCTTGTGAGACCTCACCTGGAGTATTGTGTGCAGTTCTGGTGTCCTCAACATAAAAAGGACATGGAACTGTTGGAACAAGTCCAGAGGAGGGCCACGAGGATGATCAAGGGACTGGAGCACCTCCCATATGAAGAAAGGCTGAGAAAGTTGGGGCTGTTCAGCCTGGAGAAGAGAAGGCTGCGTGAAGACCTCATAGCAGCCTTCCAGTATCTGAAGGGGGCCTATAGGGATGTTGGGGAGGGACTCTTTGTTAGGGATTGTAGTGATAGGACAAAGGGTAATGGGTTAAAACTTAAACAGGGGAAGTTTAGATTGGATTTAAGGAAGAAGTTTTTTACTGTGAGGGTGGTGAGGCACTGGAATAGGTTGTCCAGAGATGTTGTGAATGCTCCATCCTTGGCAGTGTTCAAGGTCAGATTGGACAGAGCCTTGGGTGACACGGTTTAGTGGAAGGTGTCCCTGTTCATGCTAGGGGAGTTGGAACTAGATGATTTTAAGGTCCTTTCCAACCTTAACTATTCTATGATTCTGTAATTACCTGTTTCCGCTTATACCCTTCCTCCATGAAAACTGGAGGGAGGAGATCAAATTGTATCCCTGAAAAGAATGATCAGAGCCCTCATTTGGGGAGCAAAATGAAATTAATTAAAAAAAAAGAGTCTTTAAAAGAAATAAAAAGAGCAGATCTAAGGATTAGTCTGTGACTGAGAAGCCATTCAGGTGACAGCAGCTAGGATGTGACCTTGTGGTTGATGTGAAACTCACTCAATCTTCAATTCTGTAGCCCTAATGTGATTTCAGGATGTTAGGAGTAGAAAGGCTGCAGCTGGTGCTCTTAATGCTGAGTTACGTGCCCCTGACTGAGAAGCAACAGCAACTTGTTCCAGTCACCAGCTTCAGTCACTGATAATGGCAGAGCAGTAACAACTACCATTAAGGTAGCACAGCTGTGCCTACCTCTGCCCACGGTTCAACTTCATGATCTCTATGCAGTCTGAAGTCGTCCTCTGCCTCCAGCAAAACAACTGCTGATGCCTTTTCTAGGGAGGAGACGGAGCATCTTTCCATTTTTAACAGCCCTGGGTTTATTGACCAAGTTCTGCCCTTAGTTGCAAATCAATGTTGACTGAGACTGTTCCACCAAATTCAGCATGCTTCCTTGACCTGTGCCTTTTAAACTTTAAAGGCTGCTCTGTGTTGCTTAGAGAAGCAGTTAAGGTAAGCAGGCAGTGTATGTGGAACATCAATACCTGATCAGGCATTTACAGAGGAAGGTAACAAGGCTTATCCTTGGCTCTTGTGGAAATTTATTTCACAGTCAGAACAGCCCCAGGAAAGTCCTCTGCCTCCCACACAGCATTACTATAATAGAAGGTTTCTTGTACCAGGGAAATGTTTTTTCTGTGATTATCCTCATCCTAAAGCTTTATGCAAACATTTAAAAATAGTTTTTACTGTTCCCACGATAAGAACAAGGTCTTCAATCCAACTTCTTTTCTTTGGAAAGCCATTGAGAAGAAACAGGAGAGATTTGAGGTGATTTAAAAACATTTGGTTTCAGCAAACTGTGCAGCAGTGCTTTCTGCTGGCTAAGGCTTCCTAAATGTGCTTTGCAGTATGTCATATGTCTCTTAAATGAGTCAGCTTAACTGAGGACAATTTTGTATCCATTAGGTTGAAGACAAGCAGCAGAAAACTCGTTTTATTAAGGCTGAGAAAGAACTGTATTGTTTAAGGCACCTTCACATGTTGCCTTCCTCGGTAACTCGTGATAAACAGCTATGGGAGGAGAGAGGGAATGGTAACATGACAGCTGATATCAGCCATGGCTTTCACAGACTTCAAAAGCTGACATTCAGCTATAGCCTTCATCTATTCCCCTCACAGTTTCACACAAGTTTTGAGAGACTTGTGGAGAAAAAAGGAGATTTACAGAATATGGCAGTAGGAAGAAGACAAGGTCTAGTGGCAGACATTCCTTTCTTAACCTTTTGGGGACCCCCACGAAGAATCTATCAGATTTTAGTACACTTCTCAAGGCCTTACTGTTTTTCTGTGGTCTGCAGAGAGGTCTAAGAATTGAGGATCAGTTCCTGCCTAGCATCTATTACCAACAGGGGACCATCCATCACTGACTTTAAAATTATTTCCATTCCTTGTCATGACCTGAATCCATGTTGTGACTGATCTAAAGTGTTACCTTCAATTAGAGAAAGTTGCAACAGTCTTAGCATTTTCTTCATGATTGCTGGAATGGGAGGTTTGCTATCCCATAGCAGTGCTAGGTGGCATTTCTTCAGTGTTGGTCCTGCTATGATGTATTAGCAAATAGAATAGGAAAGTTCTCCCCAAATGATGTGGTGCTTATTTTAATCAAATGTCACAGTAGTTCTTCATGATTCTCATATTCGTTAAAAGATCATGGAACAGAGTCACAAGGTTTGGGTTAAGGTGGCATTAAGATAGTCTTTCATCATAGCACATCACACATGGCCTTTCTTTTCTCACAGTGTTTTGTGCCTTTGGAAGACTTTAGGACCAGTTCCTTTTCGGAGTAAAATGCAATTAAGAAATATGTTGATGCTTAACATTTGCAATCTGAAGTATTCGATTGGAAATTTTAAGCCAAAGGTTCTATTTAAGCAAAATAAAAAATAAAAAATGCTGATTCTGTTTATAAGCCTTCTAGGCTATCATCAGCTTTGTTCAAAGAACTAGTGCTGAACAGCCTGGAGAAACACTATATCACATGGAAATGCCAATGAACAACAAAGAGGGAGTCAGTGAGGTGCAATAATACATTTAAAAATCAACATAAAGCACGACCAAAGCACTTCATGCAAGCTAAATTAACCATTACAACACTAATGCACACTGCATTGTTAAGTTTGAATTACAATAAGACTTATTTAGGTCTGGCAAAAAACTGCTCTGTGCAGTCAATGAGACAGGAAAAGGACAAAAGAAATGTTAATCCACAGAACTACTGAGCAGCCTCATTTCAGTGTAACAAACATTGGAGCTCACAGAGCTTTATTAGCCCTAGTCAAGATGAAAAAGGCCAGAAATTGTGGAAATGAAATTCCACCATACATCATTATAGAAACATAGTAATAGGTTATTTTCAGAATTTCTGGGACACTACAGAACTGCTGAGGCCTCAATGGGTCTGACAACTGCTGACTGAAGGTACTGCAGTTCTCATCCATTTTATTTTGGAAAGACATAATCTGGTCAGTGTGGCAGTCAAAAAGAGGACAGTGAGTCTGACAAGGACTTAATTCAGCAGCTGGCCCTGCTCACAAAGTACACGTGAGATATATGTGTACATGGGAGACGCAGGGAGAAAATAAATTAATTCCTTTATTAAATGTAGCAAAAAAAAAAAAAAAAGCTTCCCTTCCAAAAAGAAAAAGCAGTGGAGGAAGTGGATACATTTAATAAATATTTCTGTTTGATTTTTGTTTCATTGCAGAAGTAAATTTTACAGTGTGAAGTTACATTCAACATTACATAGAGTGCGTTCTGAAATAAAACAATGAAAAAGAAAACACAATATTTTTTATTTACAAGTTCCGAAAAGGAAATGTTTTGGATTTTTATAACATGCTTCCACTATTCCCTTACAAAATCTTTGTGCTTCATCAGGGCAGGTGAAAAGTGGGGTTTTTCTTATGTGGCAGCTAATGTTGCAGGTTGAAAATTCCTGATGTTCTGTCAGGATTTTGTTAAAACTGAACAATTTTCAAGAAATATTTGATATTTATGTAACTTAATATTCCAGTAGAGAAAGTGCTCCATGGAAAATTTTCTAGTAAGCTTCAAGAAATGTCTTGTGGCATGCAAAAAGATGCTTTTGTTGAAGAACACTGTTAGAAGAACTACTTTATAAAAGTAAAAAAGCCTATGCTTCTGCAGCTCTGCTCTTCCTCTGTTCCAAGCATGTTTCAACTGAAGAACTTTGTCGTCTTACACAGAACCCTCCTCATTCTGCATAAGGCAGAAAGTGTTTTGCAACAAGCCATCATACTTTATTTTTGATATCTGAGGTTTGTTACCCCACACTATCCTGAGAACATCATCAATAAAAAGATATTCTTGGTAGCCATCTATACTGGTACTGGTCAGCTCTTTTAAAACATTCATCAGCAGGATGTATATCATCCCCATTTTTTGGAAAAGAGCTAGTGATTCTAAGAGCTCTTTCTAATGTGCAGTGTAAAATCTGATATTTCACATAGTTCAGATAACCTCATTGACAGCTAAGAGGAAAGTTAGTAAGTTATCAAACACTGTTAATCCTTTTGGATGGACACTCCCATCCATCCACATTTAAAAAGGACAAGCTCCACTAGCCACTTTTTCTCCTTAACAAACATGTTTACAAAACCCATAGAGCAAGATGGTGAAAGTGGTTTTACATGCAGAGGAACATATGTCTTCTGATGGTGTCATGCAGCAAGACAACAGCTCACAGAAGATGGTTTCAAGTTTCTGAACAGGTCGGTGCCGGGATGGTATTGCTGCTAACTGAACGTGCCAGTCAGGATCAGAGCTGAGTCTTTCATGTTATAGTAAACCCAGACTGCACCCCGGCAGAATGACCTCATTAACCTCATGACTCTTGATCTCTCAATTATGTCCAACTCTCCACTCACAGAAGAATTTGGGACAAGTCTGTCTCCAACAGGAATTTATTTATTTCCATAAATGATCTATTTACATTGACTTGGAGGTCAGAATCTTTTTTTAAAGATAGTTACACTGAGTAGGGATTATCTATTCTTTTGAGATGCTGTAATGGTCTAATAATACAGATGAGGGACAAACAGTGCTGTAGAAAGATATTTAACATGTGAATTCATTTGCCATCTGGAATTTCAGCAAGAAAACTGAAAATTGTGAGAAATGTGGAAAGTGACACTTGAGATTTACTGCACTCATGCAGTTACATGAACTAGTCCTGACAAGACTATGAAAATTCCCTTGTTCAGAAGTCATATGAAGTTTAGAGAACAGCTAGACTGTACTGGGAACATACTGAGCATGAAGATGAATAGGCAGCACCAGTGTGGAAAGAGAGGGAGGTCAAAGCTCCATGCTTCCACAGATGTTATCAGGTCATTAATGGGAGAATATTTCTGTTTTTTTCCAGTAAAAAGGCTGGGCCTCAATGTTGGTGTCCTAATTCTATCATTATTTCTTCTGCAACCACTGATGTCATGGTTAAAGTAAAACCAGGCACAAGAACCATTGCTGCTTGTTCTGTCCTAGAGTCACAAAGGATGCAAAACTTCCAAGGAAAAATCAGGGGTGAATTTGGCAGAGAAGCATGCTGGTTATTTCAAAGTTCACACACTTCCTAGGAATTCTGTTCAAATGAAGTAACTGCATCTTCATTACAGAAGTACCCGAGCAACCTTGGATCAAGAACTTAATTTTGATGAAAGATTCAAGTCCTCATAGAGTTAGGCATGTATTTAAATGTACAACGGAAAATGCTTAGGATTATCCATGACAGTGAAGATAGACAAATTACATTTTTGTTAGGATGGAGAGGGCAGGAGCTAACTCATATCCTCCAAAGATATCTCCAAAGTAACTCACGATACATTGATTCTCAGTGTCACCAGGATACTTTTTAAACTGTTGCTACTGTTATTCTCAAACAAGTTAAACTTAGAAGTTTGCAAATTAACTGGAAGAACGCTTTCCTAAAACTGATATAGTGAAATGTACCAGGTCCTCAATAGGGAAAATCAATCTAGCACTCAAGAAAACATTGATCATATATTCAGATTTCAGTGATCATGCAATGCTTATTTACCCTTCTGTTAGCGTGTGATATGTGCATTCATCACTGCCATAATTTAATTCTGCATCTCTAACCTGGGCGACCATAAACTTTTTTCAGTGGCGAATTCCATTCTGTGCCCTTCATCCTGACGTTTGCCCATGCTTCTCTGCATCTTCCAGTCCTCATATGAGCTTGTTTGTAAGTCAGTTGAAATACAAGGTAATATTCTGATGGGCCATCACTCTTCATTAGGTAAAATAATGACCACTTCTTTTGCCAGTATGCTCATTGGTGTTGTAGGAACAGCAAGCCTTAATCAGTAGCAATAGATATCAGAATCATACCCTTTCAGATTTCCATAGATTTGAACTGCTTTCTGTACTAACCATGAAATATGCATAAAGTCATTCAGTGTAGTTTGCATGTGGAAAAAATGAGAGCTACAGAGCTTTGAGTTGTGTTTAACACTGAGATTTCCTAAAAGTACTGTTTTGCAGCTGGACTTTTGTCTCTGGTCTATTTTTAGTAAATGTCAAGGAACTATCCCAAACTAGAGGCAAAAGTACAAACATGGAAGGTGCAATGGCTCAGTACAATTGTTTACTGAAGACTAGATTAAATTATGTTCAGTCATAGAAATCAAATCTACCTTTAGAATGGCTTCTGTATTCTTAGCCTACTTTATTTATTGTTAAATATTTTTCCTGGTAACCTGCTCAGAATCAAAAATCCTTACTAATAACCAACAGAAAAGATCTTCCTCACCTTTACCTCCACAGCTGGCCAGTTGTTGTGGCCCTGGATGCCTGACTTTTCCCATGACACTCTTGTAAGACCATCAGCACCTGGTACCATGAACTTGGCACCATACCCGGTACTCAGCCTTGTTGGCCTGGTTGCAGTCTCACCTGCACAGCACAGTACAACACAGGCAGGACACATGTGCAGCACCAGTAGGGAGGAACTGCATCTCTCTGACTCTGTGGTTCATGAAGGAGCAACACAGGGGAAATCGATAACAGAGGTGGAGGGGTAAAGTGTTCATCACAGCACAAGGCCTCCATCACATATTTCCATTGTGATCACATGAGAAAGTGACTTTGAAGGCTCATAACCAGCACCTCAAAAATAATGACAATGAGAAATGTTCTTCCTACATCCAACTATTTTTATTGTACTTTTAATGTACACACAGCAGTTATATTTCCTGTTAGGGATTTTTCCTAAACTGGTTGCCAAATGTGTGGAATATTGTAGCCCTAGGGCTCAGCTAAACTTTGCCCTTTTTATTATTCAACTCACAAAATAGGAGAGCTCTTAAAGATGGCTTGAATGTACATACCCCAGCGCAGTGTGTTACCTGGTGCGAGCCTTTGCCTGTGGATTCCACTCACTGAAATGCATCTCATGTGCTTCCCAGTGGGCTTCAAAGTGTATGACAAAAGTCTTTTATCTTTATTACCTCTTTCCTACCATTCAAAATCTCCCAATTGCTTTTTCTTTCTTTCCTGAGTAATGATGGAGCTTTATAAAAAGCTATGTGAAGAGAAATACCAAGAGAGAAATAAAGATAAATATTGATATAATGCAGCAATTTAAGAAAAATAAAATAAAATTTATTGGCACTCATCAGGCTATGAAAAGAGCAAAATTAGATTACTTACACCTGACTTAAGTTTCTGATATTGCTATTATATTGGAAAATCTGTTAAGCCCTGAGGGCCAGATCTATTGAATTCTGCCACAAACCTTAACAGGCTTTACAGAGCGAAAAAGACAAATATGGTAGCCCCAAAATTACCAAATCCAATCAAGTGATGTGACCATGATAACATTCATCAAACATATTGTGCTTCTACTTTCTCTTTAAGATAAGAGTTAGAAAAGCTGAGGAAGCAATCTGGTAAATAATACTGAATTTATTATAGTTCAGAAATGTCCCACTCCTAATCGTCTCCTGAGATATACAACACTGCATTAAGTCAGCAGTGACTAGCAACGAATGGAATGATCTAGAAAGGTCCAGTCCAGTGAGAGCTAGAAACAGTTTATCTGCCTGAAAAGCAAAACATAACAAGACCAGTCATGCGTTTTAAAAAATCAAAAGCCACTCTTGAAAATGCATCACCTTCTCATATTTTCTGTGCACAAATGGATGATGTCACTTCTGAGGAAAGCTGATTTGGTTCTGTTAAGAAATAGGAGTGGGGATTTGATTTATCTTTTCAAATCTCTATTAATAAACTGATCTATTATTTAAATCACTAAATCATTCACTGGATTAATAAGCATACCTGTCCATGTGCTTCAGCAGTGCATGAGGAACTCACGCAATTAGCATGCTAAACTGACAAGAAAATGGAACTGATTTACCTGTCACACCCCTCCCGGAACAGTTCGTTCCAGTTTGGGTGATGCTACCACCAATCAGATATCTTTGGATTCAAGAGGAAATCGTATCTTGCTCTCATATTGAAAATCAAATGACGGATGGTTTAAAATAATACCTGTGGGGTACTATGCCCTCAAGATCCCACTCCTCTGCTCTCCCCTCCTTCTTACAAAGAATTACAAAATCTTAATCATGGCCCATTAATAACTTTTACGTAATGTAAGAAATAATGCAAATGTCTGAAGAATAGTTTAAAAATGAGGTAGCCATGTAACTTAATCTAACATGTTTTTGAAGTCTTTGATCAAAGACTAACCCCAAGAGAGCCTTGGGAATCTCAGCTCTAACTTCACTGGCAGTTCAAGCCCAGTTGTGAGCCATGGAAATAGCCACACAACAGTGTACATACCACCTGGTCTCCCGGCAATTCTCGTCACTCATTTCTTGACACTTAATGTCAACTGGGCTCGTGGAAGTCACTTCACAGAGCAGCGTTCCTCTTGTGAACTGGCCATGGGACTTTCACGTGGTTGAAGACAAGCAAAGTTTAGGGGTCTACCTCCACTAACAATAACACAGCTGCATGCTGTTAAAGCAGTTGGTGGTTAAGTGAGAACTAATAAATAACGGTATGTCCTGCCTGTTGCAGTGGAATGCGGTGTGGGGGGAGCTGGCAGAGCCGGCAGCACTCGGGAGATTTCATTTGCATTACCTAAAGGTCAAGAATCACAGACACAGTTTACAGCTTCAGTATACTGGTATCACTTTTAAAATGAGATCCCCTGTACTAAGAGAAACACTGTGATGAAACAGTCAAGAGGCTTTCTGCTTTCTACCATGGATATCTCCATGAGCCATAACATGACTTGTTTGAAACAATCCTTTGCATCAGGACCTTTAAGGATAAGTTTCTTTGCCATACCTCTAGAAACCTGTAGTAGATCAATGGTAGGCATCAAAAGCACTATGTATGTTTTATATCCCTTATTGACAGATTCTAAACAAAAATGGTAGGCTGTAAAGATAATACTGGAGAACAAAGTGATGCGCACACAGTAATACTTGGAAGTAAATTAACTTAAAACAGACCGATGATAAAACAAACACTTGTAAATTTATTATACAGTTCTATTCTGTAGTGCTCTCATTAAGCAGAAGACACCATCTCTGAAAGGAAAAATTTTTGGAAAATTGGGAAATTCTTGTTTTGTTTCACATTTGCCACCTTGAAATCTGAGAAACACTGAAAAAGAATAACATGTAGTTAATTCTAACAGGAAAAAAAAGAAAGCCAGAATGAATGGGAACATTGCCTTATTAATACCTGGAAGGTGATGATTTGATAATACCTCATCTCCAGTTTTGAAACATCTCTTTTTATTTTTCTTTACTGTAGATGTTTTAAATACATTTATTATCTATCACATTACATCTAGGTATCTGATTTCAGGCTCCCCTGCTCTGGTATGGCTCCTGTCCGTCTTGTATGCAAAGTTATGTGAAGGCTTTAAATTCCTTGTATCCAATGTTCTGTTAAGGAACAGGTTTCAGTAGCAGACAATAATGGTATATTCTTAAAGATATAAAACTGTGTCTTGGTAAACTGCAAACTAAGATACGTCAGCAAGTTGGAACTGCAAAATTAAATTGCTTATAATAAATAGTTTTCTTATCAGGGAAAGAAAAACATTGACTACAGAAAGATATGATCAATATAAACTTGAATAGCAACATATTTGTAGGTATATTTTAAAGGCTATGTTGTTCTCATGATCTTCAGAAATTCCCTCATAATGCAAGTAGAACTGAGCACCTAAGGCAAATGATTTCCTGCAAATGTTTGCTTACACTTTTAAATGAAATTGCCTCATTATCGTTTGTTATTTGTTGCTGTTCATTCCCCAGATATTCAGATAAAAGATGTATTTATGCTTGAAGATACAATGGAACTAAAAGGATCTGAGCTTACCTCTGTTTTCTTTTCCTGTATAAATTTGATTAAACTGCATGAATTTCTTGCAGACATCTAACACCCAAGGAAAAGAGTGGGCACTACATGAAAGGTAGAAAGAGAGTGCCAAAGTGCTTTAAGGCTCTACAACCTAATCATAGTTTTCTTATTCTGTAAAGTGAAGACAAATTTAGGAGAGTAAAATATTAAAACCAGCAAAGTGTTCTGTCACTTCAGTAGCAGGACTTGTACAGGAACTTCATTATACATAGAAGTATCTCTGCATCATGAGCTGTTTCTCTCTGCTTCACAAGCAAGATCTCTCTACCAGACTGCAATGAAATTCATGCTGAATTCTCATCTTCAGCCTGTTCAGATTCTATGGGCTGCTTTCCATTATTTGGCTGGCTTACATTCAAGTGCATCTCACCTAGAGTGAGAGAAGCTCTGGGGCTCTGCTCTACAATACGTTAACCACAGCTGCTGCTACTGAACAGTGGGTCTTCCCTTTCTCTGTACTGTACTCCCACAAGTAACAGCCTTTCAACCCTAGTTCTGACTATCGTTTTCTTGGCAGTTTCTTCACAAAGTGGAGCTCTCATGATAGGTAATGTATAAGCACTGATCTCTCATATAGTTGAATACTGAAATGGCACATAATGAAATGCAGATTCAAGATTCCCTGTTAATTACACAGGGATAGTTTTGTCAGTGCAACAGAATTTCAGAAATAAAAAACCCCAAACTATGGCTATATATAGGATACAGACATAAGAAACTGCACGAATGAATGCGTAGACTGCTTCCTCTTAGCAGCTAGAGAGGATCCAGTCCAAAAGCATGGCAGCAATCCATTTCTTAGAATGAGGACACTTGGATTGTGTGTGAAACTGCATGCCGAATTGCTCATTACTGTTAGAAATCATATATTTGACATGAACTCTAAAAATACGGAAATCCAGAGCTCTAAACCTTTGCCCAGGTTTTCTGTGATCCCCAGCAATGTCTGATGTTCTGACACAACGTACTTTAACAATGACTCTGTGAAAAGAAAATTCAGTCCTGAGGTTCCTATTGAGAATAGCAGCTGGTCATACTTTACCATAAAACACAGCTTGTTCTTGTTATTCATCACTAACCCTGAGGAGGAAGACAGCACCTTTCTTACTTTTGCAATTGGCTGAAAATTAAATTCCTTGTTTTAAGGCATCGAAAACATCGAAGAGCTTATATGTCAATGCCTGACAAGGTAAAGGAATGGATGAAGACTACAGTCCTGCTTTTAAAATTAAACATCCATAGATTAAAAAAAAACAACCAACCAAAAAAAAAAAAAAAAAAACAAAAAAACACCAAAAAAACCCAACCTATGGCAAACTGGTCTCCCAGAGATTTTTAAATGGTGAAACAATTATATAGAGAATAACCCATCCAAGGGAGAAAACAAACAAACCAACCAACCCCCAAAAAAAATATCCCAGCTTTTAAGACTGACATTGGTATCCTCTTAGCAGCTCCTTCAAAACTTTGAATCCCGGAAATCTGAGGTATCAAGTGAAATGCAGCAATCCAAAAGCAGCAACAAGGTCCTAGGAACATGTGCAGACTTGTCTCAGGGTGTTGAAGGGACTAAATGCCAGAAATGTTGGCAGCCAAGAGCAAAGAAAGGGAGTTTACGACTTTACACTTAAATGTTGAGCCTGCTCATCTATTTACTTTCTCCAACTGCTATTTCTCCTATGAACCCTCTGCAAGAAATGGTCGCTCAAGTCTGACTTCAAGCACAGTTTTTGAACTTCGGAAAGCCCATGGCAGTCACTCTCACCAAGCCTTGCTGTACATTGGAGTACACCTTGTGATCTTGCAAGATATGAAAGACACATAGAAAGACACATATGTAATGTGGTCCAGGCTCAATGTAAAGTGCACCTGTGCTCTAAAGGCTGGCTATTGGCTTTTAGAAGTGCTAGTAGGGAGATTAGGCACAGAAAGGTAGGTGTAGTCTTGGCCTGTTACTCCACTAAGAATAAAAATTAAAACCCATGAAGTAATAAATTCTACTCTTACTGCTGTAAAACATTTGTAAAGTAAGCAACCCTTAAAGTATGAATTTGACTGAATGACTCAGATATTATTTATACTTTTCTTACGATTAACTTTTTGCTGGCAACATCACCATATAAAATAAGGCACCATTCAACACAGTCAAGGCAACATCATTGCACACCCTAAAATTAAGCATCTTAAATTTAGTTATCCTTGGAACAATTACATTTAAGTTTCACTGGCACTTTGGACAGTCTGTGATGTTATAACTTTAGCTTAAAATAGTGACCAATTTTAAACTAAACATTTGCTTAACATGTTGTCATGCAACATGGATATAATAGTAGTTTGGTTCTGTAACCTTGGCGGTTTTCATTAGTCTGTAACTTTTCACTGTCATTTATCTAAACTATGCAAGTATTAATTCTATTGACTATGACCAGTACACCAAGGCCAAGTCCATTAGGGACAAAAGGTTTCTTTATTAACAAGTTCTTTGAAATGCATTGTAATTTCCAAGCATTTCTTGGGAATGCAATTCTTTTCTAGTGCCATGAATTTTAATACAACTACTTGCAAAGATGGTATGAGAGCAAAAGCGTCCAAGAGCCTCAACAGTAATTACAGCAATAAACCTATGTCGTGGTTTAGGCCCAGGCTGTAAGTCAGCCATGCGGCCCTCTCATTCACTCCCCACCTTTCTTCCACCCCACCTCTCCCACCGCTCCCGGAGGGAGAGGGAGGAGAATAGACAGAATGTAACTCCCATGGGTTAAGATAAGAACAGTTTAGTAGCTAAGGTATAACACAGATCACTGCTGATACCACCAATGATAATAATGATAAGGGAAATAACAAGGGGAGAGAATACGATACCACCTGTCCATACCCAGCCAGACCGAGCAGTGAACCAGCCCTTCCGGGTAACTCTGTTGCATCCTGGGCATGACGTGCTGTGGTATGGAATACCTCTTTGGCTAGTTTGGGTCAGGTGTCCTGTCTCTGCTTCCTCCTGGCTTCCCCTCCTCCCTGGCAGAGCATGAGACTCAGAAAGTCCTTGATCAGACTAAACATTTGAGCAGTAACTAAAAACATCGGTGTTATCAGCGCTGTTCCCAGGCTGAAAGTCAAAAACACAGCACTGCATCACATACTAAGAAGGAGAAAAAAATGACTGCTACTGCTGAACCCAGAACAACCTAGTAGAGGCCTCTGTAACATGGGCACTTAGAAGCAATTTTGATTTGACAAATTACATTAAATTATTCTTAATTCTTTTTTTACAGAGGAGTAGAAGGCTTTGGAAGATCACAGAATTGGTTAGGTTGGAAAGGACTTCTGAAGGTCATGTTGTCCAACCCAAAAGATGAGCAAGAGCAGCAGGTGCTATACATCTTGATAATGGTAAGGGGGTTTGTATTTTTGTATTTTTGTATGCAAAATTCATTGGATTATTCCAAAATTAAGTGGAAAGACACACAAAAATAAGTAGCAATATTTCTCTATCAAAATAATGTTTATTGACTGAGTCTACTTTATACTTACCTCCTATTTAGATTTGTGATTCCAAAAGTCCAAACACTGGAACAGGATTAAAAATCAAATTGGTAATGAGAAATTGAAAATGTACCTGAACAATTTAACAACCAAACAGATGGTTACAGGGGAATGAATAGTCAGCTCTGTGAATACAGCCAGTCATTTAGCAGGAAAGGTTGGAAATCTGGAGGCTTGCAGGTAGAATATGAACACGGAGGAAAACATACAAGACATCTGTTTCTTTTCCGCACCATGCACAAGTTTAAACCGGAATACCATTCCCATTTTGGGCATCACATTTGAAGAAAGATGTGGACTTAGCACAGGGAGCCCAGAAACTAGTGAAATAATTATTAGGGATCATGAAAGAAGATGAAAAGTTAGGACGAAGGAGGGTCATTCAGAAGATTGACGAATACAGCACTCTTCACAAAGAAAGGCTGCCTCAGAAAGCATGGGATATGTTTGTTCTCAGTGGTGACAGAGGCTTAAAGTGCGATGACAGAGGTGGAGGTTAGGCCTCAGAAACGGTTTCATTAAGCCAGTTAACCACTGGAATAGACTGCCTGTATCGAGTCTTTAAACAGGTAAACCAGGAACCTGAGCACATTCAGATGGAACTGATCCTACCTTACAACAGGGTTTCCTATTGGCCTTACACTCTACCACTGTCCTTCCACAGTCACTGAAGTTTCACTGCACTCCTTCTCTGGCCTCACCTCTTACCTCTGCATTTAGCTTTCAGCTCATTCTGAAAGCCTTGGCCACCCTTATACTCAAGAAGTCACAGGGAATGATATAACGAGCTGATGTCATACTCCTGTCTGCATGTGCGTTATTTTCATCTTTCATTTGCATCTTCCTTGTATATTAAGAAACATACACCATCCTGTGTGCATGTATGTATGCACATGTGTGCTTTTTAAACCCAAGAAACTCCCATTCCTGATTAACCGTAAAATACCACCAAAATAAACCTTTGGTAACACAAGCTTCTTAATCAAGTTGCATCAGTATACCTCACAATGCCATTTCACAGTTATGATGCCATTAGTAATAGCTGGGATTATACAGTATACAGGGGTGACACATCTTTCTAAAATAAAAGTATGAGTAAACATCTAATAGCAACACTAGCTTAGATTATGTCATCAGTTTTGAAGAGGAAATGACCTCAAAGATTGATGAGGAATTCTGCCTAGAAGTCAAAGATATGACATAGTCTTGTATTACTAAGCAAAAGCTAGATAGGATCTAACCTACTTCAAACAGACCAGCCTTTAGTAGAGAGAAAAGAAAAAGGCAGAGTACCAAAAGCCCATATTTATCTCTGACGTAACACTGACGAAGCCAGGAGAATTCCTTGAAGTTCAGTGTGCCTCAGAGTGCCACATGGCAAGTGCCGCAGGTCATCCTGTAAGCTGCAAGGTATGATGGATGGAAAAAGCAATGCCATTTTCCTTTCCTATTTAGGAAACATTACACTAAGAAATAAGATACCACAGGACCATATTATGATGTGAAAATGTATGAATCAATTCATTAAACTATCGTATACATACTTCAGAAAGTCCTCTGGAATGAAGAAATCACAAAGTTCCTTAAGAAATATGTTTGTTGGTTTTTTTTTCTATACTGTACCTAATAAACATAATTATGCTATAAATAACAAACAAGTAAACAAGTTTTATAGATAACTTTGTTGAAAAGCAGTCTGAAATTAAATGGGCTGTAAATTATTTTTTCAAAATCCTAAACCTGGGAGGTTATTCATCCATCTGATCAAGTCAGACTTTCTATATTTTTATATAATCTTCAGACTAGAGACAGTGGTTCCCTCATCCTTAGCGCTGACACCAAACATGATAGTGCTTCCAGACCCCCTTGAAGGTAGGTTGTAAATAGATAGACATTAATAGATAATGACTGAGAACAGAGCACATAAATACCTTTTAAAAAATTAACAAACCTGGATTTCTTTGGACATACAAGCAATAAGAAGAAATAGCCTGGAAAATGTACCTAAAAAGTTCTCATTCATAGCCTGCTTCTGGTTTTACACTGTGTGATAAGGGCCACTATTTACTTCTGATGACGAGGGGTCTCTACTCTGGCCAAAGTTGTCAGCAACTGACAGCACTTCACATTTAGCAGTTTCAAACACTCTGTTCCGTATCTTTAACCCATGTTCTGCACTTCCAGAAGAATAAGATCCTTGCCAACAAATTGAGAATAGAGCAGTCCCTGGGAAGGGGGACTAAAGAAGCTGTTAATTTCCCACTATTTCCAGCACAGGTCTGTGTCATGCTGTTTACATCATGCATCATTCATCTGCTGTGATGAAATGCAACCCCGCATGTTAAAAAAAGACCTCCGTACCAGAGAGGATACTGTATCTTTGTGAGAAATGTTTCACATATTTTCCATGGGCACAAACTGCCCCAGCTTCTATTTAAATCTCCATAGCTCTCTTCAGAGGGCATTATTCACTTCAGGAAGTTCAGTCAGAAGGTGCTTATCATAAGAAGGGAAAAAGCCAACATGGCAGCAGACAGCGCCATGGCTCCTGAAGGAAAGGCAAGCACCACTCCTGGAAAAAGGGCTGTCCACAAAATCCGAATGGCCAGCATGGTTTTCAGCTTGGCGCAAGGATGGCAGCAGTGGGTATCTGACCACCACGTAAAGCAAGCCCAAGAGCCCTCTGGATGGGTCCCCCCTACGGAAGACTCATCGGCCCAGCCTGTAGAGGAAAGATCCTTTGAAAAATGGCCAATGCCATCTGTCCAGAAGGACCAAGAAAAAGATAATGAAAAATCCTCAACAAAGGAATCAGTAACAATAAGAGAAGCTGAAAAAAACTCAAGGGAATCAGATGAAGCCCTGAAAAAGTTCAGCATTAAAAGCAAAGGGGTGACCAAAACAGTTGTAAGCAAAGCCTATGAACGAGGAGGTGATGTTAGCCTCCTCAGTGGAAGATACGAGAACAACAATAGCAGCTCAGAGATGACCAAGATCAAAGAAGAATCAAATGCTATTGACAGAATTCTTAGTGGCAAATTATCTCCAACCATAAGGAGAAAGTGTTCAAACACGGTTTCAGAGCTGACCAAGGGCTGGAAACAGGTGGAACAAGATGACAGAGAAGGGGCTAAGAAAGAACTGCTGCTTAAGTGTCATGATGACAGCCTGGATGCTGAGGACAGTGGCTATGGAGAAGCAGAGGACAAAATAGAGCCAGAAGACAGTGACCGAGAGCTGATGGTTGTGAGAATTAAACGACCTGTGCCATCTCTGTAAGTAAAATATCTCTGTTACATTATCACAAATGGTCAGCAGCCCCTGAGAGAGGTACAAGCTTCCATGAGGAAGATGGGAGGGAGAGAGGGAGAGGAATGGCAGGAAATGGTCAAAGATAACATATTAGTCTTTAAGAAAATACCCATGAAATATCCCTTCGCATACCCTTGTGCTTAAGTAGTCAGTCAACAACATCTCACTAAAGCCTTGGGTTTTACATGCTATATACATAATAGAGACAGGAAGTTATGTTTGGGAAATGTTAATTATATTTAGTTCTCACACTGGATTTACTGGTTCATCAAAATTGCTACTTACTTCTTGATACTTTAGTCCATATTTCATAGTAACGATTTTTATCTCAGCAAGAGCCTACAGCTATTCGTTTCAGCAAATGTTAAGTCTAAAGCAAATGTTAAGTCTAAACCTGACAAATAATAGTTCCAAATACTTATTCAGTATTTTGCTTAATATAAATTTTAAATATTCCCAGGAGTAATTGTCAGGGAATGTCCAAATTAGTAATTGAAGGAATTAAAGTAGATCTTAACAAAAACTGGATTCACTGCTTCTCTTTGGAAGCTTTCCATAGATTTAGAATTTATGAAGTCAAAGAATGGAAGCTTTCACAGGGCTGGGACCCCAAATGTACATTAGAAAGCATCCAGCCTGTCTCAACATCTGCAGCACTCATTTGAATCATGCTATATGTATAGATCATTTGACAAAAAGAACATTTGAATCATCAATATATTCTTCAAATTCAGTGTCTCTCTTTGGGTATGCTACCATAAGGGGTGTGTGTGGGGGAAGTACATTCATTGAATATGCTGTGGAAGTAGAAGTTCCTGAGATACAGGCTTACTTATGCCTGTAAATTGTGTGAAGAAAAAGGAAGCAGAATCTAATACTTACCTATAGAGTTATTACAGGTTCTATTTTAAATTTTGAATTAAGGAGCAAATAGCATCCAACAATCTTGAGTAATACTTCTCTCAGTAAGAGGCTCCTACTTGAAGACTGCTATGCAAAAGCAGACACGTGTAAAATGTGTAGCCCAGGTAGTAAGTAAGTAGTAAACAAGTCTCCTAGAAGGGCAGAGGAACAGCAGTCTGTTAGAAATTCTCCAGTTTCTTTTTCCAGAGACCTCCAGCAGAAACACCTTTCTAGAAGACAGCTACAAATAGTTGTGCGGTGGCCAGACTTACTAGTGAGCAGGTGCCAAATTAATTCATCACCCTTGTGTTGATAAAGTATCAAGAGATCCATATACCCAATGCTGCAACATGAACAACTGTAGGCAGTTGTTGTAACACACTGCTCCAGCCCTCAGTTTTACAAACTCGATAATGCCCTTGAACTAAGACAGCAGAAAGGAACGTGTGTTTTCACCTGAACTGTTGCAGTGTAAAAGCTCTCATGTAGCTGTAAAATGGTGATGAAGGAGAGTGCAACCTTTGACGCCAGTGGGCACCGGGCTATGGCTAAGGCGCAGCCCAGGTGCTGCCTGCTGGCTTTGCTGGGCAGGGAGGACAGCTGAAGGTGAACCTTAAGCCAAAGCAGGGCTCAGCAGAGCTCATCCGCTTGAGCCTGCAAGGAGGGAAAAGGCTGGCACCAGGACATAGGTTCCTATCAGGAGCAATCCGCATGTGGGGCTTGAGTCTTCACTGCTTCTACTCCGTTTCCATCACCAGCACACATGTAATGTGAGTGTGACCTGAGCAGGAGGAAATCTGAGCTGAGAAGGCAGGGTTTTAACCCACCCAACTAACCTATGCATAAAGGACGAGCACAGCAACAGGGATTGGAGGATCAGGGCCAGTATGCTCATACCATATCCTAATCACAATTTCGGAAATGAGAGCTGGGACCAGCACTGATGAAGATGCCAAAACAAATTCTGCGATCTCTCTGCAGACAGGCAGGCAGCAGCACCATTCCTGCTGCTTGGATTTTACACCTCACTACTGATGAGCGTTTACCATGACCGGCATTAGACCATGACTAACATAATACTGGATTTCAACCATAAGGTACTTTTTAACACAGCTATCTGAGCACACAGAGCTATTTTAACTATTTGGATTAGGGATCAATGGTGCTTTGCTGTAGGCTGATCAGTCATCTCCCACAAGGAGCAAATGATTAACAGCCATAGTGGAAAATGCTCTCCAGTAACCTAGAGCTTGAAAGTTTGTGGCCCCTGCTTTTTGGAGAGATCACATGCAGCATCCTTTGACAGAAGCTAGTACCTCAAAACCAGGATTTCACAGAGTGGGAAAAGAGGGTACATTCACAGCAGTTATAATTTGTAAATAACCTCAATTAAAACAAATTTCTAGTTAAAAAAATGCCATCACAGAAACAAACCAGCTATTTTTCTGTTAAACTTTACTTATATTTTCCTATGTCTAATGTTAGTGCTGCTACCTAGGAAAAACCTGATTAGCCATACTTACTGAGGTGCAAATGACTGAAATAGCACCTCTGTGTTACTTAGAGCTCTCTTCCAGTGAAATATGACATGAAAGTCATTTTCTGCACTCACAGTGCTGTTATCAGGACTGGATTTTTTAACTACTCTCTTTTTAATTTATTTTATAACTTCAGAATACATTATTTCGGCCTGCTACTTTCAGGAATCTTCCAGTATGGCTTAATCTTCTTCAAAGATGCCGTAAGTACGTGGCTATTAAAGGAAATCTCCCTTTTTCTTCTCTATATTCCAGGAAAAAGGCATCAGTGCCAGTATTTTTTTTTTCCTCACACCAGCACCTTCATAATTTCCAGATGCAGTATTTCTGGAATAAGGTTTCTTAGCAGAAGGCATATTAACTCCTACAGGCATAGGAAACACTCATTCCTGCATAGGAGGCAAAGGGATGCAATAGTGACATGAAACTCAAAACATTAAAAAGGGATCTATACCTTTCTCCTCCAGAAAGGATCACAGGAGACATGGAACATGGACACTGCCCTCAAGGACCTTTCCAACCCTAGCTCTTCTATGATTCTATGAATCCAGGTTAAATTAGTTGGTTGCTATAGGTGAAGCACTGCTTACAGTGGGTTAACATTCACAACCTTGGCTTTGGATCCATGATCCATTGTGTAGGTGTGGTACAGACACGAAAAAAACCCATTTCTATGTGTATGCAGTTTACTGTGTTCACTTGTCATTAAGCTAAGCAATAGGGGAAATGCCCAAACAGCAGGGAAACAAGGTTTCCTGCAGTTTTGAGCTCTCTCTAGTGTTCTGCTAACTGGAGTTTGGTTCTCCGGTGTTACTGCTAACATTCAGCTGACATCACTGGGGAGGTTTCAGAGCAACCTTCTAGGGACTAAAATATTAGAAAACAAGTTACTTTTCACAGCCACAGCTCAGCGTACTCCCTAGCAGAGCTCTGTACAGACACAATGACAGGATGTGGACAGCACAAAGACTAGCTCAGGCTACCTACAGCTCACCCACAGCATGTGGGATTGGCCTCTAGAGGAAAGATATCAACAATTTGATGTTGTTACACACACACACAAAACAATAAACCCTCCCCAAATTACCAAGATCTCTGAAGGTCTTTCCCCATCCTTTGACCTTGATACAAATCTCAGTAGCCTTATGTTTCTTTCAGGCTTTTACCCTGCCAGTGGGGATGTTAATTTTGGACTCCAGTACTTGTTCAGAACCTTGCTGTTCTTATTTTAAACACTGACATCTAGTGCAGGGGACAGATTTGTCTGAACACTGCCTTCTGTTTTCCAGACAAGAACAGCTGGGGACCCAGTCCATACACTTACAGTTATTGTAATCTATAACACCAGGGTGGAGAGATTTCAGGCTCTGCGAAGCAGGCACAACATGGGAGCTGCTTAACTGACCAAAGGTTTAGAAAGTGCATGTAACCAGCAACAATACTGCTTTGCTCCCATACAGAATTACATCATTCTGGGCAAAAGGTTGTCAAAATGGGCTCAGTTCTAGGTTGCATGGTGGTAGTGTACATGGGATCAAGTTGTGATCCGTGAATTTGCTTTTGAGTGCAAACTGACAGACTAAACTCCCCGAAGAAAGAATTTAGTAGTGAACTCATGCCACCTGGTGGCTAGCATCTCATCTGGAAAAGCATGGTAACTGAGTTAAGAGATTTATAGCATAATTAAATGATCCAATGCAAAGCTGAAATGCCCTTTTGTTTCTTTCAGCGCAAACAGGATTAATGAAGAAGCACGCACCAAAGCCCAGAGGAAATACAGCCCTGTCAACAGCCTGAAGGACAAATGGCAAGAATGGAGCGATCAGCACATCATGTCTCAGAAGCTCAATCCCTTCAGTGAGGAATTTGACCATGAGCTGTCCATGTCCACACGCCTGCACAAAGGAGATGAAGGCTATGGCCGTCCGAAGGAAGGAACCAAAACTGCTGAAAGAGCTAAGAAAGCTGAGGCCCACATCCATCGGGAGATTAGGGACATGTGTTTCATCATTGAATCCATGGCTAAACCACGGCCTGATGGGAAGATCCAAGTTACATTTGGGGAACTCTTTGACAGATATGTTCGTATTTCAGATAAGGTTGTTGGGATTCTGCTGAGAGCCAGGAAACATGGTCTAGTAGATTTTGAGGGAGAAATGTTATGGCAAGGAAGGGATGATAATGTCATAATTACTTTATTAAAATAAGCATGCTACAACCAGAACAACTTGTTTTGGAAAACCTTTCTCCTCTTCTCCCTTGCTAATAGCATTTGCACATTTTGAGTACAAGATTCATCACACAGAAATCACATCAACCATTTTTCTAAATACGTATTTTATAACTACTCCATGGTAACGCAAGCACGTAAATAGATTTTTCTCTCTACCAGGAGGGCATGCAGAACACTTCAGTTAATTCCTACATGAAAAATACAGAAATCCATACTGAATATAAGCAGCTGATCATAAAAACCAATAGCAATACGAGTAGCAACAAATGAATTCCATTTTTTTTACTCGTTCCTACATTCAAGATCTTACCAATTCTTTTAACTGGGATATCAGTAATATAAACCATGCCAGATCAGAAGTCGAACGACACTATGAACTCAGACCAAGTTTTTGATCTGTGAAAGTGATCCTGTGAGCCTATTTCCTAATTAGTTTATTTAAATGCATGTAAAAATAGCTGTATTTGATCATAGAATCAAGGATAACACATTTGTTTACAAGTAGGATATACAGCTATTACTGCAGTATTATTTTGTGGCAACTATTGATACAGCTTATAATATACAAATTCCTTTTTATAAATGAGATTGTATATTTAATGTATTTATATAACTAATGTATTAGATAGTTGTATATTTAGAGCTATAAACGTTGGAGAGAAAAACACAATAGAATGCATAAAAATTTTTTGTATAGCCACATAGAAATACCTCCTATGAACGTTGTGCATTGTATTGTCAGATTATCTATGTAAATATGGTTCTTATAAATAAGTGAAAAATCACACGCAACATATAAAAAAGTCAGGTACTTGTAGTGTTCTGTGTAACAAAAAAATGACTACAGTCAGCATCTTCCATTGAAAAGTACCTTTGTGAGAAAAGATACAAAATTGTTCATAACCAAAATCAACTACCTTTAAGGGAAATGGTGTTTCATGCTACACAGAAAAACTGGCCTGATTTTACAGTATTTGTCATTTCAACCATTCTGATGCCACTGCAATAATATATTTTGGTCCAAGTGATGCTGAAGAGGAGTAAATGCCAATGAGCTAACCAATGAAATAATAATTGTTTGTATTACGCACAAAACTGAGACCTTTTAAAGGTGTGTAACGCTTTCTCTCAGCCACTACTGTACAAATAGCTACCCTGGTAAACATGTGTTTCATGTGAAAAACATTTGTTTCAGAGCAAGACGCCTGGGCAAGTAATATGCACAATGAAAAAGAAGTGGCTTTTTTCCCCACCAGATTCTTTCAAACTGAAAGAGCAAGTATCTTCTTACAGAAGAAAAGGTATATAAACATCTTGTCTCTGTGATAAAACAAGTATTGCTATCTTATTATGAGTACAGATACTCCACTTTGAAGCTCCCAAGAAAAAATAAATCAAATACATTTGATAAGTTAGTGATACAAGAACTGATTACAATGTCTATCGCTAAGTCCATATAAATCATTAATATTTTAGACACAGTTATGTGTTGTGAATCTAAGTAAAAAAAAATAATTACAGGATTCAGCAGAACTTATTTCATGTTTTCTTGAGATCTCAGACTACTCAGGCTGACCTGCAAAAATGACCTGCAGCTGTAATACTTACATAATACTTACTAGCATATTCTTACCTTTACGTTTTTATACAATGACTTTCACAAGCTGTCTGAATTGTCATGAGCATGGTGATTGTCAAAGAAATACATGAACTATAAATAAAAGCTGTAATTGACTATTTCTCTAAGTGACTGCTGTGGGAAATGCTGTTGAATGCTTCATTAAAGTCTAGGGAGAAAACATCCACAGCCTTTTGCTCATTCTCTAAGCAGGTCACCCCGTCATAAGGAGATCAGTTTAGTCAAGCAGGACCTGCTTTCATAAACCCATGCTGATTGGCCCTGATCACCTGGTTGCCCTGTAGGTGCCACTGATGGCAATCAAAATGATGTGCTCCATAACCTTCCCTGACTTCAAACTAACAGGTCTGTAGCCCCCCAGATCCTCCTTCTGGCCCCTTTGGTAGATGGGTATACATTTGCTCGTTTCCAGCCAACTGGGACCTCCCTGGTTACCCAGGACTGCTGACAAATGACGGAAAGTGGCTCCATGAGCATTTCTGCCAGCTCCCTCAGTATCTTTGCATAGATACTATCTGGTTCCGTAGACTTGTGTGTATCTGAATGGTATAAGAGGTCAATGTCCCTTGGATTATGGGAACTTTCTCCTGGATCCCTGCTCCTTCCCCTTCAGCTGAGGTGGAGCTGGAACAACTGGGTCTTATTGTTAAAAACTGAGATAAAGATGGCATTAAGTACCCAGTCTTTTCTTCATCCTTTGTCACTGTTTCCCCCCCCCCCGCATCCAATAAAGGATGAAGATATTCCTTATCCCTCTTTTTGTTACTCATGTATTTATAGAAACAATGATTTCTTCTTATGTATAAGAGCATCCAGATATACGTGCACTCACACTTACCATATAGGTTAAAAACTAGATTGTAGGTTTAAAGAAAAGCATTTGAAGCATAAAAAAGACTAGCCTTCAAGCTCAGAAGACCTCTTCAAAAAAACCTTGCACTTAACTGCTTAGATGAGCTGTGCAACAATGTTATCACTGTATACATGATCAGTCTCTAACTCACTACAGGTAACTTCTTAAGGCTCCATTCACAATCACTCCAATGCAATGTTAAAAGCTTTTGCAGCAACAACAATTTCTATTTCCCCCCCTCAAAGTAATTCCAATTGGAAAAGAAAACTGTATGATTTCACACCTTTGAATAGGCAGCACCATGTAGTGCCTTCTGAACTGTGAAAAGCAGGTACTGGCTTTATGTAAGAAAAATGTTAAATATTGTTATATTATGATGTATCAAACTGTTTCATGCAGTTTATATGTTTTATAACATTTTTACTTAAAGATGTGGCACAAGTTTATCCACAGAAAGTAGGTGAAAACAAATCTGAATTAATTAAGAACCAACTGAATTATCCAGTCTTAGTCTCCTACTACATTGTGTCACATTCCTGTGGAACTAGTGTGACCTCTGCCAAATTTAAATATTCTACTTAAATTCAAAGTAGGAGGGCAGTAAAGGTCAAAACCTGTTTGATTAAAGCAATCTTCAAAGATTTTAAGAGCTTTCCTAGTTCTGACTTGTTTAAAAAATTAAACCCTTAACCTTTGAGATAAGAGTGAGCAACTTTTCCTTACTTTCATGGTAGCTTACTCTTGCACATTATTCTTTTAAATAATGCATTTACCCCTGAAGTGTTTTATTTGAAAGTGATTTCCTTCCAGTAAGTAACAGATCGCCCTCATTTTTCTGCTGGAGGCATGTGCCGCTCTTGCAAATATTGTGCAGTTTGCCAGAAAAGCAACGTCCCTTCCTTGGTCCTGAAAGAAAGCGTCCTCCTGTAAGAGCTGTGAGGTATTATATTTTATGTATTATAGTTATATAATATTTTCCATATTCTGAATGCAGTTTACATGCTTATTTGTATTGGAAGAAATAAGTTTGACTTTCACACCTTTGCATTTTTTTTCTAGTCTTACATCAACTGCTGCAGTGCATAAGCAAGAGGATGGATCAGTGAGTGGGCATGCCACCCAGTGGAAATCAGGTCCCTCATCCTTGGCAGTAATTCCTCCTCTAAAATGTTTCTGTACATCCAAGGGCTCAATGTTAAAGCTAGTTTTTAAAACTGTGTAGTAGAAAGTGTAACATTTGTGGTGAGATTTTCAGTCATCACTGATCACAATACTGGTAAGCGCTGTTGCCTGTTAGTCCAGCTGCTATGTATATATTGCAAAACATCAGCATCTTAACTGAAGTCACTCCTGCCATCATGTGGCACACTGAAAGTAGTTTAGTGTTCAAGAGCATGTGTATTACTAGCAGTGTAGCTATTACAAAAGAAACTCAACAAGGATTACAAAGCTTGTGAGATAATCAGGACAGGAAAAAGCAGAGCTTAAACAGACCTGCCAGTGGGGATACTGAAGTGGGACAGCCAGCAGGACCACTATGTGGTTTGTACATACTGTACTTCAGGTACACCATTCACACTCAACTGGATGCTCTCTTTACTCCAGTGCCACACTGTAGCTTTTTTTTCTTTTCGTATTGTAGTAGCATGTACTCTTAAAGAATACAGGTTTGCTCCCTTAACTGAGCTCCCTATTGCTTAGACAACAGTAAACCACTCTGATGACCTGCTCACGTACAAAGGAAGAACATAAACATGAGATGCAAGACTCACATCCTGAATGAGGAATACTAGGAAGTGTTAAAATCAAAACTAATGTCTTAATTTGAAATTGAATAAGCAGTTGCTGTGCCTTAACCTCAGCTGGCAACTAATTCTGTATTTATACAAGTATGATTGCCACTGTACTGCTTACCATCCTGTTATTTCCACCCCCCCGTATGCTTTCCCAATACTCATTCAGCTACCGAAGGTTTTCCTGTGCATTTATATAATCCTCCAAAGTGTAATTCTTCATAAAATTCTTCACAGTAGCATTTAAAATCTAAATAAGCTTTTTTGCAATATAAGCTTAGGATAAAGACTAGGCACTTGAATTCATTTAGGGTTTTTTTTGGCAAGGATAACACAAGATACCTTTTGTTTTTCACCCCTTGAAAATGACGGAAGCAGCATCTTTTACAGCTTCCCATTGGGCTATCAAAAACCAAAAATCCACAAAAGGATGAACAAATACATGCTACGTAGTCAGCAGTTATTAAATGAACAGCAACAATCTCCATTTGTGCTTCTAAGTAAACTCCAACTTCTAAATAAACTCCAACTCAAGTTTATTTTTACATATATTTAGATTTATTTGCTATACATCACTGTGACTTTATAGTAGTTAAAATCCAGTACAGGATTTTTTTTTGTTGTTGTTGTAATAATCAGTCTTGACTCCACAAAGACAATAATACTGCTGTGGAAGACCAAAGGGGAGAAAAGCCATTTCATTTTATTTACAGTTCTTTATTTTGTAAACATTTAGTCTACACATTGTACTAAGTTCTAATAAGGATAAAGACCTATACATACAGACAGGAAACAAAGCCCTGCATTTCTATTCATATTAAGCATTAGCATATTATAGATGAAACATCTGCCCTTTCTCATTCCCATAGCAGTAAGCTGTCTTCAAATAAGTTTTTAAAACTTTCCAGAGATGTAAATATTCGGAAGTAATGTACAACGACATCTACTTAAGCCAACCCACTTGGCTTTTATTCCATTTCTAGAATAATTTAAAGTGCTATAAGCAACCCGTCCATCAACACTTTTCTGTAATAACAAAACTACTTTGAACATTAATTTACAAGATAATATACAATGTTCATCTGAAATAGCTGAAATTTCAGCACAAAGTCAGTCACTGTCACACTTAACAGCAATTTTTTTGTATTTTTTGTATTGTTTTGTTTTGCAGAACATAGAATAAAAGCTTTGAAACAAATGGTTCTGTTGAGCTGTTATTGCCACAATGGCTTACCATTTTTCCTACAAAAGTGGACAAGAGCTACTGGAACTGGATTCTAGCCTGTCATTATTATTTTTTTTTGAGGTCACATGACAGTAAGTTTGCATATTCCACAAGTGTACTGAATTACAATATTGTCTACCTATAGTACATTATCTCATTTTAATCAGAGCTGGTGCTAACTGTAAATTTACAACATAGACCCACTTAAAAACATCACAACTATTTGTTTCTTTGGACAGGAATAAGCTATATTCTTGGAGTTGATGTGCTACACGGCTACAACAGTATAACAGTATATATCTGACACTTTATGTTGAAGAAAGATGCAGCTGTTTCTGTATTTTTAATGCCCTGCTATAGCTACAAATTGTTCAAGTTCTGCTTGCTTCAGACTTTTAAGTTTGTGGAACTTTCATATTCCCTTGCTATTTTGTAAGTCCTTGCTACGTAGCTCAGTATTGTCAGTATTTGCCCCAAACCTGCAGATTATTAACAGCATGTGCAAAACACTCTTTAATACAATCAGCATGCAGCTAGAACACATATTAACTGACTTTTTTTTTCTAAACATGAACAATAAACAAGACAAGTGGCACTGTTGACTTTGGATATCTTCTAACTTAAGCATATGCGTACTGGTATGTGCTAACGAATGCTAGGCTTCTCATTTCTCTGTGGCACCATATGAACTAGCCCATCATTGCTCTGGCCCAATCCCTGCAGTACTGCTGCCAAATACCCACACGCAGCTTTCTTCTTGTATCGGTTCACAGAGGGCAACTTCATTCATAGACTTAATTTGAATACAAAAATAGTAACCTATCTTCAATGAAGCAGCCCCCTAGCAGGATTGTAGAAAGGTGTGTGTGGAAAACCTGGGAGGCAACTGTAATGAGGATAAGAATATCTTGTAGGCTGCAAGGTTTAAAGTAACTGATGTTAATCTTTAGTCCATGTGGTCTCTATTTTGTAAAAGCATCTACAGCTTCAAAAAGTTAGACAGCGTATTACAGATGTGAGGGCATGAAAAAGGGTTTGCTATTTAAAAATAAGAACTAGATGGCCACGCTGAAAACTTACAAAAAACCAGGAAGTTAAAATGCTGTGTTATATTGCTCCTAGGGATTTTTAAGCTGCACTGATTGATGTCAGGTTTGGGACAACACCCTGTGGAAACAGTTAAATACTCATTCAAAAGCCCATATTTCTATGTCTTGAATAATGAAGTCTTCTCGCTTAGAAAGTGTGTGATTCCCAAATGTTTTACATGAATGACTTCTTCCATGGTAGAGATCACCATCGAGCCAAAGAGCAAACTCTCCTCTGCAAGACAGACAACATATTAAAGCAAGACTGAGGGAGTAAGCATTAAACTTATGAATATATTTTTCATTCAGCATTCAGGAACGAAGGGGAAGGAACTATGGAATTCTTTTTTAACACAAATACCTCAGAGATGTTGATAAATTTCAAGTTGCAAAGGCTGAAGACAAACCTCCTGTTTAAGTCTGCTCAACACAGGAAGTGTTGGCTAGAAGAATCCTAAGCTATCAAACTGAAGTTAATTCCAAATTTTCTTTTCAAAGGTGTGCAGACATGCCCACTTCTACCAGTCTCTTAATGACAGAAAGAAATTATAACTTACCCTCCTCCACCAAAAGCAAGGGAGTCCATGTCTCCTTTAATGAAGAACATGTTGTCTCCAGTCCATTTGAAAACCTAATAAAAACCCCCAACAAACAACCAGAACGGATTGGCAAATTAAAATACCTGAACTTTTCATTTCAAGAGAAATCAAACATCAATAAGAAAGACTAGGGGTGGCTAGAGGCCAGCTGAATGAAGTCAGACAGTTTACACAGAAAATGAAGAGAAAAGATACACAGAGACAAACATTTTCTTGTTTCATACTATTTAAAGTAAACCCATTCCAAAACAGGTTTTTATTGAGCATTGAAACTTCTACACAATGAGTAACAGAAAATACATTTAGATTTTATTCCCTTTAAAAGCATGCAGTTTGTGAACTTTCAAACACCTAGTAGAATTTAGACTAGTAGAAAAATCTTCAGTACAATAAGAGTTGGGTTAAGTTTTTCTACTATGCAAACCCTACCAACTTACCATGCACTTATGGATTCTGTGACAGAACTAGTATGATGACTTTTTTAGGCCAACTCCTAGATTTTTAAAAGTTATTTACTGTTAAGATTTCTTCAGTAAGTATTTTAAGATAATGCACATGGAAAGAAAAAAGCGAAGGCTCACAGTTATTACTACTTACCTCAAAATCTGGACAAAAAGTGAACATGAAAGTCTCCCCAGTGCCATAAAAACCATCACTAACTTTAAATGGTTCAGATGCTAGTGCGCCAAAAACCTGTAAGAAAAATAATGCAAGAGAAAATACGTAAGAAAAAAAGCAAACTACACAGCATCTGATAATAATGATAATAACTGACAAGCACATCAGGTTGTAAACGCTGCCAGATTTGGAATTTGCTACAGGATAAGCACCTGCATGGCGTCATGGTTCCAATAGCATTAAGAGATGGTATGATGCTCTGTGGTGCAATAAGGTAAGATGACAATGACAAAAGAAGAGAACTCTTTCTCGAACAAAAGTGAGCACAGTAAAAAAAAATAATCAAAGGGATAAAAACTGAACTCTGGAAATTCTCAGAAATAATGTAGGTATTTTTAAAATTTCAAACCAAAAGATTCTTGCTCCTCTTTCACTTCAACTGTGCTATTTTCAGCAAGTTCCTAGCTCTGAGTTACTTTGCATGCAATTTACCCATTCCAATACAGGTATCGGGGTAAGTACTGTTTGTCTTAAAACAGACTTTAACTAAGCCTTTGCTGAGTAGTTAAAGTATTTATAATATTCAGGAATAAGAACATTACAAGAGTTGTAAAGAGGTCTAAGGGCTGATTACTGGATTTTTAAGTCTGTTCAAAGTAGAATAGATTTCTCAGGAACTTGGATAATTAGGAAAAACCCTGCATAGTTATGCAAAATCAACTATACATCATGAAGTACAACACTCCCAAAATAAGTATTTCTGTTGCTAGTAGGAAGACAGTTTCAACATCTGCAAAAGCAGGAATTAGGTTTAAATGGCTGTCAGAGTAGACACCAGAACTTGGTGTGTTCAGCATATGCCAGTAGATAGACAGCCTGTAACAACTGAAATGTAGAGATCTATAGATTTCTTGGGCACCTTTATTAGAGGATCTCCTACAATTGACTGCAGCAGGCAATTCAGGTGTCTTAGATTCCAACTTTCAACTAGACAAGCATTAGGACAAGAGGTAACAGCCTTAAGCTGTGCCAAGGGGAGGTTTAGATCGGATATTAGGAAAAAATTCTTCACAGAGAGGATGATCAGGCATTGGGACAGGCTGCCCTGGGACACGGTGGAATCATGACCCCTGGAAGTGTTTAAAAAACATGTAGATGAGGCTGCCAGTGACATGGTTTAGTGGTGGTCTTGTCAGTCCTGGGGTAATGGTTTGACTTGATGATTTTAAAGGTCTTTTTCCAGCCTAGCTGATTCTATGATTCCTACACGCTGGTGGCAAGATAACTCTATCAGAAAAAGGACATTTTCATTCTGGGACAGGTATCCAGGTACTAAGAAATAGATATCTTAGAAATTAATCTTGAAAAGCTTCAAGTTTTTCCTTTAGAGAAGGAAAATTACCAAAGTATGTTTACAAGACTGCTGGGTCTGTTGAGATATCATGTTTACTGAATAGCCTTTATCTTCAAGAATAAATAGCAAATGAAGAAAAAGTTCCCTTTCAAGGAACTTCTGGGAAAGAGTGCTCTACTAGCACTCAGAAGGCATTTTTCTTTTTAAGGGATTTCTGAGGCAGGAACAGAAAATAAAAATAAACAACCCCAAGTTATTACTTGAATTAGAAAATATACCCTTCATGTACAGTTTTCAGACCTGCTGAATGGTATGAGGTGATATGAGCCCATGCTTCCCAAAAATAAAAACTGTGGTTACCATAGGGGAATGGGTAAGTGAAGTAAACACTACAGGTTTTGCAGTGGTTCTGTCAATTCCTCATGACAGCAGTAACCTGCTTCCACAAGAGAGCACAGAAGTTTCAGAAAGAAAGAATCAGTGTCATGGTGCCTGCAATGTTCACCTGTTGCTAGAACACTCAAGAGAGAACGTTTTCTATTCAAAGGGTGAGATGTGAGCCACTTTCTGTAATTCATACCTGAGTCAAAGGAGCGTGGAGTACAACTAGAGACTCAAGGAACAAAAATTAATAATGCAGCAAAGATCCAATAGCTTTCAAATGGGAGAGAGATGTTAGTTGGAGTCACAGAATATACCAAGAAGCATTGGCCACAGCTGGCAATAACATATCAGCTCAAGATTTTCAGTCATCAGAAAGTTTTACAAACTACTTCTCATACTTCAAGTGCATTAAAAAAAATATTAAAAGTATATTCAATAATGGGGTATTATGACACTCATGCACTGTGACAGCAAACATGTATCACCGAAGTATTCCTAGAAACACAGTCTGCCAGAGGATTGCTTTACACATTTTGAAAAGTCTCTACAGAACTACCAAGGAGAAAACCAGCTTTAGACAGAGTTTTATTTCCCATGTCAGACTGAAGTGTCAGCTACTACTTTATATTCCCTTTTTCTTGATAGGTCACCTGCCTTCACACAAACAATTTTCCTACCTGTCCATCACTGTCTTTGATAACCAACAGCACAGGCGTGTCTAGTCCCACCATTGTTCGATACAAAGTCTTCAAGCTCATGCCATGCTTTGCAGTACTGTAGACAAGAGTCCATGGATATCCAATGGTCCGTGGTGGAAGAGACTTTGTGAGCTGTTAACAAGATTATAACAGCGCTCTTAATGTGACACATAACAAGTGCAAAGGGCGCTTGGTCTCCAGTTTTTGTGCCTTTGAATGCAGTCAGCCTTAATCCAAACCTTCAATAAACACATTAAATGAGATGACTTTGGACTAGACAGCAAGAACTGCAGTGAAAGCCAAGCTGTTTTCAAGGAAGAATGAAATAAGAGTAAAGACACAGACTAGCATTGCCACAGTGTACTGAAAGTTCTGATAATACAGAAAGCAACATTTCAGATACAAATTGTACTGTCCTTCTGCACTTAAACACACACAAGTCTATGGGGCCAGATGGGACCACCCAAGGATTCTGAGGGAGCTGGCAGAAGCACTCACAGAGCCACTTTCCATCATTTATCTGCAGTCCTGGATAACCGAGGAGGTCCCAGCTGGCTGGAGGTTACCAAATGTGCCACCCATCTACCAGAAGGAAGATCTAGGAACTACAGGCCTGTCAGTCTGACCTCGGTGTCATAGAATAGTTAAGGTTGGAAAGGCCCTTAAGATCATCTAAGTTCCAACCCCCCTGCCATGGGCAGGGATGAAGGTTATGGAGCAAAGCACCCTGACTGCCATCAGTGGCACTTACAGGACAACAAGGTGATCTAGGTCAGTCAGCGTGGATTTATGAAAGGCAGGTCCTACTTGACTAGCCTGATCTCCTTCTATAACAGGGTGACCTGCTTAGTGAATGAGCAAAAGGCTGTGGGTGTTTTCTCCTTAGATTTTAGTAAAGCATTTGGCAGGATTTCTCACAGCATTCTCCAGAAGAAAATGGCTGCTCAGGGCTTGCATGGGTGCACTCTTCACTGAGTAAGAACCAGCTGGATGGCCAAGCCTGAAGAGTGGTGGTGAATGGAGTTAAATCCAGTTGGTGGTTAGTCACAAGGGGTTTTCCCCATGGCTCAGTGCTGGGGCCATTTTTGTTTAATATCTATATTAATGATCTAGATAAAGGAATCAAGTGCACTCTCAGGAAGTTTGCAGGTGCCATCAAGGCTCTGCAGAAGAATCTGGACAGGCTGGATCCATGGGCCAAGCCCAACTGTATGAGGGTCAACTGGGCTCAGTGCCAGGTCCTGCACTTGGGTCAAACCAACCCTATGCAACGCTACAGGCTTGGAGAAGAGTGGCTGGAAAGCTGCTTGGCAGAAAAGGTCCTGGGTGAACATGATCCAGCTTGTGCCCATGTGATCAAGAAGGCCAATGCTATGAGACAGACACTGATGTGCTGGAGAACATCCAAAGAAGGGCAACAAAACTGGTGAAGAGTGAAGCACAAGTCTTATGGGGAGTAGATGAGGTAATCTGGGGTTGCTTAGCCTGGATAATAGGAGGCTGAGGGGAGACCTTACTAGTGAGGCGGGTGTCAGTCTCTTCTCTCCAGTAACATACAATAGGACAAGAGAAAATGGCCTCAAGTTGCACTGGGGAAGGCTTATGATGGATATTAGGAAAAAATTCTTCCACAAAAATGTTACTGAGTGTTAGAACAGGCTGCCCAGGGAAGAGGTGGAGACACCATCCCTGCAGGTATTTAAAAGATATGTGGATGCTGCACTTCGGGATATGTTTTAGTGGTGGACTTGGCAGTGTTAGGTTAATGGTTGGACTTGATCTTAAGGGTCTTTTCTAACCGAAATGATTCTGTACTATTTAATATCACACAAGGTCTTCCTACTAGTGTGTTTCACACTATGGTCATGGCACTTGTGATATATTAGTGTACAATACTAAAAGGAACAGATATAAGTTAATACCTTTTCAATTTGTTCTGGCTGTAATAATTCACTGGGATCGCTAAGATTTGGCCGGAATGCTTCAGGCTCCAGGTCTGTTTTGATATTTGTCTCCTGTTTCAAACTGGTATCTTCTCTTGTTGTTATCTACAAGAACAATAATAAAGTAAGTACTTGCCATTCTATTAGCAGGGCAGATAAATTTTGCAGGTTAAAAATCATGCATTTGCTGATTTGGTTATGCAACTCCTTTAGAAGTTAAGAAATACCGTAGATTTGACCGGAACAAAATCTGCACTATTTCCAATAGCAAGTCCATGTTCAACTATACACTAATAATAAATTATAGTTACCCATTCACAGAAGAAAACTTGCATTTTAATACTGACATAGCATTCACATTAAATCTAATTAACCCCACCCCAGACAGAAAAGAAACTGAAAGTTCAACAGAGATATTTCTCAGTAGCTTCTCATTCAATACTCTTTTAAAGAGTACTTGCAACAGTTTTCAGGTATGTAGTAGACACATGGAAAGCCTGCTGTTAAGTATTTTGAGTAAACCAACTGAATGAAGCCTGAGAATATTTCTGCTCCATAAGCCCATCTGCTGGAGTACTTATGGGAACCAAAGAAGAAAGAATTGAGAAGGGAAAGCAGCAGTAATACTCTTCCTGCATAGTGAGCACTATGCACAAAGATCTGTTCATAGTTTAAAATACCTGCCCCAAACATCTGCCCTACTGAGTTGCTGCAGATCACCATAGTGGAGGCAGCAAAAGACCATAAAACTCATCAAATATCAGCTTCCTACCCCAGTCCCCATCCACTGTCCACTTTACCACCAAGGTAAAGTGGACAATTAGGCTAGTTAAGACCCAAACAGGTTTCCTTCTGTAAATCTTGCTGCAGGAATATTTGAAACTTGCTATGGAGACAGTCAAATCTGACAGAGGAGGAGGACAACGTGAAGGAAGTTAGTAACTTAAGCCACTGCAGCACGACTTATTAAAATATTGAGAGATATGCTGAAGAAAAATAAAAGAACAAGTGCATCTGAATAAATTATCAGTGAACCAAGTTTCACTGAAAGTCAACAGTCTGTCCAAATTACTTAAACCCTGAATCCTGAGAATGTCAAGAAAGTACCAAAACCACCTGCAAACTCCAGAATAACCACCAGTGTGTGCCACACTCCTCATACTCTAAACATACCAAACACAACTATAGTATTTCACAATACCATGATAAACTTTGCCAAGCTCTTATGAAGACAACTTCCTTAGCTTAAAAGAAGCCAAATCAAATAAGACCCTGAAATACAGACAGGAGTATTTTAACAAATACATCCACCCAAGCAAAAAACAAGCATATACCCCCTTCATCTCCCTCATGAACTATGACAAAGGTTACTATCACAAACTCCAAAGTATAAAGTATATTCACACAACTACCTAACTATAATATGAATTCTTAATTCGAGAAAAGGTGTGCTTAAAGGGTGAGTACTAAGCAAGCAAATAGCTCAATCCTATCATTTTTCAGTGGAAGACAACAGGCATTTCCAATGCAAACTATGCACTAATTTCCATACCACAACAAAAAAAGTATATGCACTTACCCATACAGCTTCAAGTACAAAAAAGATAGTACTATAATGAAGTCTGTAGGCTATCTCTATAAAACATGTTATTTCATCCTACAACTCTTTTCCATGTTAAATGCCTTTCATTCATCATACACTACTGCTTCAACTCCATAAAAGTTCAGCATAGGTCACTTGTACAGCAAAAAAGCCTATTCCTTTTCTTACTCTCTAATTCTGATTAAAGTGCTCCATGCAAAACATGAATAATTTGGATTGAAGTTGTGTGGAGGAGTTGTGAGGTTTAATGTTGTTGTGTTTGTTTTTAGTTAGATTTTTTTACCTTTTTAAAGTTACTATTACAGTAAAGGAACTTTCTTCAACGAAGAACACTGCTTTGCAGAAGTGGACAAAGACCGATGTCTGTTCAAAGGTATCTGTTTTGCAGAACATGGTGAAGTTTTGAAATTTGCAAATTTATTTACCGCTAAACTTTGAAAGGGCAAAATGACCCATAAGCAGATTCTAGGAGCTTCAAAAGTTTGTAACTACCATGCAGTCTATACCAAACATTCTCACACGACCTCAGAGCAGAGAGTTTACAGGCTCCAGCTCAGTACATCACATTTTTCAAGGTGGCCTAAACCTTGAGTTTAGGCATTCCAGGTGAAAGGTATTCGGAAAGAGCTCTTCCAGGGTACTAATACAAGGACTCCCTACCACCACTTGCCAGAAACAGATTTTTTTTATTCTAAAGTGGGAATGAAAATAGTTTTGCAAAATTTATGATTCTCCCATACATGTGCAGCTTTTGGGTTCATGCTCATTAATTTGTGCAAAGCATTTACAGAACACTTTAAAAACATATAAATACTGATTACTAAATAAGCAGAAATGAGAGCCAAGAAAATGTTTTCTTACGTGTAGTTACATAATAGGTGAAAAAAAAGCCCCACCAAGATCAGAGTCAAAAAACAGAATGGGAAAGTTTTTACAGTTTAAGCAGCCAATTACTACAGGAAAACAGAATACTCAATGCTTCTAAGTTCTAAGCCATGCTTTCCATCAGTAAGATATGTGCGATGTATACAGCAACTAACAATTTTCTAGTTGTCAAAAGAACTAAGAAACACCTAAAGAGAATGCAAACATCAGTTTAAATCCATATCAGTAAACCTTCAAAACCCCACACTGAAGTACTGTTTTCAGAATGGTTAGTTTCATTACCAGCTCCACATGTATGCCCTTTGCTGTGTTGAACACTGTAGTTACCTGCTTGTATAATGCGAAGAATACTTACCTATTCCACAGAATTTGTGAAGCTTCATACTTGCCAAGTACTGTGAGATTCTTAAAAGACTCCTATGTAAAATTAAACACCCATGCAATAATGTTTTGGATCCTTCACCTGTTTTGCATTCTTTTTAGGAAAGCTTCTATCTAACACAACACACTAGTCTAATGCAGAAGTTAAAACACATCACTCCAAGTCAAGCAGTACTAAAAACAACTTTTCAAATTCTGACAGAAAATTCCTGTTTGAAAAGGTGGAAGCAATAATTCTGTAAAAAAATTGATTCCATCATAACATTGCACAATTAAATAAATTCAAAACAAAGGAATTTTCTGCTGGATCCTTGTAGTGCTGTAGATAAGACAAACCCACTGAGTGTAGGACTTGCCCTGATCAAAGACACTACAAAGAAAGATGTTTTTTTATCTGAAGATGGGGTTTAAACTACTGAAGAGGGCACCTGGAGACGTCTGCAGAGTGTGCGCAGTTCTTCGCTATTTAGAGCATCGATCCTGCGGTGATACTCAGCCACTGACACTACCTGAATATGGAGACAGGAAGACAATAATTCCACTGACAGTTGAAGAAAAGTAAAAAGGTAAGAAGGAAAAAAAGTGGGAAAGAGTAATGAAGGGAAAATGTGCAATGGTAACACACAAACAAAAACTGCCAAAAGATGTTTGTTTCTGCAAGGACAATGCACGTGAAGGTGATTTTAGACATATGAGTAGACACAGCAAAATTACAAATTAAACACTAATGGCACTAGCAGTCAGATGTATCTCACTGCTTTAGGATGAATACAGAACTGATGTAGGAGCTCATAAAGTTACCAGCATCAGGATGCTAAATTAGAAGTCAAGTTGCATGCCTTAATCCAAACCCTTCAGGCCAAAGTCCTCCAAACAGTCTTTACACCCCAATTAATGAATCCTGTGAACCTGGTTTGCTTTACTGGATGAAAACTAGAAGCAAACCTCAGGCTTCTCAGCAGGTTCTGACTCTTCTAGCTGGCAGTGAAAATACAGTTAAAGACAAGGAAGAAAGACTAAAGTTTAGTAACTCCCCAATACCACCTCACAATATCTTAATCCTGGACTTTCTGTTCACCTAAAAAGCTTTGGGAGCTGCTCATCTGTCAACACACACTCAAAACAGCACTTCCACTTTGGCAGGAGGTGTAAGCTAGAAAGCCTTTAGACAGAAAGCTCTAGAACATGCTGCTCTGGTGCAACAAGCTGTCTAAAGGACTACAGCAAATAATGTGATTTTGAGAATGACTCAAAATCATCATTTGTATGAAAGCATCTTAAAACAGCCAGTGGAGAGATTAAATGGATGTCCCATGTAGTAAGAGTGTATTAAAAACGTCTAGAGCCTACCACAATGCATAGGAAGATAACCACAAGTCCAGGAGCTCCCCATCTACCTGCCCCTACTACAGGGAGTTTGGCCAGATACTCGCCACTGTCCTGAGTACAGAGCCCACAGTCATGCATGACTGGCTCTTGAGCAGCGATGATTCACTCTACCCCATGCAACTGCAAGGCAAGGAAAAAGGAATACTTGTGACATCTGGAGTTATTACTGAATAATCAGTAATTACACTCAATTTATTTCCACTATTTTCAACCATACTCTTAAAAAAAAAAATCAAGAAAATTGTAACTTGTGCTGGCTTTTATGTTCTCATAGTCACACAGCTACAGGCACAGTTTTAGCAGTATTCCACTCAAGCATGTAAGTGATAGTGTAGTTTTATCCTTTTATTTGCTACGACAGTTTACTGTAAATTACATTACCAGCACCTTATGTAATCCTGAAAAGCAATAATGTGAGTAATGTGAGGACATTTTGGCCCTGTTGCTTCTTTAAGCTCAGCCCTGTCACATGAGAGGCACCAGCTAAATTACAATGGGCCATGTATATATATATAGTTACCTAAGGAAGTATATATATCTATATATATATATATATAGTTACTTAAGGAAGAGTCTTTAAAAAAATCTCATTATTCCTGACACCATTATATAGTTGCTGATTCACATACTGGAATGTATCTGAAATTTCATAGGCAATGCCATCTTGTTTTCAAATGCATACTATGCACACTCTATCTCCATCCTGCACGTGGGAACTGCTTATCAACCCCTCTGCTCAGTGGTGAAGACCTGACAGACCTTTTGATATTGTATGGGGGTGCCTGCATTCTCAGAACTGTGTGCACAAGGTATTTTGATCAATTTTTTACCAAAGAGAAACATGAATACATCTCCAAGAATGTACACAATAACAGCTCCTTGGCATCCTGAACCTGCTGCACACCATTACCTTGTTACATTTGTTTTGTGAACAAAAGCCTGCATAGTGGCAGATCATTGGTATGCAATGGGTAAACATCATAAAGTAGCATGTCACAGAATGTCAAACTATTACCAGCAAAATTACGTGCAAGGAATCCACACTCTCAAAACCAGTGCTGATTTTAAGTGTACAGTCCATAGGGAAACTGAGACAAATTATCTCATCACTGAACAAGTCTTTAAACAAATACGTTCAGATACCACAATATTTCAGCTACTGTACCTGACCTTCTATAAAATGCTTACAGTTTAGGTCAACATGCCTTCTTTTTGCTTTGCAGGAACAAGACTAGTTTAATCATGAAATGTTTAATTATGAAATCAAGTATGTCTAAGCCTACTGGCAAATACCTCCTACAACTTCACTCAGGAATTGATTGAGATGTATCCTGAAAACACCTGAAAGCAGCATTTTGTTCCTGTGAGACTTGACAAGACGGTTTTGAAATGTTAGTAGTATCATTAGTTAGAAGTTTATTCTGCTTTATAACTTGGTTATAGTATATAGGCATAGTCTGCTGTGCTATTTCCTCTTTCATGAAGAGGGCTCAATTTTCTTTCCTTGTAGTCATATCCATCCATTATTCCACTTCAAGCTGGATAAACCAGTGACTTTCTTCTCTACTGCTCCACCTCTACATCAGCTGTCTGTTCTCATGGTCATTCCAGAAGCTACTTTCTACCTCATTCCATTTTGAACTTTCATTCTTATACACAGAACTTTATTATTTCACATGACATTAGAAATACCTAGAAAGCAAGGTCTTTCATTTATGAAAGTTAACGAAATGAATTTGTGAATGCAGTTCTGTCTGTATGTATCATACTGGACTGTGGTTTTCAGTATTGAATGCTCCTTTCATTTTTGGTCAGGGAACAGTGGATACCATTTATCTGTATTTCTGTGTTTCACCGAGGCTTTTGATTCTGTCCTATAGTAGAGCTTTGTAATCAAATAGGTTTTAATTTTCTTGCATGTTCTTTATGCAGGAAGAACAAGGCTGGAAAAAATGGCTGGACCACCTCCTCAAAGGGTTGATGTTGTTATGTTTAAGAACTAGAACAGGCCTCCCAGGGAGGCTGCAGAATCTCCATCCTTGGAGGCTTTCAACATTTGACTAAGTCTTTAAGGTATATGGCAAGGATTTCCAAATTCCAGTACAGTCCATGTCCTTACACAGAAATTGCCAAATTGCCCCAAATTGTAGTAATCTAAGTATTCAAGATTAAAATGCAGACCTACTTATATCAGTTTGCTACGTGCTTTATCTACTGAGCTCTTTTCACTATCTCCTATCAGCATCCAGTTTCCTTGATACTCAAAGCCACTTGACGAGGAACCCAAAGGAACCTCTGTTCTCTCTTTAGTTCCTTCTGCTTCAAAAAGAATGCAGGAGGAGGAAAGAAGAGCCAAACCTCTCCGTGGTTAATCTGGGGACTGGTGAGAACAGACTGAAACAAATAATGTGTATAGGCAGGAGATTAACTTTCTTCAGGGCAAAAAACATTGTGCTTGGGGACTTGGAATAGTCTGCCAGAGGACAATTCCAAGGGCTAATCAAGTTTGAAATGGCATGGCATATATCTTTAGAGATCTAATACTAACCGCTCTCTTCATAATAGCAACATTGATGAGAAAACATGGGATGAGTCATTTGACTCTTGTAGTATGAATGCCTTTCAGCCTGACTCTCCACACCATGCATACGAGTGTATGAACACACAACAGTTAATATTTAATTAAGTCAGTCAAATTGAGAGTTTGCATACTAATGATTCAGCCAATTAAGAGGCTTAGGATTCTCCTTTTGGAAAATCTTACATTTTTCATCTTTGTTTTTCTGAAAGTATGTCAGAGTATGTAGCTCTTGCAACCCATACTGGGAAAAGCAGAAATTGCTAACACAGAACTTTTTTGTCTTTCGGCAATACACATGAAAACAGAGTTACAATTGTTTGAATGTCTGTGAAGGGCAGCTTGCCATGAAGAAGGTAACACATCAGCCCTTTCAGGCACTGGTCATATCAGTGTGCTATAGATGGCCATAAACATGAAAACTGCTTACATTGAGGCATTCCTCTGCCAGTTTAACAAAGCCAGAGAGACCAGCGCAGGCACCCAAATACCAAATTTGCTGACTGGGCTGTGTAATTGCTGCCTCAAAGCAAATACAGCTAAACTTTCAGAATTAACAAGTAGCTGAAACTGTCCTATTAGAAAAAGAAAGGGTCTTATCAGAGCTGAACAGTGCTCCTGAAAGATAAGACTGGAGAAAGCATAACGGTCCAAGTGGTTCTCTTCAACATCTTATCTACACCCTCATTATTAACTGTGAATATTAAATAAACACTAAGAGAGAGAAAGTTGAAAAGTTTTACTTTAAAACTTAATACATCCATGTAAAATCAGGTGAAAACTGTAAAGCTTCACAAACATAATTACTTGAGAGTCAAAAAAGTTTCACCTTTAAAGTTACAGGATATTTGATTGAAGAAAAAAAACCAACCAAAACCCAATACAAATAATAATAAAAAACACAAACAGAAAAATCAACAAAATACCCCATGCTAATTTAATTTTATCAAGGCAGCTCCAATTCATCAGTAAATAGGGAGGGAGAAGAAAGGATCAAATTCTGAAGTCTGTAAATATCTTCCAATGAAAATATAAGGCGCATTTATAAACTGAATGATGTTATTACTATTTTAAGAGAAAACACTAACTTCCTGTTTCAGGAAATTTAGTTTGCTCCCAAAATATGTCTATATGAGACACCTGATTTGCTGTTGGTGGGTGGGATACACCAGTCCCAGAGGGGGAACGGTTTCTGGGGCAGGAGTTAGCAGGGCTCATTGACAGGGCTTTAAACTAGATATGAAGGGGGAAGGGGAAATAACTGGGCCTGCTGGGGACAAGCCCAAGAGAAACATGCTAGGGCTTGAAGGATGGCATACCAGGGAGGACTCTCAATCTATTGCTTCATTTGAGGGAAAGGATAGTTGTTTAGACCCTGTCCTGCAGGGGAAAAAGGGTATCAGGGCGAGAGTCAACAGAGCTCACTCACAGAGCTTTAGGTTAGACTGAAAGTGCAAGGGGGTTGTAGCTGGAGTTGAACTAGTGGGGCATTGTTCTAGTATTAATAAAGACCAAAAGGCCTCCCGCCTCCCAAGGGTGCCACTAGCGTGCTCTGCTCGCTCCCTGAAATGCTTGTACACCAATGCACGCAGCATGGGGAACAAACAGCAGGAGTTAGAAGTCTGTGTGCGGTCTAATGGTTATGATCTGGTGGCAATTACAGAGACATGGTGGGACAGCTCACATGACTGGAATGTGGTCATGGATGGCTATGTCCTTTTTAGGAAAGATAGGTCAGCAAAGCAAGGTGGTGGAGTTGCTCTTTATGTGAGAGTGCGACTAGAATGTATAGAGTTCTGTCCAAGGGCAGATGAGGATCAAGTGGAAAGTCTGTGGGTATGAATTAAGGGACTAGCTGGTACAGGTGATACAGTTGTGGGGGTCTATTATAGACCTCCTGATCAGGACAAAGGACTTGATGAGGCTTTCTACAGGCAGCTGAAAACAGCCTCACGACTACATGCCTTGGTCCTCATGGGGGATTTTAACTACCCTGATATTTGCTGGAAGACTTGCACAGCCAATCATTCACAGTCTAGGAGGTTCCTCCAGTGCACTGATGATAACTTCATGGTGGACGAACCAACTAGGAGAGGAGCGCTGCTGGATCTAGTACTCACCAACAAGGAGAGTCTGGTTGAAATGGTGATGGTCAATGGCAGCCTTGGCTGCAGTGACCATGAGATGGTGGAGTTTAGGATCCTGTGTGGGAGGAATAGAATACCTAGCAAGGCCACAATTCTGGATTTCCGAAGGGCCAACTTTGGCCTCTTCAATCAACTGCTAAGGGAAGTTTCATGGGAAAAGGTATTAGGTGATAAAGGGGTTCAAGATAGTTGGTCAGCATTTAAGGCCCACTTCTTCCAAGCTCAGAATCAGAGTGTCCCAATGGGTAGGAAAACAAATAAGGGAGCTAGGAGACCAGCATGGTTAAACAAGGAATTGCTGGGCAAACTCATGTGGAAAAAGAGAATCTATGGATTTTGGAGGAGGGGCTGACCACTTGGGAGGAATACAGGACAGTTGTTAGAGGATGTAGGGAGGCAATTAGGACAGCTAAGGCCTCCTTGGAACTTAATCTTGCAAGTCGGGTTAAGGACTGTATTTGAAAGGGCTTTTTCAAATGCACAGCAAATAAAACTAACACAAGAGGCAAAATAGGCCCACTGTTGAATGAGGTGGGTGCCCTGGAGACAGAGGATTTAAAGAAGGCAGAGGTGCTGAATGCCTTCTTTGCCTCTGTCTTTACTCCTGCAGACTCTCCCCGGAGGCCCAAGATTCCTGTAACCCCAGCAGGAGTCAGGACAAATGAGGAGTTTGCTTTGGTAGATGAGGATTGGGTTAGGGATCAGTTAAGCAGTCTGGACATCTATAAATCAATGGGTCCGGATAGAATACACCTACGGGTGCTGAGGGAACTGGCGGAGATCATTGCTTGGCCATTCTCCATCATCTTCGGTAAGTCATGGGAAACAGGAGAGGTGCCTGAGAACTGGAGGATGGCAAGTGTCATGCCAGTCTATAAGAAGGGCAAGAAGGAGGACCTGGGTAATTATAGACCGGTCAGCCTTACCTCCATCCCTGGGAAGGTGATGGAACAACTTATTCTTGACACCATCTCTAGATATATCAAGGATGAGGGGATTATTAAGAGCAGCCAACATGGTTTTACCAAGGGGAAGTCATGTCTGACCAACCTTATAACCTTCTATGAGGAAGTAACTAGGTGGATGGATGATGGTAGAGCAGTAGATGTGTTTTTTCTTGATTTCAGTAAGGCACTTGATACTGTCTCCCACAGCATCCTCATAGATAGCTAAGGAAGTGTGGGCTTGATGATCAGGTAGTGAGGTGGATCAAGAGCTGGTTGAAGGGAAGAAGGCAGAGAGTTGTAGTCAACAGGGCAGAATCTAGCTGGAGGTCTGTGACTAGTGGAGTGCCTCAGGGGTCAGTGCTGGGACCAGTGCTGTTTCATATTTTCATCAACAACCTGGATGAGGGAACTTAGTGTACTCTCAGCAAGTTTGCTGATGATGCTAAACTGGGAGGACTGGCTGACACACCAGAAGGCTGTGCTGCCATTCAGCGAGACCTGGATAGGCTGGAGAGTTGGGCGGGGAGAAACTTGATGAAATTCAACAAGGGCAAGTGTACAGTCTTGCATCTGGGGAAGAACAACCCCATGTACCAGTACAGGCTGGGGACTGACCTGCTGGAAAGTAGTGAAGGGGAAAGGGACCTGGAGGTCCTGGTGGATAGGAGGATGACCATGAGCCAGCAATGTGCCCTTGTGGCCAAGAAGGCCAATGGCATCCTAGGGTGTATTAGAAAGGGCGTGGTTAGTGGGTCAAGAGAGGTTCTCCTCCCCCTCTATTCTGCCTTGGTGAGGTCACATCTGGAATATTGTGTCCCGTTCTGGGCCCCTCAGTTCAAGGACAGGGAATTGCTTGAAAGAGTCCCGTGCAGAGCCACGAAGATAATTAAGGGAGTGGAACATCTCCCTTATGAGGAGAGGCTGAAGGAGCTGGGTCTCTTTAGCTTGGAGGAGACCGAGGGGTGACCTCATCAATGTTTATAAATATGTAAAGGGTGAGTGTCAGGATGATGGAGCTAGGTTTTTTTCAGTGATGTCCAGTGATAGAACAAGGGGCAATGGGTGTAAACTGGTTCCATGTGAACATCAGGAAAAACTTCTTTACTGTGAGAGTGACAGGGCACTGGAACAGGTTCCCCAGGGGGAGTTGTGGAGTCTCCTACGTTGGAGATATTCAAGGCCCACCTGGACAAGTTCCTGTGTGATGTACTCTAGGTTACCCTGCTCTTGCAGGAGGGTTGGACTAGATGATCTTTTGAGGTCCCTTCCAACCCTTGGATTCTGTGAAAATGTTAAACACTGCTTGAATAAAAAGCAGTATTGAAGAAGCAGCCTTCTCTATCACAAATACAGTTATTTGGGACACACTGATTATATTACAATAATGCATTAATACATGGGGTTTACCACACTGGATAAACAGTTATAAGGTATCATTCTGACCCCCCCCCCCCAAAAAAAAAACCAAAAAACAACCAAAAAAACCCCAAACCAAGACTAATTTAATTTGATTACTTTTAAATGAGCATGGCTACAGAGCTAACCATTTGCTGTCTTGTGTTGTTTTCAACCAGCTCAGCTTCCTGTCACTCCACTAGTGACAAGGAAGGCAAGGTACAAAAGCTGGCTGTTTTAAGCAGGGAAGGGGAATCAGAGAATCACAGCAGTCCCTTGAATTGGCTAGTACTGCATTTCTTTTCTGCTTTCAGTACCTTTAAAACTGCCTGTCTCAAGGTGTCATGCACACCAATTTGTTTTCCAGAGTAGGCACAGAAGAACTGAGTACCTTAGATGAGAGAGAGCAACACTCACCCTGTGGCCAATATTGCCCCCACAGCTTTGCAGGATGGATGGTTAAGTATCTGCTGCAGAGTGCTCTAAGCCCACAGCACATGTACCAAGCCATAATTAACATAGACTGAAGATAAATTAAAATATCTGCAGTAACAAGAATTAATAAATAAACAGCAGTCAAAGCCTGCAGCTCACAAAGTGTCACACCGGCTCCAGAAACCTTTAAAAAGCTATTTTTTCGAGATAGCAGAAATCACTAGTTAGAGCTATATGGTAACGTCAGCAAGAGAACTAAATTTAACATGAGTAAACATTAAACAAAGTTTAGGCTGTTTGTGCAAAGAACCAAGAATAGGACTTATGAAAACTACTTTCTTAAAGAGGCAGGTAAGGAAGCTTGACTTATTTCGTCAAAATAAAATACATTAAAAAAAAAAAAAACCATGAAAAAAAAAGGAATCTGTAGCAGCATTACCAAAACCCCTGTGTGCTTTCTTGCATTTGTAGTGAGGCCTAATACTTCACTATTGTTAAAAATGTAAGCCTAATACTTAAATGGAAGATCTTATTTTAGGATAAACGCGTAAGTAAATGCATAAACCCCCTTAGGACAGTGTGTATGGCAAACACCTGTTATCAGGAAAAGGTTCTATGCTTGGTGATCAGTGTAAAAAAGTAGTGGATCACACTATTTATATATTTTAAGGAGACAAAGATCATCAGTCCATTCAGTCTAAAACAAAACTTAGTACGGAAAGCTGACTTTAAAAATTCTTTGTAATATAATTGGGCTGATGAAAACTCACAGTTCTGACATCCACAGGGATGAAGTACTAAATTCTCATCTTGCACACATAAGCCCCTATTATTAGATCTCCATAACAGCCAAAGAACTACCGCTATTCGCCTACCAACTACAGCTAGCCAATAAATGAAGAACCTCAGAAGTCCTGCAAGTCTCAAATCATCCAAGCTATTAAAACCACTACCATTTGAATTCCCTTTCTATAATACCTTAAGAATATAAAAAGTCAAACATTAAGCTTTCATTGGTTTTGCCCCCTCTGGCTACACTGCCTATCCAAGCTCTGCAAAGCATTCAGAGAAGCATTCCCAAAGAAGGCAATCCACTTTTTTTCTTCTCTTGTGTTGTCTGATGTCTTTTGTCTGAAGTGCTTTGACAGAAAGAATTATTGCCTGCATTTCTGACATTCTAGCCATTTACTGGCATCTCTTGTGTTGCAGTACAATTCATACAGTAAATACCAAACAGATTTACCAAAAAGTGGGAAGCCACATGACTGGCTTGTTGAAAGGGGAACATAATGCATTGGTTAGTCACCAAAATTCTGATCTCTTATCCTGGGAAAGCACTGAACCCAGCTCTAATTTAGTCTATCAGCATGAAAATAACAAAGGCCTTCCAGGTAAGTAATCCAGAGTGACGTAGTTGCTCCAAGCAAACATTCTTGGTTTGTTGTATCACTCCATTTGGTTCAGCAATTATGTTGTTTCATGTCGGAAGGGTTTTCATACAAATTTCAGAACAACCACTAATAAAAGATTTCATCAAAAACCTGTACTTAATATAAGCTGCCAGTCTCTTTAATTTGCCTCCCACTTTGTCTTGCATAACACAGAAGGGTACCTTCCCTCTTTTCTGTAAGGTTATACTTGCACATTAACTTTCTGATCATTCATTGAAGAAAACACCCCCAACCTCAAGAACAGAGAATGTCTTGTTGACATAGCAACATTTAAAAAATTTTCCCATCTGTACATACTTGTATACCCCTTATGATTTGACTTGGTTTACACATTAAAATAACTTGCTCTCTACCTCTCCCACAACAAAAAATATTCCCATGATTTCATCAGTTCAACATCTACTTCAGAGCTAATAATTATTACTTTTATTAACATAGTTGAACTCTGGCTAAAATGAAATGTTGATCCTGCAGGAAATTATTATAACAAGAGATACTACACTTTTTTCATTAGCTGGGCAAAGTAAATCTACATATCTAAGAACAAATTCTTACTAAACTTCAGATACCTTTTACACTGCTACAGGGTATGCTCAAATTATATTTGAGTTAATTGAGGAATTACACCTCTGTGCTACATTCCACTGCCACAGAGGAAAATTAATAGCCTATTATTTTAAAAATACTTTGTTATCAACACACCTTTAGAGAATCAGTTGTTGCCACATGACAATTCCATATTCTGCAAGTAACCTGGCTACAAATACAGATTAAAATAAAAGCCAAGTCAACAGCACCTCTAAAAGGAGACTATACTAAACCCAGACATTTGCAACACTTAAAAAAGGTGGTAAAAAGCCTGTCACAGGTAGTCTGAATGAAAAACATCATTTAGATCTACCAGCTGGTAAAAATGTAACTATATTGTTAAAATCACTTTCTCACTATGCCCAAGATGTTACTGTTTTGCAAGTATCAGTGAGAGCTATTTCTTTACACAGTACTACATTTAACTCTTTTGGAAAAAACTGATGAAACCACCACAGCTACTTTCATAAATCTAATATACTGTAAGCCCAGTGGTAATGGTCCCCCCATTCATTATAAATGAGAGCGAGACTACAGCATACTCAACTCCAGCAATTTAGAATTATGAGACCTGCACATGGTTGAATGACCTCCGAGAAGGTATAAACAAATGGTAACTCAGGAGATTTACATTTTTCTAATTAAATCCCAATGCAAAACTACTGTTACTGTTCGGGGTATTTAGCTATAAACAATATTTTGTATTAGGGAAGCACACGACTGTAACTGAAAACAACCAACCAAAACCAAACGACCCTAAAACTGCTGAACCCTTTCATGCTCAGTAGTTTCTCTTATCTAAAGCCAACAGAACATCAGTGATTAGGTTATGCACCTGAGAATAATGAAAATTTGTGACTTGCCATCCTGTTTACATATTCAAAATTTAAACTTCCAGAAACTGCCTCTCCACCACAACATTACAAGAATGCAATAACAGAAATGAACACACTACACTGAAGATTACCAGAGCGTATTTATGATTAACTGGCTGGTGCTTTCTTCCCTTCTTTCCATACCAGAGACGAGACATTTCCCTTCTAAAAATAAACTGAGACTAAAAAAGAAGTAATAATAAAAAGAAAAATCATTCAAGGCTGTTTGAAAGCATTTTCTGTTCTCTGTACCTGCTGTCAGTTCCAGGCACAGGCAGAGCCCCACCACGGCGACAGGACAGTTTCCTAAATGCACACATTTGACTGACACTGCAGGGAACAAATGAACGCGTGTACAGTAGGGGGATGGATCGTAAATGATGACGGTACAGAAGAAGAGAGGCTCCCTGTATTCAAGTGTGGTTGCAGAGCACGAGTCGGTTAAAAAGGCTAACATATTTAAAGATACAGAACTTAATTTGGTCAGTGAAGTTGTCTACAAAAAAAGAAACAACAAAAAGGCCAAAACCAAACCAAACCAAACAAAAAACCCCAACTGTTTTAAAATGAAGCATTCAGGAACTATCAGCCTGACAGCATTTTCAGGTTTGTAAGCTGCAAGAAGAAAAAGAATCCTTCTGTCTATAAGCTACGCTTGGTCTATGGGTTAAATGCCAGTCCCAGCAACAAGGTATTTCTGGAATCACTATTTAATATTTTTTTTTCTTGAGGAAGAATGTTTGTTTAAACAGGCGTGTGCAGAAGTAGCATGCACAGCAGCCCTTTGAGAATTTCCTTGTAGTGGCGCTTAGAGACTTCTTTCCCCCTCAACTTCCACCTTAAAAAAACCCTAGCATTCTGAGTGCTGGGCAGAAGTATAAAATAGGCCAGGGCTGCAGCAGACCTCATCACAACATTAGAACATTGCTCACTCGTGTTGTTGCACTGTGTTCTAAAAGCACGAGCAGAGAAAACCAGTGCTAGAACTTAACTACATTGCAGACTGTGCACTGGAACTCCTCACCTTCTGTTAGTATCTGACAATATAATTTGTGTGGATAGTGTTTTTCTTTTTAGTAAAACCCTTCTCAGGAGCTGATAACACTGAAACTCTATTTGTTCTAAGTTCCAAGAATTATTAAGGTAGCAAGTATGAACATTTTTATCACTTGGACATTGAAAGCTGGGATTCAGGAAACTCAAATATACAGTTACACACTAGATATACAGTCAAGAGTGTACGATTCAAAACCATTTGGTTGTGGTTTTTTTTTATAGCAAGCTAGCTAATAGTGAGGAGAAACAAGAAAAGAAAAATGGACAGCCTTAAAACTGCTTCAAATGAGATAACTACAATCAGTATAAAAAAGAAAAAAGATACAAGCTACAGTCTTCCCCTCCCTTTCCATGGAAGTCTGGCAAACCTTAAAGGAATGGATAGTGTGCAGAAAAACTATTCCAAACTATCGCTGGACATGGAACTTCTAAGCCGTAAGGCAAAAGCTAGCCGCATAACTAATTCCCCCCTCACAGGCTATTTCAGCAGTCTCCTCCTCCCACTTTCTTTCCCCCCTCAGGAAAAACAAATTCCTCCCTAATACTAGCCAACACAGTGTTTCTCCAAAACTGGGGAAGAAATAAAGAATCGAAGTCACCACACTTTATTATTTATTCTAGAACATTTAACCTTAAACAACCCAAACAACTTACTTCGAGGATTTTCGCTTTTCTCTAAATAAAACTGTCTCCTTCCACAGCTTCTCAAAAGGATTTCTAAAACTTGCTCAAAAGAAGACAGCAATAAACTTCATTACATCCAACAACTCACTTTTTCACCCAGTTACAGATGTAAAGTTCATTGGAGTAAATGCACTAGTAACTCCCTGTATCATCCCCCCCGCCAGCCTGTTCTGATGCTCAGGCTTAACCACAGGAAGAAGCCCACACAAAAAACTTGACCCCAGGAGCATCCCTTTATTAAGATAAATAGAATAAATTGCCCTTTTACTCTGTGCATTTGTGGGTTATACTACTGATCTGATAATTTGAATAAGGAACTCATGTCTTGTTGCTAATTGATATATGTCTTGCCATAAAAGTTCTTAATTAAAATATCCTAAACAGGAGTTACCAGCTCCAACTTGACACGCATGCAGAAAAGCTTAAATACTTCAGAGCATCCACCCATTTGCTCCCTAAACAAACAGAGCAAAACAAAATGTATCTAATTATACTGAATATCTTGCTAATGTCATTGTTAGTTTGCAACCAAGGTCAGTATCTGTCCACAACCAATGGTCAAGGCAGAAGCCCACAGTCCTTTTAGTAATTATCTGCAATGATTTTTTTTTCATAAATTAATCTGTCTTGAAAAATACTAAAAGCAGCAGCAGAGAAAAATGAGAGCGCCAACGAATACAGGTACAACTTGTGAAATGTCTTATTACCACTCAGGTACTTTACCATTACACCTTTAGTCATGCCAGACTTAAAAGTCTCAGCTGACAAGATCTCAAAACTGAACCTGATCAACTATTTTGAAACCTCTGTAGAAAGATTGAATGCTGAGTGTGAAAGAACATATTTGAAGTTTGATTAGATGGCATTATTGCGTTTCACCTAGGAATTCATACAATGTCCTGATATCACAGCAATAGAAACTCTGTGATGCTGAATTCTACAATCCCTGTATTTAATATGCATGCTTTTTAAGCAGTATTAGATTAGTAAATAGTAATTTATTTCCCCTGCTCTTCCCCTCCTAAGGGAGTGAGGTTAGCCCAGAGAGATACTGGGGGCTGGGACACAATTACTCGGTTTATATATTACTGTTGATGCTACAGGAAATAGCGCTGTGGGTGACCAGATTTAGCGATGGAAAGTCACAAATGCGATGCACTGAAGGCAAGCATCGCCAAACATGTCCTGAGATTATATACAAAGGCATATGTATAAAGTGAAAATTTAATACTCCACTTTCAGAAACAGCACTAAAAATTAAGGAAAACATAAATCACAGGAAGCAGACTGTGTAACTCCAGTGCCTCAGTGAAATTCATAAGGTATTTGCATTTTTGACTGACAAGAAGAAATCTTGTTTTCATACTATTGCACTGGTTTGCCTGGGAACAAACAAATCAATAAGCAATGACATCAGTTACTCTCTCAGCAGCCTATCTACTTGTCAGAATGTATTTTTGAAGAGATCAGTCTGCTATTTAATTATATCTAACAGGCACAGATAATAAAGAACTCCCATCACCCAAGCGCTCCCCAAAAACCCCTGAAAGCTGCCTCAAGTAACGTTTAAAATAGCATAGTTTCAATACACATTAGTATAATAAGGCAGAAACGAACTCTAGATACATAACTGCTACAGTCTTAGAATGTTTTTAAATTTAGAATAGCATTTTACAGCTCTGATAAGAGACATATATCTGTATATTTACTCCTTGTATTACAGTTTTAGGATGTAAGTTGCCAAAAACTTCAAATTTGGGAAGACACCTAACCTAGATGCCCGGGTCACTTAACCTGTCATCATTGGAAGGAATCCCAGTAGCTGAAAAACTGACATTTTGATATTATATGGCATACAGAAATTAGCTGAACTAAGCTCTAGTTTATCTTTACTAAAAGGCAGACAAGTACTATTTGGTGCAAAAAGCATTTCAGATGATTAGAAAAGAGTGGCAGGTTTAGGAGCAATGAAGTTAGAATGCAGTAAAGAAATAAAAACCAGGTACTGGTTACATAACTACTACTTTGACTTCTAGAACAACTGGCTCTTGGTATAAGTTGTTGCAGGCGATGCTAACATAGTATTACAGCTAACTGAGGTCTGATCCCTTCTCCCTTTACTTCTACAAGAAAGACACTGAGTACTACAAAAGCCACTGCCTGTGGTATCCTGTACATCACAACTGGCACAGCTACTTAGTTGGCTGATAATGTTTCCATAAGGAAGGATGTCTAATTTGAGAAATCCTCACTTGTTTCAACAATTTACAGGAAGTTAGTGTTTTCCCATCAACAAAATTTTCCTCAGGATTTTCAAAGATACACTGAAAGCCATTAAGGGTCTCAAAAGCACAAGCTTTTTAGTTGAAAATTCTGCTTCAGCTCTTAGCAGAGACTGCCCCAGTTCTTCCTATTAGATACACAAAATAACCATCAATTCCAACTCCACAGTCATAATTCCACTTACAAGACAGCTCCAAGTAGTGAAAACATCTGAATTTTCACTTACAAGTTATATATGAAGTAGAAAAAATAAAGACAGCAAAGCAAGAAATACCCATGCATGAAGCTGAGAAAGTCGGTATTTACTCAACACTAAAAGCCAGAATGAAAAGTCTCTACAAAGGGCACTGCATTATTTTAATGGGCACCAGAGCCTCTCTCTTCAATCACAGGAAGTTTAACAAAAACACTCCTAGTATTGCATGTGATTCCTGAATTTAAAGTCTCTCATCCTCCAGTACAAAACCATGTTAAACATGCTTGTTAATGAATAGTAACACCTACAGTGACACATCACAGTTCTTAACAGACAACCACAATGTAAAAGCCAAGCGATAATCTAGCCTGTATATCCAATATACCATTATAAATAGACAACTTTTAAAAAAAATAGTGAAAAAAACCCAGAAAGATTGGAATCTTATTTTGAGCACTCTTAATGCGGTGCATCTTTACACACTGTGTGCATTGTTTCATTCATGAAGCCTACAACTTCTGGGCTTCCTCTTCTCTCTGCTAATTCAGTTATTATTCAGCTTGTCGTATGATCAGAATACTACATGACATTTTCAAAGTGTAAGGTACAACAAGCAGCTGTTTCACTAAGCATTCAAGCACTGCTGTATACAGTAGTGAGTGGAAGCAGATTTACCGAAAAACTCCATGATTAAGAACACAAAAAGAAAAGTTAAGCCAGCAGTGCAAACTGAAAAGCCCATTTAACACAGAGGCGTTGTAGGTTACAGTCCAGATCGTACAAAGAACTTGAGCTATGTCCAGTACTCAATCTTGAAAAACCTTCTTCAAATGTTACCTGACCAGGAGACATAATCACTGTTTGTGATCTTCATCTTTCTACAAACATGCATAAATAGAATTTCAAGACAAAAAAAACAAAGGTATTATGAAATGTAAGTCCAGAACATGTCCCAGTGAAACTGGGGAAAAAAAAAATAAAAATCTGCAAATATGTATCAACTCATGCTTCATTTTGGAAGTTAACTTCTAGACGATTTTAACTGAAACCAAACTTCTGTATTTTTCAAACAACTGACAAGCTAATGGAAACAATAGAACAGATGAGCTTCCAACTACTTTAGGACCAGCTTGCAGGTCCTAAGACAAGAAATTTCCTGTTTCCAAACATCTTGTGGATGAATATTTAGATTTGTGTGAACCTCAAGTATGACTCAATCCTGAATAACAGTAATAAATACAATCAAATGACAGAGGAAGGAAGGGAAGAGAAAGAACCAGCACTTCAAATAATTATGAGTTATTCTAGTACAGAGCAATTAATTCTGTTTCCTTAACAGACTTCAGGTTTAAATAGGAACCAATTTCCTTAACCGATTTCTTCACAAGTGCCCAAGATGAAACACCTTAACACCTCTGAAACATTTAGCTGGGGCCACACTCAGTAACTGTATTTTTTGCATCTTCTTTCCTTTTTTTTTTTTTCATCTATACTCTGTCTGATGACCAGAGATTTGATCTATCACCATAAATACTGCATTTCCAACACTGCATGACAACAAAGACACTTAACAGCTACAGTACCCTACACAGATATTGTTTTGGAAGTTCTAGATTCAAATCAGGAATCTAAAGCTAGGTGAACAGTCTATGTCAATAAGCCATATTTCTGCATGTAATAGAAAACTGCATTTATATACATACAATCAACACAGACTCATAGAATAGTTAAGGTTGGAAAGGACCTTAAGATCATCAAGTTCCAAACCCCCTGCCATGGGCAGGGACATCTCACACTAAACCATATCACCTAAGGCCTCGTCCAACCTGGCCTTGAACACTGCCAGGGATGAAGCATTCACAACCTCCTTGGGCAACCGATTCCAGTGCCTCACCACCCTAACAGGAAAGAATTTCCTCCTTATATCCAATCTAAACTTCCCCTGTTTAAGTTTTAACCCATTGCCCCTTGTCCTATCACTACAGTCCCTAATGAAGAGTCCCTCCCCAGCATCCCTATAGGCCCCCTTCACATACTGGAAGGCTGCTATGAGGTCTCCACGCAGCCTTCTCTTCTCCAGGCTGAACAGCCCCAACTTTCTCATCCTATCTTCATATGGGAGGTGCTCCAGTCCCCTGATCATCCTCGTGGCCCTCCTCTGGATTTGTTCCAACAGTTCCATGTCCTTTTTATGTTGAAGACACCAGAACTGCACACAATACTCCAAGTGAGGTCTCACGAGAGCAGAGTAGAGGGGCAGGATCACCTCCTTCGACCTGCTGGTCACACTCCCTTTGATGCAGCCCAGGATATGGTTGGCTTTCTGGGCTGCAAGCGCACACTGCTGGCTCGTGTTCATTTTCTCATCGACCAGCACCCCCAAGTCCTTCTCCTCGGGGCTGCTCTGAATCTCTTCTCTGCCCAACCTGGAGCTGTGCCTGGGATTGCTCCCACCCAGGTGTAGGACCTTGCACTTGGCAGGGTTAAACTTCATGAGGTTGACATCAGCCCACCTCACAAGCGTGTCATGGAGCATTACAGTTTTCCAGCTTCCCACTGAGAAAGTGAACTACTTAAAGAATACTTTATTGTTCAAGAAATGTCATTAACTTTGAAAATCAGCTTCACAGACCATCTCAAAGCACTAAGTAAGGTAATTCTGATCTCTTAATTTCTTTTCCATCTCCCCATCACCCCTCAAGATACCAGTTAGTCCTTTAGATACAAATATAAGGTGAAAAATTCTTATGATAAAACTCCCATGGGAAAGCACAAATTGTGTCATTTCTCCTTTATGGATTAATGTTTCCTCCACAAGTAGTCATTTCCATTATTTCCCCTCTAATACCCTCCTCCCTCTGCTAAACTGTTAGAGCACAACAATTTCCTTTGCTCCTAGAGTTACTAGAACTGTATAAAACTTACTTGAAAAATTAGTTTCAGTTGTCCTTACCCCCCAGATATGATAAACTAGTTCTCTAAAAATTTTAACAAATTCTTTATACGCGCATGCTAACTTGTGCAGAAAACTATTTGATCTTATCAGCACACTTTATGTGCACGTAAGTTCAGTGGAAAGTTGATTTACCTCATTTAACTCTATACTAGATCCCTGATATGGGGGACATTTGACATGAGCCCTTGTTTTCCATGTCTTTTTTTTCTCTCCAGTGGCCAACTTCAAAATGCCAACTAACCCTTCAGATGGCAACAGCAATCCCATCAAAGTTTTACAATCCATTATAGGAAAACAGGATTCCCCCCCTCCCCCCCCCCCCCCGAACTAAGACAGTTAAAGAGTCTGCAATAAATCATAAAAAATAATGCATGGGTAGCTCTTCTAATCCTTCTTCAAGTTGTTCTGTGACCAAGTCTGATTCATAATCTGTGCTCTGATCTGTTGGGGCTTCTTGTTTGGTTGGTTTTGTCTTTTTAAAATACACAACATATATGCAATGGAACAACATTCATCCTTTTCAGGGAATGTCAACACTTCTTTTCTAAAAGCAACTTGACCTTAAAAAAAGAAACAAAATCAGACTACAAAAGTACTGAGGAAAGTTGCGTCTGAGGCTCTGCACAACAGAAACGATTAGCTTACTGTCAAATCTTACTATGTCTAAATGCAAGTACAGAATATCCTTGGGAAAAAGCAGTTATTTATGAACACAGATTTCTAAACAGTATTAATTAATTGTGCTAACAGATAAAGAAAGCCATTAGCACGTGAACGCCCATTTGAACTTACATACCAAGTAAAAAGAGTATCAAAATAAATATACCTCTATACCCACACACAACCCAAAACGCCCTCTTCCCTAGTGCATGCCCATTCACTTAAGTGCAGAAGGTAAAAAAAGGTAGAGAACTAAGAAGCTAGCAACACAGTTTAATTTCTTACATAATATATAAAATTCTTGTCTACTCATGTCTAGTGGACACCAGAGAATGGACCGATCTTAAGTGAAAAAGTATACTTTTTGGAGAGTTTTGCTAATGGGACTGGCAGAGGCCTCTTAGAAAGTCTGATATTGTAAAACATCACCAGCATCAGGAGCTATGAGATACTGCACATAAAGCTTATTTTAAACTCTTAGGTCACTGACTACTACGAATCAGTCACCTTTACTGATGATAACATTAGCCAGTAGTAGATTCATGGTTATTTCTAACAAGTCAGTTATCTATAGTGTGTAGCATACCATAAAAAAGCATCAGCTAAGAGATTCCCTGGTTGTTTTTCTGTTTGGATTTTTTTTTATTTGATTGGGATTTGGTTTGCTTTTTTTGACAGTTCATACTGTGCAGTGTTTGATCAAACTATTATTTAATATGGTGGTAGGGGTCTTGATCTCTTTGCTACTAGATTAGTTAAGGTTACATCTACTGGACTACTTCAAGGAAAAGGCTGATAGGAAATGGACTACTCTATACAGGTAGATAAAGAAAGCATATGCAGACAAAAACCTGGACTAAGTTCAGAGTAAGAGTTCAGGCCTACTCAGTGATTCATTTAAGAAATCTACAAACCAATCCCTACTACTTGTTTCATGTTACTAATCTTTGCTTTTGCTTGTTCCTCTTCTTGTAACTCCTTTTCCACTAAAAAAAATCATAGTACTTCCTTAAAGTGTCTTGATAAAAATCTGCAGCTGAACATACTAGCAAAGGACTACTAAAGAATAAAAAGCTGACTCAAGAGTACCACACCTATGAGGAACGGCTAAGGGAACTGGGGCTGTTAAGTCTGGAGAAGAAAAGGGTCAGGGAGCACCTTACGACTCTCTACAGCTACAAGAAATGAGCTTGTATATGTAGTGAGGTAGGGTTCAGTCTCTTCTCCAAAGTAAAAAGCAATGGGATGAGAGGAAACGACCTCAAGTTGTGCCAGGGGAGATTTAGGTTGGATTTCAGGAAATACTTTTTCATTGAAAGACTTGTCAAGCATTGGAACAGGCTGCCCAGGGAAGCAGCGGAATTGCTGTCCTTGAAGCATTCAAAAAAATGTGTAGATAAAGCCCTTACTTATAAGGTTAGTGGTGGTCTTGGCAGTTCTGGGGTAATTGTTGAACTTTAAGAACTTAAATTTCTTTTCCAACCTAGTTGATTCTACGATTCTATGATTAACTCTCTTCCCTGTTTCTCCAGTTTTAAGATACTGTACACCTATAGCTGAGAGAACACTTTTTGGAAGAGAAAGCTATTCCACCAGTTTCCTCTTTTGGTAGATCTTGATGAATTTGTCCACCAAGATTTTGCTTTACACTTCCCTTCCACTCAAGAGTTCTCCCATCACTGTGTTCTGAAGAAGGCAGCCTATTTTTCATCCCAACAGCCACAAGAAGGCTTTGATGATACTGCTCACTTTCTGTCTTATATTATTTTACACCTGGATCAAGAACTGACAGAGAAAAAGCTTCTTCCTTTAAAAGAAGGAAGAATACTGACCAAACTGCAATGAGAATAATGGCTATGACAACAGCTACAATTCCCTGTATGTACTTATACTTCCTAGCACATGTTAAAAAGTCACTAAATTGCAGTTGTATGTAATGACAGGTTGAACCATCTGGTACTGTCAAACAGTTCTGATTAAAAAGTTTTTAACAGCTTTCAGATTTGTGCTAGGAGTCAGTCATAAGAAGCCATATTACTCAGTTAAAATGCACAGAAAACCACATTAGCATCTCTCTTACACTTGCATAACATCCTTTAAAAAAATTATCCATCTCACTAATCACTTTAACTTCTTTCTAAATCTAGAACATTGTTATTTTATAATCTTAAAAGAAACAAACTTGATGTAATTTTCACTTAACACATATGGAAGTATTTTTTAAATATGTGTTCTACAGTTGATTCCAGAGACCTAAATAAAGGCTTACAGCCTGACCTCACTCTGTAGTAAATCTTACAGATTCTAATACATGTAAGAATTGGACTGCCTGTACCTTCTTCACAAATAACTCTAAAAATTTACAACATCTAGTCCTGAAAAAAACTTAGTCTATTTCCTGTGGAAATTATTCTGTAATTATATTAAGGTGCAAAGTCACTGAAGAGCTCATTAAAAGGGAGACATACTGTGCCTTAAATCTTATATTGGTCACATGCCAGCAGTTTCTGTGTTCCAAAAGGCCAAGTTTTAAAACATCAGATACTTGTAAAGGCTTTGAGAAAGAGTCAGCATCAAAATGCGCCGCCACCAAAATACACTGCTGTTAAAAACACTTCAGTATGAAGACTCAAAAGACATGTTTTTGTGATACCAATGTCAAGGTCTCAAAGCAAAAAACCTCCATGCAAAATCAGTGAACTGCAGAAATAGCATTTTGTAGCCACAACCTAATACTTTGGTTAAATAATCGAGAAGTTTGAGGTTAGAGTTCTAATATGAGTCTGAATTTTGGAACCAAGTACACTATTACCCACAGTTAGACCACTGCAGTTTTTTAGAATTCCTTTTGCACTTCACATGAAACACAAATACAGACTTCCTTAATTTTAACATGCTCTACTGTGGGGCAAGGTGGGAGGAGTGGAAGAAAAGTGGAGGTGGGGGTGGTCAGGAAATCAGTCTTACAGTCAGAGACAGCAATTCCTGAGACTCAAGTTAAACATTGTTGATGAGTTACTTCTACAATATATGTGACAAGAACCAAACTTCAACTGACACTTGAATGCACAAGACTACAAGTGCTTTAACTGTATGTACACTACAAAACAAAACCATGTAGACATGTAAAATGTGTCCATATAAACACAGTGGACACAGATTCACATGGGAGAAGTGTGTTGGTTATAAAAATAGAGATAGTTCCAGATACAATATATTACTAAAACCCATGCAACAGCATCTTAATGTATGAAGAAGTTATAACTGAGAATTACTGGATTATTGGCAAAAAAATGTCATTAACAGATTGCTTTTCCTTTTTTTTTTCCTCACCCCTGTTTTGAGACTTACCAATCAGGGATGATAAGTATCAGAACACTGTCAGTTTACTTGACTGAAAACTAAGTCTGCTTCATCAGAGTTAAAACTTCTTTGCTGTACTCAATCTTTTTAACTAGTTTTAAGTTACAATTGGCTCCATACGAAATGACTTGTAACTGTGAAATGTTGCCCTTAACTGATGTTTGAGCAAAGCATTAGGATGACATAAATTAAACAGTCATGATCATAGTAAGCAGGCTAATAAGCACATTGCTTTGTTAATCTTAACAGAAAATATTTAACACTTTTAGCTATATTCCTATGAAAGTATTGAAAAAAATAAAATTAGGCTTTGACACTGTCCTTTCTTACCTCCCACTCTTTAGCAGCATCTTCAGTCGCAGATTCTTCACTAGTTTCAGGCTCTTCCTTCTTTTTTACCACTATAAATCCAGGTTCCCGAACAGATTCCCCAGTATCTTCTGCATATATCTCTGGACTCCACTGGATAAAGAAGACATACAAGTGATCTGTCCTAGAGAAGTCAAGTAATGATAAAAGAATAAGTAAGTTAAGTCTGTGATCATGCCTAATAATTAACAAGTATTTAAGGTTAAAATGAAAAACACTATTTCATGTTTTACTAGGTATTAGTGACATATTTAAAAATATTTAAAATGCTAGGGTTTTTTTTTGTTTTTGTTTTAGCTTCATGTAATTAAAAACAAAGATGACACTGGAGGAAAAACAGGAAACAAGTTGGCAATTGACTAGCTGTGCTTTCATACACAAGCATGGTCCTTCAAGTACTTCTGAAGTGTTGAGAAACTTCTGCTTACAACTGAAGTAACTTTCAGAATAAAACACGGAGATTTTTAAAGTTAATTTAAAAAGAACTATATATATATAAAAAAAACAAACAAACAACAACCCAAGCCAAAAACATTAACAAACTGTAATTTAAAGGTGTCTGCATGGTTGTTTTCCCCACCCCTGAAGAAGAGCTGAACACTTCCGAGACATGGAACCAAGATAATACAAATTCAAAATTACTACAGATAGAAGAAATAATATATAGCTAGATTATAAACTACAGACTATACTAGCTGCAGGAAGTACCAAGATTCAAAGTTACCTTTTTTCAGTTATCTGCCACAAATGGCATGGCATAGTTCTCCAGTTTGGAAGAACAGAATGCCCAAGTTCCCAGAAGAAAGTAATTTACAAACCTAATAAATGTCAGTCTAATGTCTGTTTAAGCATTTCCTGTAGGTGGACAGATGGAGCATTTAGAAAAAGGACATGCAATGAATCCATTAATACCTCCTCATCATGGAAAAGACAGCTTCAGAGACAGAGCTTTATGATTCTGGTTACCAAGAGTTTGAATATTCCTTATGTCTCTCTTCAGAGACGTTTACAGTGAATCTACATATTCATCAGCATGTAGAACAGTATTTCCCACCCTCCTTACTAAATCCTTGTAAAACTGAATACTGGAAGAATAGCAAGAGATACAGAGCAGCAAAATCACTCAAAACTGCAGCTATAATTTTCATGTGCCTCTGTTAAAGGATGCAGCACAAACATATGTAACAAGTCTCTGAACAGGGTCAGTTATTCAAAGTTACCTCTGTTAAAATTAAGGTTCCTGGATAACACTGATGAAAGGAAAAAGACAGTAAAGGAGAATAAAACCTTTCAGATGTGTAAGGCTAGGTAAGTTCTATGACAAAGTCAGAACAAGAAGCTGCAGACTCCTCAGACACTGAACAAGATAATGTTAAAAAGGTCTTACAAGTAAGGAAATTAAGAACTTGAAACAGTCTATATTATAGCAGTTAAAGTAAATAAAACTTGATGTTTGAGAAATCCAAAGACAATCCTTCCCAGACTGGCTCATCTGAGATTAAGATCACTGAAATGATGCAGGTTTGGCAGACACCTACTTTTTTTTTTCCTCTTTCTTACCACAAGGTAACAAATACAACTGAGTTAACACTAAATATTTTGACCAATGCAGAGTAGCACTCAAAGGTAACAGTGAATTAAGAAAACAAACACCCTACTACCACACGTGACGTTTTGTATACAAAACTTTAGGACACACATTGGATTGATAAAGAACAGATTACTAAATCCCTGAACTGTTAGAGAGAGACCCTGCATAGGATGAGCAAATTGCAAGATCAGATACAGGCTGTAAACTAAAGAACTGTTTCTTCTGAGATAGGTGATAAATCCTGCTTTATACTGAAAATAAGTATTTGCTCTGCTGTATTAGTAAATGAAACAAAGAGACAGTAACCATTTTAACCAGCTGACCCGAAGATCACTGTTGTAGGAACATTTAGCTGTATTCAAATTAAATATGAAAAGAACAAGCAAATATGAGTTGACTGTAACCACAAGAGCTCACCTAGCCCAGACAGGATTAACTATACCAGAATCAGTGTGAAAGACATTTGTCTCATGAAACTGCATAATCTCTGCCACTTAGGGGTAGTGGTATTTAAAAGCAAGTTAGTGATGCACTACCAGACTCACTTGCCCTTGTTGGAAAATTCAAATATTTTGATGTCATTTCAGTCCATTACACATCTCTATTCACAGTGAACACAGAAATCCCCAAACCCAACACCTACTGTCTTTCTTGCTGCAGCCAACTTTAAAGTATGAAATGATTTTATGTTTGTAATCAACCTTTGCTCCTTTAAATTAAAGAACCCCACTTACTTCTAATTTTCTTTATATGTTACACTTTCTAGGCATTAATTAGTCTTGCTGCTTTCCTCTGGACTCTCTCCAACTGATCCATATCTGTCCTCAACTGCAGTGCCCCAACTGGACATTCTATGCCATTCAGCTCAAAAGAAAAGATGGAAAAGTGACTTGATCATTGTGTGTAGGTATTTATACAAGATGATATCCGATAGCTTTGTTTCTTTCTTTCTTTCCCCCCCCCCTCTTCTGACAAGGATGCAATGATCTCCAACACCCCCAAAAATCACATCGAACTTGAAAACAAGTCACAGTTTCCTAGAAGCAAAGATTATTTCAGAATTCAAGATCTGACCAGTGAGTGAACGCAGACACGTAATGTCTTTGAATCACTGCAACAAGTTTAGACATTTTTCCGATATATATGTTTAAATTGCTTGTTGGAAAAGTTTTATGTTCCCTATAGAAAGATAAGACAAAGGAACCCCAGCTAGCTCTTCTGAACTCAGAGCTCGAAGAAGTAGAGAGAATTTTTAGAAAGTTTCCAAATAATGGGAAGCACAGATAATGACAATAAAAACTTTGTTGCAGAACTTGCTTCCTTCATCATATACCACTTACTTGAATCTTTCATTATTTATTTGCTACAAAGTCTAAGTAATACTGTGAGAAGCTACCAGCTGAACCTACATGTAACATAAGCACATCAGTAAAACTTCAGTATTGGAATGCGATATTCCAGTGTTACATACAAGCTAAAAATCAATATGCTCAGTTGGTCATTTTTTTTTTTGTGTTGCTTTATAGACACAGTCAGTGAAAAATTCCAAATGGTGCAGGGTAAAAAAGCTCAAAGATCTACTAGAAAGTGTTGATTTTTGCAGTCTGGCTCCTTCTTACCTTTCTTGTGGAACAGCAAACCAGTACTCGTGTTTTTTATCCCTCTGTGCATACTGCTGCATTGATGCACTTGCTTGTGAAACAAATGTTTTTCTCATGGGTTTTCCAACCCTGAGACACAGAAACTTGTGAGACCGATGTCGCCTTTTTTCTTTTGTATGAGAAGAACCTATTAGTAAAGAAAAAGTAAGCTATCCACAAGGTACAAACCAAAAGTATTAGCCTATTTTGTATTAGGCAATACAGGTATGCAGGACATATTACAAGTCAGGAATAAGATGAGGTCACAAAGGTAGTAATAATTACCTGTCCTTTTTTTGTGACATAACTTGCATCAGCAGAACTAACTTCAGAGTACAACACATTTGAATAATTCTAACGTTCATTTCTGCTTCCAACCCCAGATACAAGTCTCTCATCCATTCTTGAAAGTATTTCAGAAGGTATTCTCCATGCACACCCCTCAACACTGAATCAGACAACCCCCCCGTTAAAAAGATATTCCATACAAATGGCAAAAGACACAACGTTAAATAAGTACTTAGTCTTGATTCACAAATGTCAAAGCTGTAGATTAGTTACTTTTCATTTAAAAAAAGAAAAGCTCTGGCACTACTAATACAGGGTTGAGATGAATTTTAATTTATTAGCTATATAAAGCATTTCAATATGAACACCACTTCAAGGTAAAGTATACTGGATGCTGTGGTATGGTATTTTTCCCCTCCATCAGTGTATTTAATCAAACTAATAGAATTATATAATTTCCCTCAAGGTCTGGATTTTCAAGTCAGCACCAGGCTTCTCAGCAATTGTTTCTTTACTAGATTAATTGCCCAAATCCTAGAACATGAGTTCCAGCCACAAGAGACTTCTTAAAGCAAGGAACGAAAATGTAAACTTAAAGAGCTGTTATGATCAGCTACAGCAACAAAGAATTTTTCCTACGTCGGTGTTATATGTACATACAGATATATTCCAGTTTTCTAGGACACTCATCTTTTCTTTACAGTTGAAGTTCTCCTTTATAGTGTCTATGCAAACTACAGATAACACTAAGTACAGAAAACATCACCTTGATCTAGGAACATCTCTGCTATATGTTCTCTCAATCAGACTTTCATTATAAAGTTTAGAGAACAGCAGTGTTGCATAAAACAGTTTTCCCACCCCAGTAAATAAATGTGCAGTTGCACATTTTAGAATGATGACTGCAGTATACGGGATAGTAAAATAGCCAGAATATGTATGATTTGGAAGTATCTTATAACTCTGTAAACTCAACGGTAAATTATCAGACTAAAAACAAACCCCCAAAGAACCCTAGATAAACAAAACACCTATTTCATAGGACTGGCACACGAACTTTATGGCAGTGTTAGGGAATTACTCTAACTGATCTGATATTTCGGATTTTGATCCTTTAGATGCAGCAGTTTAGAACTCCTCTGACCTAGATGTCAGAGAAGTTGGATTTGAACTTTAATACCTTTAGAAAGAAAAATGATATTATATTTCCAACTAGCAGAGAGAATGAAAACTGAGTCCTGCCCCCAAATGTCAAAAGGGCTACTTAAGATGCTCTTTTTTGATGTGTTCTCCAATATACTTTTGTTAATTTTAAAGAATTTATCATTAAAAAGTTTTTTACTAATGGCCATTATGTTTCTGATACCTTTGTTTTATATCTGTCAGTATCCAGCTAACTAAGCAGCAAATATACATGTTACCATCAATGAGATTCCAGCTTGTTTATACACACACAAAGCTACCATTACAATTTCTCCAAATTGTAGCAACTACTTTTACTTCAGTCTAGTGGTTGACATAAGTGTCCGTAAAAATAGAAGAGACTATAAGAGAGTCCTGGATGATAATTTAAAAAAAACCCAGAAACAAACAAACAAAAAAAACCACCAAAAAAAGGAACACCCCCCCCCCCAAAAAAAAAACCAAACCAACCCACCAAGGGAGACCTTTTTAGCTAGTCTACTTTTGCTCTCAATTTGCACTGCATCACCTGTTCAGCATTCAGAACAAACAGATCATTAACTCCAAACTGAAACATTTATGCTCTGTGAAGATCAAGAAGTGGTAGTTCCCCAAAGTCTAGGTACTTAAAACTCCCACAAAAGCAAAGAAATTCAAAGTTCTTGCTGTGTGCAGAACATAAAACAATGATCTAGGTAGCTTAATGATACAAAACTCATAGTATGACTACTTCAGAGTTTTAGTTAATAGACAGGATATCAGAAAGTGTTTGCAGTGTTTCAATTTTGTATTGACTGTTTTCTGTCATCTACTGATAGCAGACCTGTCATATTTAGTCTTTGATGACCTTCAAGAGTTAAGCAATAGATCTATGCTTTTACATTGGACCTATTTAAACTCGCCTGTAGACAATGGCAGTGGAAGCTTCACCAAATCTATCTAGACTGGGAAATAACTCATAATTACCATTTTATTACCATTCCACTAGTACAACATGCAAGAACAACATACAACAATTCCAGCTGAAACTGGACTGAAATCATTGGCCCAAACCTCCAAAAAGTAACCTGTGCTTCACTTTATTTCTTTTTTTTTCCCTATTCTGTCCCCACAACCCTCAGTGAGGGTGTATCACCATGTGCAGATTTCTGGTCAGCACACCTCTGCATGCAGGTACTCTTCCGATTATACACATATATAGTCTGTCACTGTACTGACCACATGAAAAACCTGCAGTCACTCAATGACAGAATCTTTTAGAAACTGGCAAAATAAATGACATAATACAACCGAACTATAAAGAATATTCAATTGGCAAAGAACTCTGAAATGCAAGATGAATTTCTGCCAAATGCAGAATATGCCTTTCTATTCAATATAATCTCAACTTTAAGTTAACATAATGAACTTCACCTTCAAATGTACTTCATATATCTATAATGCCTGTTACAAATAGATTGTATGTTTTCTTTCTAGCACCCAAAATAGTGCACAATTAAAACAACTCGTTTATCTTCATTAGTAAAGATGTTAAGGCATCAAAAAGTGACCTATGATTTTTTTCAAAAGCAAAAAAAAAAAAAAAAAAAAAAAAAAATCACACAAATACAGAAACATCTTTCCGTTACTTAAAGAAAAACACATTTTTTGTATTAACTTCATCAGACTTTCAAGATAACTTCCAACTAAGACGTGATTTTTGCAGAGCAGGGCAGGTAATCAAGAAATAATCTAGTTGCTCCCCATATTTATAGCAATAGCTTTTTACAATCTATCTGTTACTTATCCTGAAAAATGTCTTTCTGTATGCTTAACCTTGTTCTAGTCAGCATGAAAGAATGACAAGATGCAAGTGAACAAAATTCTGGAATGTTACAATTTTAGAGTTCATTGCTCACATAAACCATAATCACAAGGTAGGTATGCTATAAGCAAGATGAAATTCATTCTCTGAAATTCATTCATACACACGTACACTAGGGTAAAAATTTAAGTGGCAGCCAACTGATTGCTAGAGAACATTTTTAATTTTGAGCTCTACACTGACCAATGCATCATGGATCAAATTTACAAGCTCATTTATATCTCTCCTACAAAGATACTGTGCTTTAATATGTTAATAAATACAATTACAATGAGGAAAAATGACAGTAACAAAGGCATTCACATTTTCACTTTCCTGAGCAATATTTTTCCCCACTGGTTTATATAAAGTAACATATCTTAACATATCTTCAAACCAATGAGAAATATAAGCAATATCAAGGAAGATGTATTCTACAGAATGAAAACTAATAAAATTATTATGTTAGAGGGAGAAACACTGCGAATCTGAAGGTTAAGAGTGTATCCATAGATACTGACTCACCTTCCAATTGCCCATCTCCTGCAGTCCCACTTTTCTGACTAGTTTGTTTTTGTGAACCCTGCTGCATGTTCTCTCTCTGTTGTTTTGTTTGTTGCATAGTGTGGGTCTTCCACAGTTTGCGGAGTTCCTCAACTTCTGTCTCTGAGTCTTGAGTTCGCTCTCTCGCTACTTTCTCTTTATTAGTTGTCTCTTTCTTTTGAGAGCCTGTGGTATCTTCACAACGTGGACATTCCTCTCCTGTCTTACTCTCTCCTTGTGGTTCTTTTCCTAGTGAGGAATCTTGACTGTTGCCCACTTCTGCCTCTTTGTCATGCTCTTCACTACTGTGTGCTTGTTGTAAAGACTGCTGGAGGACACCTGCAATATTTTCACTAGGTTCTTTTCCCCCATTTCTAGACATCTCAGCTCTTTCTGAACCTAAGCTGTGGGTACCAAACTGTTTAACATTTGCAACCATTTCCACACTGGGTTTTAAGTCACTGGCAGCTTCATTTGAGTCTGAAATGACTGCTAAACATTCAGCACTAGTCTGGTTTATTGTTTGGACAGATTCTGATGATGCTCCAGAAGATTTGTCTTGTCGAAGCTCATCTGAGGATACAAGTTCCTCACGTATTGGAGAGAGTTCCGATTCTGTGAAGACATCTTCTGAAAGAGACTCCTCTGTGCTCCTTGGGGCAGTACTAGCACTGTCATTGCCTGTATCCTGAATCCTGGAATCCACTTCATCTGTATTGCTCTTTGCACCTTTCTTGGAATGGCAATGTTCCCTTAGAGACAACTGTTCTACATCTCTGTTGAGAAAAAAAAATGTTGTTATAGCAGGTGCCTTTTACATCAAACTCTTTTCTTTACTAAGTTTTGTTTAATGCTTAAAAACAAAACCAACAACCCTAGAAGTGCTCTTAATAAAACAACCCTTAAGCAACCTTAAGCCAGAGCGTCAATAGTAAGAAACAAGCATAAAATATGTTCTTGTAAAAGCAAACTTATGGCAGACCTTTTACCAGCATGACATAGATAAGACTTTCCAAGTTTATTACACTACTTTCACAGGGCTTTCCATGATAGTAACAAGGTTGTTTGAGATGCCTGAAGTATAAAGAAAACACCAAAACAACAGAGGAAAAAAAAAAAAAACAACAAAAAGCTCCATAGAACCATAACCTCTAACGGTAAAAACTGTCCACGATCTTTTAAGCTTTGCTGACCAAAAAGGCCAGTACAATTGTATAGGTCTGTCCCACCCTATCATGAAGTTGACACCTAGTTCACCAATAAGAACAGAATGGCAAAAAATATCTGGTCTAACCTTAACTAAGCTAGTCAGTGCAGAACAGGAACACATTAAGGCAGATCTTACCATTTCACCCATGCGAAATACCTAAACCAGTGATCAGTGTCTTCTCCAGTTAGGTACTTATCTTTGAGGATACCGCTGTTAGGCAAAATAGATCCCAAACTACTTGGTACAACTGAATGATTTAAACAGCAGACATCAGATGTTGATAAATAGTGTAAGAAAAAAGCAAGCATAAAAGAACCTACTTTCCTTAACATAATCTTATTCAAGCCTGCCTTTCAAAATAAGCTAACGAGAAATTCTGTTTTAGAAGAGCATTGAGTATCTTTATACCTTACTTAAAAAATTCAACTCTAAAAATTGCGTATCAGCAAACAAGCTTTACTCTTTCATATATACAGACAATTCTACCTTGTTTAAAGTCCACTTCCCTGCAGTTAGATGGTCAAGGTAGTCTGCAAATATCTGTGCTTTATGAGCTGCGACAGGTACATGTGGCATGATTTTTTTTTTTTTAATCCTTTTTGGCTTTAATGTTAGAGTTCATTCTATTTCTGAAGACAGTATAAAAATTAGGCAACTGACAGAATGGAACAAAGGTTTTTCATAAAGCTGTTTAAAGTCAGTTTTAAATGCCTACCATACTAAACATCAGAGCCCCAGACTCACCCTGTCCACCCCTAACAAGCTATACACAAAGGCAAACATGCAGTTCCTCTCTTACCCAAAAAGGGAAAAAAATGTACTCCTAATGCCATAAAAATACACATACATCTTAGAAAATGAGTCTTACAACCATTTTTAAGAGCATCAGGAGTTTAAGCAGCAAGTGAAAAATGATGAACAATAAAGATTTGCACCTAAAGCTGTTTAAGTTGGACTTTCCTATTCATGTGTCTTTAAATTACTGAGGGATCAAACACATCTGTTCCTGTTTTCATAGTAGGGATGGGGCAGAGGAAGTGGTGTAGTATTTCTTGCTATATAGTATTTTTAAAGGAAACTATTGGAGGAAATTAGAATCCATGTATATAAGAAGAAGATTTATTCTATAGAGTATATAGAATGTGAGAACTTAAGGTGAAGCAAGTTCTCATGGGTGTTTCCAACTCAATCTTCAATGATGTTCTTAGAACAGAAGAAAACGCATTTTTGCTAGTTTTGCATGATCAGCGATATGGCTACCACTCATATTTACTTAAAGTTTTATAAACACTATTCTATCTTACATGCTTAATGAATCCTTAATTTTGCTGTCCACAATTTCCTTATACAGAGCAGCTGACATTACTTCTTCCATTGGACACATGATGCCATACTCTTCACAGCCGTTCTCTTGGACCAAAGGATCCATTTTATGAGGATCAAACATTATATTATTTGGCGTCACTAGCAGCACACCATTGACAGTACCCTAAAATGAGAGGAAAAATATGTGGTAATTTTTCTCCTTTGTATTTCAGCTTATTCTCCGTTTCTTGTAGTCAAAACATGTTTGTAAAGCATCTGTATATTTAAGCAACTTTGTACAGTTTCTTTTGCTTTTCAGTCATCTAGAAAAGCATAACCATTTTTCTGGGGAAGCAAATTAATTGTACCCGCTTTCCCAAAAGAACAGTTTTGGTCCTTGCAGCTACTTAATAGCTGGATTGAGTAAAAGAACCCCCAAACAACAAACCCCCAAAATACACACTAAACAACCCCCAAAACCACCAAACCAAAATCCCCTGCACCCTAAAGGATATGCTAGGCAGCTCCTCTGAGGTAAACATACACCCTTCCCATATAACCACATGGCTTATTACTAGTTTTACAAATAACTTATTAACTTGAATCATTGCCTAAATCCTGACTTTTCACTCCTCTCACTTGCTACTATTTAATTAAAGAACAAGAAAAGAATGACCTTCAAAAATCGTTCATCTTTACACAAAAGCAACAGTACTATCCAATACACGTCATTCTAACTTAATCGACTGTTAACTGGTTGGACAAGCGTATTTATAAAATGTAACTAGATTAAAAATATTGAAGATTTTTAAAGATGTGGCAGCACCAAGATGCAGCTTTAGATGGATTTCATCATAGCTGCAGTACATGAATACAAGTAGATTTTAAACTTCTAATATCAAAACATCTGAAGAAAGTTGATACTCATACCATAAGCTGTAGGTTTTTACACAATACAGGTATGAAGATAATTTACTATACATGAAACTTTTTTTCCTTTTTCTCTCTTTTTTTAAGCATTAGAAACACATGCAAACATAACATCAGCTGCCTGCTAAAAAATTAAACTGTCTCAACGGTACAGTTTGAGCTAGAACTATGAACTGGAAGAAGTCTAGGTTTAAGCAGAATGATAGTGAACCTTCAGTCACAGATTTTGAATCCTAAGGACTGTACAAATTTAGAAAGACATTTAAAAATTCTGTGCAACAATCAAAAGAGTTGCTTTGTGTGAAAAAAATGTTCACAGCGATTACAATCATTGTGTATTAGGGAGGTGATTGATTGTTTCCAGTTTTGTTTTAAGACAACAGATCAGAACAGTGTGAAATACAGCTACAATCCTCCCCGATTCCAGGAATTTGTTCCCAGCATTATGATGGTTGATGAACTTCACAGTAGAAAAACAAAGATGCCGCGTACTGAGCAGGAAGTTGCAAGTTATAATAAACAAACCAAGAACAGTATTAACGCCTACAGCAATGACCAACAGTATTGCCATTATGGAAAAATGTAAACAGTCTCAGGTACACATTCTTAAGCTGCTTTTAAGTCCTGTTAACTGTTCAGTGCCTTGTCTGGTTTTATACATGCCTTTTAGAGTAAAAAGCATATGCTTAAACTTGTTGAAATCAGCACAATGTATTTACACAAGTCCAAGGTGTTTAAGACACTGAAACAAAACTGTGACTGGCATTTCTTTCCCAGCACTGTACTGTGGAAACAGACTTTCAATGTGCCCAGAAGATCTCAAGAGAATGACTGTCAAGAGAAGTCTACATTTGGTTATATCCATTGTAGTCTACAATATAAATTTAACACTACTTCAGAAGTCAGTAAATGTACTCAGAAGAAAACTGCTTCTCTTTAAAGAAATACTACTTCAGTAAATTCAGTACATAATGCAAAAAAACCCAGCAGCATTTCTAGATCTGAAGTCTTTCATTAATGACTGCACATGAAAGTATTTTATCAATGCTCTCTACATATGATCCAGAAAAGGCAAGGCCACAGCCTTGACGGCAGCTGGACTATATGATTGCTGTAGGTCCCTTCCAACTGAAATACTTGTACTGTTTCACTGACCACATGTTTCATCAACAACAGTCAGGCTGGAGAGAGACATGAGAAAAAGGTACGGCTGTATGATTGCTCTAGCCAAAGGGTTTTAAGAGTTCCATACCAACTTCTAAAATTATGCATTACTCAGTAGAAACAATCAGTAATCAAGTTCATTGTATAACTCAATTTCCAGACTAAGATTCTGTTTTCACATATTCACTATTTCATGAACCTTCCTTAATAAATTAAGTATACAGGAAGCCCTAAAGCTCTTGAGGCAATAAAAAGAGATCCTATTTTTCTACCAAGCGGTGAGCTGTCACTACTGATATATCATTCACATCAACAAGGTCCAATGCTTTATCTGACCTCGCAAAAGCAAGTTAGACTACATCAGCTGTTAGCCCAGGTAAAAAATCAATTAAAGGATATTTTACTGCAAAGTACATTAGAAGTTTCCAGAGTCAATTTTACACTGCTTATCTGAACACTGGAGAATCACAACATTAGGATAACACGTATGAAGAACCAGCTGCACATCTTGTTTCAGTTATCTTGCTTCAGCCTCAATTTCAACAATCCAGAATACACCAACTTACCGCTCCCAAACCTCACAGGCCAGGCTTACTAATATCTTAAAGAAATGTTATCATATCCAAGACAGTAGTCTTTTTCTAGGGCACACCTGATTGTGCTTTTATCATAACAATAATCACTTATTCTTTTCCCTCCCCCGTCCTTGTAGAAATTTTGAACCTTGTCAGTGTCCTTCTTCTCACTTCATGAACCAGGTGTACTCTTTGTGCCCATGTTTCCAGGTTGTCTTTTTTTGGTGGCTGTTTTTTAAACCTTAGTATTAGTAATTTTCCTTTACCTACTACTTTTCAAAAGAGGGTAAGTACACTAGCAAAAATAAGAATGAACAAATAATTTCAAAGCTCCTCTAGTAGCTTCAGTTCAATCAAGTAGCCTGTTTCAGATACTTCCTTCTGCCTGCAAGGAATAGTTAAAAGAATTAAAGAAACCCAGCAGCACACCTTTTCACAAGAGAAGCAGTGTGGCTGAGAGAAAGGACATGCCTACATACATAATAAATGGTGAGTGAAGGTGTTACTCTGCAGCACACTGGCTACACCGATTTATTATTTGACCAGGGTGTGGCATATTGACACCGCCCTGTTTTTAACCATGCCTAATCCCCTACTTCTAACAGCAGCCCTCACCAGGTACCAGAAAGCAAATACTGTAATAGTGAAAGTATTTCCAAGTTCCAGACACTGCCTCTCAGAGAATTCCTATATGGTTGTCCAAGAATTCACATGAATGACTAAGACCAACTCCACACACATACAGAATTAGCAGTCTTGAAAACTGAGAAGAAACTAGACTGCCTTAACCTAATGGAAACCCTTTCACATGTGAAATTAATCACACTGAAAGACAGGCTTTCCCTAGACTGCAGTTTACAAGCATCAGATGTCTGAGATTTCACACCTGAAGCCCTTTCAGACAGTTAACTATGACCTTCAAAATCATTTCTAGAGTGGGAAGCAGAGAATGAATCTTTTAAGCTTTCTCCAGAAAACACCTTTGAAGATATATCCTCCTGCATCATCAGGAAATGTATCAAGGAGAGGACAAGACGACGTGCCAAAGGACATTCCTATCACATGTGACAACACCTAAATTAAATGCTGAATTTATGAAATCTGGCACTCCAATCTGAGCATGCTAGCATTCATTCCTCTCCCTATCTCCCCAGGTACGGTCTGATACTGCAGTGGGTTACAACTCTTTAAACAGAATTCTCCGTGAAGCTCTGAAAATCAGCTGTAAAGATGCAAGCCAAAGACGGATGCTGTGAACGTTTCCCATAATATTCTGATGAGGAACAGCACATTAATAATATACAGTAAATTTTAACCCTAGATTTTTCCAGTACAGCCAATCTCTAACAGAGGCTCACAGTTCCTAACTCTTCTGCATCAGAGCACTTAAAACTGGTAAGTAATGACTTGTCTAGGATCAATGTCAAAAAAGTCACCTAAGGCCTTCTTGCAAGGAGTGAAGCAAATTAACTGCAAACTAGAATAAAGCTACAAACAGTAGCTCCGGTACTTGTCTCACCAACTTCTAACACACAGTTTTTGCCAGTATACATCTACTGTCAAAAGGCTTCAAGTCTAGACATATACAGACCTACAGTCCCTCCCATCAGAAAAAATAAATAAATTAGAGCTGTAGGAGATTATTAATCAGTTTTATCATTAGCATAACTTACCTGTAAACCTACTGCTGAGCAACAGATTCAGCCTTATTCCTATATACATACCCAAACTTCAGGTGAAGGAGGAAATACTACAACTACTTTGAGTTTCTTTGCATTCATTGACAGAAGGCATGACTTTGCCTGATTAAAGTGCCTAATAGTCATTCACATTTCTGTGGGGTGGGAGAGGAAAACTTTGTGTTTTCTTAAAGCATTCTGAGATAACATCTCTTGACATCTCTGTCCCTGAAAATCTGTGCAAGACTTGTGCAACTATGAGCTGAATGGAAGTGAATTATCTGAAGGCATTTGTGTAATGACACTACTGAGATCTTTAACTCCTGCTTCAAATTAAAATCAAGATTTCTACTAGCCTACACCAAATACAGAAGTGCTTGTTTACAGAATTAGAAGCTAATTCTGCTCATGGTGTCCTGCTTCAGAAAAATGGAAGTGAAGCTACCCAACTATCTATTTCCTTATACTTTAAGCCATGTTCTTCTCCACTGAAAGTAAAGAGAATTACTTATGAGAGATACTAACCTAAGGAATAAACAGATCTAAGGGGGGGTATAAGGATGTTGGGGATGGACTATTCATTAGGGACAGGCTAAAACTTAAACGGCGGGAGTTTAGATTGGATATAAGGGAGAAATTCTTTACTGTTAGTGTGGTGAGGCACTGGAATGGGCTGCCCAGGGAAGTTGTGAACGCTCCATCCCTGGTGATGCTCCAGACCAGGTTGGACAGAGCCTTGGGTGACACGGCTAAAGTGTGAAGTGTCCCTGCCCATGGCGGGGGGGGGGGGAACTAGATGATCTTAAGGTCCTTTCCAACCGTAACTATTCTATGACTCTATGACTATCTCATGCCCTCATCACAAGAGAATCATTTAACAGTATGGCTACAGGGAAGTTTGTCACAGATTCATCACTTGCTAACTGTTTGCATCACATCTAAGAAACAAGTGGTCTGAGAATGCAAAGGAAAAACTGATTAAAAAAAAAAAAGTACGTTTATATAAACATGTATATGCATATAAGATGATCCACCTACCTATCATTAACTAAATTTCACCCTGTGTTTATGGTTTAAGTATACTTTACTTTTACATCCCCTACAGTAACAGTAAAATCTGTATGTTTAAATACCTTGCCATTAGTGATGTACTTGCAATTGATTTTTAGAAATTTCTCTGTAAAAGCTTCCTCCTCTTCGGAGGTGGACGATACCACTCTTGCAGGACGAACACATGGGTGCGCTGGTGAAACAGCTGACTCTTTCCGTTGGACTCCATCTGGATCCTGTAAGGGAATGTTAAAAAAAATAAACTTAACACCCTGCCTTTTTCAATATTAACTTTAAGAGATTTTGTTGTGTAATTTTTCTTATTTTGGTTTGACATAAAGAAAATTAAAAAAATAGGGTCCAAGTCCACTGAAGTTTAAAGGACTGCTTTCCAACCCTAACCATTCTATGATTCTATGATCTGACAGTTTGGCAATAAACAAAGCAGAGCTCAACAAGCCAGTAAGAAATGCAAATGGGCAAAGGTATTCAGAATCAACTTGGGAATAAGCAAGACAATGATTAGAGCACACATAAAGAAGCCACCCAGTGTCACATGCAAGTTTTGAGCAGAAGTTAGCAGAAAAGGTTATTTTCTAACTTCAACAGAAGTCCTACTAAACATCCTGTTTACCTTCCATAATATTACTCACTACTTTGTTGCAAGGTCAGCAAGTCCAACCCTGTATTCAAAGCAGGCCTAAGCTTACATTATATTACGTCATGTCATGTTGCTCATAACCTTTCCAGTTGAGTTTAAGTCTTCAATTCTACAGCCTCTCCAAGGAACCCGCTCCAGCGTTTAACCACCCTCACTGTGAAAAATATTTTCCTGTCATTTAACCAGGACCTCTTCTGCAGCAACTTGCAGCTACTGCTGCCCACTGTTTATTACAAACCTCTGAAGAACCCTGAGACTCTTCTCTCACCTATCAGGTAGTACATACTCAGAAACGAGGCTGTTCATTAGTATTTTCTTCTCCAGACTAAAACCGCCCCAACTCTCAGCAATTCTTGTGCCTGATGTTTCCATTCCCTGATCTCTTAAAGGCCCTCCACTGGACTATCTCCATCATGTCAATCTTTACCTTGTACTGTAGGTGCCAGAAGTGGACAAAATACTGCAAATGCAGCTTCACGATCCCCCTCAGACAGGAGAATAACCATTTTCCTCAACCTGCTGGTGTTCCTCTTTCCTCTGCCACCTGGCATATGATTAGCCTTCACTATCACAACTGAACATTGTTCAACATCTCCACCAGGACACTACTCCTCAATCTCTGCTAGCCAATCCTTACCCTGTACTGCTATATGAGGTTCTTTCTGTCCCAGGCAGGTCTTGGCTGTTGTTGAATTTAATGAGATTTCTGTTACTTCTTCTCTCCAGACTCTTGTCCCTTTGATGAGCAGCCTTCGCCCTTCCCTCCACTGTATTGCCCACTTTCCCTAATTTTTGCTCCCTCCCCCCCTCCTCACCCCAAGCTTGCTGACAGTGTGTTCTGTCCTGTGTCTGAGAAAGTTGGGGCTGTTCAGCCTGGAGAAGAGAAGGCTGTGTGGAGACCTCATAGCAGCCTTCCAGCACCTGAAGGGGGCCTATAGGGATGCTGGGGAGGGACCCTTCTTTAGGGACTGTAGGGATAGGACAAGGGGTAATGGGTTAAAACTTAAACAAGGGAAGTTTAGATTGGATATAAGGAGGAAATTCTTTCCTGTTAGGGTGGTGAGACACTGGAATAGGTTGCCCAGGGAAGTTGTGAGTGCTCCATCCCTAGCAGTGTTCAAGGCCAGGCTGGATGAGGCCTTTGGGTGATAAGTTTTAGAGTGAGGTGTCCCTGCCCATGGCAGGGGGGTTGGAACTTGATGATCTTAAGGTCCTTTCCAACTCTAACTATTCTATGATTCTATGATTCAAGTCACTAATGAGCAGATTATCAACAATATTAGCCCAATAGGGGCCCTAAGGATTTGCAATTGTCCACCATCACAGAAAACAACAAAAAATAACCAGCTACACACACACAAATGCGGAATCACTTTGAGCCCAAAGATACAGCCAATTATTCCAGCCCATCATGCAGTCTACCCATTCAGTTCACATTTCCCCAGTAGTTTACTTTGGGACAGTGACCTTCCTGGGCAGATAACAGGAAGAGTTACCTATGCTGCTGTCTAACAGTACATCCAAAGTAGTGAATATGGAACCTTACAAGGGACAGGACAGACAGTGAAATAAAAGCTACATGTATAGTAGACAGAGTGCGCCAAATCCTATTTTACAGTCACAGCAAGCCTGTCTTGGAGCTTAACCAACACCTAAAGACTTCCATTTCATACATAATTGCTACTTTACTTACTAATAAAATATTACTATTTGTTAAAAATGTGAACATCTGTGTTACCTTTTGTTTTCTGCTTTTCTGTTCAGCTCTAGTCACTAGTACAGACTGAAGTTAAATACCTTTAATCACATTCAGGAACATTAAACACAGCTTTGTTTCAGTTCATCTCTGGCACTAATGTAGACTTCGTTTGCATCTTTTAATTTTCGTTAGAAAGCAAAGAATACAAAGCATCTTAGAGAACACTGACTTGAATTTTACTGAAAAAAGGTAAAACCTGAACTTCCTGGAAATGATTTATCATTCTATATACACCTTTCTCCTAAAAGTTATGTGGTCACCTTTGTGATTCACATACCAAGTGGCTGCACGAATCCTCAGCTGATATCCAAGTCCACTGTGAACAAGCCATCTCTTTCTCATTTATATTGTCATGCAATATAGGAGAGGAATAACACTGGGGCAGACTTTCCAATTTAATGATGACTCCCTTGTCACTACATATTATTTTGAAGTAGATTTTTAAGTTTTATAGGCAGTAGCAATGTAAAAAAAAAACCACCCAAAAATTAACAGGGCAATGCAGGTCTTACATTAGCCACATGCTGATTTGTATTTAACCCCTATGGTTGTGCTAAGCTACTCTAGTGTGTGATAAAACAGAAACAAAAGAACATAGTATATAATAATTTCTACCTTACCTCAACAGAGGTTCAGTTGTTCATTAGCCATCTTATCCAATTTCTAGCAAGAACACATCAGTTTAAATGACCATAGCACACAGAAGACCCTTTATATTATGCAGGTAGCATAATATAGCCTCTTTACCTTGAAATGGGCTTAAATTTAAACCATACATCTGGGGTCAAAATTGAAGGAGCGTCTAAGATGACAGATTATCAATGCAGAACATAAGAGAATGTATGCTCTCATTCATAATGACAGCAATCAGCAAAGAGAAAAGAAAAACACAGAAAACAGGTGCTATGATTAAGAACAAAACTTTCCAGCCTTAACTGCTCAAACAGAAGTTGAGAACCTTTTGTGTTGCTAGAAAGACTGTTTGAAAAGCAAACCCAAACACACATAGAGTCCACGCTAATGAATGCAAGTGATTTCCATTCTTTGCTTTCTTTTGACAAACTGTATCTACAAATATCTTTTCCCTCCTTCCATGTATTTTTAAAGACCTCAGAAACAGACACTTCCATAATCACTTTATTACATCTTGTCACATCGCTCATGCTTTACTTTTCCTGAAGCATTTCAGAACTACTTGTAGTAATCCACAACACATAACAACATGCACCAAATAGTTTTGCAACACCACAGGGTGTCAGTTAAACGACATATAACACTCAAATTGTCCCTAACATTGAACTGTTGACACTAGACAAAACCTTTTGCATAGGAAGATTCTAACTTCTAAAAGATTTTAATCTAGTTGGTTTCTTCTACACTTTCAAGCTTTTATCTATTATATGCATACAGTCAAAGTTTCAGATAAATTACAGGTATGGTTACCTACTATATGCAAACAAGCATACAAAATAATGCACAAGAGCAAGCATAAGGTATTTTTCTGATATGGGATCTAGTGCATTGTAGGAAGAGCTCTGATTTCTAGTAGTGAAACTATTTTTCTTTGACTGACTTGTCATGACATAGGCTATATGGGTAGGTCTCTTCTAACATTTACAGTTATTCCAAGACTGATACAGACAAACGTGTTCTTGCAGACTAGTCTGTTTACTGTGCTACAGAACATTCAGTTTGACATATAACATAAAAGAAATTATTCAACACAAATGACAGCAGACATATTGTGAGAACAGGAATACTAGGCCAGAGTAGTCTACTGGAGTAGACATTTGACAGCTTGACCGAGCACTATGAAGAAAGCTTGGGTTTTGAGAGAAAAGACAGTATCTGGGAAAAGAATAGTAGTAACAGATAAAGAAACATCTGAATAAGGTCATAATTGCACAAACTGCAGAGAAGTTCAGGCTCCAATATGGCATTTCCTGCTTGGAGTTCTCCCCATAGGGTTCTGTTGACAGCAAATCAGTGTTTCTGGAAAGACATATGAAGCTAGCTCCCAGCTAAGAATTTACATTCAAGCTGAAATACAGAGCAGCTTTGATGGCTAAATAATTTTAGTATTAGAAAAAAAAAATAAATCTACAAAGGAAGAACTACTGAATAAGCCTTTCACTGAAACTGGCTTCCTCCTCTCCCCATTTACTTTATTTTGCTAAATCAGAGAAGCCCCACTCACACTGCTAAAGGAAGCAGGGGGAGCCCTTTTCTTTTAGCTATTTGAGTATTCTTGCCCATGTATCACTACTACAAAATCTCAGTAAGATTAGAGACAAATATGTAACTAGTTCTGAAAAATAACAAATACAGAAATGCAACAGGAACTAGTATTTAAGATTTCAATGTGCAAGGATAGTAATTCGCTACAAATAGCTTGCCTTCAAAGCAGTTTTCACATAGAAAACTCATTTACGAAGACTAAAAGCTTATATTTACTTCTAAAAAGGTACTATTTTACTTTTCAATTTAGTGATGTTAAATACTTTCTCCCCAGAATGAAAGGATAGTTTAAGAAGAAAGCATAGCACCTGTAACATTTCTCTTGTAAGGGAAAATTAATTTCAAGGACAACAGGTATACCTACATTTACTGCAGCCTTGTCAAGCTCTGCTTCGGAAGATGTAGGTGAGAGGGGACTTATAGGACTTAGAGAGGGGGAGCTGTCCACACTAGAAATGTAGTCTGGGTCAGGAACATACAAAATCTATAAAGAAGATATAATGTAGTTAGAAGTTATGCTTTCAGTTTTACTTTAGATTTCCCAGCAGGAGTGTATTTCCTATGCTTTCTCAAAATAAGCCATACAAAATCATTCCTGTTCCTATTAATTTTAACAGAAATTATGAGTTGATGAAATACGTATCACACCAAATATTACTAAATTTTAGCTTTTAAAGTTTTTTAAAGCAGTTATTTTGAGATAAGATTGATTTCTAGTCATTAAGGATTGATTTTAGTTGTAATAGAAAAGTTCACGTAGACAGCATTAGAAGTATACAGCTGGGCAGAAACACCCAATACAGTGTTCAAGGAAGACCTGCCCTATTATTTCTCTGCTATTTGAGTAACCGAGAAACAGCCTGGGGAACAAGTTCATAGATGCAGCTCTTAGCACAGGGGTGGGGGGGGGCGGCAACAAAACAAAACCAAAACAAAGTCCCCAAACTAACGAACCAAACAAAAAAATTAAACTAACCCAAAACAACTGTAGTTATTCACCCCCCTTACATACATTAGTTTGGCCGTGGTAGGCTTTCAAGCTACTTAGACAGTTTTGCAATCAGAAATAAACACTGGATGTTTTCAAACAAAGGGCTAATACCAAATGGCCAATAGTTTTCAGTTGTTTCCAGGCCTGGCTTTCAAAGTGAAAAATGAATGCAAAAGAAGGAAATGAAAGAGATAGAAGCAATGGTGACCCCTAAGAAGTGAATGAAAGTTCATATACTGCTGGTAAAGACAGCAAGTTTCCAGACTGGAAAAGAAACATTATTCAGTTTATTAAAATAGAATTGCAGGCAGGAATGTTGTTTGTATGTTGTAGCCTGAATTTGTCTTCCAAGTTGGTAAACAGACTGCTATATTTAAAGTAACAATTTAGCTTGTACCCAAGTGTTATTATGCCATTAAGTGTATTTAGCTTTAAAAGTCCTCTGATCTTATTTAAGAGAGACAGGTAGCTTCATGAGATGTCCCCCTTTTAGGCAGTTAATAGGCATAAGGAATCACAACCTAGAGAAAAATGAAAAACTCTTTTACAAAGCCAATAGGAAAACCAGAAATAGAAGTAGTTTAACACTTCCTCTGGTAGAGATTAGAAACAAAAGGAAACCGGTCTTTGTTGGATAAATAACATGTATAGTGTAATACCTGTCCAGGAACGACTGCTCTGGAGAAAAGCTTATTTAACTGAACCAGCTCATTGGGTGTTGTATCAAATTTCAAGGCAATACTGTTTAAAGTATCTCTTGATTCCACCTGTATCAATTGGGAAAACAAAAAGAAAAACAAACCTGTAAGAAGTTAGTTCAAATAGTTGCTTATGAATTTTATCGTGTGTAAATTTACCAGGATTTTGATGAACTGTAGGTCTTTATGACTGTCATCCCCTACCCCACTCCCCCCCCCCAAAAAAAAAAAACAAAACCAAACCAAATAAAAAAAAAACAACAAAAAACACCCCAAACAATCACAAAACTGAACTACAAAACTCCACATGAAACTAAACTCCCAGAAATACACCCACCCCTAAACATGAGGATACCACAAGAAGATACCTGCCTTCCCACTATGCTTCCCTGTGGCCAGAAGTGTCTGTCACACATACTAAGCTGTAGGCCCAGCTACTGCACCAGAACTTGAGGTCTATAAATTCATTTCTGGGTACCAGTGGACCAATGCACAATTGTCTGGTTACACAGAACCCTTTTTTCCCCAAAACCTCACTTACAGAAAAGCTGAAGCAATCGCTAAATGCAAACAGTCTCCTCCTACTGAAATAAGCTTCTGTTAACCTGTCTTTCAAGTAAAAACCTTCACTGAGATAAAAAGCAAAAGTACTGAAGCAAAACAGGTCAAGTAGGCTGACAGCAGATGGAGCATAAGCATTTTGAGTAGGTGATTCCCAAGTAAAGAAAGTTTTTTTTTCCAAGTTATTTTCACCCTCATTTTCTAAAACACAGCCAGTATGAACCAACAGAAGAAAGTTTTATTCACAGAGAATATTTCAGAATAAAGAATTCTCAGCAGGCATTTAAGATAAGGGATATGACAAGGTAGCGTACAACCAAAATAAGTTCATTGCACGATGCACAGGGCTTCATGAACACTGTACCTGGGAAAATAAGAGAAGATGAACCAATAAAGCAAAGCTATGCTTGTGATGCTAAACATGGAGCACAGCTAGAAAATAAAAAAAATAAAAAAAATTCCATTGCCTCCTGCCTTAAATGTCTTCTCAGGTGTCCTTCTATTTACATCTGCAGAAGCTATACACCTTCCACACTATATGAGTAGCAAGTATTAGACTATTTACTCACAGGTTTAATTTTTCCTCCTATTGTCAGGCTGTTCTCTTAACTAACTTCTTTTGATAATTACAGAAAAGACTGCTTTCTCTTTTAAATTCCCTCTACTTAATTTTCAAGGAAAAAGTAGGGAACGGGGGAGTGAAAGTCAAACACACACTTTTCTTCATAGCAAAAGCCAGCGGGTATCATGAGCTGACTGCATACCCACTAGATATCTTCCGCTCTTCATTCGCTTCACAAAAATGTGTAGCACCATGCCTTGTATGCCTTGTCAACTGTTACTAGAATGAAACAACAGATATCCTCTACTTCTGTTTGAATGATTAAACTGGGGCAGAAAACAGAACTGAGGCTAGGGTGAAGGGAGTGAAGGAAAAGTCTTGGAGCATACACAGCTTTTCATAGTGCTTGCCCCAAGAGTAGACCTTGGACTTACACAGTCACAGAGAAAAGGGCAGAGTCTGAAACCAAAAGACTAAACCACCCTGCTTTCATGACCATGCTACAGTGGAGGTAAGTTATAAAAAGTATACATTCAGCTAGCCTGCCTCCAACTGTACTCTGTGGTGGACTGTGCCAGTTGAATTAATATGTTCCATGTAACTAATCGGCATTATACATTTTGCTGTCAGTAGACTATAACAAGGCACATTTATTCTTCACAGAAACGGCAAACATTTTGCCAGAATAGAAAAATATACGTCTACAGGTTACAGCGTTAGTTAATATTGAGTGATTAAATATTTAAACATTTTATTTGCATTGCAAGAATAGCTGGCAAATGGAGTTCCTATTGGCTGCAATGCAAAAGTAGTATATCAAAATTTCATAATTGCTCCTCAAAACACATTCCCACTTAACTGTTCCAAAGCTTAGCTTAACACTGAACAGAATGTTCATCCCAAAAGAATTCAGGAAAATAAATGCTCTCTTTTTATTAACTTTTCAAAGTTATGTCACATTAGGGAACACATGTCAACAGTACAGGAATAACCAAGTGTAACTGACAGATACAAAGAGAAGTGGGTTGTCCTAAAAAGATAAATCAGCTCCAAATATAATGTACTTCGAAAGTTACAGTTCAACAGATAGAAACAGAGGGCAATTTGGGATACTAGCATAATTAAGGTTCCTAACAGTTGAAGAATTTCCTTCCATACAGAGTTCATTATCATTTAATAAAGGTGCATTTGTCAGTCTAGATTCACTAAAGCAAAAAGATAGGGTATGGCCAAAAACATGGCAATTAGCTTATTTTAGATAATTTTCCAATTCTATAGTGACAATTCTTTAGATAGGAAGCCACTAAGCTAAACAAAGCAGCAAGCATCTCTCTCCAGCAGTATTTCAGATATGACTCTATTGTAGTAGCTCTTATTAATTCAGTACTGCATTATCATGCAGATATACAAAAAATAAGAATATTCTCATATGCCACTTTTAATTGGTTCTAAAGCAGAAATCAAATTAGAGCCATAATCGGACCAGAAATGTACTACTTGTTGCACAGACAACAAAATTTGCAACCAAAATAAGGAACGGTGTTTCCATTAGAAGCTCGAGGGCTGTAAAGATGCTCAAAGGGCTGGAGCACCTCTCCTAGGAAAACAGGCTGAGAGCTGATCTTGTTCAGCCTGAAGAGAAGGCTCAGGGGAGACATTACAGAAGCCTCCCATTACTTAAAGGGGCCTACAAGAAATCCGAGAGGGACTTTTTACAAGGGCATGTAGGATTAGGACAAGGCTTTTAGCTGACAGATGGGAAATTTAGATTAGATACAAGAAGAAATTCTTCCCTGTGAGGATGGCAAGACACCGGGACAGGTTTTCCAGAGAAGCTGTGGCTGCCCCATCCATAGAAGTGTTCAAGGCCAGGCTGGGAGAGACTTTGAGCAACCTGGTCGAATGGAAGGTGTCACTACCCACAGCAGGTGGTTGGAACTATATGAGCTTTAAGGTCCCTTCCAACTCAAACTACTCTATGGTTCTGTAATTCAGAAGGTCTCCTAAAACAAACTGTAAAGTGAGATGCAAAAGCCTTGCCCAAATCCAAAGTTTGCTCTCACATGAACGTTGGAGGACATTAGCTGCTAGGTAGGTATTCCTTAGGTATCACTTAATGATTGAGACATTTAAGAGTAACTCATGCCACAGTATACAATATATTAAAAGCAGCCAATTAAAACCCACAAAGCTTAAGCACTTCAACAGTGCATTCACTCTTTTCAGCCTTCAGAAAGAAAACCATCTGGTGAGATCTCTTGGCAGCTACAGGTTTTATCTCACAATCAGGAGCGCACGAATGGCAAATATAAGCTTCCTTTTCATATTTGGCTGTAAAATTTGCACAGGCACATCTCTGCACTACATGGGATTTTCAGAGACCAGCACTGATACCTTCTTAAAACAAAGCAACTGTGCATGTAATAAAGACTTCCTGAAGTATCTCCTTATTTTCCAAATCTAAGATCTATTTTCAATTCTCAGATTTTCTGCCATTAAAAAAAAAAAAATCTGAACAGTCAAAAGCTGAAAAAATAACTTTGTTAAAAAGCGCAGCTTAAGAATTATCAAATTAAAAACATGCCACAACATACCACAGCCACCCCCCAGCTTTTCCAATCATTTTTTCCTCACTCAATACTGGAAGAGAGGGCGAAAAGTCATAATAAACAAACTTTGTAAATATTCAAATATTAAAGCACTATGTGCTTTAATAATGTAACTAATTCCCCTTTTGAGATGAAAGGGGGGGGTCATAAATGATGAACAATGACCCCATTGTTTCATGATTTTAAGAGAACGGCAAAGATTTGTTCCAATACAAGTACACCTCTAAAAAACCACCACAAGACATGTGAAAATACTGTTTTATTCCCTGAAACAACTCAAAATAGACTTGAGCTGCCCAGCTGGTGTCTTGAAGTGGCTCAGTACATACCATGCATTCGCTCAGCTTCCTTCAGTATACTGACTCAAATATAAAGCTTGAAAGATACTGATTAATGAAAATGTAAAAAGAAAACAAGAATCACTTATTCAGGATTGTGTTAACATACACAAACTGCTTTGTACAGTAACTGCTGTTGAAAAAGAGCATCTCAGAATATTAAGTTGTTTCCTATACTCAATAGCAAGAGCTTCTAGTCATCAACTCTTATACAGAGATAAGACACACAAGACCTCACTACCTAGTTACTCCTACTATGGTCACTTACATATGTATACAAATAAGTCTAAAATTCTAAGTTGACTAATTTTTAATACATACAACTAGATACAGAAAGAGCCACTTAAGATCCATAGCTTCCATCTTTCTTCTCCAATAGAATCCCAAATTGAACACTCTTTTCACTGTGTTCCTACTTGAGCAGCGGTACATCTCATTATCCCTTTCCCGTTAACAGAGCACTACTTTTACACACAGATTTGACAGGTGTGCTTGTGTGCAGCAGTAGAGAAATAGATTCAGAGTCATCACTAACCATGGTTCAAACTGCCTCCATTTCTGTCAGATTAGCAACTGGTGAAGTTATTTAAACAAATTATTTAAAACCAAATGAACTTTTTTGTCATTGCATCTCAACAACTGGAGTTCACTCATTCTTCCGTTAAAAGTCAGGCACTGACTACCCATAAACCAGAGTACACAAATAGGCTTTTAAGAAGAATTTCAAGGCTAGTTGTCCAAGAACCAGAAAAAACAAAACAATAGTTTAAAAGCATTAAAAGGAGCTAACAAAATTGAAGACATGGGAAGACTAGAAGGAGAGGTGAGGAAAAAGGGGTAACAATTCGCCTGGACAACTGACTGTGAATTCTGAAATAACAGATAATATCAATTTGCATCTAATGTGTTGACTGACATTCAGAAAAGGAGAAACCATATTAACTTAAAAAATATCTGTTCACAGTATAGACAGTAACAGTGAACATAAACCATTTTTCTGTATCCTTTAGAGGCAGCTTAGGACTTGCTTCCTTCACTTCATACCAACTTTTGCTGACATCTTCTTGCTGGCGCTACATACAGAACAGCAGTTCAAAGTTTTTATGCTTCCAGAATAAAACTTTAATATTAAAGCTGAAGCCAAAAAGCAGTTAAAGACAAAATGTATTTGATTGTATATTTATCCCCAATGTAATATTATTTAAAAAAAAAAATTCTGGTGGGAAGTCTATTTCACCTTAAAAACCCATAGCCTGCCTCAGTGAGATGCCATCTTGCTCCAAACTTCAGGAATACAAGTAAACCCTTCCCTCCTAAAACTATGTAGCTACTGGAAAACTAAACACATTAAATTATTAAAAAGCACATCCCTCCCAAACACAAAAAAAAAAAAAACCCACAAAAAAAGTAGAAGCCCACTAACTTTTCAAGAGTACTCCTGTTTGTGTGTGTGTCTGATGTCTGCCTTTATTCTTCTGCTTCTCAGAGCAGCAACACATGCAGATGCACATGCGTACGTGCTGTTGCTTTGAGAGGCAGCAGGACTAAGGAAGAAATCAGACATAAGTTTCTCTCTCTGCATGTATTAAAAGTCATAAATAATAACTGTACCAAGGTATCACAATAATTACCAGACCTATCTTAGACATAGTGAACATAATTTCAGTTTCTTAAGGTTAGATCTGTGTATTTCACTAAAACATAAGCACACAACATATAACTGAAGCTCTGAAAATTTATGTTACTTAAGTACTTCATGAGTACTTCAAGACCAGACAAAATAGAGCATTTGTGTAGCCGAAATGCAGCATGCTCCATACATGCAACAGCCTCCTTTAGAACTGGACTAAGTTTAATGACAAAAAGTCTTCGATTCTTATGAATTGCCTTTTCGTCTCACCAGGAAGCAATGCATACTTCAGTATGCACTAAAAAAGTTATTTTTTGCAATCAAAACCCCACCTACTGGAGCACAAAAAACTGCAGAAGTACATGGCAACTTGACACAAATATACTGATGTTAAGAAGGAAAGCTTGGTGCTTTAGCTCTGCCTGGAATGCTATGTATCAAGGTAAATGCATACACATGGTATCAAGAGAAAACTTGAGGGATTTACTGCCTGAATAGGAACCCCAATTTTACAGAGTTACACCTGAGCATTTTTTCCAATAATTTCAGACAAAATGGGGTTAACGTAATAGAAACAACAGTCACATTTACCATTCTTCAGCTGCTGGAACCTAAGCAGCAGAAATTTCTTTTTTGAATTTCAAGAAGTCTTTAGGTTAGAATTATATTAAAATTCCCAATACAAACAACACTAAATGCTTCTAGATCCAATATACAAATCCTGTGCCCCTCTCTAAATGATTATCACACCATTCTTGCATCATAGTGAAGCCATATCACAGCTTGGCTTAATGCAAAATTAAGAGTTAAGTCTTTCCTGTATCTTATACTTGGAATAAGAGAACACCAAGAGGTCAAGTAAAGACCTTTTATAAAGAAGTTCTCAGTTTTATTTTATCCTGTCCAGCTTCAAAAGCACTCAAAGCTAGCTGTTATAGACTTACCTATTTTCATGTCAACCCTATAAATGTTATTTATAGGCTTAATTATATTTCCAGTATGTAACATGACAGATACTTCTCACTTCAGTTTCCCTTAGTAACCACAAATGTGAAAAGCTGACTGCAGCATAGTTTGAGGGTCATTTCAAGAACAGAACAGGCAGAAAAAGGCTCCATTTTCAGATACTGCTGCAGAAACAGATCTGTGCAGTAAAAGGTATAGATCTACAAAAATCATTAAAACACCAGAAGGCCAGTATTGAGATATAGCTCCCCCCCCAACTTCATTCTGTTATTTCTCCTGATATCAACAGTTTATCAATAATGCTGAAAGCAGGGAACTTCCACATGATTTTATAGTTAATGTTATTTACTGTTTCTAACTAGTTACCTAAAAGTGAATGTTCAGATTGATTGGCTTGTTTTTTGAAGAAAAACTGAAACCAAACAAACCCCTCCAAAAAACAAAAAACAAACCTAAACATTACTCAGGTACTATTAGCTAATTTCCAATTTAATACCTGCCAAAATAAGCCATTAGATACACACAATTCTAAGCTTAATAGGTAATGCAAATTATTGTTTTGCTTATATTTTGTAATGCAACTAAGTCTGCACTTGCTATGCAACGACATTCTAACAATAAAGCAGTAACTTACAGAATATTCAATAGTCCCTCTAGGCTTTTGAAAAGACATTCGCCGCCCATCTTTCTTGTCTGGGGTCTTCTTCTGGCCAGTGTCTGAAAAAAATTGAGGCAATGTGCGTGTTAAATTCATTTTACTCTCTCAGTAATGTCACAGGCTGCTGACTACAGCCCCGTGGGCAGACATCTAATTCACCAGTTAAAACAGCTTGCTCCTGGTGACTCTGTCTAACAGACAACCGGCTGCTGTAATAGGAACTTCATTCCTCTGCAATGCTTTAAGAATTTGACCAATACAAACCCCTGATAACTGGGAACCAACTAACTGCTCTCCAGGAAGCTACTAATGAAGGAAGACTAAACAAGAGATTGACCCCATCAGGCAAGCAATGTTTCTGAACTACTAGGTTTAACAGATGCTGTATCACACCCATCCTGCTTTCATCTTAGAAGGGACGTGATCTAGAGTTCCTGTATATTTGATCTAGTCAGTGCAGATTTTTTTTGTTACTGCTTGGTAAGTACACAGCATTTAAAGCTTTTGTATAAAACAACACTAGCGTTTAACTTCAGAGTTATCTGGCCATAGATATACATACAGCCTGTACATACACAATATAGATTCTAAATAAATAAACATCACAAGTTAAGAACTGTTCTTTTTACTGGGGCATTGTATTTTGATGACTTCCATTTCACAGGCCTGAACCTTATATTATACCAATTTTTTATACCATATTTTATACTAATTGGCTTGATACTTATGATAAACACAATGCAACAGTGTACTTACATGATTCGACCTAAAGCCTTTTACATCTCTAGAAAAAAGTGGGGGGTTTAGCATCCATTTATATACACACATTAATTTTTGAAATTAATCTCTTAAATTAGGTCTCTGTCACAAAGACTCCACCTTGAATAGTTAAATACCTGCTATTAAGGAGCCCAAAATATTTACATGAGATATGTTTTTATGCCACAATGGGATTAGTTATACTCCCATTATGATACAAATTTTTGTTACCATAACTGAATATATTTAGTCAAATATTTCAAAACAAATTAATAGAACAAACAAACCTTACAAAACAGACAAATACTTGCATGAATTTCACATACCCCATCCCAAAGTTCACAGACAGTTGAAACTACCAAGATACAGGGTAGGGTGGGTGATAGACCAAACCAAAACCAGGTAAAACTCCCCAAACAAGTTATATAGCAAGTTCTGCAGTGCCAAGAAAGAGGGAGAGAAACATCTTACAGTTGCTACAACAGGGCAATCTGCAGAGGACAACAATAAAAGTGATTTATATCAGACTGAACGTAAGTAGTCTCCTGGGGTATTTTTTTTATATAAGGGAGTAAATACTGGACTAATTCTACTTTTTTATATCTTGAAAAAAGTCTGATGGAGAATGTTCCCATACCTACAAGATAAAAATTCATCTATTGATTATATTACTTATGGTAATACAGTTATGAATGACAATCAAGACTCTAAACCTACCTCAAAAAATTTCTAGATATTCTGAATGCTGAGGCACTGTAACTCTGCCTCCTGTCTTCATTCAAAACATTAAAAGCTATTTCTTCCTTTAGTTACTAATTGTAGCTTTAAAAAAGTTACATAAATGAAACCTTAATTTCCGTTTATATTAGTAGCTTTTAAAGGCACAAGTAACGTCTCTAAGAGGAAATTAAGCCAACTCAGTAATGAATGGCATCACTCTAAGCTTGTGTGTAGACTCAACAGCAGACATCATTCACCTCTTCCAGGTCAAATATTTTGCTGCTGAAGTCTGTACCTGACTTTGCAACAACAGATGCCTCCCCCCAGGAAGCTACTGAAAAACAACTGCTTGACTGTAGCTCTTCCAAACTTTTCAGCCCATATCAAAGCTTTGCTAGTAGCCTAATCATTTACTTGAAACAACAGTCTGGTTCACATACTCCTAAGCAAAAGTCAAAGAACGTAGTTGAAGACAGACGGACCTCATACAGAATTCCATATGTGCCTTAATTATATATAGAACATCCCTATTGTAAAACAAGCATCTTCTTCCCCTGCTGCTGGCCCACCCCCCCCCCAACAGAAATAGAGAAGCCCTATACTACAAATGTATCTACATGCTTCATTCATATATAGCCCAATGTTGTTTGTGTCTATTAATTTTCTTTCCTAACTGAAATTTAAGCTTCCTTTTTCCTCCTTAGTTCACGTATAAGTATCTAAAAAGTCTGCAGACAGGTGCCACTCAAGAGATCAAGATAAGTTATCTTCAGTAATTGAGCAGTAGAATGTCTTGCACAAATAACCATTTCTGTTTCTTATGCCAGAAATAAAAAAAGGAAGGAAAGCCACTTGTTCTTCAGGGCGGGAGGACCTGCTGCTTTAGACTTCAGGGTACTCTAACTTCAGTAAAGGAAGAACCACTGGGTAGAAGAGGTGGGGAAAGAAGGTCCCTGTTGGAGGCACCCTGGAGGAAAGCAGATGCCAGAGAAACTCCTACCACAAATTCTCCAGGAGATCATTAGCTGCAGTTTATTGTAGGTTGTTATTTTTATTTAATGTTATTCCCTCCCCTACTTAAGAGTAAATCCCACCCTTCTCATGAGTGCCCACTTCCATTCCTTCCCTCTGTGGTAGCATTCCTTTGCCTTCAGTATATGGATATGGATTCAGGTGTTTCATAACCTGATGAAAAAAAGCCCCCCAAGTCAAGAAGAGCTGGAGGCAGGCAGGGCTGAAGCAAAAACTTGGGCTTTTGTAAGATTACAAACCAGGGCTTTGACAGTACTGGCCACAGCTGTTGAAGCCCACACCTCTGCCCACTGGCCGAGTGCTTGAGCTGCCAGTTCCTACAGAACACATCCATTTCACCTAACGTCTTAGAAACAAAACTAGGAAGTATTTCAACTATAAAAATAGGTCACAGTAGCAGAGACATAAATTCAGCCTTTGTTGATGGCATACTGCAAAGCCTCCAACTACTTCTCACTGAATGAGCCAGCTATTTATTTTTGAGAGATATGTAAACACATCTTTCAGCCATCCTTGTGCTCCTAGTATTCTAGGGAGCACACGAAAACGGATACAGCGTAGGAAGCAGTGGTCTGAAAAGATCTCAACACCACTGAGTCTCAGTATTATCCTTTCATTTTACTCATTTCCTGATGGCAACTGCTGAACAAAGCTCATCTCATTAGGTCACACACAATGATTATCTCGTCTGCCAGCAGAGACTACCAAAGGCTGATGTACTCAGACCACAAGAAAAACCTGACATCACTGAATAAGCTGCACACAGCCTCAAGAGTCACCAGCAACTTGTTGGACATGGGATCTGTGATGCTAGGTTATCAGATGTCTAGCTGGGCTGTTTCAGAGAGCAACAAGACCAGACCTTCCATAACATCAGGGTAGATGCTTTAATTCTGAACTACCATTTTGCAGGCCTGGGCCTTCACAACAATTTGAAACACTAAGTGAAAAAGGACATACCAAATTCACAAATGATAAGAAAATATTTCCACTGTCAAGGATTTAAAAGACTTACTAGAAATACACAGAAGACAGTGCTCAAAATGACACTGGACCAATATTTATTCATAATGAACACATGCAGAAATTCAAGATTAAACAACTGTAGCATAAGAATGGTTACATATAATCAGCATAACCAGAGAGAAGGATGAACTGTTCCAACATATTTATACAAGATAGGAAAATGGGTTTTGGGAACATACAGTTTATAAGTAAGGCAGCTTTAGCCTCAGAATATGTAACAGCCAGTGGCATTATTCAACAGAAATTTGAAGGCAACTGAAGTTAAATTCCAACATTTGTGGCGGAGTATCAACTAACAGCCTTTATATGGTCTTGTGCCACTGAATTTTGGTTGGCTGGAAATATTCCTGTGGCACTGCTAGTTCAAACTGACTTGACAAGAGTGACATTTCTCATTTAGCATGTTATCTGAGGTGAATGGTAGACCTTCATTTTTCTGTTTGCTGGTCCTTCTATAGCACATCTTTCCGGCAATAAGAGCTGGTAAAGAGAACTCAAGATTTGTACTGTGACTAACAATGCGACAATACATGCTAAGAACTGCTTAGGAGTATCTTCAAGCTCTGCACATAACAGGAATGTATTAAATTTTTCTTTACTATTTTTCTGCATGATAAACTTAAAACTCAAAATACCTTGCAATGCTTCTCAGCTGTTGATTTTCCATTCTTTTCTATGTTAACAGCAATTACAAAGATCACTTTTTCCAGATGAATAAATTGATAAACAGACATCCTTCGAGATAAAGCAAGTAAGCTGGAAAAGTCAACGCAATGACAATTGCTTGTAAGTAATAACTGAGATTAATATGATCTAGATGAGAAAAAGATGATTCATTCCCTCTTATCCCCCAACAAGAACTGTAAGTTACGCATTAGATTTACATGTGTTAAGAAAAAGGCAGAGGCGGTAACCTTGTTAAATGCTTGTCTAGGACGCAGTTTTCACAGGATCTTAAAAGAAAAAAAAACAACACAAAAACCCCACAAACCCATGGGGTAACATACAGGGTAAAGATTTTTAAAAACTGAATCATAAAAAAGCAAGGAAAAGAAGTCTCTTTTATTAAATATTTACAAATACACTGTTACTTAGCAGCACATGAAGCAACTTTCTAATTGATAAAACAGAGGAGGCAAAGATATTACATCTTTATTAGTTCTGCTTAACAGCCATTAGACCTTTAAATCCTATTAATATATAAACAAAAAAGATTAAAGTAGGAAATTTCATATTCCGTAAGGCCTGGTGACTTGGATTTCTGAACAGCAGGAGCTACATCTCAATAGAGGGACTATCTCATTGATCCTCCTCCCTCTCCTGCAGACAGATATGCTTATGCTAATTACTGAAATATTCTCAGTTATCTTCCAGTGTCTTAAGAACCAGAAATAAATAGGCCTTAATAGTAGCCTACAAGATGCTCAGAGCCTGCAGTTTTCTAGCCAAAATGGTAGGTTTTCAGACCAAGGCAGCATCATAAACAATGCCCCCTTTAATGCCCTCTTTAAGCAACTGCTACTTGTGATTCAGTCTAACAAAGTCATGCTCTCAACACTCTTGATCCTTATCACTGCTCTCCACATGATGCTTTTGTTCACATTTTTCTCAACCAAAATCCCAAACTAAATGCATCCAAGACCTCGTTAATACTGCGTCAGCACCTCAACATACCAAAATTTTCCTGCAACAGACTCAGCACCGATTCAAATTATTTTTGTGATCCCCCTAACACATGACAGTAAGCCTCCTTTCCTGTTCCATCTGAAATATGCATGTATACAGTTTAGTCATTTTATAAGTTTACTGCATTAGGTTTGCAGATGACATCAAACTGGGTGGCCCAGGCAACAGACTTGAGGGCACGATTACCGTGCACAGGGACCTGGAGAGGATGTAGGATCAAGCTGACAGGAACCTTACAAAATTCAGCAGAACACTCCTCCACATGGGAAGGAAGAGCCTTTGTGCTGTACAGGGTGCCACCGTCTGACCAGGGAGCAGCTCTGATGAAAAACCCCTCCTGTACCTTCTAGCTAACTTCTACACAGATATCAAGACAACAGAACCAGGCTCTTCAGCAATGTACCATGGAAGAACAAAAGACAACAGACATAACAGACCAAAAGGAGAGCTTCTGACTGGATAAAAGGTAAAAATATAACTGCCCAGAGCAGTTGTCAAGTTTCCATTCTTGGACATTTTCAAGGCCCAGCTGATAAAGCACTGAGAACCTAACCTGAGAACATTGCCTTCCCCACTTTATGCAGGACTAAACCATCTTCCTTGCAATCTGAGTTATCGATAACTATAACTCCTCCCCACATTCCTCTGGTAGGTAATGAAGATGCATGAGGCCATCACCAAACCAAGCTCGAGGAAAATCCACACATGTAACACAATGAGGCACATTGCTTACTGACGCACAGAAATTTATCATTCATACATGTAGTAAGTTGAGAAGCAGCCACGTGCATGCAGGATGTCATAAAGCATCAGCTTCAAAACTGTTTTAATGCTGGAAATGGGAATTAACCAGAAAAAATAAGACAGGAATGAAACATGACGAGTTAAAACAAAAATGCAATGCAGTCAAAGGACACTAAATTACTAGAATAAGCTACACTTAGATTATAAACTAACTTGGCATATAATTGGAGCTCCTATAAACTGAACTTCAGTAAAACATTTGATACATCAGAATCCTGTTGAACAGCAAAAGTCGACTAGGAATTGTAAACTATGTCAAAAATTCAGTAGAGGGGAGAGTGAAATAGAAACTAACAGAATGGAGAGGTCTATTAATGAATTCCCCAATGGACTAGTTTTGAAACCAGTTCAACGGTACATCAGCAAACAAACTCAGAAGCACAATCAACAACAAAGGCTGCAGAAAAAGTCCCAATGCTTGGAGGAAAAAAAAATGAAACAAACCAACCCAAAACCAAACCAAAACAACACAACAACTAAAAAAAACCCAGTGGGGCAAGATATAGCAGTACAAACCATAACATGAAGTATCACATGCACCAAGGGAATAGTCAAGCACTTCTATATACTAGTAGCGCGTAAGTCGGAAGATTGTGCATACATTAACATATCACAAGATGACTGAGTCACCAGCCCGATACATTCCAAGACTACATTTGCTTCTTATGCTTGTACCCACTGAAGTATTTTCAGACATGAAAGTGAAGCATTAGCGTTTTTGTAAAGGGTGCTGGTACATTTCACATGTGCTTCATCCGGAACAGTATGTACAAGAAAACTTGCAGAAATTTGTCTCTCCAGTTTGAAGTCTCTCTCATACTTATTATACACCTGTTAATTTCTTGAAAATGAAGTACTAAGGATGAGGTGAAGAAATCACCTACCATATTCTTATGCCTGCTTTATTCTGAGACAGACTTCTAGAAGATACTAACTTTTACAGGAGGACTTGACAGATGTACTGTAACTTGGCCCTGCACATTTATCTTTCAAATGCACTGCTGCTGCCTTCATCATAGTACAGAGGACTCACAAGCCACATGGCTTAACAGTATACTGTGTATGGTTACCTTACTGGCCAACTCAAAAAATGGATGGGAAAAACAGAAGTGCATAAACCCACAGGCCACACAGTTCAGAACTGATAAAGTTAAGCCTGAAAGAGAACAACAACAACAAAAATTCTTTTAATAGAAGGCAGCTAGAACAATTTCTCTGACAGACTGGTTAAGAGGATTCTCTAAGCAAGTAATTCTGAATGACTGGTTTTCATTTTTTAAACTTCTGTACTTTTGAGAGACATACTGCAGGAAGTCAAGCTTGCCTGCGCAGTACATTTTCTCCATCTATGAAGTGACTGCAGACAGAAGTGAAATGAAAATGCTTAGGAGGGAAGAAGGATGAGACTCCAGGCATGGATTCATATCCTCACAGAATCCAAGTGTTACCTGGAGAAATGGCTTAAGTACATCTACTTCAGCCTCCAGCCTGAAACAGCAATACTGTCAACATCAAATTAGGTCAGCTTAAAACTGTACACTGTACCAGGGATGGACCACTATCCTATGTGAAGTTTACTCTGTTGTCAAAGACCTCTCCAGCCAAAACTCGTGACCTACTCTCTTCTCAGGAGTAAGAGAAGAGAAAAGAAGGGGCAGCAGTCATGATTAGATTGCCTCTAACCATCATGGTCTTCTCTTTGCAAGGTTACAGCCCCCTCACAGGGTATATGCCTTTACCTACAAGATTTCCTATCTCGATTTACGGAAGGCTTCCAAACCTTGCATACGCTTACCAAACCAGCACAATTACCAATTTAGTCTTTATGCAAGATGCCCCTGCACCTTACAGACTATACAAAAGAAAAGCTTTTATGAAGACGGTCCTTGTCTGCTCCCGCAGTGATCCGAATGAGTCGAGGGGTCCCTCTGGGAAAAATTCCTGAGGGGACTAGGGAGCCCTGTCCTCAGCGGGTCCTGCAGCCGAACAGAGCTGGTCCCATCTGGGCTGCCAAAATGATTCGGAGAAAACTCCAGGAACAAACTTGCCAACAGTTTTCAAGCTGACAAGCAGGTATTCTTTATTGCGGTGCCTGGAGACATGGGGGATAGCGCCTCCTAACACGTGTCCCCCAGTTGCCACACAAGCCGTCCTTTTATAGTCCCTGGGCATACATACATATTCATGAGGCTACGTATGGATTACATAATTTTCCAGAAAGTTCCCCACATGCGTACAGAATTGTGGTGGTGGTCTCTGAGGGTCGCTTACTTCTTCCATCAATCTTCATCACTTCTGGCAGCCTTTGAAGCATGCGCGGTAGATGCTTATACCAGCTTAGATGGTTCATTAGCACCAGAGACATAATAATCCTCCTACTTGCCAGTTAGTTTAACTGTAGCCCGTCCTGGACACCTGTGGTTCCCAGATACTCCTTATCCCTGTGTCCTGTTCTTCTAGCCTGTTTTTCTTAAAACTATGTTAACTATAACGATTTATTGTGAGAATTCTCAGTATGTTCCCTAGCTATACCCTATGTATCATGCACCTCAGTAATTGTCCATTGCTACTGTTATAAAGCCATCAAGCTTAACATTACTTAAAACTAATTCTAAAGGTTTCTATATTCCATTTTGTGATTTTGTGCCCCTTTGTCTCACAGGTCATATGCCCCTAAACATGGAACCTCTGCAGTTTCTCAGAAGCCTCCTCTAACAATGGTACACCAAACCAAAGAGCATATTCATAGTATGGAGCCAGCAGTGTCACTGAAAAGAAGAAAACATACATCCCTTACTGCTAGCCACAGTCCCTCTTTCACAGCAGACAACACAAACAGCACAATAAACTGAGACATGCTGTTGGCTCATTTAAGAGGTTTGTATACATGAGACTCAGAGTGAACATTCAACTTAATTCTGCAGCAAAGATAACCCTCAATCACACATTCTCTAAAGCCTTGACTTGCATCTCCAAGCAAATAAAAATGCATGCAACATTGATATGCTAACATCTACAATATTACCAATAAACAAGAAAGCTACATTCCATTCCAGGTAAATCTAGGCATACATACATACTAGCTCTTTCTAAAAATTATCAAGAGACTATCTTCAGAAGTATTTCAAACCCCACAAGGCTGTTTTGCTGTTCTGGGTTGACTTTTTTTTTTTCTTTTTAAGGAATTTTACACTGAAATTATTGGTAACACCTTTACTAAAGTCAGATACTTTTTCCAGAAATTCTGGTTCTCCTTGCATTTTTATCCGCCACCACAATCATTAATAGATAAAACACCTTCCTAAAGTTATTTCACTGACTTGGCTGCTGACACAAACAGCAGAAACTGGTTAAACAGGTTTACAGCCTCCTGTGGCACTACTTAAGTCTCCCAGCATCTCCTCTTTCTCCCTGCTAAGAAATACTATAAACTGTTCTGCACATACCCAAAGTAGTACGCAGGCTCAGAACAGTGATTTAAGGTACACCATTTGAACAGACTTGCCTCCTGGACTTGGAACCCTTGTAGAGCTGTTCAACTGTTTAGAAAGACAAGCAAGAAAACAATAGAACTTAAATCTACAAATATTACATGAAAAAAAAAGAGATAATTGATTTACTTCTACAATACAGTATGAATAAACCCAGCTGTTTTGTTTTAGAAATGTGGAAATAGGGCTTTAAGGTATTTGTGAGAAACTGCTCTTTTAAGAAGTAATGCATAGTCAATGCTGAACCATACAAGAACAATGAATACTGACAAGATCTTTCTGAAAGTCTTGGGGGGGGGGGGGGGAAGCTAGAGTAAAAATTAGGCCTGGATCCTGAACACCCCACACAGAGACTGAACATTTCAAGTAGTTGGAATGTGCCATTAAGGTTTAAGTTAATGTCAGGGGACTCATCTCTAATTAAAACAGTTTGGATTTCAACTGAAGTATTCTCATCATCGTTACAACTTCTACAGCACTCATTACCAGGGCTCAGGCAGCTTGTAGAAGCCACCAAAACACTTGCCAAAGAAGAATCCTCAAGTCACGAGTATTTTTTTCTGCCCGTAACTGACCCTGTGAAGGAGAAGACAGCATGGAGCAGTCAAGATCTAATTGCCTTGCACAGTATGCTTTCACTAGGTGAGGAAAACCCCTTGGTATGGTTCTGTCAAAACGGCACATCAAATTATATATACACAGAAACCTATGCTGCTTTCCAGAACTGCAGTCATATTTCATTAACACAAATCTTAAGTATTACATTATGAAAGTATCTGAGGAAATACTTTTCCTGCTCAAAGCTAGGGAAAAGCCGAAAGATTGTAACACAGTCTAAGTTAATCCTTTGTCCCAGGGCAAGAGGAGAAGAAGAGTTATAGAGATCTTTTTGCTTCAAGAAATCACACTTATCACAGCAGACGCTTTATACCAACAGCTGAACATATGGCCTTGTAATAATTAAAAGGCCAGCAGATGCTGAAGAGTTTTACTGACATTTCACTTCTGCAAAAGAACATAAGCAATATTTGTCAACAAGCCTTTAACAATATATACAGGCCTTATTCAAAGTACTTAATTTCACTGCTGAAAATCAACTTACTGTCCCTTTTTCTCCCTGTCTTAGTGAAGAGGGACACAGAATAAAGAAAGAGGCACTGTAAATATAGGTAGTTATCTATTATTCTTCTGTGTGAGAAATGATTTCAGGCACACAAGGAGACATCATCTACATTTGACAGGCTGCACGAGAATTCCTATTGCCTTGCCTGCTAAAGTAACAGATTTTGTTTCTCTTGAGGAAAAAACGATTTTACTCTTCTACGTGGAAGGAATTAATAAATTTAATTGTCTTTAATAATGCCTTTCAGTAGAGACCTGACTTCAACCTTATCTACAGACCACGATAAAGATGCGATCAACCACTCAGCAGAGAGCTCTCGAAACAGGGAAAAATGCAAGATTTACTATTCATTGTACACCATTCTTGATAGTTTTATAAAGTATTTTCACAAATTTAACTTTACACTCTTTCCAAGCAGTCCTAAGACCATGCTACTTTTACTAGTTGCCTTATGGCTTGTTTTTAATTTCCAAACAGTAGCATTACCTCCCTAGAGTGCTTACGGGCCAGCCCTCTTCTGCACACAGTCCCTGTACATTCGCTGTCCACCCCTCCAGTTCTCACGGTATTGTTTGCCAACCTAAGCCTGATCTTCAGTAGCACACAGGAGGCAGACACCACCTCGTACACAACAGAGTTCTCACTCCAGGGAGCTTGTGTTCCAGTCACCTTCCCTCACCCGGCTCAGCAACAGTACCAGAAGTGTGTGTGGGACGGCAGCAGGTAATGAAAGTAAGTGGAACAGCACTGCCGTGAAATCAGGAAGACGTAGAACAAGGGCAAGGCTGGCTTTTGTACTCTACCCGTCCTGTGCCACCACCCCTTCGGGGCGCAAGCTCCGCTCAGGCAGCCACCGGGCACAGGCAGGAGCCCCGGCCCCGCAGCGGGACAGGCCGTGGCCCAGGTACCGCACGCCCACCTTAGCCGTCTTCGACCGCCGCCCCCTCCCTCAGCCACCGCTCACAGCCGTCCCGGCGCCAAAGGGAAGCCCAGAGACCGCTGCAAGTCTCCTGGCCACGCGGGCCGCTCCCCGCAAGTGGTCCTCTCCTCTCCCGCTTCTGCTCCCATTCGCGCTTCTCCCAGAGCTCGCTCGTCTCCAGGAAAGCTCGGAGGGGCTGAGAAGCCGAACCCGTTACCGGGGAGGCTCCTGACCGGCCGTGGACCCCGCCGGCCCCCACCCCTTCCCCGCCGGTACCTGGCGCCGGCTCGGCGGGACTCTCTGCCCCTCGGCTCCGGCCGTCCTGGAAGCGGACCTGGCGGAAGCCGCCGGGTACGACACCCCAGAGGCGGCTGGCAGTGCCGCGCAGGAGGCGGCCGCCCTTGCCGGTGAAGGCGGTGAGGTAGTCCATGGCGAGAGCCACTAACGGCCGCGGAACCCCATGGCCGGCCCGGACATGCAGCTTCGCTAGCCCCGCTCCACAACTCGGGCAAACTTTGGAGCTCGGCCCCGCCTCCATTTAAAGGGGCCGCGCTGCCGCCGCCGGCGCTGGGCGCGGACGATTGCGACCTGGTAGCCGCGTAGGGAGCGGGCCGCGACAGCCGAGGGCATGGGGGTCTGAGGCCACCCTTGCTTTCCTCGCCGGCCTCGTCCGGGCCCGGAACAGATTCGCTGGCGCCTCGCGGGGCCGTGCGGGTGAGGCCGCTCTGCGGCGGAGGCGCCTCACAGCTTTCCAGCGAGTCACTGTTTTTCACACAGGCTGGCGGAGCGAGGGGGCAGCCTCCCGAACTGCTCTGCTGCAAGAAGAGGGCCCGTCGTGGGCACGGCTGTTAGGGGTGAGGCCCGAGTGCAGGGCGGGTGGGCACCTGGATCTCCTCCCCGCCTGCGTGACCACTTGGGACAGCGCTGCCTTTCAGTCTGCCATCTGTACATCTCCATGAACTTACTTCCAGTTTGGGGTTTTAGTATGTTTTGTGGAAGCTCACTGCTTAACAAGCAAAGCTTTTTATTAACTTTATAACGTTTATGTTCCAGCTTTCCTTTACTAAGAACCATGGAAATCAAGAGTAAAGGTAGCTTTTAAGTCTTCTCACAGTTTTTGATACTAAGATGGTTTGCCACTGTAACTGTAAAGCAAGACCAGCTGTGAGTGACACTGTGTGGTTTTGCTGTTCTGGGTTTCATCCCTCACGCTCAGTTTTCTGTCATCTGGGATGACACTGTCCTCGCTGTGCTAGGCCAGCCCGTGTCCCCCTGCCCTCCTTCGAATATTTGCCCATGTTGACACCTGACTCAACCTTTGAACTGTCAGTTCAGCCATCCTGCAGAACCTACTAGATACACAAATGTTTCTTTCTTTCTTAAAAAGACATTTGGTTTGTGGGGGTCATTTGTGCCCTTGCACTTTTTGTCCTCGCAATTCTTGGGACTTCTAAAGTTTGGAGAACCAAAACCAGTTAGAGCATGATCCAACATTTTAACAGAGAAATACCTAAGACATTGAATCTGTTACTAAAATCTGCTTTACAATGTGTGTTCTGCAAGTATTGAGGCTGGAAGAACAGCCATATTGTTATATTTAATACCTGTGCCATAGATCTTAAAAACAGAACTATAATGTGCTTATATTCTAAACAGAGAATGATGCAATTATATACTGCATTTAGCTGCAAATGAAAGTATTGTTTAATAAAAAATGCTCTTGTAGAGCCAAATCTATTGTGTACATGCAGAACAGAGGAACAAAGTGCTGAGCTATCTCAACTCCTATTCACTTGTAGCAGCTGCTCAATTAAATCAGAGTTTAATGTCAGCATTTTGGAGCGCTCATTTCTGAGGGTTACTTGATGTAAACATACACTCAAATCAACCTTTCTACTACTTAAATCGGTTCCTGCTCAGGAGATAATGATGCTCAACACTCTTTCCACACACACCACACCCCCCCATGCCCTCCCCCCCACTAAAACGTTTTCTCTGAAACAGAATAAGAAGTTTTCATCGGAATTAGCTTTCCCTCCCTCTCTCCCCCCAAGACCTGCCAATAGAAATGGGTACGTAATCTGCCTGTTTCAGGAGCAATGAATAAATCAGTCACTGTGGTCTAAGTACCACTCGATGTTTGGTATATAAATTATTCTGCCTACCAGATCTGTCTTGCCCTAAACACTGTAATTAGTTTTCATTTCATTACACTGTTTCTGCTGTGGAGGAGCTATGGTTGGTCTTTAGCCCTGTTGATTCTATTTTAGGCAAAATTTACCCACATCTTTGCACCAGGCATTAGTTTACACAGGTGGTGCTTTGAGCTTTCAAAACTTTGAGCTAGCTTGTCCACCAGAATTCTAGCTACATACACACGTCTCTTTCTATACTGATTGCACATATTTCCTCTGTGGTTTGGAAAAGTTCTGTTTTGTTTTTGTTTTTTTTTCTTTCTCTTCCAATCCTGTATTATAGAATCATAGAATTGTTCAGGTTGGAAAAAACCTTCAAGATCACTGAGTCCAACCTTTAACCCAGCACTGCCAAGTCCACCACTATACCATGTCCCAAAGTGCCACATCTACACGTCTTTTAAATATTTCCAGAAATGGGGATTCAACCACTTCCCTGGGCAGCCTGTTCTAGTGCTTGACAACCCTTTTGGTGAAGAAATTTTTCCTAATATCTAATCTAAACCTCCCCTGGCCCCTGAGGCCGTTTATTGTTATATTGCAATGATAGAGGCTACAGATTCAGCTAACATTCTGAAGTATTCAAGGTAAATATTTTGATAACTACAAATTAGTTACATTTTAGCTGTCTTCATCTGCTTTGTTCACAGCTAGTCTAACTGAAGTATAACCACCTATTACTGCAATACAATTTTCATTAAAATCGTTGCCCATACTCAAAAGCATCCATTTAGCAATGTTTTTACTTAGGAAGAACAAATCTTTCAATTGAACTGTCTTAACTGTAAAAACGAGATTTAGGTATCTGTGTTCAGAAAAGATAATAGTACTCTTTATGATCAGAGACGCTCATTGACTACTGATAAAATTTAAAGGCTTTAAGGTAATACAGTTATTAATAGTACATTGTTATTACATTGTAAAGAATACAGTCAGAGCTATACTACTTCAGCAGGCCTCTTCAACACAAAAATCCAGTAGTACTATTGTGGGCTTTAAGATACTGTTTCTACTTTGTTGTGCCATACCTACGATAGCAAGATTTTTTACAAAGATGTCAGGTCTGAAAGGCTTAATCCCATGTTGTTCATAACATCTAATATACTGGGATTTAAGATTATAGGCCACATTTCCCTCTGAAAAGACTTGTAACATTGCTCAACTTTTTAATGGATAGTAAAGACATAAACACTACATACGTAAGCAATGAGTGTCCCTTTTGCCATAGAACGAAACCAAATGTAAATATGTTCTACAATATTTATAATAGTTTTTTACACTTATATTGATCTTGAACACCTTTATAGAAACTTGACCATTGCTGCCTTTATGTGCTCAGTGTCTGCAACCAACCAGGATTTCACTGAGGGGTGGGCTAGTGTTTCTGTTTGATCTCTGCAACAAGGATCTCTCCTGGGTTTATTTTCTGGCCTGTGATACCAGGTTCAGAAACTAGTATCACTGATATCACAGAGCTTGTTAAGTCAGTCACTTAAAACTGGCCCTCCAAAATAAGGAGCTGACCTCACCTGCTCTTCATATAATCATGGCATGGTCTGGATTGGAAGGGACCTTAAAGCTCATCTAGTTGCACCCCTGCTGCCATGGGCAGGGACATCTTCCACTAGAGCAGGTTGCTCAAAGCCCTGTCCAGCCTGACCTTGAACACTGCCAGGGAGGGGGCAGCCACAGGTTCTCTGGGAAACCTGTGCCAGTGCCTCGTCACTCTCATAGTATTTTTTGTTTTTTTTTTTTTCCTAATATCTAATCTAAATCTCCCATCTGTCAGTTTAAAGCAATTAACCCCTTGTCCTACATGCTCTTGTTAAAAGTCCCTCTCCAGATTTCTTGTAGGTTCCCTGTAGACACTGGAAGCTGCTCTAAAGTCTTGCAAGCCTTCTCCAGGCTGAACAGCCCCAACCTTCTCAGCCTGTCTTCATAGGAGAGGAGCTCCAGCCCTCTGATAATCTTCGTGGCCTCCTCTGGACTCACTCCAACACATCTGTGTCCTTATGTTGGGGGTTCCAGAGCTTGTGCCTGTTCCTGTGCTACCAGTGTCAGCACAAACATTCATTTAGCAGGTTGGTGAACCTGCAGTAAAGGTGATCCATTTAAAAGTATCTTCTAGTTTAGACAGAACTAATTAAACTTTAGTTTGTAAACACCTGTGGAAGCACAACATGCAAAAAACCAAGAGCAGAAGTGGCTGGATGACAGGACAAGAAAGGAGGAAGGTGCAAGCAAGCTTATTTGTATTCAGGGCCAGTGTATGTTAGCTCAAACTGACTGTGCAACTGTGGCACAAATGGAGATGCCTTCCTATTGGTATTACACACAAATCCAACTTCAGTAGCTACAGAAGTGTCTGACAGAATATATCTGCATTTGTGATGCAACACTTAATAACATGTTATGCTAATCTGTTGCTGTAAATAAAGGCACAACCTGGTCTTGTAGCTGAATCCCAAAGTACCAAACCAGAGCAGGGGAAGAGCTGCTTGAGCTGCCTTCTAAAAGAACTGGTGGTGTAGGGAAGGGAGAACAGGTGTCAGTTGTGGTCAAAAAGAAGAAAACCAGAACAAATTAAGGAAAGAGTATTTCCAAGTCTGACAATTATACATATATATAAGTATTTTAAAGGAGATGAAAAGAAAGATAAAAACACAGCAAGTGGTGCTGAACTGTCACTTCTTTAGGGACAGATTTGTTGCTTATGAAAACAAGTGCAAATTGCAGCAGCTAATGCAGGCACAATGCCAGCAGATGCTGTGCAAGCTTCCTTAGGTCTTGGCCAGTTTAATGCCTGGTGTACAGGATGTGGGCTTCTTGCAATTCATCTTGCCAAATTTCCAGCACTACCTCAAACAGTCAGCAGAAGTACACCAGGCACTAACACATGCCCCTATTTAATTTTGTGAGAAGCAAGGTTTGTATATGCTTTCTGAAGTGAGAATCTTGATTTCAGTCATCTGTCAGTATTCATTTGTATGTAAGTAACTTATACGCAAGAATGTAATTTTGACAGTCTGAACCAAATGCCTCAGTTAAGCTTCCTTACTCATTCTGCAGGCACCAGCTCTTCTCAGGTGATGCTAGGAGGATGCTCTATGCATTTGTTAAGTAGTCTAAATTACCATGTCTGGTCAAGACCTTACCATTTATGTGGTTGCAAAACCCATAATGAGTGGCTAAAATAGGGGTCTGAATTAGAACGCTCGTAAAAGCCTATCTCCTCCTTCAATTTTTAATGAAACCTATTTTTAATAATGTAAAATAATTCAAGAATTTTCTTCCTAGTGAAAAAGAGAAACTTCTAAGACATAGAAAAACAGACTGCAGTCTGTCTTCTGTGCTGTTTCAGTGAAAATTAATTACAATGCAGAATGCACATGCAGCCCTTGAAGGAGAGACTAGAACTGAGGCATGCAGACTCCCACATTCTCAGGCATATTTCCGTATGAACCCACCAATTTGTATGATGAAGTATGGAAGTACACAGTTCTAGAAGTAAAAATGGTGGCACAAATCTATTTTTGTGATTCAGAAGGTCCAAATAGTTCCAAAGGGCAATTCAGTGTCACTATATATTTGGGAGAAGTTGAAAAGAGATAACCAGTAGGCGACACTGAGTAAATGGGCCTATTTAAAGCAGGTTCTTCAGAGAAAACTGTGGCTTAGGTGTGTCTGTCCATACAGGTTTCACAATACCACATCCACTTTTCAGATTAGACACTCGACAAGAAGGAAGCTGTCATCTGCATACTAGCCTCAGAAATGCTAAACGTGGAATTTCAGACTTCACCAGGTAGGGATATAATTCTGTTTTTACTAACCTGCTCCATGTAAGATTAGAATGAAATGGGGCCAGCCTCTGGCTTGACCACTGATGCTGTTCACTGTCCAGCAGAAAATGTCACATTGAAGGGACAAGACAGAATAAACATGGGCATCAAGAGAATTTGGAGTCCTTGGTTCTGGGATGCGAAACTTCAAGTATACCTTATGTTTTGTATCTGATTGTGAAATAACAGTGAAACAGGCAGGAAGCCACTACAGCATCTCTTTTAGGGGTGTTTCTTTCTCAGTAGAAAACTGAATCAAATTCCTACTTTATTAATATTTCAAATCTGGCTCAATAAATCTTTCATTTCCTTTTGTAGAAGCTGTAGAAAGGTACCACAATTAGACGTTAGGTTTCTCCAGGCTGAGGAGAACATTTGGACCTTGGGCATCTCAGCTGCCCCTTACAATGCATTTAAGCATTGAAACATGCAGTCCTAAGCACTGTTCCTTAGGTTTAATTTCATAATATTTGAGTACCATAACATTCACTGTGTTTATTTTTTGTCGCATCAAATCTAAAGTTTTAGGAGGAAAAGCCACTGCTGTCAGATGTCACTGCAACATCTGACCTGTTTGTGCTTTTTCTGTTCTGATATAGGTTGCAGTTACATAAATGTTTTTGTTTGTTAGGTTGGTACCTAACCTAACCAAGTCAGATTATTTATATTTGAGAGAGCCCAAGAAATCCTTGTTACCTTTGAGGATAAAGCAATTTTTGCTTTTCTAGCCAGATTCCAAAACTCTTCATACCACACTTTAAATTGGAGAGTAAATATAGGAATACATACAAATAAAATGTACAATCCAATCTAGGACATTACTGAAACAGGAAAAAAATAAATGTTAATTGATTCACAAGTGTCCTGTACTGGCACACACAGCATAGTTACAAAAATGCATACTAAGCATATGAAGCTGAATAGAAGTGTGTTTTCCTCCATAAATACACTTAACTGCATCCTGCAGAGTAATTTGATCAGATTTCAAAAGCATGCCACAATTTTTTGACACTTGCAAACATCAAATTTTAGCTGCATATGGTCTGAATTTTCAAATATTCAAGCAAATAATAACCTTTGCTGCCTCTGCAGTTACACATCTCTGAAAAAACGTATCCCAGAGTCACTATCCAACTGTCATTGATGCTATAAGGTTTTTTTCAAAAAAGCTGTGTCAGAATTAACATTACAAAAATGTGTATTCTAAAGCTAAATCTGTATTTTTTCCCCCCAAAGTATATTTACAGTTAGATGACTAAATGGCGCATTCTACAATACCATTATCATGTCAGCATTTGTTAAGTATCAAAGATACCAACTCAGAAATTTTCAAATATGGCCTTGGGGACGAAATAATATCATATTAGGACTTTTCTAGGTTTATGGCAGAACTTTAGTTTCAACTGCAATTACATAGCTCTATATATAGACCACCTTATCAAATAAACATGAAATGACCTCCAGGTCTTCAGTTCATACTTATTTGGTCAGTAGTGGCTTATTATAAACAGAATGTTCTCTTCTGTTCAGGAAATTCTATGAAAATTAATTTGGACCCTAAGGGGTATGCATGTGTGCCTGCATATACAGATGCCCATGCAGTTTAAGGATGCTCACTAGGTATAAAACACTAGCTGAACAAAGTTAATTTTCAGTAGACACAGATGTCTCCAATCTTAATTTCATCATCTCATTGACATTTTGTTCTTTCATCATGTGTTTTGAAACTGGATGTGGAAAACACTGACAGTATAAACTGATGACTCTGTAGTATTTACTAGCTAATCCCAGCCTCCACAGAGGCATAAATTATGCAAATAATAAATAATTGCTTACAAAAGGTGATCAGAAAATTTATTATTCCTCAGGCATTTGAATCTAAGGCAAACAGTCTTGACTTTTTTTTTTTCCTTTTTTTTTTTTTGCTTTGTAACTATTCTTGCCTTAATACTCATTAAATGCTTATCATGTTGTTAATGTACTGTATTCCTGTAAGAAGGTTACTTACACTTGCTCGGAAACAATAGAACTGGATTCCAATTCACAATAGACATTTTTACATTGCCATACTGGTTCATAATAAAATAGAATGTCCCTCTGGTAGGATAGAGTTATGCCATGCACCATTTCTGAATACTAAGCAGTCATATCAGAACTGAGATTTCAAATCAAAGCATTGATACAGTTCATTAAAACAAAAAATGTCTGGTTTTGATCAGTATCTTGCCATGTCATGACCATGACTCGTGACTTGCAGGTATTCCTCATAGTTATAGCAAGACCCTCATACTTTAGAAAGCCTTAGTCCTGTCTTGGTGTGGGGGGGGAAAGCTTACATTAATGAACACTTGAAGCAACTCTGTATGATAATAAAGGTTCAGGCTGTTCGAAGACATAATCGACTGCTCTCACATGCTCCCATTGTATTCAGTTGGCATCAAATCATTTTCCAATTCAGGAAACATCATGGCTCTTAGCTACAGGTTGAGTTTTCATTGCAACCTTTAGACGTGAAGATATCTAAGATACAAGGATCTTTTTAATGAATTCAAACAAAGTGATTTTTCTCAGACATCCAGAAAAAGCAGACTTAAGGACAGCTGATGAGCAGCCACATAATGCCAGGTCTAAATAGGAATGCCATCTGAAGTACAATGGTATTTTATAGATAAATGGGTCAAAAATATGATCAGAATTCTATCAGGAGCCAGAATAAAGCTAATGGCAACAGCTGATCCTTCTGGTTGCAATTCTGTTCTTGTGACAAGAATTACTAATTTTCTATTTTATTTACTCCTGCTTAGGCAGTGCATTCTAGGATTAAGGATTAGTTAAAAAAATAAAGCGAATTCTGTTCCATTCTTTGCTACCTGTTTTGTGGTTGTTCTCCTTAAGTAAAGTAAGTGTATGAAAGCCTTTTGTACATACCTTTTCCCAAGCCATCTAAATCTGTGCAGGACATTCCTGAAATTTTCTTTTGAATGAAAACCAGGAGGGAGTATGTTGATCTTATTAGAAGTAAGTTCTGCTTTTTTTTTTAATGTTAAACCTTGCTTCTTAAGGAACATCTGGTCTCTGTCTCCTTCCCTCCCCCACTGGTACATCAGAAACGTATGCCTGATTCATTTGCTCCCATAGTATCACGTAGAAAACCTGTGGATGGTTACTCACTCTGTCCTTTTGGGGATAATTACTACAATTTATCCTAAAAAATCAAATACATCACTTCTAGCTAGCAAAATCATTTGAAAGCTGTCCATTACTATATTATTTCTGAATTAAGAAACTGTATCCTATACATACTAGGTTTCACCCTGAGATTTAGCAGATTAACTCTCACCTCTCTCTCTCTGTCTTTGATTACTGTCACAGTTATCCCCAGAAATGATTTGAAGTCTGTTGTCTCTCTTGCATTCAGTCGCATTTAGCTGCAACACTGTATACACACCATTGAGAACCCAAGCACATACACAGCTTTAAAGATCCTGTTTGCCTTTCTGATTTATTTCCTTCTATGTGTTTAGATGGGCTCTTCTGTAGGCTTCATTTAAAATGCTTAATGGCATATCTCCCCATCTTCCTCGAATTTCGTCTGAGAATGAAATACTGTGTACACATGCTGTATACAAAATCCCAAATACAAGTGATGAGTAATTAATGCTTATCTGTCAAGTTTTTTTACTCCAGTGCTTCAGGATCAAGACTCAGAATTGGTAGGTGATTTGGCTGGCAGTGGTTAAGTGTGAAGCACTAGTGACATGCTTGTCATCAAGGGAACAGGTTGCTATGTTTATATAAGTCAGAAGCTTATTCCTCCCAAATACTGGTCCTAATGTTAATGAATTATACTAGTTCCAGGTTGGAAATATATAGAGCATACTGGTTTAGCCATAAACCTTAGTCAGGCCAACAAACCTTGGTGAATGGAAAGGTGATGATTAGAATAGAAGGGATAAAACCCCTCTATTGTTTAGCTTTGATCTGTTTTCTTACAAAATACAAAGGGAAAAAAACAGATATTTGAATAATGATGGAATTTGCCTCTCAAGTTCATACAAATCTGATGTTGCAGTCATGCACAGCTTATGGCTTATTGCTCAAAGCTACTGAAGTAAGATGTGCTTCCTAGTAGCACAGTAACCTAAGTGTAGTATAGTGCAAATGTCTCATTTTTGTTCCAGAAACTGTAGTGATTGGCCCAGCTAATCATCTGGGCTGGGTGAACTGATGCAGAAATAAGGTTGTGGTGTTGAGTGCTGAGATGTTGATGCTGTTTCAGGATACCAGGGCCACATAAGTAAGTCTCACTCTGCATAAAATGCCAAGCTTAATTTTTATTAGTAATCTACCATAATAATTATTGATTATAAAGACTCAGTTCTTCTTAAATATAGAGTATTAAGTATGCTGTTGTGGTCTTTCTCATCCGTCTCTTCAAGCACCAAAATTACAGCTATTCATTTTAAAGTTCAGTAGTGCTGACAGATTCTTAATTGCTGTAATTAAATGTAATCTTTATTAGGAGCCCGAAAGCAATTTGAAAAAAAGAAAAAAGACTAATGTTTTAGACTTGTTTTATATCCCCTGTAACTTTGGGGTTTTCTGCACAGAAAGCTTTGCTGGATTCTGTGGCAGTAAAGGACCTCTGGTGTTACTTAAGACTTCATGAAGGAATTAAATTGTAATAAGAGAATTAGAGGACATCTGGATAAGTAAAATAGCAAAGTATCAACAAAACTGTTAAGTCTTCATTTGTAAATCTGTAGTTCTTTAAAGGAGTCAATAAGCGTATGGATAAGAATAATCAATTTATAGCAGTGTACTTATATTTTCAGGTAGCTTTTTCATGTCCCTCACCAAGAAAATGAAGCTGTTGTAGGACGAGAGGACTCATCATTTAATATCCTTTAAAGTACACAAGCAAGAATCAGATTTCATGACAGAGGAAGAATGATTATCAGTGCTGCCCAACAGAGATCAATGCTTTTCAACTTCCTAGATTATTAGTCTAAAAGGAGAAAACAAGAAGATGCTGGAGTTTGCTGATGATAGAAAATTATGTGGGAAAGTCAAATTTACTGGAAAAAAGTTAAAAATTGTTCCATAATACAGATAATAAAAAAAGGCAGGTGAAATTCACTGTTTATAAATGCAGAGTAAAGACAAGCTTTCCTGAGTGCATAACTATGTTTATACATATACATAGTGATGAGCTTTAAATGAGCTATTAGCATCCAGTAAAGAGATATATGAAAATGTCAGTCAACAGATACCTGAAAAGCCAAATAAATATGAATTATTAGAAAAATATAGTTACACTACTCTCCAAATTCTTGTCATGAATATAGAGTACTGCTGCTAACCCTGTTTCAAAAAACAAAAGATGCATTGTACCCAGACATGTTACAGAAAAAAGCAGCAAAAGCATTAAGCTGCTTCTTGCTAGGAAAGCAGAGAAAAAAATATGATGTGGGAAGTAGAAAATAGAGAAAAACTATTCACTGTTTGTCATGATAAGAGAAGTAGGGGCATCTAATGAAATTACTAATAAGATTTAAAGAAAAGGAAACACTGGAACTAGATGATCTTAAGGTCATTTCCAACCCTAACCATTCTCTGGTTTTATGATAACTGAATCACAGAATTCATTACCACAGGATTTTCTGTAAGCCAAAACTATGAATGCTTCAGAAAGCAATCAGAAAAGTTCATAAAATGGGTCATCAAGACCCATTAAGCACAAGAATGCAGATACGTACTCTGCTTTGGGGAGTCCCTGTGCCACCAACTGCCTAAAGCTCAGAGGAAATACCAGCAAGGCGTCTTTCCATACTTGTCCTCTTATGTATTCTTTCCCTAATTGCTACCTGCTGCTGGCTGCTGTGGGAAACAGCACACTAGGCTGGATGTGAGTAAAACACTACCTGTGCCTTATTCTGCCTGGCCATTCTGATGCTAGGACTTGACAGGAAACCTCTCTTTGGTCCCCTTGTTCTGGGACCAGGAGAAGTCCTCAAGTTCTTGGGTCATTTGCAGTGTGAAGGGGATGACCTCTACAGAGTGAGCTCAGAAGAACAGGTCTGGGGACTCGGAGAGATATGAGACACCTCAGATCTTGAAGCACAAACGGAGAAAAGTTATTACTTTGACTTCATTCCACTCCCTGTTTTGATCTCTTGAAGTGAACAGGAGTTGGTGTGGCTTTTCCATATCAGTTGTCTTATCCAGAAAATCAGACATCTCACCAACTGCCGATGTTGGTGACCTCGTTTAAGGAAGGGTCGTGAACATTTGTGGGGTGGCAAAGTCAGGAACCTGCATGGAAAAGATTCCAAATGGATTGTCAGGAAATTCTCAAATGTATAAGCATTAAGAGCTCTGAAGCTGTGCTCTACAAAGGAAAGCAAATGTATAAGAAAGAACTTAATGACAACCACCAAACAGCCTGGGTGGCTGTAGACTGGCCTGGGAAGCAAACTGTGACTCTGAAAGGGCAGAGAACATGTCCTACCACAGCTTTGGATTTAGCACAACAAAAGTCCCTCTGTGCTGTCTCAGCTGAGCTGCAGAGCTTGCTGGCATGCAGGGCGAGGAGCCTGCCCACGCCCTGGCTCTGCAGATGCCGCTCCACACTCTCCAATATAAATAGTTGGCACATGAGTTTCACAGCGCTGTTCTTCCACACGCAGGCACAGGAGAAGTGATTCTTTGGTTTTCAAAAATGAATGTGAATCTTCAGAATTCACAGCTTTCAGGAAATGGGATCATATTTATTTATTTATTTTGTAATCCAAAATAATACTTGATTGTCATGCAAAGTTATTGTCAGGAATGGAACAGCTATTGCGATTGAGAGGTGAAGTGGCCCACAGAGAGTGTTTCTGAGAAAAGCCTGTAACCTGGTATTTCATTTTTTTTATAAAATGAACGTGGAAACAGTCTGTCAAGTGTAATGTCTACTCATGTATGACTTAGCAAATGGAATGTGATACTTTACCAGAAGACAGGAGCAGCACTACCCAAGATCTGCTTACCAAAGTCCTACAGATGCATCAGAATTAGATCTCTAACAGGCTACAAAATTCCTGCTTGCAAAATGTACAAGATGGAGCTAAAATAAGTTTAAAACACAAGTCAGAGGGGAGATACTCCTGCTACAGATGCACTGTGCAAAGCCCTTGGAGCTGTTACTTTGCCTTCTTTGGCCAAGCACAGAGACTATGAGCATGGCCACAGTTTTTTTTTTTTCCCCCAAATTGTGTTCCATGCCCAAACAGAGAGAAATCGGAGGACTGTGCCAAACAGCTATGATCACTTGTGACTTAAGCTTCCAACACTCAGGTGTTCTGATTGCTCCGCACTTTGAGAAATTGACTTTGCACTATAGTTTACTTTCTCTGGGTTTGGTTCAACTACCAGCTATCAACTGGTAGAAAGCCACATTTTACCTTGCCTCTGTGACTGCTACTGTGTTTTCTCTCTTGACACACTTTTTGCTAATGGGACAGTATGGGATATATGGAGAGTACTGGCTGGGTTTTTAGAGTATTTTTCTGATAGCTCAGAAGTGCAGTGCAACTGGGGTGACAGCACAGAACTACCCCTTGCAGATCCTACAGGAGAACACAGGAATCAGATAGTGAATTGTCAGAATGAATAAGGTAAGTTTATAAATACCATCATTATTCTGACTTCTGTTTTCAACACTTCTAGGAAAACTGAGGGGAGGCAGAGAATTTGTATTTGTTTGGCAATGAGACTGAATTCAGATCTTTAAAATGCACACATATAAAACAACCATTGGCCCCAAAATTCATATGCTAAGCAGATTCCTGCAAATTCATGCTAATGATTTTGCTTCAACGGTGAATACAGACATTGCAGGTGCAATTTGGTAGATGCATAACAGTCACCAACAAATATTTTAAATTCTTAGTATCCTCCATGCTTCCCATGTCTCTAGATTAAGAATATTCTACATGATTATTATGTTTTGCATGTACTGCCTTATTTGACTATTAGACTTCATTTGTATTTTTAAGGACACTGTATTTCCTCTGTTGCTTATGAAATTCAACTGACAGAAGCCTTAATAAATATAAATGGTGTTTTCACATGGTGCACATTTTCCATTTGTATGTAATGAGCAGTTCTTAAATTAAGGTATGCTCCTCTAAAGAATTCTTTTAGCCTCAGTAACATAAAGTGTCCAGGCTTTTTACTATGTAATTTGTATTCAGCATTCTCTTCATAAGGACATCAACCTCAACACCATTTCTGACATGAAGTACTTTACTTCAGCATATCATTCTTTTAGTATCAAATGTATTCTGTTTTTTTGTAAGTCACAGAAAAACAGTGTTCTTTCAAATGAGAAGTACAGTAAGTTTTACACTGAATACTATTGCCTGTCCTTATTTTCTGTGAAGACTAGTTTTTTGCCTTTACTTTTTAAAGCCAGCAGGTAGAAAACAAGACAGCAAAAAGTCTGAGTCTATGAAGTGTGCTTTGTATGTTTTTTATGAATGCAGTGTTTACTTATGAGATCAGAAATGTTGAGGTCAATTAGGACTTGTAGACAGCACACTACGATTCACTGTTTCTCAACAGACTTCACATTTAATATTACTTTTATAGGGCATGATGACATCAGGGAGCACAAGCATTCACTTTCCAAGGTTATTTAGACTGGATGACACAAGGACTTGCTGGTACCACAAACATTCCCCACCCCTCCTACATGGATTGCATGTAAGCCTGCAAAACAAGCTTGCAAGTGCTGCAGGGCCCAGGATGAGTAATTTGGCAGATGCTTAGAAAAGATTTTTACTCAATGAAGTAGCAGAGAAGAGTAAGCCTTTAGTGGTGATATAAACAAGGATTTCAGGAGCAATGTAATGGTCTGCGGTCACCGCAACTAAGTGCTGCCCATGACACACTACGACCAAATGGCCTGGATGTGGAAGCTGTTTTTCCATTTTGCAAACTGGTTGTCTGACTCAGGAAGATGGTGTCTCAGTCAACAAAACAGCATCACAGCATGGCTAGACCAGACAACATTCTGTGTTGGGAAAACACAATATATTATACATACTTGATATCCACTGCAGTGTTTTGACTGTTTAAATCCTTTTCCATTTATTTGAATAGCAAGATATTTCTTCAAGTATCAGCATTATTACCCTAAAGAAAAAGAATTAGGAACAGAAATTGTGTGCAGCTTGCACAGTCACACAAGTCTTAGAGGGCAGACTGCCATGGCATGTTGCAGATAAGGAAATCTTGCTCAATTTTGTGGTTTGCCATGCCTCTTGCATTTCAAAAAGACATTTTGCATCATTTGCGGGTAAAAATAAATTCTAAAAAGCAGAGCAGCTATGGTTTGTTTTATTGCAAAGCAATATTGTCCTTTCCTCCCCTCAAATAAATTCTTCCCTTGTCTTAACAAAAACATTAATGTAAGCAGGTATTAGTACCACTACATTCTCTGTCACTCCCCTTTAAATTAACAGACTTTCTAACATTTTTTTAGACTTTGTGTCAAACACTTCAGATCATCTTGTTCCAACCCCCCTGACATGGGCAGGGGCACCTTGCACTAAAACATGTCACCAAAATGTTGCATACGTTCTGAGGCAATGGAAGGGTAACCATGCTGGCCAGTCAGCCCTGCTGTGAGTCAAAAGGCACTCCATAGAAAAGATACGTTATTGCCATCTACATATGTAATACAGAGAGTTGGATTTCTTTAATATAAGGATCTTCGGACTGATCTCCAGTGTTTGAAAGTACTTGCTTTGTATGGTCTTTGCCTTCTGTTTTCCGGAAGTACTTCAAGTAGAAAATCCAAATATTAGTCGAAGGCTATCTGCAAGTAGACCCATAGGGATGATCTTCAAACCGTTTTCAGATGATGCTCTTCCTCCTTTCTTCCAATGCACATAGACTCACAACCACAACCAAATTTACCTGAGACACTGCTTGTTACATTTACTCTCTGTTACATGTAGTAATACTTTTTTTTAGGAGGGGAAGAAAAGAAGTGATTTTCAATTGAGTGATCTTGTGAACCACTTTGTTACTTACAGCAAAGTATCATGTGATTGATTCAGTTGTACTTTAGTAATTCACATTCCTCAGAAGTCTTTTTTTTTCCTTTCGCAGTTTCACTTATATAAAACATACGCAATATTTAAACTAGCGCCACTGCACTTCTCTAAATTAGGTTTTCAGATGTTCAGTGGGCTTGTACTGTAATGAAAAGATGGTGCACTCAGTGAAAAGGTGGCACTGCACACGCTGTCATGGTGCTGGGGAGAGAATGTGATTTCTCTAGTAACTGATAAAACTATCACAGCAAGGAATCAGCAGCAAACTGTGACAGTGTTTTCATGTACGATAATAAACAAACTGCAGACTTCCTACCCGAAAATCTTTACAGAACCGCTGAACAATATTAAAAAGCGTACAAACAATCACAAAATTACTAGTTTTCTCTTTTAAAATATGGCTTTCAATTAAAACAGATTTACTAGGAAACAGTAATAAACTGCCTGACTCAGTTTTCTCAAGCAGAACCTGTACTGAACAAAATACAGATGCTTTTAAAAATTTTTAATGCTAAATGCTTAATTTTTCATGACCCTTATCTTTTACATCCATGTTGATAAGAACAGCCTCTTTTTGCACATAACCACTGCCTGAGCTAATAACAATAGTTTTATACAGCTGACGATAGCGGTACACATAAAGTTCAGCTGCATTGAGGAGACACTTTCCAAAGTGCGTGTTAGCTTAGGATCAAATAGAATTTTTAAAGGCTGGGTTTCTTAAACACTTAGCCTCACTTGATCCCTTTTAATAGGAAGGACTGTGTACAGTGGGGATACTGGCAGAGGGAAGAAGCTAAGAACCATTTCACTCACAAGAAATGGGAGTTCCGTGGCTTTTTTCCTTACTGTTAAAAAGGTTTGACAGTGTAAACATTTAAGGTCTTATCTTCCATTACAACCCGTGGCTATTGTTCTGCAGGACAGAATTTACAAGGGAAGGAAGCAGTTATTTACCACATCTGATATAATTTTCCAAAGAAAGGACACACCATGATTCACATACTCTGAATGAATTCCTTATATGTACAGGAACAAATCTTGACCTCTAAGAAGGTACAATCTCTGGTGTTAGCTTTACAGATCATACCCTAGAAATTTCTCCAAAAGGCAGTCTTATGCTGGTACATTCCTCCAGTGCAGAAGTACTTGATGGAGATGGCACTGGTGTAATGGCTTAACTCTAAGGCACATGAACCTACTGAATGGGCATGGTCAAAAATTAAAAAGATAGTCTGGGCCAATTTCTTCTGGCTTCTTGGGTCACACTCTTAACTCAGCTTTGTTTTGGGGTCAAGACAGAGGTTGTTTGAAGAGCACAGAATGAGATGATTGGAAAGCACTGAGTGGGGATCTATGAGACTTTACAGCAGAACCCCTGCTGTAATGCTGTGATGCTACTGCAAGTCCTGCACTTTGCTTCTCTTACTCCACTACAGAATCTTAATTCCAAATGTTAATGAACTGGCTAGTACCCAGGGCAGAAGAGATAATAAAGAGAAAAGTGAAAGGGGAACATTCTCTTCTTAATTGTTTTCAGAACAAACCCTGCATGCAGTAGAATTAATGTAAAGCATTTGATCAAGATTTGTTCATGCCAGACACACCTTTTCTTGCCTCCTTACTGAACACAGGAAAGTGTGTCTTCCCGAGGGCATTCTGCAGTTTTGAGAAGCAATGTTGTGACAGTGGAAAAGTACAAGTCTAAATATAGCACATTTTTGTCAAATTTTGTTTAAAAGAATGTTTCAATAGATACCTGTTTAAAACTGTGCCTTGCTATTGGTTCCTATGCAAACACTTTTATTAATGGGGTTTCTGCAAGCCTGTAATACCAGTATGTGGCCAAAGAGGGGACTGATTGCTTTGGCAAGTGTTCAGGCCATACAATGGACCTTAGGTTCACATTTATCTTTGTCATAGTCCAAAGTGCAGGAGGTTTTACTTTTTTGTTTCTTACTTTTTGTTTACTCACTGGTTCCACTTCTCTGGCACATAAGAAACTATGTCCTTGAAAAGCACAAAAAGTACAGTTAGCTACTTTATTTCCAGAGTATTTCGTTCCATGATGGATTCTAACTCACAGGGCTCACAGGTTTCTGTTTATACAAAAGGAGGAAAACGTGGTACTGAGAAGGCAAGAAGGAGACTATCTCTGAGGCATGGGAATTCAGTATCTGAAAATCCACACAGCACTGAAATCACAAATATCAGAGTTGGAGAGTTTTAAGGAGAAAGAGTAGAAATAGTAAAAAGACCACTGTCTCTAGCAGTCTATGTTCCCTCATTGTACACAGCACTTCAGGATACCATACATTTCATGCATAACCCTGTGAGGGGTAGTGGAGGAATGGGTAGTTACTGGAAGAGAAGGGAGGAAGCGTTCTTGCAATTTTTATTGGTCTCTTCAAAGGTTTTTCTTAGCGCAAACGAAGGATTCACAGACAGCACTTCATTTTGCCCCCTAAGCAGGAGAAAGTCACCTCTGGGAAATGGCATTTAGGGAACAACAAGCAAGTCAGGTCAGGGTCTCCTCACAAGTAACATCACCTGTTGCAGGAAGCCTATGTAGTGTGGTTCTTCATACTTTACTGAAGCTTGAAGTCCAAAGCTTGACTACTCCTCTGTGACTGCAAGCATGTGCTCTGCCTCATCTGAGTACCTAGAAAACATTTTAACCCCCCCTTCTGTTTTCTGATTTACTTTTAAAGCTACATATTCTTTGCAGTAAGTTTTTATTCACATTGCATAAACAGCTCTTCAGGCACTGCTGTGATACAGTACATTCCTACTGCAATGAGAATGAGAGAATGATAAAACAAAAATTAGAAAGAGGCAGGGAAAACTAGAGAAGAAAAAATCTCAGCACTGATGAAATATACTATCTTTTTTTCTTTCCCTTAAAATTGCAGTTAGTTAACCAAGTATTTCATAGCAGTAGACATTAAAGGATATGCAGAACTATGTAAAGAAAGCACATTTAAAAATAAGAGCTGTGGTTCCTGTCAGTTATGATCTTCAATAAAAGCAGTAAGCAACCTTTTTGATAACTTTCCAACCCCTGAATTTAAGTCCACATTTAAGGGGAAGACTGCATTAATTTTAATTGACTTGTCATTTTTATTAAGGATGACTTCAATGTAATTGAATCCTTCTCCTGTAATGCATGAAACAGTCCAACAGAGCCTATACTCCAGCAGTAAGAGCAGCATGGCTGTAATGCCAGTGTAACTCTGGTTCTGACAGTCACTTCTGAGTACTCTGGTTGAAAGCGGTAAGTTTTCACTGCAATTTTTTTGTGGGCACAATATTGATGCTAGAAGGAAAGTCCATCAGACAAAGTCAGTTTGAACAAAGCACCTTGTCTCACAAGGTGGCCAGACCCTGGAACCATATCAAAACAAAAGCCAGAAGCTGCAGGCAATGGGAGGAACTGCAGGAGAGTCCCCCATCACTGAAGTGAGTGCCAGCTATCATCCTCAGCCCCAGATTTCCCACATCAGACTTTTGCTAATATGCAGATTTTTCACAACCTTGGTCTGTGCATTACAAATCACAGCAAAACCGCATTTCAGCTTCACAGATGGTAGGTTTGGTCTTTGGCTGAGAGTATTACAAGTTGTCTTGGAAATTTTAGATCTGGGCTTGCTTTCAAGGGAATCTCAAGTGTATGTTCCAGCAAACACATCAATTTCATTAACTAGCCACACCTCCAGTATTAAAACTCAACCCCAGTCTTTCTTCTGTGACAGAATGTTGACATTCTGATTAAATCCAAACATCCTAGAGATGTAAAATGCAAACCATAAGAATACAGAACTGTAGTAATAAATCTGTAGAGAGGTGAGGAATCTGAAGCCACAAATACAACTCTTCTAATTACATACTGCAATAAAACTACATTTTCTAGAGAGATTATATGCTTGCAGCTATTTGTGACGTTACCAGTAGCACTGTAATCCTTAATTCATATTTACAAACCTGATATTCTCATTCTCGGTGATTCAGTAAATTGCAAAAGTGTTGGTTTTGTTTTTTTAAAAAGCTGTCTCAATAAACCCTAAGATATATTTTAACCCTTTGAAGGTAAATTGAATAATCCTCCAGTGAAAATGTACTGCTTTGACATGGAGAGGAATGAGAAACAGAAACTTCTAGTTGAAACTTTATGTTTGAAAGCTGGACCTGCCTGAACTTAAATAATTACATTACCTTTCTTGCTCTTGCTGTCTTATCAAGGAAAATAGTTTCAGGTTAATACGTCCGTACAGTTAAGATTTCACATTTGAAAATGCTGCTTTTGCAAAGAGTTCTTTCTAATTGATGGCAGCAAGCTCACACTCAGATCTGCTGCCAGATGCCAAAGAAATCGAAAATGCCCCTAGATGAAGGGGGCTGGACTAGATGACCTTTAAATGTCCCCTTCAACCAAAACTATCCTATGGTTCTAAAGTAATCCATCACAGACTATCCTAGATTGGAAATGTCCAGTAAATATAATGTATACAGACAACACAATCATTTTTAAGGGAAACTTGCACATACTGGAATGGAACAAAATAATGAAACATATATGGTACATCAAGGTTGTTTAGAGAACAAAATAAATATTCCCTCCTGGGAAAGGAGGAAAAACATTTATAAGATGTTTCCAACATTGCTGCTTGTAATTAAAAAAAGTAAAGTCATGCAGTAATGCCTCCTTTTGCCCCAAGATCTTCTTTGCCAGTTTACGTATCTCTTATAAATGAGTATCATAATAATCAATGCTGAGGTGGTTACACACTCATGCAGATTCGTATTTTAATCTCTTCTATAGCAGATTGTTGCTGAATATTTAAATAAAATATTTTGCACACTAAACTGTTCTGCCAATCTTTTGTAGTACCTGGAATTCTGGAAATGTGTATTTCAGTATTTTTTTTTCCATTCACAGCTACACAGCTTTATACAGCAGATGAAATTTCTATATAAAACTCTGAAATTCCAGAGATATTCCTGAAATCCTGGAACACAGTCCCAAAGCAAGCTGTGGTTATCATAACTACTTTTATAGAAATTAACTGTGTTTAGACACTTTACAAAAATAGGGTTAAATTCTAAATCACCCCTAGAGATGGCTGAATCTCTACTATTCTAAGGCTGATTCATTAAGAGCTCCAGTCTGCAGTAATCGACCCACTGTTCTGAAGTATTCCTGCTGGAAATGCTCCTAAAAAGGCACTCACCAGCTGGGAGCAGCTAAAGCACTGTAGCTACTGCTCTGATCCTTTCTGTTCCTCCAGTTTGCTTCAGAGGAAAAAAACAAAACAAGCCAAAACCAAAGTCAAAACCAAACCTACCTCAAAACCATTATTTAATCTATGAGTTTCTGTCCTTAGCATTTTGCCTAACTTTGTAAACTGTCTTTTGTTATTTTGATTGGCTCCAGGTTATCCCCAGCTTTCCACTTCTGATGTGTTTTATGTCTACATCTTCACCCACATCAAAACACTGAGATGTAAAAGCACTTTTCAGGGCCACAATTCCCAGGCATCCACATCATACATAAGCCCAGTCTCTCAATAGTGCTAGAAGAAAATCCCAACAGGTGTAAGGGGCTAAGGCCTGAGGACTGCCCATCCTTTGCAGTACTCTCCACTGGATACTCACCTGCAAGCTGGGATAAAAATGTGCTTCAGAGCGCTCCGAGGTAGTGACCCACAAAGTACCATGACCCCCACTGTGCTCCCTCAGGGCTCACAAACCTCTGTGTGTAGGAGGGGTCTTGGAAAAAAAAAAAAATGAAATGGCCCAAGCTTTTCTCCTTGAGTCAGTTTTAGCTGAGGTGGTTAACATGAAGTTTCTTCAGCTTGTGTTGGACTGTCTTGAAAGCCAGCCCTAGCAGAGCCTGGTTTTAAGCTGGGACAGATGTCCTGCACTGGCCACACATGCTTGGCAGGGCTGGGGACAGGGCCCCTCTGGCAGGCTGATCAGAGGACTCATTACTTCAGTCTTCCTTGGACGCTGATGCTAAAAATACAGAGTATGGTTTTCTTTGGATGGCTCATCTGATAACCACGGCCAAATGCTGCCAGAAACATGTGATTTCTTTGGGGGAAAGGTGGGCCTTCTGTAGAGGCCACGAGGCTGATCTTGATACTGGTGATGAATCATATACAAAACAGGGTATCACATGTAAAGCAGGCGTGATAACAAGAAAATGTTTCCTTTACTGCAAGACTCACCAAGTGGGCTCAAGGCACTGTAACAAGAGATTTCTAACATGCTCTTCAGAATACACGGCCTGAACAAGAAGCTAGCTGGTAGAATGTGTGATTTGTAGGAACTAATTTTTCATCATGTGTGTTTCCAAAGTTCATACTGAACTGTGACACATTAACATGTAGATGCGGTTCATCTCAAAGCATTCCTGAAAAGGCAGGGTATATACAGCACTCTGCTCTGTGTTCCAGCAAACATCACATGCGTTGAGATTTGAAGGTATCAATTTACAATTATATCAGAACTAATTAATTTAGCACATTTAAATGGAGTTCTTCTGCATGTATTTATGCTACTCAATTCACTCTTTGATAGTCTAAATTTAACTCTTGTTACCCGGTTTTCATGTCTGATCCAGAAGGGAAATAACAGCAACAAGTCTGACAAGAAACAAAGTCTACTACAAACATATCTCCTGGTTGCAAAGAATGAGCCTGTTTTCCCCAAATATGGGTGCCTGTGGAACAAAACCAAAGAGTCAAACTTTTCTTCATGTAAGGAAAATAATTTTCCAAAGAACTCAATATCCTTCAATGGAGTTCACATTTCAGAAAACCTTCTATAGTCCGTGAAGTTTTAATATCCCAGCACATGGTCTGTAGTGAACTCCAAGGATAAGGGCCAGGGGCTGAAGCAAAATTACACTAAAGCAAATGCAGCATCATGGACTGCACTGTTGCAGCTCCATGAATAAGGAAAGATGGTAAATTATGCACACAAAAAAAAAATGCAACCCCATGTAATGTTCATTCCCTCTTCTCACAGCTGGGTAACTACTACAAGCAGCATGCAGAAACTCTGGTTTGCTCTAGCCAAAGGCTGTATGTACGCATCCTGCCCCCACCTTCCTGCACCAAATACGTCAGTGAATCAACTGCAGTTTCATGAATCAGCACCAATTCCCTCTGCCCAGTTTCAACAAACTTCTCAGAGTTACTCATCACAAAGTAAGCTCACTCAACAGCAAGGTTAGTATTCCTTTCTGTGAGAATCAAGGTAATAATAGATTTTCTTACATATATATTCACAAAGTTATTGGTAAAGATTTTATTTTGTATCTTGGAAATCCAACAAGTGCTGAGCCAGATGCAAAACAGAAACAAAACAGAGAATGGAGTTAGCAGTACTGAGCTGGTATTGTCTTTTTCTCTTTACCAATCAAACCCACCACAATAATAAAAGTCACAGTGTTACTTGATCTTTACTAACAGACCATTAAAACTGTTGTTAGTGGACTTGCTGACTCTTTGGCAGGGCAGGCTGCAAACTGCTTTTATGTGCACTTATTGAATGATTTCCCAGTTTTTCTAATGATAAAACATGTTCAGGCTCATTTAGACACAAACAGCCATAAAGCAGAGTTCAACCTTTTAATAAGAGATGCATAACATTGTCTTCCTTCAGCCAAAAAGGTCCTTGATTTTAAAGGCAGCCACTTCCTTGTGATTTTACTGAAGAGAAACATGCAGCTCTCCTGCCCACTTACGACTGAATGATAAATTACAGTCAAATGTCTGAAATTTTCCACACAGCTCTTTTGTTTCAGCTAAAGTAAAACAAATTCTTTTTTACAATCTTTGCATTCTGCAGTATAAAATCACAGAAAAAAAAAATTGTCCTGTTTCTTTATTTCTTGGAGGAACGATCTTTTGTTTCTCTTGAGAGTCCAGCATTATGTAGTAAACCTCTTATTTATGGTACAAGTATTTTCAGTGCAGCATCTTTCCTGCACATGGGTGTGCTGCCAGCACCAGTGTAGCAGGCAGAGCTAACGCTGAAGCACTGGGTGCCTACTGACAAGGAACCTTTCAGCTGGCCCATCCTTCCCTCAGACTCAGGGCAGGGACCAGGCACCAGCCTGAGGCACCCAGATACATGTTGAAAGGGATGGGTACAAGGCAGTGAAGATGAAGAAGCCCAAGTGAAGATGATGAAGCCCTGGTAAAGGAGAAGGCTCTGAGCAGAGGAGCAGGGTGCAACGTAAGTGCTCTAGTTCTTAACTGCGCCTTAATTGGTAAAACAAAGACTTGCTAAAACGGAGACACTAGTTAGAGTCACCTACTTCTTGACTCTATTTGTATTGAATTATGCTCAGATTCTTGTAGAGTTGATCTGAACCAATTTTTGCCATACGCACCTTTGGCTTGATTCTGGACTGACTGATTTACTTTCTGGAGAGAATCATACAACACCAGAACAGGCCTATTCCTAACTAGGATTTACCAGCTCATACAGTAGCAGAAGCAAGGGATAGAGGTTGGAAAGATGTAGTCTTATAGAAATTTGGAAGAATTATATATGATAACAGAATCTTACTGAATCCTAAAGTGTTCAGCACTGGTTTGATCAGAACCAACCTCACCTGAACACACCTCATCACCACCTGATGTGATGACCCATATCATTTCTCTGGTAAGTTATCTTGCCTTCATGTATCTGTTTACTTCTCAGAGTGAAAAAGGTGATAATATCTTCTTCTAATGATTCATTCTCTGTGCCTATCACAAAACACTGGTTTTTTTCAGTTTTTTTTTTCTGCATGGCTTTCAAAGTTAAAGTTAAAAATATAAATACCAGTATATATATATGTATATACACACACACACACACACATACATATAAACATATGTCTCTCCGGTACATTCTAAATGACTAATCTGAAGGGTCCTGATTCTCCTAAAATAATAATGTCTCCAGTGAAGTACAGCAAAGCAGTACACTAAGAATCACCAGACAAGTCAGGAAGTAGCATCAGAAATAATCTGGCACGACATCAAAGAAAGAAGCAGGGGGCAGAGTTCAAACCCTGGAAATGCGAAAGGAAAGTCTTATTCAGCATTCGCATCCCTTCAGGCTTTAACCACACTGCATGTCAATACTACTGTTGCTGCTACAAAAATTTAGGATAATTGAGAAATTGAGAAACAGTCTAATCTAAATTAGGCAAACTTCAATTACTAACAAATACAAAGGGATAATGGAAAAACTCATTGTAAAATGAGCCTGCATCATCTACACAGCCAGAAATCTGCCCCCACTGGTGTCTTGTAACAGGGAACAGCTGCAGTGGATGGCAACCAGCACCCCATAAGCAGAAGCCCTGATGGTGTCACCATCTCTGAGTGCCTTTTTATGCCTTGGGAGAGTCACAACACGAGTACCCATCAGCTTGTATTTCAGGTTGTACATGAGAGGAAGCAACAGGCTCAAAGAGGGAATGCTCACAGCAAGGAACAGTGGCTGAGTGGAGAAGTTGCCTGTGTGCAAAGCCACCAGCAGTGCTTCAAGGATCCCCACTGACACGTTATGGGACATGCAGTGAGGAAGAACCTGCCCCACCACCACATCCCCAAAGGGAGACAGCAGTGATTGAAGCTATGAGAACCTCAGTATGCATGTGAGGTGAGGAATGGGTGATGAGCAATATGGCTGGAGCCACTGAAGAACTGAGATTTACCCAACTAGCAACTAGCAGTGAAACAGAAAAGGTTTTAAAGAGGTACTGAATTAGTCTTTTGCAATATGACTACATTGACTGAGAAACCGAGAGGCTACATATGCTACCTGCTGGGACTGAGCCTGATTGCCAACTGTATCTACAAATGATTTGCTGTAGAAGTATCTACCATCTGTGGACTGAGGAGGTAGACAAGACCAGCATCACACACAAACTTGGACTTGCCTGAATTTCCTTTAATTAATCTCCACTGAAATTTTACACAGGTATCACTATGCATCTACCTCTGTCACTGAAGGTGAATCCCAAATGCAACCACCCAGGCTTTTTAGAAATGATAACCTAAATCCGTATACCACAGGAGCAGTGGGTTTTACAGTCGAGTGACTCAGGCTATTCCTCCTATTTTCCTAAGGAACTCTTTGCAGAGGAAGCTTCCCTGTAAAATACAGCAACTAATACACTCAGCTGAAGGACACCAAACTTCTTCCTACCACTCACACTTCACTTCCCTAAAGTTAGATCTGTGATAATTACAACCCTTATGACACTCTTGAGTCATATTTTTATAAGCAATGATAAACTTCTGTCACATTCAAGAGTCACATTTAAGGCCCTGGGGCTCTTGCAACAGAGAAGGATGCCTGGCAGGCAGGCCTGAACAGGAAAGCTGCAGCAGACTGCCCCACTCACCTCTCCTGAGCAGGGACAAGAACAAGACATGAGACTGCCATAAGTATAGCATAGGCACAAAGGAAAAACAGGGGGGTGGGGGGCTCCTCTCCTGCCTGTGGGTTGGCAGCCACAACACACTGAGAGAGGAAAAGCCTATCTGGGGGTACAAGCAAAGGAAAGCCAAAGGGTAGTGGTGAGAAGAGATGAGCAGGACCTTGCTTGAGGGAGATGCTCTGGGGTAACCTCTGAGGAAAAAAAAAACAAAGAGACTGTGGTATGGAAGCATGAAGAAAGATTAAAAGTCCAAGGGGGTCTCCTTTGAGGGAGACCCTGGTTTACGTCAGTATTTGTGTCCATACTTCAGAAATGGAAGTATTACGGAAACATTTTACCCAATTCACTGAACTGAGACAAGAAATCCTGAGAATTGACAAGGTTGGATTGCAGTCAGCATCCCAGGATTCCTTCCATCAGTCTTGATTTGTAAAGTTGGTACAGCTGGGGCTGCCACATTTTTTCTTTGATTCTGAGTATTTTGAGGGTTGTCTAGGTTTGATTGTGTTATGATTGTTTACCCATTTTGCAATACAAAGCAGACTCTCTGTCCACCTCCTGCCTTCACAAAACAGAAACACAAGCAGAAGAGCAAGGCAGAAATGCCTTTTGTAGGCTCACTCAGTGCATCCCTCCAGAGTTATCTAATTCCATTTTGTAAAACATTGAAATTCTTTGTTAATCTGATGAGCTGAAGGCTGGGGTTGAGCAAGAAAAGGAAAGATTGAGTTTGTACAGTGAGGGATTAGTCAGCATTAATAAAACTTCCAATTCAGTGTAAACAAATTGTATCTACCCTGAAAACCGAAGTCTAAAACTTGCATTATGCAGGAAGAAAAAAAAAATCACAGTTTTATTTTGTTGCGGCAGACAATGAAAACACTGAAAACTGCACTACAGCAGCACCCTGCTAGTGCTAACCCATCAGGAAAATGTAAGATGCAGAATAAGAAAGAAATTATTTCCCTCTTTTCTTCCTTTTTATATAAAAGACCTGAGTGGTGAAAAACAATTCATGGCAGGAGGGGCAGCCCGACACCAGAGGCTCGTCCTCCCTCGCTACCAGGCAGGTATAGACCATGTAATGGGGGGCATAGGTTTGGCTCTTTGAAAACAGAAGGGGAGGTTCCTCTCACCTTTCATCCAAACTGTGACCACAGAGGGATAATCCCTGCATTCTTCCTGTGCTGACAGCACATCAGGCTTTCCAGGAAGAAACAGAATCATCGAATAGTTAGGGTTGGAAAGGACCTTAAGATCAAATAGTTTCAAACCCCCCTGCCATGGGCAGGGGCATCTCACACCAAACCATGTCGCCCAAGGCTCTGTCCAACCTGGCCTTGAACACTGTCACGGATGGAGCATTCACAACTTCCCTGGGCAACCCATTCCAGTGCCTCACCATCCTTACAAGTAAAGAACTTCTCCCTTATACCCAATCTAAACTTCCCCTGTTTAAGTTTTAACCCATTACCCCTTGTCCTATCACTACAGTCCCTAATGAACAGGCCCTCCCCAGCATCCCTGTAGCCCCCCTTCAGATAGTGGAAGGCTGCTAGGAGGTCTCCACGCAGCCTTCTCCAGGCTGAACAGCCCCAACTTTCTCAGCCTGTCTTCATATGGGAGGTGCTCCAGTCCCCTGATCATCCTCGTGGCCTCCTCTGGACTTGTTCCAACAGGTCCATGTCCTTTTTATGTTGAGGACATCAGAACTAGAAATAGGGAGGAAAACTATATGCACTCATGTAAATGGGTTGTTACAGACACATACTCTCTGCCTGTTGTATTAAAATTTGTGTTCAGCATCTGAGTATGATGAACATTCTGAAAGCTCAGTTGCTTAATTGAAACAAATCTCTCCAACACAAATGTACTTATTCCTGGATGCATGTCAGGAATAATCAAAACCCAAGATCTTCAACAAGTAAACACTCCAAATCCAAGTAATGGTTCAGCTCATGAAATCAGGGCTAGAGAACTTCTTTTCCATATGAAAGATGTTATTTCTCTTTGGCTGCCCAAGTGTAAGTCACACCAGCTGTAAGCAAACCCAGCCACACTAATTGGACACCTAAACAAGACCCAGTCCTGTTCTTTTTTCTGGAAATGTTTGTTTCTCCTTGCAGAAATACATTATTCCAGCATCAGTGCCAGTGCAATGAGTCAACTCCAAGCACTGCTATGAGCATATAACATCCTTTCTGCACCTTAGCAAAAAGTGTCAGGCCAGCAGTCTTGGCTCTTGGAGCAGAGACTTTCAGACACCTGAGGACCACATCAGTGCAGGGAACCTTCTGGCACTGCAAGTGCCCAGGATTTGGCATTGGGACCCTCCTGGATGTTGGACACTGACCCTTCATCCCAGCCTGCCCAGGCACACACACGTGCACTGATGTGCAAAGATACACTTTTGATCTAAACACACCCTGTTGGCCAATCCGTTTGCAAGATGGACTCATGACAGAAACAGATTCAGTAAGAGGGCATTCTGTCCCAAATTAACAATCATCAAATATGGGTGAAGAAGATTTTAATTAGTAGTTTATTAAGAAACACTTCATTAAAGAGAGAGGGGAAAAGAGAAAGAACAAAGCAGGCTTATGTCCTGAACCATGAAAGGAACAAATCCACAAATGCCAACAAATTTCTTCTAATTAGTCTTCAGCAACCAGCTGATGCCTCATTAAAAAAAAAACAAAAAACAACACAAAAAACCCAAACCAAACCAAAACAAAACCAAACAAAAAAAACCCACAACAAAACAAATCAAAACCCAATAAACAGCCCCCCAAAATATACATTCTGGTTAGTAAAAAATGTGTCGGATATGCCATAGACTTTCCTGAGGGCAGAAAACTCATCCCTTCTGATGCTACCAAGGTTATTTATATCGACATTTATCATAATTTCTTTGAAGTTCGTGTGAAAAAGTTCCTAAAAAGTCCTGCAAGGTTATCATCTAATTTTACCATTAGTGACTACAGAGGGTTAGTGACTCATTCTTGATCTCACCCTAATCAACAGTATTACTCATTCACTTTGAAAGGTACAAGATGAAACTCCGAAGTTGGAAACCTAACTTTGTGAGATCTACAGAATTTTTCTACCCATTTTACTGTGTTCAGGATTTCAACCAGAAGCTTTAAAGGGAACAGAACTGCAGTTATTTGCAGAGGCTTAATGCACTGTCTAAATTCCTCTTAAATCTGTTCTGAGGCTCTGGTAATTTAAAATGCATGCATCTCTCACCTGAACCATGGAAAGCTTGTCCCAGAAAGTAGCAGAACCACACACATTTCTGGCATGTTTTGAAATACAAGCGTCTTCAGAAAGAAATACAAGTCTGGTTGTTTTTCTTCTTTTCTCCCAAACAAGCCTGCAATACCCTGTATCTGCACCAAGTTAGCAGCATACTCATATTTTAGCCCTGTGTTGAATGCCAAAATCTGCTTCCTGCTTACACTCCACTATCATTCACAGACACTGTGGTATCAGCTACATGGATGACACATGTGCTACCCGGTTCCTGTCTTTAGCAACTAGCCCAGGAGTCAACCTTTTCTTTCATTCAGAAAAAAAAAAAACAACAAACCACAACAGGAAAGTATTCCTTTTATAAAGCTAGGTGTCAAGACAGCAATCAATATAAACAGATCAAAAAATTCCCTTCCATATATATTTCTGATTTTTATTTCATTGCCTAAGCAGGAAGAACATGAAAAACTTAAAGAGTTTTTATATTATATATTCACATTATATCTTGCACACTTTAGACTTATCAGTCTAAGTCAACATATAAGAAAAGACACGGGCCAACACTCAAGTGCTGCATATATATCATTTGCACAACTCCAACCTCCTGGAATGAGCTGGTCCATGTCCCTATTACAAGTTTTTCCTGTTCACTAGGTTAGCATTTTCTCCCAGACAAAAAGCACTGATGTGCTATGTACCACTAAAGACTCTTGAAGGAAAACAAAACACAACAAAAGCTAGAAGGAAAGGATTTACTTTTCAAAAGGTTATATAGGGTAAGCTTCTTTCCAGCTGCAAAACCTAAAAACCCAAGATTAACTACCAGATTCAGAAACATAAAGAGAAGCTACAAAATCCAGTCTGTCATGTGCTGGGTAGCTGCTGTGTAATACTGCTTTCCCCAGCCTTCATTCAGGCTACAGGACAGCAGCAGCTGAATACTTCAATGGACTGAGATAAAGAGACAATAGAAGCTACTGCCCAAGGCAATTGTGCACATGATAAAACCTAAGTAAAGTGATATTTTTAATATCCCCATCTATCTGATTTAAAAAGATGTTTAATTTGCTCTTCATTTATCCAGAAAGAAGTCAGCATATCCATTAGCTTCCACTGTATCTGAAATTGCCTCAAAAATCACAGAAGAGCCAGCACAGCTTATTAACTGAAAAGCAATGCTCCTTCTGTTGCTTCCAGGGTATGTGGACAACCCGACCTCTGCGTGTTACCCAGGGCAAGCATACTGCAGACCCAAGGTGGCTAACAGGCACACTGGGCAACTAACAAGGACATGCAAACGGCTCTGCACACGCAGCTAAATCCAGTGAGATTTTGTTAGTTCTGCTAGGCCTAGCAGACTCACTGTTTTGCACCAATTTTCTCAGCATGCATGGCTTTGTCAGCCTTCTCCCAGCTGGGTCTGAGCCAGCTGAGTGAATCTTTTCTTCAAGCTAATGAAGTCTTCCAGAAACACAAGCACTGAAAATTAAAGCGAGATGCTGAATGGCTCTATGAGAGCCAGGCTGTCCTTGGCATGGACAGCAGGCAGATCCTGCTGCATCCTAAGCAGCTTCATTCAGTGCTGCTCTCATGCCTTTGAATCATACTGTCTATCCAGGCCTTTCCTTACTCAAGTGTCACAGGCCCTTCTCTTCCCCTCCCATTACCCTGGGAGATAAAATCAGGATGATAGAGGACTTGCCTTCACTTTGCCAGCCAGCCAGAACAGGCTTTTTGCTGTTTTTTTTTGTGGAGTCAAGCTATTTAAAAAAAATAAATAAAAATCTTTGTTCTTTCAGGACCTGCTGCTTTTGACAATATTATTGTGTAAAGAAAATATTAGACTTACTCCAGTGTGGAATAGTAAAATACTCACCAGTCCTCTGAGGGCTCAAAATCATCTCAGTCTATGAATGCAAGAGAAAACATATCAATGAATAACAAAACCCCTACACAACAACCCAACAAAACCTTGTATTTCTTCCTGATTTTGTCTAATGAGTTTTTCCTCTGTCTAAAATTAAAAAACCCAACCAAATGAACTTCTAGTTCTATATAGTGGAACTGTGGGATTCACAAGCCATATCAATATCATCAGTAATTGATGTTATATTATAAAATACTACTATTGTACTCAGATTTTAAAAGAAAAGCAGCAAGGACAAGTTATTTACTGTGGTCCTAGAAGCCTAAGGATAGATCTGTTTAAAATACATGTAACATGATTGTTTTCTCAGTTATTGTATAGCTAACATCTCATATAAAATTGAAGGATTAACACAGTAAAACAAACTTACTTAGCAAAAGAAAAGCTCTGTCACAATATTGTATTTAGAAAGTCTCCCCAAAACATACTGCAGTGCCAAATCTATGCTTGACACACAATTCCTACAGCCCTGCTATGAAATGAGTGAAATCAGGCAGTGCTAGGGGTGTAGGCGTGCAAATACCATCTGAAGACATCTTTGTGGGAAAGTGCCATTTTGACTGTGTAACTGGAGGCCCAGAATTCATATCCAGGAACAATTATATCCTCTACTACAGTGGTAATGATCTGATTCCTTCAGTCTAGTTGATAAATGTTGCTAGTGATTTTTATTAGCAAATTGGCCTCATTGTATTTGCAGACGTGACACAGAATCACAGAATCACAGAATCATAGAATCAACTAGGTTGGAAAAGACCTTTAAGAGCATCAAGTCTAACTTGTTGGATTACCCCAGGACTGCCAAGGCTACCACTAAACCATGTCACTAAGCGCCTCATCTACATGGTTTTTGAATCACTTCCAGTGATTCCACCACTTCCCTGGGCAGCCTGTTCCAATACTTGATCACCCTCTCTGTGAACAAATTTTTCCTCATATCAAATCTAAACCTCCCTGGCACAGCTTGAGACTGTTACCTCTTGTCCTATCACTTCTGAAGCTATTTTGGGGCTGTAACATGTCAAAAGAGCAGGATTTCTGCCTGACCTATGTCTGGGGAAGTCATCCACATTATATGTCAAGAAGGAAGCTTGCTGAACACATTGTGCCCTTAAAAATGCTATTCCAGGAAGAATCAGCCACCATACAAGTTGTTTCCACAGTTCACTATGGCAGTTGCCTGCCCTACATGAACTACATGAGCTAATAGGAATGATCTCATTTGGAGCACGAACTAAAAGAGAAACTAGGAATAAAAAAGTTCAGCAAGAAATCACTCACAAAAAGGGCCCTGGGAAGTTTGTGTGTTGGTTTTAAAGGTTAAAAATCTTTTCAGGCAGAGTGACAGGATTCTGTGCATTTTTGCAGCCAGTCAGAGTCTTTGTGGTTGCTGCAAGGACATATACAACAAACATGACAGACTTTTGTATCATCTTTCCACTTTTCAGATGAGTTTGCGTGCCTAGTGACTGCAGATCCCTCATCACAATGCTTCTGCTCCTTTTGTATCACCACGTAAATTTCTGGTCTGTTGTGTCTGCAGATCTCATAGCCATTTAAATATACAGCTGAACCCCAAAGGCCCAGCAGTGTTCATTGAGGGCAGAATAAAACTATACCAAAACATTGTGGGTGCTGAGAAGACACTTTTATCTAGGGACCACTCAAGCAGTGCAGTCTTTGGGAGTGACTGCTGCAGGGGCTGAGGCATAGCACACAGCTGCTTCCTCTGCTCCCCCTGTGCCGTACAAGCCTGAATGGGGCTGGTTCCAGCATCATCCCAGCAGGATGGTTCTGGGCCAAAAAATAAAGGAAGGCCCTCAGCAACCTTCTCCCTCATATGATCAGTCTGAGGCTGGAAGTAGTTTGTCCTTGAATCCCTATGCATTCATAAATGCATTCATAAACGATGCATCACTTCTGAATTAACGTACCATACAGTCATAAGCATATAGATGCTTTTTCTTTAACCATACATTGTAACTGTACATTTAGAAAAAGGAAACAAAAAGGCACATTGTGTTGTGGTTTTTGGCTGCTTTCAAGGTGCTTATAGGATCAGTTTGGGTGAGCAACATTTATGCCTGATAGCCCTTGGAGGTATAAGCACAGGTTAGACAATCTTCAAACTGAGCTGTAGGCTTTGTTGCCATGAGTAAATAAAATGCTTCCTTGTGCCACACACAACTGGTTTTATAATTGTTCTTCATGACTTGCAGTTGAATGTAAAGGCAATGATGGGTACATCAGACTTGAGCACTAAAGACCGGAAACCCTCCTTTATCAGCATGACAGATAGACCACTCTACTGCAGCCTGAGTATTCTCAGGCTGTACCTTCTCATCAATTAGGCTAAACACAGCTCTGCAGGGACCACTTCACGGGTGGGAGACTAACATTTACTTTATGATTCTCCACCTTTCAGTCTCTGTGCCATGGCTTCTAATACGGCAGCTCATTAGCATTAATTGCTATAGTCTTTATGACACACCTGACCAGTAGAAACCATTCCCATAACAGCAGTTAATTCCAGAGGCCTGGATCACACTCAGAGCCACCAGCCTGAATTAGTTCTGGGCTAGTGAGCAGAGTGGAAAAGCTTGATATCCTCTTGTTAATTCAATGAGCTCTTACCAGCATAATTGCAACATATTAGCTCAAATAAGTGTAATACTACTTTTCCTGCCAGTTTAAGTTTCTTTATGTCGTGGTTTAAGCCAAACCGGCAACTCAGAAACACACAGCCGCTTGCTCACTCCTCTCCCCCTTCCTCCCCCTGCTCCCAGAGGGATGGGGAGGAGAATCAGAAGAATGTAACTCCCATGGGTTGAGATAAGAACAGTTTAGTAACTAAGGTATAACACAAACCACTGCTGCTGCCACCAATGATAGTAATGATAAGGGAAATAACAAGGGAAGAGAATACAGCCACTCACCACCTGCTGACCGATACCTAGGCCGACTGAGCAGTGATCCTGCCCTTCCAGGTAACTGCTCCTAGTTTATATAGTGGGCATGACATCCTGTGGTATGGAATACCTCTTTGATTAGTTTGGGTCAGGTGTCCTCTCTCTGCTTCCTCCCGGCTTCCCCTCCTCCCTGGCAGAGCATGAGACTCAGAAAGTCCTTGGTCAGACTAAACTTTACTGAGCAGCAACTAAAAACGTTGGTGTTATTAGAACTGTTCCTAGGCTGAAAGTCAAAACCACAGCACTGCACCAGCTACTAAGGAGAAAAATGACTGCTACTGCTGAACCCAGGACATCTTACCCTTTTTTTTTTTTTTAATTTTAAATAAGATTCAGTGTTCAGTTGGGAAGGTAGTTATATTCAGAATATAATGTATATATACATAGACGCATATATAGGCAATATCACAGAGAAGTGTTTGATCTCTCAAGAATCAACAGTTAGTACTTCTGTAAATTCAAAATCTAGTAAATTCTAGTTTTGTTAGAGGACATGCATGGTTATAATGTACATGATTGTAAGGTGAACTGCAGTTCATCTTTTCACAAGGGAGGACAGACATGGAACATTTTCCTTATATACTCCCTTGACTGCACCAATTAGATCATCTCATGTGAAACGTAACTCTGTTGTATAAAACATAAAGCATTAACAACAGACTTTTCAAATACCCTTCTGTGAAGTGCAAACACATCTAGATAAAGAGTAAACTCAAAGAAATCATTAACATCTAAAACTTCAGGACATCAAAAATGTCAGTTCAAACTGTTGTCTCATGGCTCATAGGCCAAATAAAGACCTTATTAAGCTCCCAATAAAAAAGATGGAAATGAGGTTAAAAGACTCCTGATGTATCCACTAACTCTCTCCATGCCCCATAAATCCACACTTTGAGCAGGTAAATAGGCAAAATCTGTTGTGTTTATTTAACTGACATTTTAAAATACCGATAAATCAAATCGAGCAAAATTATATCCTAAAAACTTATAACCATCTGTTACAACTCATTTTAATTAGTCCTGAATACTGTGTAAATACCTTAAAGTTACCGCTTCCTGACTCTCCTATGCCTGTAATAGCAAAAATTGGCTTCTTTCTTGGATATGCCAATTAGGCCAACTTCAATTAACTACTTTTAAGTCCCCAATACTTTTGTTCTTCTTCTAGTACTGCTCCTTGGAAGGACTTCCTTAAGCACATTTCCAAATTTCCTCTAAGCTGCTGCTTAAGTCTCTTGCTACACTGCCTACGTCAACATTGGGAGCCATAAGAGAAGCTGAGATTGTTCCTGCCTAGCACATAATGCAGTGCTGTGTCTACATCTCCAAGTTCATGGCAATCTGATTTGGTAAATGCATATGCTATGGCAAAGCTTTGTTCAGAGAAGCAAAGGGTGTTGTGGAAGCAGAAGAGGCAGAGTTCTGCACAGGCACAATTTGTACCTTAATGTCTAGAGCTGGATCCCCCTGGCTCAGTTTATCACCTTATACACAAATCCAGGTATCTATAGGCAGGGCAGGTGTCTTCAGAGCAGTGTCCAAGGCTGGTTCTTGCTCCCACAGGGCCAGCTCCAGCACAGCATGGACATGCTCACCCTTTAGTCTGTGCTGCTTATCCCCATGCCTTCCTCAGCAGCCTCTAAGACTATAAATCCTCTGAAGAAGGGAATTGTGGCTCTTGTCCTGTTTGTAATGCGTCAGACACCAGAGGTTCACTAATGGGGTTCCCAGATGTCACAGCAATTAAGGGTTTGATCACTTAGTGTTACTCACAAACTACTAAATGAGATAGCTACTGGGAAGACACTTTGTTAAGATACTACTACTGCTTAATAGAGTAATAATAAGTTTGAATCAGTCACTGTTTTTAACTCAAGAAGTAAATGATGTGCTTTAACAATGTCAGGGTCTCCGCATTGTCAAATTTCACTGTGTCCAATATTTGAGAAATTTGCATGATGAGGGAAGTAGTAAATTCATTATGTGCTCATTAGTAAAATATTTAAAGAGGTTCTTAATCAAAATCTCACAAGGTTTGAGAACATACAGAAATATTTTTAACTTTTGGAATGAGCCACTTTGCCACATTTACATCCCTTTTATAGGTAACAGAAATACATTACGTTCATCTTTATCACAGCTATAAAAATCACAGCATTTCATAGGATTTATTGACATGGGAGACAGAGCTTGTGTCTCACAAGTTGTACTTTCATACTGACAATCTAGAGCGGGAGCCATAACAGAAGACCTACGCTTACATCTTCATAAAGTATTTTTGCTGCCACAATGTTACAAGAGAAGTTAAAAACTCTTTGATTTGATTACACATAGGCACAGGATAGATGTCTACAGATGGCTTTGGGTGGATGACTGAGAAACTGCAACTGTGCAACTACATGTAAGGAAGACCTGGAGCAAAGAGGTTTATTATTTCCTTTGCTGCCGCTGATAACTTCGTGCAGCAACCAGGCCCTGATTTCCACTCCATTTTGTGCCTTGAGAAGTTTTACCTCAGTGACCAGATCCTGCTGCACAAAGTTATTAGAAATTCACAGATGGTGCTCTCACTACACGTTTTTATTTGAAAGGAGTTCAGTGGTTTCCAGAAGGTCCACATTTTAGCTTTGCAAACAATATGGACTTCTCCTTCCTAGGCTTGCTTCAGTACTGCGGTATGGTTGGGCTCAATTCTTTCCTGAGTGTTGTTCAAGGTTAGGATTTTTAAAGGAAAAGCTATCACAACACACAAAGTAAATAATTATCAAAAAGCACCTGTTTATTAAAAATTATCAGTATTTTGAGGGTCTCGCAGCAGATGTGGACACCACTTGGGCACCACAGTGGCAAATAGCTAAAGAAAGCAGAATTAAACATTTACAAGTACGTTAGCAAATTATTCAAGTCGTAAGAGGAATTCCAGTTCTTGGGTTGAAGCTGTGAACTCAGGGGGCTAATTTACTGATCCACTGTTGGTACAAAGCTGTTGGGACACGAAATGGGGGAAGAAACAAGCAAGTTGCAGAGTTGCATCCCCTTCTCTCCTGTACCCCTCTCTGGTTGGGCAGTGCACTATGTGCTGCCTGGAAAATAGGGAGATGCTGGGTGGTTCCCACTACCAACATAATTGCACGATCCAATTTGAATCACAGGAACTCTTAGCACAACACTTTTATGCAGTTGAAGCAAATTCTTCCCTTACCCCATACAGACTACTGAGTAGCACTGTCCAAAAATGATGGGCTGGATTCTGCTTAAAGCTTTGATGAAGAAAACTCAGAGTAAACATTATGAATACTGAAAGCTTGTTCAGATTTATACCTTCAACCAAGGATCACAACTGACCTTAGTAGTGTAGATTATATTTGTACTGTATGTAAGAAATGAGACATTTTTGTATCTGCCCCCAAGTGAAGCTTACTTATTTTTACTATATCTGTATTCAAAATTCTACATGGCTAAATGGAAGGCATTTAATCTAATTTAGCAGCATGACCAGGAGGTCAAAGGAGGTGATCCTGCCCCTCTACTCTGCTCTCAGGAGACCTCACTTGGAGTATTGTGTACAGTTCTGGTGTCCTTAACATAAAAAGGACATGGAACTGTTGGAACAAGTCCAGAGGAGGGCCACGAGGATGATCAAGGGACTGGAGCATCTCCTGTATGACGACAGGCTGAGAAAGTTGGGGCTGTTCAGCCTGGAGAAGAAAAGGCTGCATGGAGACCTCATAGCAGCCTTCCAGTATCTGAAGGGGGCCTACAGGGATGCTGGGGATGGACTCTTCATTAGGGACTGTAGTGACAGGACAAGGGGTAATGGGTTCAAACTTAAACAGGGGAAGTTCAGGTTGGCTATAAGGAGGAAATTCTTTCCTGTTAGGGTAGTGAGGCACTGGAATGGGTTGCCCAGGGAGGTTGTGAATGCTCCATCCCTAGCAGTGTTCAAGGCCAGGTTGGACAGGGCCTTGCGTAATATGGTTTAGTGTGAGGTGTCCCTGCCCATGGCAGGGGCATTTGGAACTATTTGATCTTAAGGTCCTTTCTAACCCTAACTATTCTACGATTCTAATTTGATAATCAGGTTTTTAGGCATTGATATTTTAAAGTGGTTAACTGGGTAGCACCTAGTTTCCTTGTGGGATGTGCAACACATTGTCCTCTCCTACCTTGAACCATAGCAGCATGTAAGTACCTGCTGCGTTTGAAAAACTCTTAAATCATCAGCCATTAAGAAACACTACCAATTTGACTGCTGTCATACGTAATTTATTATGAAGAGAATACTGTAGCCTGCATCAGAGCATGTCCTCAACCCCTGAGCCTCTTCCCAGCTCCAGTGACTTCTGCTAGGATTTCCAGTCGGTACAGCCAACCAGGCTGCCAGTACTGCCATTTACCAGGAAAGTTTACTTCTCTGGTTAGGGCAGCCTGCCCTCTCATATCTGTACATTTGTTCACAGACAGTAATCAGAAGTGTGAACTGGAATCAGGAACAAGGAATGTTACGAAACAGCAGAGCTGACAATCTGCCTTGCAAAGAAACTAATTTACCTGTAGGTACTGTCAGCATTATGAAAACAACAGGGATCAGCATTCATACAACAGAGGAAAGCCACCCATGGTCACAGTGACTAAATGCAAATTTCTTGGGAGTAGTTCAGTTCACTTGAACAGGAATTTGTTTACATGCCCATATAAAATTTGAGAACATTGTGGAACTGGAAGACAGACACTTGGCTCCTAAAGGAATGAAATTATTTCACTGACTCCAAGCGCCTTTTCGGTAGGGTTCTGCTAAGGAAGCTTGATCCTGCTTGCATCAGTTAAACAAGATTCCTGAAACAAAATTTTAAACCATATCAAGATGAACAGAAATTATCTATATTGAATAGTTTGAGCTGAGTCTGTTTGTGCAGTATTGATGGCAGCAGGCTTACAACTGTTCATTGGCTTACAGCCTGAACAGACCAAAACCATTCTCCTGAAGATAGCTTTGAGTCACTTAAATACAAGATTAAAAAGTACATTTAAACCCTCTACCCACCAACAAGTACTAAAGATGTTTACAGTGCATGTTTCTATCAAGTTATGTTTACTAAGAGAAGGAGGAAGTTTTATAATCCTATTTTGCATACAATTCCACTGTTCCAAGTGAAGAAGGATCCACTCTAAAATCACAGAAAATACAAAAAATGGCAGGTAAGGACTCTCACATAAGGCACACAGCACAAATTAGAGAGATTACAGAAGCTTACAGAAAAAAAGCTGATGAAAAATAAAAAAAAAAAAAAGAAGAAAAAGGCAAGCATCATCTTCCCTCCCTCTCCCAAACAAGAAGTGGAACTTCCAAGAGTGGGAAAACTTGTTCTTTGTTTCTTTACATCCTTACATCCTATGAAACAACAAGCTCTGGTAGAGGGAATACAAGTCATAAGCTGAGAACACATTGGTTCCCCTGCATCCGCTAACTCAGTTACTTGTAGCATTTCCCTGAGTGGGATACGCATTAGCGGCAGGTTGCTTCAAGCAAAGAAATCCAATTACATTTTAAGTAAAGACCCTGTTTTTATCAACAAATATGGATATACCTAAAGTGTAAATTATTGCAGAACTTTAATAATTCAGTATCACCTTTATCAGTGCCTCCTGAATATATACTTTGCTATACGGAACTCCTGTTTATTTAATTTTCTCTTGCTATGATGGTAGATTGCATAACAGCTTTTCCATTACAGTAATATGTCTAGGGTGTTAGTAAACAACCAATATTAGTTAGCTAACAAGCTCAGAGCTGCAGGTATCTTTTTTTATTAATATGAATTTCCCCCCTACGATGGGACCCCATTCCTAGCAACTTTTCTACGTAAATCACACCAGCAGGATCATCACAGCTGTCACATACAAATGAAATTTGCCTTCAAATAACATTATTTGATGCTAAATAACCTAGATGCAAATTGGCATCAATAGCAATTAATACATTTATCTCGTGTGCCTTGGGGTTTCACATAAATAAGACTGATTATTTGTTAGACTACTGTCCTGATTCTTCTCTCATCTGTGCTCTATCAGAAGTAAACAAGCACAGGGATGGATCCTTCTGCCATAACCTGAACATGCCTCACTGAAACCCACAAAAATTGCAAAGAACCCCAAAAGTGACCCCACTCTTCTCCTGAAAAAAACCAACAACCCACCAATGAACTCCCCATACATAGAAGCTGTCTTTATGATGGATCTTAGAGCAAACATGGGTCAATTATGTCTGAGGTTCTACATACACTAGACTAGGAAGTAGATGCAAATTGTTGAACTGAATTACACTAGCAGCAAACCCTACATTTTATTCTATCACCTGGTGGCACTGTTACACAGCCTTCTAATTCCCAGTTTTCAGTAGCTGGCTCCTGGAAAGGCCCATCCCACTGCTGTTACACCGGGCTTACACATGGCCTCCACAGGAAAGCTTGGGATTGAGGAATCCAACGGCCCTTGACATTACTTTTTCCTTTGGACTTAAAAATACCACTCCCCTCCCCAAACAGGCATATTGTTGGCTTGACGTTTGAGAAGGACACATATCTGAATTACATCTCAAGGCTATTTGTGCATACATTTCATAGTTTTGCTACTTCTGCCTTAATCAACAAACAAGCTAACTGAAGACCTGGGAGGAACCAGAAGAAAGCTGCAGATGGTTTAGAGGAACTTGTTTTATTCAGCAGATAAACAGAAAGATCATGGAATGCAACCCACAGAAAATAAGAACTGCAAATATTAACAATCTGTCCTGCTTGTAGAAATAATATTTTTTTCACTTTTTCCTTTGTCAAAGGTAGAATGAACTCTACATTGTGCTAAAAAAACACCTCAAATCAACAAACAAAACCCAACAAAACAAAACAAAACACAAAATCACTGTAACATGCATCTCATATCTTCCAGAGTACAGAGACAGGATGCTAATTTACAGGTAGCTTATAAACATTTAAAACTGAAAAATCAGTTGTGCTGTTAAGCAAACAGATACCTCTTCAGTGTATGAGGTTAGATACACAGTTTTACATTCATACGGCCTATGTGCATTGGTTGGAAAAACACGATCCCAATGAAGTCTCTAGCAACTGAGAAACAAATTATATTTAGGTTTTTTCCTCTCTATTTTTACATCTTATTCACACATCAGTCATCCTGACAGTAGAAAAGGGGTAAGTATCAAGTCTACAAGTGGGTGGGTACCTAAAATATGCTAAGCGTTTCCACCTTTTCCCCCTCACAAAAGTATAACTGAAAGAAAACACTTCTTATCAGTATATTTGGAATAAGTTAGCTAAAAATTGTCTCTTCATTCTTTAAAATTAAAAATTGGTCTTAATATCAAAATATGAATGTAATCAGCAGAATGAGAATCAGAAGTACACTGGCTGATTGCATTACGGCATGAGACAGAGCTTTTCTGATATACTCCATCATTATTCAAGCTCTTCAAGTGAACTTTTCAGTATGTCCTCTCCTCCTCACTCCCTGGGCTTGCTCTCCTACCGTTTTGCTGCTTTCCTCTTGTATTGGTGCTCCACTGATCTTACATTCTCCACATTTACAGTGCTACCCACTCCTTGTCTCCAGCACCTTCACCTCCACAATCAGATATCCCTTGCTGTACCCAAGCAGAGCTTATTCACTGTTTATTCAGATAAATTATAGAACCTTCAGATACCTGCAGATGAAATAATCTCTCACACTTTGTTTGCTAAGTCATATAGATACAAGATGTAATAGGGAATTTTTGTTCTCTCCCAGTGTAAGACAGCTTCACTATTCATGTTTTCAAAAATAAACATTCTGTTTCAAGATGCCCCTAAAAGCCATTTAGCAACTCCCCCCACCAAAAAAAAATTAATAATTACAAAAGAACTTACTTGCAGCAAGCTGTTCTTGCCAGTGTAGAGAAAAACGTTTATGGCCCTGAGGAATAAATTGGCAAACTATCCAAAAGAAAATGGAGTCATGCTTCTTCTATATCTGAGAAATGAAGTAAGGATATCAATTTGATGGTGTTTATGGCAGCAAAATAGTAAAGGAGATGGGGCTTCTAAAAGACCATCAAATGCAGAAACTCTTCAAAGTGAATACTGAGGCACTGAGCTGAACCCTATCCACCCACATTATGGAGCTTATTGGAAAAAGTGTTTTCTGGCAGGTTAGTTACAATCAAGTGTAATCAACGACATGCTTAGAAAACACTATTTTACCAGATGTACTCTCATTTAAAAAGCCAGTCCTTAAGCACAACCTTCTCATGGCAAAACATTCTTCCTCTCTTGCAAAAGACTGCTCTAGGGTTTGAGGTGAACCCTTCTCAAATTATCTATCTTAACTCTCATACCTTCTTGCTTGTGATGAGTTACAATCCCATCTGTAACCCTTTAAGAGAAATGCAGTATGTAAAAACTTGTCTTGGTTTGTTTTCCAGCAAACAACGAAATTTTTGTTAATAAGGTTTATATTTCACAACTGTTATATTTTCTTCTTCTATCTGACAGGTTTGGAATATATGTATAAAATATTAATTTAAAAAAATGCAATGAATAAGTACAGATTCAGATCAGTGTCAGATAACGTGGGAATGTTGTTGTACTTTAACTAAAACTATCAAATCCAACTCAGCTGTGGATAATGTAGGTGCAACCCCAAAGGGATCCATCTTTTCCTACTGGAGCTGAGCCTGGACCACACCACTAGATGACTTTTTGCTATAGTCAGCAGTGGTGTCTGTCAGTATTCCTCAGGGTTCACACTGGCACCAGTTCCTCTCTGAGATCCCAGCAGTTTTCAGTGCCCAGCTGATATTAATGTTAGCAACCATGTTGGGAAGTCTTGACTTGCAGACTATCAGTGTCTCATGTTTTATGAAAATGAAGAGTTTCTTGCTCATGAATGGAACATATGTAATTTAATTTGCAGAATGAAGAGCCAGTGTCTCAAAACATTTGATTTTCTTAACACATTTGAGTTGTATGTTTTCAAAAAGGACTATACTGGAGATGTACTTTCTCTCAGACTTTGTTAGAGCAGGAATATCAGAAACTTGGCAAACTATTGAGCAGGCAATCTCAGCACTGTTTTACATACAAATAAAAAGGGAACAGCATATTTTAAACTGCAGATAGATCACAAAAGCACCTATTACACACCCCAGTGGTCACACATTTTCTTAAAAGTATGGCTAAGGGGCCTAAGGAACTGCAAGCCAACAACTGACAACAAATCATGCTTGTCACATTTCTTCTGGCGGAGAGAAGAGACTGTCATTCTATCATCTGCAAATTAAAAGAATAAAAGAATCTCTCAATCATGTTAATTAATGAGACTCATTGGAAACATAGTGGGGCTGCTGCCACTATTTAGTTTTCATGAACATATCTGGCCAATTAGTATCTAAATTTATAAAAGGGATTCTTTCAGAAATGTTGAATATTTTATGCTTGTAAAGTCTTTGCATACTCTTATGTGCATACTAATGCTCTGTAATTGTGCAATGCTCAACAGTACAATAACTCCATGATAAAATCCAGCTGCTCTTCCTGGCCCAAGATAAAAATCAGGGTTTAGCAACAACAGTTCCCACAGAATTTCTGGGGAAGAGCATAACAACAAACCAGTTTGTTAAACTCCAAAAGGAACTCCATCGCTAGCTGTCGTGGAGATGAACCCACCTCAGCAGTTCTATCGCCTGAAAATTGCATCTCATGCTTGTTTATCTAGCAATAGAGAGAAAGCCTGAATCAGGAAAGGGTAAAAATTAGTTAAGAAAATAAAATGGCAGCAGAAGAAGCAGCTTTTCAAACAGCTTGTTTGAAGCTCTGTATGTGGTGGGAGAGACTTCGTAGCCCTCATGTTCAAACTTACACTGGTGGCTTCAGAGGGAGTGGAAGCCACTTTCCAAACTGTGATTACCTGCAGTATTTGTGCTTTAGTCCTTTATAAAAGTGTCTTTTTTAATCCCTTAAACCAGAAAAATCGCCTTGCACTAACAGCTCTTCCACAATATTTTAAGAACTTTTAAACATTGTTTTCTTCTATGAATAATCACAACAGGAGTGTTGGTGTGATAATATTCTCATAGGGAATTTTACCAGACAAACTATCTGGAGAACAATGTAGCCTAGCAGTCCATGATGAAGACTGCAAAATTTAGGCTCTTATACCTGGATGAGGAGAGTGTTCTCTGCTGATGGAAGCCGTAAACTACCCAATGCCTGTAAGGAAAACTCACTTCCTCACATTTAGAGCTTGAATCAGGCTGGGAAAGTCCTCAGGAGGTCTGAAGTCTATCACCTGCTCAAAACAGGGTCATCTGTGAGGTCAGACCTTGTTATCTGCAGCTCTTCCCTGTTGGGTCTTGAAAACCTCTAAAGATAGAGACTGCAAACTTCTCTGGACATCCTGGTGCACTGCTTGACTGGGAAAAAGTTTTTCTTTATATCAAGTCTAAACTTCTTATATTTTAAATTAGGCCAGCCGTCTCCCATCATCCTGCTTTGCACCACTGCAAAGAGCCAACTACCAGATACCTTCTTGGTAGCCTCCCTGGAGATAGTGGCAGGCTTCCATAAGGTCCCTCTGGATCTATCCCTTCTCCAGCTGCCTCAGCCTTTCCTCACAGGGCTCCTGATCATCTTGGTAACTACTGCCTTTTGAGTTTTCCCAGACACCAAGCAGTCTAGCCATCTAGGCCATAACGCACCAACATGGACATAGAGATGCTCTGGAAAATGATGACCATGAAAAAACATGGTATGTGCTAAAGGAATGGTTGATGGTATCTGCCAGTCTCCCATCATCCAAGAACATCCCAGAGGACAGTAAAGTTCAAAAGTCACAATTTACCCATGGTAAAGCCATACCGGCTACAAACTTCTTCACTTGTCCAGAAATAGCTTCAAAGAGGATCTGCCCCACAGCTTTCCTAGGGACTGAAAGTGAGGCTGAATAGCACATAGTTACCCGGATAATCCTTCTTGTCCTTTCTGCAAAAGGGAAAAGGGGGCAGCATTTGCCTTTCTCCAGTCATCATGGACCTCCCATTATCTTCATGACCTTTTAAAGGTGATTGATAGAGAGCAGCCTAACAACAACCTCAGCCAACTCCTTCAGCACCCTTCATATGTATCCCATTAGGTCCCACGAACTTCTATGGACCAAGATTTTTCTCAAGCCCTGACTTAGCTCTTTCCCACTGCCAGAAATTATTGTTTTCCCTCCAGGCTCAAAAGCCTCAGCCTTATCTGCATCTGCTATCACTAAATCACCCAGCTATTTCAGCACCGAATCCACATTTTCCTTGTTTGTTCTTTTACTGTTAGGAGGAAGTCTCTGCTGTTTCACAGCAAAAGACTGGTGCTCAAAGCACATCTGAGGTGTCAGAAATAACATCTTTTTTTTTTTTAAGTCATTTTTCCCTTATACAGAATGAGCGAGGACTGAAAGCGATGCACCCTCTGCCAGCCTAGAGCTTACAGGTAAAATCAGTTTCTTCCCCAGAGATTAAAATTTTAGTATCCCAGTAATACTGATCTTGCAAGCTGAGTAGCTTGCCTATAGAACCATAAAAGATTTCAGTTTTGTTGTGATGTAAAGCAAGGGAATTATGAAATGCTGAAATACTTCCCAGAATGACTCAGCAGATGATACGACAGCAATCGATACGATTAAAAATAAAACCAGATGCTAAGAAAAGGGACATGCTGAGATGAAAGGACATTAATGAGAATTACTCTTCTGGTGGATGCTGTGTGTATAGTTTAGAATTCATTTATATTCACAGATAATACAGAGGATACACAGCATATCTGTAAAGGACAAAAGAATGATACAACATTAAAAACTGGCTTTTAATGGCTCCAAGTTTTAAATCCTAAAAAAAAAGAGAGAGAAAAACAAAGACATGAACAAATGCTTGTTTGCTTATCCAGAGTAACTGCATGATCTGAATCACTAATAAAAATCTGCAGGAAAGGTGAATGAGTAAGAAGCTTGCATAGTTACTGTTGCCACAAAAGCCATTTCCCTTATTATCCACGTGTTCCACAAAATATTTCCCTTTCCTTATCACTCACAGTGAGGTGCTAGGAAAATGGCCGCCTCCTCTAAAAGTTTCTGAGATCATATTTGAAAGGTAGCAGTCAGGGTGTGTTCCTCAAAAAGCAGTGATGTTCAATAATGAAATTGTAAGCGCACTGAATGGGGCAAAGTCAGACATTGCAAATGTGTGTGACCAGCATCTGGATCCTCCGAGAGAGAGCTGGCAGCTTCATCTCCCATCTATCCTTCCCTAAAAGGGAGAGGACACAGCCCAAATTCACAGCATCTACTACAGCACACTCACTCCACCACTTATCTAACAGCTTTCAGTACACCTAATATGTCACATACTTTGCTATCATTAGCAACAAACAAAAAGGCAATTGTGCCAATAGGAGAAAAACTGGATATTTGGGACCTACTACAGAAAGGAAGCACATACACATCTTCAGAAGAGTAGAAGAAATATATTCAATTGATAAAAAGAACCTTTCAAAGACATGCTTGGAAAGAGAGTGAGTATTCTTTGCAGGAAACTTTCCTGGAGTAAATACTCCCATTTTTATCAGATCACGTCCCCTAAAAAGAATATGGTATTTCTGGAGCACCCCAAATAAAATCTCATAGAGCAGGAAGGGATTTGATCAATAAAAAAGAAACAAACAGCCACAATGTCTGCCCTTCAAATAGGTTTTATGCTTATTTTAGAGGAGAAGGCAAGAGGCCCCCTAACTTTTGTTTTTAATCAGTGACTACAACAGCAAGTAATGTCATGATATAAACTCCACAAGTTTCTCAGACTGATTTAAATAAGTATATGTTTTCAGGTGCAGATTGACTGTGATGTTCGACCAATGGTCTATGGTTCTCTCATACCACTCTCCAGAAAGGCTAAACTGGTCCATGAGCAACAAAGCTCCATTAGGACAAGTATCTCTGACATATGAAGTCACCGCTTCAACTGATGTTAGTCCTGCATAACAATTTTATATTATCAGATAGTGTGACACCATATAAATACAGTAATGTGGATGAATTTACATTTAATCTGGTAGCTCTGACATATTTTAAAGCAAGTAATAATTTTATGGAAGCAGCCTGGAATGTACGTAAACAGAAAGAAGGTGAATCTACAACACATGTAAACAATATATTTATTTATGCTTCCAAATCATTGTAAAAATAATTACTTAAATCGACTCACTCAGAAGCATATAGCACAAGAGTTAGGTATAGTTATACCCACTACATAGTAGCTGTTCAGTTTTCAATTTTGTTCTCCATTTCACAACATGAGGAACAGACTAGAACTTAATTATCACCCGAGAAAAAGATTTTTGTTTAGGCTTCCCCACAAAATCTTTGCTATTATATTCTCTATCACTCTATAAACGCTCTTGTATTATGTACATTAATAATAATTCTTGTGAGCATTCATTACTTACCTTTACATGCCATTAAATGCTTTGGAAGATCCATCTTCTTTTCACAGTAATACATTTTTAAGCACTAAATTAGTAGTGGTGACTAAACTAACCACAACTAATTTAAAGTGACTACATACTGAAACTTTCTATCTTGAAAACAGGATTAGGAGCACAAAAGAAAATCTGTCTTTTCCTATTTATCACTTTGGCATTAGCTACTAGACAGTTGTTTTGGAAACTTAGTCAATTAATATGTATTTATGCTTACCTCAAGTGTTGCTTACTCCAAAAGCTTTATTTCTCTTTCACACTGATTTTATATCAGTTAATTCCACTACTCTGAATAGGTAACATGTTGATATTCAATGAATATACAAATATAGAGTACTAGTATGGCCAGGTCAAACTAGCAGAAAATATTTTCTTTATTAAGATTTCTGCTTTCCTCATCTGCAAGTGAGATTTGAGAAGAAAAGAGCTTGTTCATTTTATATATTATTATTTTTTTATAACTGGAAATAAACGCTTAAACAATGAACCACTGGAGTGAAGGGAACCTTGGCAATTAGTATTTCCCAGGTGTCTTCATGCTGTGCATTATATACACATACACATACTCATGCATTCTGGCTAAATTATAGAGACTATACCAACAAAAGATGCCTCTTGAGACAGTTGATAGTCATCTTCTAAATGAAATGAGCTCTGCTAGCAGAAGCCTGTACAGCAACATTTGCATTAAAGCTTTCATTAGAAGATAGAAACTGCTGCATTCTTCCACTCCCCTTCAAGATTGTACTCTAGTACAATCCCCTTCAAGATTGTACTTCTAGTATGAACTACTGTCCTGTTTCACAACTTCTATTGCCTGATTCCTAGAAGCAGGAAAATATTTTTATGCAACCATCTTATTTTTAAATAATGTATTTACTCCATACCGGTGCTGCATTTTTATTTTAAAGGCAAATACACAAAAGAAAGCATTCTGCATCTACAAAACCAGGGTTACAAGGTCTGCTGGGTATATCCTCTTAGAGGCATCTAAGCACTATACACCAGGCTTTCACGGCTTAATGAGAAACAGAATATATATGTCAAGCATGTGTCTTCACAGGTGATAACATTAGCTATTTCAGTCACCTTAATAAATTGCTAAACGTATACCCTGAGGCATCATACCATGAAGTGTAGTCCTACAATCCTTCACTGGGTCCTACCAGCCAGCTAAGAGCAGCTCGCTGCAGCTTAGGCACAGCTTTAAGCTGATACAGCCTTACTGCTCTGAATCCAGGTTACACATATAATTCTCCATTGTATAATAATCCAGCCCACTTTTTACAGTGCTGAAGACCCAGATACCTTCTTTTGCTCTTCCAAGGGAGTTGCTCAACAATAAACACTTCAGAAATAAGTGGCCTGAATTTTTAAGTCCCTAAGGCAACTAAAAAAGTCTAATTTTAGTTTTTTAAGTGTCTTGGGTGCCGTTTCTAGAGTTCTCTAGAAAACTTCATCCAACCCACCATGCAGACTGTTTTTCCTACACTCGCCTTATTAATCTAGGATTTCCCACTCAATTTCTTCACACCAGCTCAGCACTGGAGGTGTAGGAGCCTTCCTGCCTGCTGAGCCTGCCATATGGAAGACTTAGTTCTCTCCCTCACTGGCTCTCCATTCTCTGTTTCATTTCATTCGAGCACACAACTTGTTCCCCGTTGCCTCTTCCTCTCAGTTCTCCCCTCTCTTACCTACTTTCCCCCAACTTTTAAGGAGTGCAGCTGCACTCATTAAGTTTGGAAAGTACCTGAGATGCAGACTGTGGGAAAGAAGAAATGCAAAATAAGTATAATCTTGTGGATTGTTCTCTAAAGTAGGAACAGTGCTGATGAAATTTTAAAATCTTGGAATTACCAGGATTTTCTTTCCCCATTACACATTCACCTTCAGAAGGTCCAACGTAAATCTGCATGCACCTGAGGTGTATATAATCTACAAAGATTATTTAGGAACACAGACTCTCAGACAAGTGCCGGTATCTGCTCACAGTAGATCCAACCATACAAAGCTGATACAATTTCTTCTGCAATGCATTCAAGGTAAATGCTCACGTGTCCCTGGGTCTGCAAAGCAGAGAGAGATTTATATAAAGATTTCTGAAGTGCCTTCTGTATAGCCAAATCAAAACAACATATGTTTAAAATCTTTTTGATTTTATTCTTTCCATGAGTTGATAAAGTAATGCTAATTACATATTTCTTGATATATCAATTTAAGCTGCATGACTCTTCAATAAAATGGGGAGCCATCAACAAATCTGGCATGGGCATTTAATAAGTAATGTGGTGATGACATTTACATTTTACAACACATAAAGTGTATATATGCACATGTCTAAATATAGATGTCATATTTCTATGAACCCAGATTTGAACTCAGTTCTCATACCCATAAAGTACTTTGAAGATCATGATAATTACTGCAAATAAGTTATTAAGGAAAAATTAGAGTAACAGAAAACACAATTGGCATTTGTTTGCTCAAGCTCCATTAGTCACTACCATAAACACTATCATTTGCCAATCTGATCTGAGGTTAACGTAGCAGAATACTAATTTTTAAGCTAAATAAACTAAGCCAGCTGAGAGCATTGGTTTTCTAACACATTTTCTTAATCCATTTATCACAGTAATGATTAGTTCATGTTGCTCCATCTTGGACTTGGAACCCTTTTAGTACAGAACAACTTGCAAACAAGGGCAAAACAAGGTAGACCTCTTTGTAACTGTATTAGGTCAGCAACAAGCCTAATGTGCTTGTTCAAGCTATTTAACAGCCAACTGCACATAAAACATCTCAAGAATCTGGTATTTTTTCTATTTTAGAGTCCCAGACCACTGCAGGTGTGTCAGTCCATTCATCCTCGGAAAGTCACAAACTATTTGATTAGACTTCAACTATTAGAAGTTATTATTGAAGCAAATCACACAAAATGACTTAAATCAAGGGGGTGATATAACTTAAAGTATGCTGAAGTTGATGGGATCTCTGAGAAGATAATTATTGTTTCTCTCAGGTTACCAAAGCCGTAGACTCAATATTGGAACTGAGCCTTTACAGTAAACATGGTCATCTGGTATCAGCACCGTGCCATCCAAGATTAAACTTTGAACCTTCCACACTGTTTGTGAAAATACAGAAAAAACTCTTGTTTCTTCAATGTGCCTGTCAGGAAAACTCAAGCATTATGTAATGTGCAGTAATACTGGCCCTAGCAACTTCTTCCATGTGATTTAGGTAAGCCACGGAGACAAGGCTGTATGTATAAGAACATAAACACAATACATCTCCCATTCTGGGTCAGTCCAGCCAGGCCAACTTGCCCAGTACTCTGTACAAGGGTAGTGGAAGATGATGCTTAAGAAAAACATGTAAGGTTGGCCACTGTCTGAGGTCTGTTCCCCTTGTACTTCCCCTGGGTCTGCAACTGTTAACAGCTCACAGATGTTAGCATCTGTTTATGGACAAGTTGCCTGTGAATGCTGCTCTCTACGGACCCACTGTCCATGTTCCAGCACAGTACACAGAGGCTGTGGAATACTCCCCCCCTGGAGATTGTCAAGACTCATCAAGACAAAGAGTTGGATGTTCTGATCTAGTTTTGGCTGAAGTCCCACCTCAAACAGGACACCAGAATATATAACCTTCAGAGGTCTCTTCCAGTCAACAAGTCTGTCACATAAAGTGCTATACAACTTTAAAACAAATCAATCAAATTTACATTATACGGATTCTGTAAAAGTTCCCCAAAGAAAATGCAGGTGAGTCAAATTTAACAAGTAGGTAAATGCAAACCTGAGTCTGTGCTGCCATGCACAGACTGTGTTTTGGGTGATCACAGGAGAACATTCAACTATGGCTGATTTACCAATCTTACATTTTTAATCCTGTTAGATTAAGAACTCATTTTGGTGATGTGGTAGGTTTCTACTTTCATTATTACTCTTATACAAAACTCTCCCATTCCATCCCCTGTTTTAGGTCTGAAGCAATCTTGGCATATCTTCAATATTCCTTTAAGATTATTTGGAGGAAGGAGGAGAGAAAAAAAAGCCATACATCAATATTACCAAAGAATACATTAGAAAGTAAAAAGCCACTCAAGTGCACTGATTTAACTATGCTTTTTCAGAAAACATGTTCTATATTTAAGTATAAAGCATTTTTTTTCTGGGTGCTATTCTAACACATTATACTATGGAACCTTCTTTAAAGGAATAGGCAATTTGACATTTCTAAAGAAAACTATAGACCTATTGTCTAAGACACTAATGAACCCATCAGTGTCTTCATTTTGCCACATTTTTATTTATTGTGGGGTAGGCAGGATTGAGCAATAATCAAAACATCTGAGTTTTCCTAAGGCAGACGTGCAGCCCAACTTGAATGCAGGGCATCAAATAATGCAAACACATACAATCATTCACAGCTTAAAATATAGCCTTCATTATTAAAATGTGTAGATTATTAATGCAGTTTCCTTCTTTAAAAACAACAAACACCACAACTTACACTGACAGCCAACTTCAAGGGTTCAGGCATAACACAATGAAAAAATGTCTAGAGCAACACATTTTTCTTTAGCTTTTAGACAACTTAAAGACACACAAATGGTTACCTCGGAGCTGAAGAAATGATCACATTATATGGCAATAATTCAACAGCACACAAACTCACAATTTAAACATATAACTTATTTTTCTTAAATCTGTTGTCATTTTGTCTCTTCAAAGAACAGCACTGGCATCCATCCCTCTTGTTTATACCAATCCCATTAGCACATCTTCCTCTCACAAGTGTAAACGAACCAGGCACAAACACTACAAGGCCACTCTCAAGTTTTCATCAGCTGAGAAGCAAAATGTTGCTGAAAGAATCAGTTCAAGATCAGTCCCAAAATGGAGATGCAACTTATAAAGGGTGCCTAAAATGGTTTTGTAAGAATCATGTAGGTGCTGAAATCACAGAATATCCAGAAAACTGAAATATTCACAGAAGGATAAACAGAAACTACCCTAATTAATCCCTCACATTCAGCATGTCTCCTCCCACTCCAAACTGGAATCCTTTCTAACCAGGAGCCTACTAAACAATCTCTGCCGAAACACTGATCCAACCCATTGTCAAAGGCAATTATGTTCTTCCTACAACTTTCCTCACAAAATTGCTTTTACGCATTCTTTAGTATTTGATCTTAAGGAAAAAAGAAAAAGGCAGAAGAATGAATTCTCATAAACGGTGCAAGATAAATAAAGTAGGTTAATTCTTCAGGGTAGTTTGACATCAGCATTAAAACATGATATTTTATGCACTGCAACAGCAACGTATGATATTTTAATGCTCGCTGTGGGCATTTGTAATCTTAGTAGCCAACTGCAATTAACAAAAAGAAAAAAACACAGATAAAGAAGAAGACCTTGACTATTTATTAAGCATATTTGATTTTTTTCTGTGAAAGGAAACTCACCAATGGTGTAGTATCTCTTCAACTCACTCCTCCGTGGATTGCGCCTTTGGGTGTTTGTGGTGTTATTCTGTTCTTCCTCAGAAGCAGCTGTCTTAGTGGCAAGCAAAGATTTACTCTGCTGGGGTGCTTGAGCTTCAGGCGCCACTGGGTTGCATCCTGGCCCACCAATATCCACCGACTGGGACTTTTTCTTTAATCTAAAGGCAATTTAAGGCAGAAAGGTATTACTATCCATCATTCTATACCTAGATTATGTGTAGAGTAACAGTGATATATTCATTGTACAACAATTTGTGCATGTCACAGCAGAACACAGAATAGCAGTGATAAATTAGTCCTTGTATTAATTTCCCCTTTCAGCTCCTCCTAAATCAGTCACAGCACTTGCATCTCACATGTAGCTACAAATGGTAAAATGCCCTCTGGTCAGCCTGTCTAGCTGTTTGAACAATCAGTTCCTACTCTATTTCAGAGATGAGCTGCCCACAATTAACCTATCGTTAAGTTGCCTGGCTCAAGTTTCCATAGACAAGGGGAGTACAGAGAAATTAAATCATTTGCACAATGTTGCTGAAAGGTCCAAGAGAAAAGTACTGACTTATGATCTTCTGAATTCAGACAGAGCTCTACGACTACATTTCTCGTTCTTCAGTAAGTTCAGCGTGCTGTTTTTCATTGAAACACAGGAGTCCTACTAACCCCAGGTACCATTGTATGCACTGCAACAGCAACGTACAGAGGAAGATAAATTCTCTGTCCTACAGAAGAAATCAGTATTACTCATTAATGGCATCCAGGTACAGTACAACTTATTAACCACTATCCTCTGAGCCCAAATGTCCAATCAGTTTTTTACCCATCTAGTTGTCCAGTCATATAAACATAACATCATAACTTGTGTACAACTGTATTGTGAGTGACAGTGTCAAAATAGTTGCTAAAATCAAGGCAAATGACACTGTTCTCCACCCTTCCCCAAATCTAGTCATTTTATTAGAGTTCTGCACAAGAGAGACTTAGAAAAACTCTCCAATCCTATATCAGAGTGGTGCTGAGTACACTCCCACCACTAAATCACTGTAGTTCTAGCATCTGCTCTGTCTTAAGCAACATACAATAGAGGTTATTATACTACCAGATTTATTGAATAGAGACAAATGCTCTGTTATGATAAAGCTCACTATGTATACACAGGATTTTGTAAACACATTTCTTAAATTAGGTCTCTATAAATGTATATACTTGACTACATGATTTGTTCCTGGAAGTAAAAGAGGCTTATGGCATTGCAGCAAGATACTGATTTGAGATGAAGGGATCATAATAAGTCTGAAATTTTGAAACAAGTGAAGTAAAATGATAAAGTTCTGTAATGCCAAAGTGCTTTTGCTGGCAGGAAAGGCAGAAAGATACAGGGTTTGAATTAATCCAGACTCCACTATAACAGGGTCAGCTGAGTAAGACATAGGTTCAAATAAGGACAGACCTTTACAGGCATCACCTGACAAAACCAAGCAACCTACTCAAATCCATCTTCCTTCAGCCCACCTGAACTGTATATTGATACAGTCATGGCTGGCATATAGTCTGAAAAAACACTGCAGCCTTTGATGTGCATCTTCACTAGACCACCATGTCTTACAAAGAATGCCTGAGTCCTGTCAGTGTTCTGAAGCCTGATCCTTTCTCCAGCATCCTGCTTTATTACTAGTTTTGTGTGGCATTTGGTTTTGATTATTTATATTAAAACTGCATAGCTGACCTGAAATGATTTATTCTTTGACAGAAAAGAATCAGAATGTGGAATGCGTCAGGATCACATTCCTCATTCTTGCTTTGTTTCAGGCTGTCTGCTTGCAGAAAAATAAATAAAAGATATAAGAAATGCTGTGGCAAATCCTTTTAATCTTTTGCTCTATGTGTTCTGCAGCAGCCTTCAACTAAGTTTGCAACAACAGTCACCACAGGTATTTCAATATTGCTTGGTGTGACCCCATATGACACTGCTGCAGACAGCATGCCAGCAAGCATTTCAAGGTTGTGCTCTCACTCAGATATTAAAACAGACAGCACCTTCCCAGAAAAAGCGTTAACTTCAGAGGAGAAGCTAACACAGAATGACCATGAAGGACCAACTGCTGACAATTAATTGAGAGAACCCATCTGGGTTGAAGTTCAAGCAGGGCCAGAGGAGAGGCTATGCAGTTGGTGCTGGCTGGATCCGGAAATGCAGTCTTTGAACGGCACTGGAACAGGCTGAGCCACACCTCGGTTTTAGATAACCCTGTTTAAATACACTATTGCTAATAACCCTTTAAACTCCCATTTGCTCCATTTATATCTCACTGTACTTTCCTAGAACAGATGTCGCTCACACCAGTAACATCAGCTGAGACCTGCATTGTCACTCCTTGGTGCCTCTTACCTGCCAGAGACACAAAGCCCAGATCTGCCTCTCAGCATCCTGACAGTTAATCAATCGCAGAGGATTTGCTCATTTAGCCAGTCCAAGAGGAATGTGCCTCTCCAGGCAGTGGGATATGACATACCTGTAGGTAGATATATTGACTGGCTTTTGAACTTGCACTTTATTTCTCTTTCCATCCTCTGCACGCAACTGCAAAGTTTCCTACTGCATCTTAGAAACAGCCTAACAGATGGTTTCAGCCTCTACCTCCTCCTGATCAGCTGGCATCCTGCACTCTCCAGCAGCACTTCCTGGGAATGGGTCACTCTGAACTGATTCTTACCATTTCCCCGAAAAAGAAAATGTGACTGGATGACTGAGTGTTTGGGCATCAGCCATCAAGCGCCCTGAGCAGTCCATGCACATGGGAAGTCCTGGGGCTAATTAATTCCCTGGGAGTCTCTTACAGATTCTACAAGCATCAGAATTTCATCCCTGGCATTCCCTATTACAAACCTATTCTGTTCCTAATACAATTCATGCACTTTCTCATCTTATAATTGCAAACTGAATTTTTGTAAAGCAGCAGGGCAAAAAAAAAAAAAAAAAGGCATTGTTCTCTAAACACATCTTGAAAGCACCTGAACCAATCATGGCTGGCAGTCCAGTCTAAAAGAAAAGGGGAAAAAAAGGCGTTTAAACCATTTATGGTAGAAACAAACAAGCATACAAAGCATCCCGGGGGCTGGAATCTGTACAATTTGGTCGTTGTGAATTTCTAAGTAAAAATCCCTTATTGCAACAAATATCTGGAAGAAAGCCTAGGCCATTCTTATCTACTGCATACAAAAACCCTCCCTGTAGCCCTGGTGACTATTGCATAGATTTTACTACACAGTTAATGGGAGAAGCAAAATCATTCATTTGGAGAGTGACACTTATTCTTCAGAGATGCATTTAGTATTTTTGAATGCCCAGAAGAGCTGGTTATGAATTTGATTTCTTTGTAGCAAGAAATGTGATTTAAACTGATGTTGACGGCCAGGATTTCTCTGATTCTGGGGAAAAAGTAAACTTCTGTTTCCAGCACAACACTGCAAAAGTCTGACAACTTAAACATAGGAGAAACAAGAGACTAGCCACAACAGGCTAGCTACTCTATTGCCCTCTGGACACACTGACCCCCCATCCCCAGCTTCCACACACATCTGCATTTGCACATGGCTGACATTTCTTGGCTGCTGTGGCAATTTTGAGGGATCAGGTAAAAGGCTTGTGCTCTGTAGGCAGGCTCAGTTTCCTGCCTGAGGCTCCTTCTGGTGGTTTGCAGCATGAGGCAAAGCCATGGAGGGTTGGTGGAACATCTTTTGTTTAATGCTCTTGAATACCAGCAGCTCTGGACATCTCCCCAAGAAAGAAGAGAGCAGGATTAGACTAGAACGGACAAAAACACCCATGATATGTTGAGCTGGTTCCTCATGGGGCAGGATGAAACAGACTGCAGGAAGGAGCTGATGGCAGGGGACCAGCGCAGGGACCTCTGCAGCCACCAGGCATGGGGAAAGGAAGTAGTAAAGGGTTTTGCATGGCAAGAGATTTGAGAAGCACCAAATGAAGGCAAGCAGCAAGTTTGAAATAAACACAGCTTAGTAATTTGAACAGTATGTAACTGTGTAACAGAGATGGTTGTGCAGGCTAGGAGCATTGCTTGGTACAAAGAATGACAACACAAGTAAGGCAGAAAACATCCATTAAGGTCTATGACGCATGCAGGTGCTCCAGCAAGCAAATTCCTTGAGCCAAGGATTGCTGGAAGGCGGAGGGGTTTCACACAGAAAGAGCCACCCAGTGCATGCTCCATCTCCCCCACTACTACACAAGTACTACACACAACCAAGTGCAACCTACTTGTAGTTCAAATCTGAATTGGTTATTATGAACCACAGATGGGAACAAAAGCAATCACCACAAAGCAGCTAGAAAATAGAACACCACTAAAATCGATGTCTGTCAGTAGACAAGAAAAACCCTCAGGAAAGCCCTTCAGATTGTTCCTTTATGTTTTGATCATGCACCAGTTTCCTGACAATACAAGCAGCTTATGAGATCACTCAACAGCAGAAAACAAGAACAAGATGACCTTCACACGGGAGGCAGTATGGAAGGATTAGGAATGAACTGACACCTACACAGCCCAAAAGCAATCCGAAGCAGCAGGTATGTATCAACAATGCAACATCCAGACCAGCCTCAGGAAAGAATACAGGGCAGGCGCAAGAGCTATATGCAAAAACATGGTGACACTTCAACATCGTATGCTGCTCCATGCCCTCAGCCTATGTGTTTGAGCATGTAGAACAAGCATACAAAACACTCTTTTTGCTCCTTTACACAGACTACAAAGTATTACCATGCAAATTAAAGACGCAATGGTTGTTAATTGTCAGAGCATCAGAAAGCAAACCAAAACCACCCTCTCCATTTTCCAGTCATCCCTACTGAAGTGGTCCCAGCACATTCAGGAAAACTGCCACCATCGTTCATTTTGTAAGAAAAACCAAAACCGAACCAGAATTTTCCACCAGGCTTCAAGAGACAAGATTATCTAATTGCAAGATTGGTTTTGTGATGTGTGGAACAGGAAACCCATTACCTTTTGAAGAAGAGCTATAGACAATGCTGGTGCCTCATGTGTTTCAAGGGCACATCACAGAATAAAGACTTACAAAAAAAACCACAAACCTTGTGATTATTCCTGGGAGCATGACCGCACTGCTACAGGTAAACCCTTGGAGGACCATTTACAGAAGACATATAGATTGGTTGCTGCCAGGTCACATCCATGAATTCCAACCGGGAGAATCCAGAATCCACTTGTGGTTCAAGTGTGACAAGGCATTCTCACTGCCTGGGAGAGAAGGGTTAGTGAGTCCACGGGCAAAGAAGTCAAAGCACTCTACACACCGCAGACGGACCTGGAGGTGTGCATGCACAGGAGGATGAGGCATGGCAGCAGTGGAGAGGGACGTGATGAGGATGATGGTGATGGAGAGGAAGATGGAATGGTCACACTAAATACATAATGTAACTCAGTCACAGCATATACAATTCATTCTATTTTTCCTGCCTAAGCTTTTGTAAGTATTAAGAGCTCAAGATCATATGGCTTCGCCATGGCTGTATAAGCAGCTTTACTTGGTGGAAGTAATGTGCTCTACAAGTAGGGTATGTATTTTGTCAGGGATGAGAATCTCTTGATCTTTTCCTTCAGGATTTTGAGAGAGTGGGTTGTAGTGCTGTACTATTTGCTGACAGTTATCTTGATTCTGGACATGTTTTAGAAGAGATGTGTAAAGTAAATTACTATTTTGAATCGTCCTATTTTGTTAATAGCGGCTATACTCTTATTTAAATAACTCCCACTAGTTCCATTTTCACAAAGGCTCTTCCAGTGCTTTACACAAATCTACTTTAATATAATTTCCATGGGTCTTGAAATTTCCAGCTCTGTCATACTCGGCATAGCAAAATTTCGCATAATGGTTTTAAGGGGATGATAATTTCTGTTATTCTTGTTTGTCTCATTAATACTGTAGCATTGTATCTAATGCAATTGTGTTTATAAGGATGGGTTCAAAGTGTGCAAATTATTTTAAGGTTGTATCAGTATGGAAAGTCTTCACCTGATTAGAAGGAGCTGTTTCTGAAATCTCTTTACTATAATCTATGCAACCAACACCCAGATCCTATTCCCTTGAAAATTCCTGTGAGATTTTCACACATCCTGTATCATGCAGGACCATATCCTATATTACTGAATTCAGAGTTTTCAAAGGCAGCGTAGCCAGTGGTCTGGGAGCTGCATGGCATAACTTGAGACAGAGGGAATACCTCACCTACAGTGAAGCCATATAAAATTGTAGCGTATTTCCATATAATTAACTTTGTCATAATATCAATTATTTTCTGTGCTAACTGCAAGTAATTTATACATCAACAAAGCTGTTTTATCCATAGCCTTTAATTTAGGCAATTACATTTACATTTCTGATTCCAACCCTAGGCTTGACTGTTTTCTGAGTTGTTTACAAGTCAGCTGCAATATCCCTGGGCATTTAATGTTCCTGAGATTGCTACGGCATATTCAATCATGTATACATTTATGTAGCAAAAGTTTGAAGCAAAAGGGACTTTTAATTTCTCAAAGCGATGGCAGAGGAGGTTGGAAGTTACAATGTTCTTACAGTAGCACAGATTTGTGTGTTCTAGTTCTACCATCTTGACAAAAAAAAGCGTCAGCACAGCTGCAGCTCAGCTTTGAAGAAGCTGCTGTGGGTATGATTGTATTAAGATACAGAAATGCAAATCTGCACATTCTTCTGCCTTGCCCAATAGCTCATACAACTTGAAATGTACACTGTGAAACAATTTAAAGACTTCTTTCAAAATATAAACCAGATTTATACATCATTATTATCTTTATTCCATGGACGTGCATGGGATAAGATGTTCTGATCTCATCACTGGAAACTCAGTGAGGTGTAAAGGCGTTTTGCAAACAGGGAAAAGATAATAAATAAAACAGCGAGTGAGACCCAGCCAGGCGCATCTCAGTCCAGGCTGATATGACAGTCCATTAGCTGCAGTGCCCCCAGGTAAGTGGGGACCTTCTGGTCTGGCCTGGGAGCAGAGGTGCAGTAAGAAAGCCTCTGGCTTTAGCCTGTGCATTAGAATATGATCTTTGACTTGCCACCAGGCCGGGGGGCTGAGAAGGGGTGTCAATCCAAGCAGCAGAAGACACGAATCTCACAATCATCCAAACTCTCCTCATGCTCCTTCCCATGTGGAGCCTCCTCACTTCTGAGAGCCACAAGACTCCTCCTCACACTGAGGTTTCAAAATACCCTTTGGTGAAGGCTATCTACTTCCCACCAGGCATGGGGGCTAAGGGGCTGCACTCTGAAAGCCATTATTGCTGTTTCACTTTTCTAAGAACTAGGCAAAGCACATTACAGAGGTGTTAGCACTAAAAGAATAACTAATACGTAGAAGTCTTTGGGAGCACCCACCTGCCTTCATTGAATACAGGCAGATGACAAGACTGGATAAAGGCTAGCAACTTAAACTGTAAGCCAAAAAGTACCTATCTTAGGCAACTGAGTTATCCAATTTGTACAAATACCATGTCTTCATACCTTTGCAATATAGGTTAGCAATGAAATAATGATTGCATTCATTTGCAACATGTGCATAATATATTCTTCTTTAAGTCCTCAAAGAACAAAAAGTAACTGTCATAAAATGAAGCTATTAAAACCAACTCACAAAGGGCAGATTTTTGTTACAGTGAAGAGAGAGATGGAAGCTGTTCCTTGAGGAGACTAAAACATCTAGCACTTCTCCTTGCAAAGAATATAAACTGGTTCCCAGGGTGTTCTGCAGGATATAATAATGTCAGATAAATCTCTGTGGAAGCACCTAACTTACCAAAGGCAACTTAGAAACTAGGCAAAATGAGAAATCCTTTATTATCATAGCCAAAGCAAAATTGAGGTGTTGGTTTCAACTCATGCATAACTCCAGTATTCTTAATAGACTGCATAAAATGAGCTTTAGGTTGGTATTTTGACTGTTATTTGATATATACACCAGATCCTATGCTGAAAACATGTTCATTCAAGCTATTTATTTTTTTTTTGAGTTTCACCAGGCACTAGCCATGCAGGCGTGGAAAAGTGCTTGCCCTGTTATTTTGCATTTCTGATTCATAAATCAGGTTGCCCAAGCTCATACCAGATGGGAGAGAAACATCTTCAAAGATCCAGGAATATTTTGTACTTAAACAAGATAAAATTACCCTCCTACCCTCCTGCTAGGACACCCTCCTGCTCTAGTTACTCAGCTCCAACCAACCCCAGCCAGCTTTCTGTTTTCACCCAGGGTCAGTAACCTGGCAGAACAGTTAACAGCATGTCCTTCAGAGCTACACCAAGAGCCCAGAGGTCTGATTGGGGAAGCCAGCCCATAGCCAATTCACTCAGACACTGTGGCCACACAGCTGACAGAGATACAGAGCCTTAAGATCCCATCAGACACAATTAGAAAATGGAAAGTCTGTTAATTACACCTATTGAGGAAACACTATCTTTAGCATTCATGTTTTCATATTGTGTCATCCCAAAAAGTAAGCAGCGCCGCTTGATAAGCTGGTTAATAACAGGCTGTACTAAGAGAATCTATATATAAAGGAAAAAACATACATGTGAACTGTTGGCAACAGTGCCTACTTCTTTAAAAGAAAACAGAAAAGCCACACAACTATTTTGTTTCCCAGTTCTGTGGTAGTAGAAGGATCATTTTTATCAACTTTTTACTTTGTGCCCACAGGAGTGTAAAGGTTGTAAAGACACCTCTTCATGTCTTCACCCTCTAAGCACAGCCCACAAGCACTGGCGATACACCACCTTGATTGCTTCAGAAGAAGCTCTGGTGGACAGGGAAGCAGGAGACACAGGATCTGCAGGAGCCACAGGGGTTTGAACCAGGGCGTGAGCATCCCCAAGAGAGAACAAAGTAGCTCAAGCAAGCAGAGTTAATGTTCAACCTGAACCCAATCAAATGTATTCTTGGGACAACAAACTATGATTAAATAAAAAGGAAAAAGAACCCCCTTCAAGAATATGGAAGGTTTTTATGTTATAAGAACGTTTGAGATTTCAGCAGTAATTTTAACATCCCCTAACTGTGGGTACAGAAATGTTATGTGATCACAGTGAGAATTCCCACTCTCAGTGAATTCTAGGTCTCTAGAGCTCTATGCAGGAGACACTGCTGGCATCCCTCCTATACTAAGCATGTGTTTTACTTGGATATTGGCTGCCAATGGACAATGCCTAGAAACTTCATCAGGGCTATTAAGGCTCTTTTCATTCAACCCAAACCACTCTATGATGATTCAATATTAACCTTGAGAGTTGTAAGGCACTGGAACAGGTTGCCCAAGGAAGCTGTGGCTGCCTCATCCCTGGCAGTGTTAAAGGCCAGGTTGGATGGTGCTTTGAGCAACCTGCTCTAGTGGAAGCTGTCCCTGCCCATGGGAGGGGGTTGGAACTGGATGAGCTTTAAGGTCCCTTCCAACCCAAACCGATCTATGATGATTCTCTGACGATTCACTCCCATCAGTGCAGTTTTCTCCTTGTCTCAGTTTTCATTTTAAACTAAGCATTATGGCAGCCAATTTCTCTTTTCAAGTTTCCTTACAAAAGAATTTTCCACTTATCTCTTAAGATGATTTAGCCCTGGGCCCTTTCAGGTCCTCCCTGTAATCCTGGTTTCCGCTCCCTTTATCAAGCTACTCTACTTCAATGACACAATAATCAAAGCATATTGCTGGCTGCTTGAAGCCAACGGAGATTTAGATAGCAGATTACCACTATTTTAAAATACCTGTCTTTAATAAACGTGTTTCCATTCATTTTGATTTCTCCCATTTGCTAAACATAAGCGCTTCTGGTCTACACAGAATGTTGCCACCACCAGATCTCCTGCTGGACAGGGCAGCAAGTGCCCTTGGAGGCCTTGTCTGTGTGCAGTGCCAGGATGGCAGAAACATCCCTATGGCCTAAGCTTCATGCAGACAGGCTGGGCATTCTACTTACAACCATGACAAGCAAAATAAATACATAGTCCAGTACTTACATAGTTCAGATCGATATAGAGATGTAGAACTCTAAATTTTAAAGTGTATGTTTAAAAATACTTACATGGTTTTAACATTTAAATAGCAAAAAAGTTTTTCAGTCTGTCTTGGCATGAAAATATATAGTTTCTATATGACACAGCAGAACTTAAACATTAGGAAAGAAAACTGCTTAAGAAAGCAAGGGACTCTCTTACTTTATATCCATAGCAACGACATCAATAAATATTGAAAAATGTTTCTAAAATACAGCAACATTCATTTTGATAGGTTCAGACTGAAGGCTTCATTTTTAAGTTGTGTGTTTAATAAACTCATCTTGGCATCAAGTACTGCAGTTATCAAGTTTGTCAGTATGTTCTCAGAAGCTCAACTTTCTTCTGACAAATGTTCCCAGTCAATTCAATTAAAAGAGAGCAGCATGATGAAGTGTGTTACTGGTCAGTCCTTAATAAACCAGCTGTGCATTTCTGAGTCTTTCCCAGCTCTGACAGGGACCACGATTCAGCGGCATCCTTAGGACTCTTCTTGACTCTGAGACCACCAGCAAGGTGGCTCAGCTGTCTCCATACAGGGAAGGAGGTGACCATTAATGAACAGCACAGCTTATCAACAGATACCACCCATGTGTAATGTGCATCTCTATAGTAATAGAGAAAGGAAAAACAGGAAGGCAGGGGAAGACTAGCAGCACTCCCAGGCAGCACCTATGCTTCTGGGGTGGCAGCGATGTCTGTCTGCCTCTGCTGCTCAGGCTGCTTATTTCTCTTTACATCTGCAGGTGAGACTTCCAGGCAACACATGCTGAGATTCAAGAATACAACCTAAAACATAATTCAGTGTCATGCTGAGGTAAAGACAGGTCGTCACCTCACAGCAGAAAAGGATGACCTTTCCCTTGAACCACCATTTAGATTTATGGTTGTGACAAGCAACAATCTTTTTCCTATTTTCCTTTTTACTCACAATGACACAAAATAGAGTTGGACAAACATAGAAACAGGAGGCTGTAGAACACTGCTGCCCTGCAGGCCTTTATATTATTATTTTTAAATCAATAAGCCCAGTGAGCAGAATTGCTATAAGCAATACAGGTACACCCACTACCAGAACCTAGCAATCTATAGGTATTGTAGTAAATTATATTATTTAAAGAAGAATCCAGTAAAAAAGCACTATTCTGTGGTTTTCCAAAGCACAGTGAGGCTTTTCTTCCCACTTAGTGCAGAACAAAATGTACCTCAAGGCTGGCCTGGCATTGCCAGGTTAAGATTCACATGATTTGACATAAGCCTCGGCAGGGCAGCTGAACAGAGGAGGTACAGGAGCAGGTGAGGAGATGGTGTCTGACAGTACAAAAAAAAGGGAGATTAAAGCACTGTTGGAAGTGATCAAAACCAGAGCCCAGAAGGCAAATGAGGCCACAGCATGTTAAATGAGGCAAGGGACTTTGGAAACATTCATGTATTTAGCTTCCTAACTAGAGCTCGGCTCCAAGGCAGAACCATTAAACAACCACCTGATCAGAATTTGTAAGAAAACAGCATACAAGCTTAAACACAGCAGCTGCATTTAGATGCATGCAATAAAACTGTCAAGATTTTAGAAGTCTTACCATATAAATCAGAGGCTTTTTGCCTAAATGCAAAATAAGAACCAGTCATTTTTCTTTTCAGGAACTATTGGCAGGATTTCAAGATGCATTTAACTAATACCACAATGTGTGGTTTTTTCCTTAGCTAATCTTCTATGGAAAGTAACTATTAGGAAATCAAAATATTATGGCTAAGTCTTGCTAATGGTTCTCCTGAACAGAAAGGTAAAACCTCTCACACATGAAATGTGAGGAAGAATTTAGGAAAACAAATCAACAGAAAAAGATTAAGAGACTAGATCCCATGCACTTCAACATCCCTCTGCATTTATCTATACTTAGTTCAGATCCCAGTAAATGTGGGGCTAATTCCTTCCCATATTAGCAGCCTGCAAAAAACACTTATTAAAACCTGTGTAAGTCTTCACAGCAGACTCAAAAGGATAGAAAAGGGAAAATGCCTCCTGCTCACCCAATCTGGACACAGACACTGCTTGGTGTCTGCATTCACTGAGCAGACAGGAAAGGGCCAAAAGGCACCCTCTGCTCCTTCCTGTAGTTGTGGTGTACAAATGGCTCTGCTCCAGCTTTGGGTGCCAGGCAGGGTCTCCTCCTTGAAAGTCCGGCTGCATAAATACCTGTGCCTAGCTCCTTCAGTACAGAGCGTGAAAGCTCCAGTGTTCCATGAAGTCAATATTGACACTTTCAAAATGGTTTAAGCTCAAAAAATAAACTTTCCACTAGAGCCAAACCCAAAAGAAGTCAAGCTTTGGACTGGGAAACTCTTATGCTTTCCAAATTGTGTCTAAAATAATACCTTCCTCTAGAAAAATCCATGCTTTCAGTAAGTGAAATCCAAATTTAACTTAGTTTGCCTCTAGTATCAATGCTGGGTTTGTATTTTTATAGAAACATTGGAGAGCAACACAAACATTCATTTGGAGATACCTAAAATCAGACAGAAAGCTTGTTCCTACTCTGCAGCAGCAATATGCAGCAGAGGAGATTTAGGTTTGATGTAAGGAAGAAATTCTTCACTGTGAGGGTGGTGAGGCACTGGCACAGGTTGCCCAGAGAAGTAGATGCCCCATCCCTGGCAGTGTTCAAAACCAGGCTGGAAGGGACTTCGAGCAACCTTGTCTAGTGGAAGGTGTCCCTGCCTGTGGCAGAGGGGTTTGGAACTGGATGAGCTTTAAGGTCCTTTCCAACCCAAACCATTCTGTGGTTCTGTGAATTACATACACCAAGTCCAGTGTCTGTCTTGGTACTGACTTGGTACAGTGATATCATGCAGATCCAGTTCCACAGCTTTACCAAGATAACTGGGTGCCTAGATGACATATGTGTAGAAAACTGTAGGAAGCATTATTTATGTGAACAAAATATAGAGTTCCTTGACCTTCCTTCCATTTATTCTGCAGTATATACAAACAAACAGAAAAAAACAACAAACAAAAGCTTGGAATTCAGTCATGCATAGAAGTACACATATTCTGAGAATATAAAGCTTTTAATGTTAATATGATAGAAATTAGTGATCTGCTCCTATTAAAAAACAGGACATGTAACATATAAGTGGAGAAAGGGTAAAGACAGTGTTTTATGTATGAGGACTGATCTACAGATGAAGAGGACTCTTCATCTGTTCTGCAGCTACTGCATCTCATCTTTACAGAATGCTGAGAAACAAGGAAGTTATATAACTTGATACAAAGCTGATGGGGCCAGTGACATTTTAAATCCCACTGTGTGAAAATCAATTACAAGATGTGAAAAGAAAAACCCTCTTCAGAAACCAAAATCTCCATCCCATAATATACCCCTATATATTTTTAAATGAGTAATAAAACTTCAAAGAGAAAGAGAGTGTGGGAGGGAAGGGGAAGGGATGGGCAGAGTAGAAAAGGAATAGAATAATTACAGATCATTTCAAGATGCTGTTATGATGAAGTAAAAAGACAAATAACTTTGATGACATCATTTTGATTTTTCTTATGCTAAATAATAAGCAGGTAAAATAATACTGACTGACAACATAGACCTTAAATGGAATAAAAAGCCAAACAATTTTTGTATACTTTTGTAGAAAAGTGTATGCTTTTTAACGTGACATAAGAGCCATATCTACATGTCTTTTAATACCTCCAGGGATGGTGACTCCACCACTTCCCTGGGCAGCCTGCTCCAGTGGTTGACAACCCCATCAGTGAAGAAATTTCCCCTAATATCCAATCTAAAACTGCTCCAGTGCAACTTGCGGCCATTTCCTCTTATGTTATTGTTTGTTTCTTAGGAGAAGAGACTGACTCCCACCTTGCTACAACCTCATTTCAGGTAGTTGTGGAAAGTGGTAAGATCTCCCCTGGGCCTCCTTTTCTCCAGACTGAACAACTCCAGTTTCCTCAGGCACTCCTCATAAGACTTGTGCTCTAGACACTTGACAGCTTCACTGCCCTTCTTTGGATGTGCTCCATCATCTCAGTGTCTTTCTTGCCCAAAATTGAACACAGGATTTGAAATGCAGTCTTACCAGTGCCAAATGTACAGGGCCAATTGCTTCCCTGGTCCTGCTGGCCACATTATTGCTGATACAAGCCAGGATGCTGTTGGCTTTCTTGGCTGTGTGGGCACAAGCTCCTCATGTTCAGCTTTGTCAAGCAGCATCCCCAGGCCCTTTACCACTGAGCAGCTTTCCAGCCACCCTCCCCCAAGCATGGGTTGTTGTGACTCAAGTGCAGGACCTGGCACTTTGCCTTGTTAAACCTCATACTACTGGCCACAGCCCATTGATCCAGCCTGTCCAGATCCCCCTGTAGAGCCTTCCTACCCTCCAACAGATGAACATTCCCACCAAACTTCGTGTTAGCTGCAAACTTCCTGAGGGTGCGCTTGATCCCCTCATCCAGATCACTGATAAACACGTTAAACAGAACTGGCCCCAGTACTGAGCTGCATTTTGTTCAGCCATTTCAGGACTTCCCACCACTCAAACAGCAGCAGCAGAATTCTAATGACTGGGAAACTGCAGCACTGCTGTAAGAGAAAACTGTAATGCAGCAAAGCGCTGCTTCTCTGGGTGATCTACATCTGCTACAGTGCCAGTACAGAGTTCTTTAAAATACAGCTTCTGGCAGTAAAAAAAAAAAAAACAAAACCAAAAAACCCAAAGTTTGAAAATTTCTGATTCAAGTTCTATAGTTACAATACCTGGGAAAGACGTAACCAAAAGCAGAATTCCCAGATAGCTCCCACTGCTGTCTAATGGTATGAATTCCTTCTGTACTTCCTTTTTAACTCAAATGCCTTTGCATTTTATATGTTCACTGAACTCTCCTTCCAAAGTTGCCTTCTGGGTAGCAATTAAATGTATAATTGAGATCTTCAAGACATGAGAAGGCAAATTCAGTGCCTTTTTGAATGGCTGCAGGGAACGAGATAACACAAATCAATTTTACGCCCAGGCACACTTTTGCACACATGCATTCAATATACATCGTACATCCCCTCTTAAGCCTGAGGGGCTGCTTCTTCCACAAATAACGCTTCCAAGGTTTTTGGAGAAGGGATTTTCAAAGCTTCAAGATGAATTTCACAGCTGTACTGTGCATAAGATCGGCAGTCAAATGTTAGCTTTTTAAACTTTTTACTGATGGTAGATATTTGAGGCTAGATTTGTAGTCATGTTGGCCTAAAGATTTGACTTTCTCCTCTGATTTTGTTCATTAGGCATTAGTGGAGCTGGCCTGATAGTCCTTTGAGACTCATTCCTCCACTTACAACTTAAATCTCCTCGCAGAAAACTGACACGAAGCAATTTATTCATACTGCTACCTTCTTACGGTTGATATCCTTGTTTATTCATCAGCATCTTAGTTCACTTACAGGGAGGAACAGATTATTCAGTCACTCAGCCACTGCTCAGAGAGTCATTGATAAAACTGCCTCACTAGGGGTGACAAGGCTAAAAATTCAAGGTGCTGCAGCTTTTGTCAGAGCAGAACTGCAAAATAAAAACCCAACAATCCAGCCTTTTATCACTTCTTCCTATCACTAAATGCTGAAAGTTTCCAAACAAAAACAATATTAAATCACTACAGCTCTTTTCATCTCTCTATCTTTACATCCATACAAACCACCCATGATTCAGGGTTTGAAATTAGGCTCAGCAGGCAGTGCTTTCATCTGGTCGACTCCAGCAAGTCTTCTGCTTCCCATGCTCAGCTGCCTTCTGACTCCTCCTCCTCTGCCCATCAAGCAGATGGCATTACTCCAAGATCCCCCCTTCTTAACCTTGTTTCTTTCTAATACTTCTCCATTCCTATCACTCCACTTCCTCCATGATTACAGGACTAAAGAAGCATATAAGAAAAACTCAGATAATAAAATTAATGGAACTAACAGCTAAGCCACTTCGATACTATTTGTACATGGACTCTTCTCTGCAGGAGGGATTTTGGTTTTTGGCTTTTGGTTGTTTTTTTTTAATAGAATAAAAGATGGATGGAGAAATAATATAAGCAATCAGATTTTGGAAAGCTTCCAAGAGCAGAAACATCAGGAGAACTACTGCAGATGAGGTAGCCTGTGCATTTTAATCAGGAATAAAAATAATGGCTGCAAAATCCATTAAAACTGGCTGCACATAACAAAGTGATAAGAAATCACTTCCTTTTTGTTTCTTAGGTCTTTATTCTGGCAGCAGCTTGAAATTATCACCCTCTGACAAAGGCCTTTGCTCAGGGGAGCAGGGCTCTTTCACCAAAGATGAGCCCAACAGAGCTAGGATGTCCCTGCTTGTCATTTTAGTGTCTCCTCCTCTTACTTTAGCAGACCCTCCCCCACCCTGAAGGTCCCTTCTGGGAGTCACATGCCTTCTGCATCCTCAGGTCTTCCTCTTGCTTTCCTCTCTCACTTTATTCCTTCTCTTGGGAGGCAATGAATTGCAGGAGATACCTAGATACCCATTTAGTCCCTCTTGAAATTTAGGGCTCCTTTTTTGCCTAGGAGGGTGTTTCTGGTTGTACCCCTGATAGTCCATATTAAAGTACCTTCACCTGTACCTGCTCTGTTTTGCTGGAGCAACAAGAGGGTAAGAGGGACAGGGTGCCTTCAGCATGGAGCACAAAGCAGGACCCAATAAACAGATTACATCTTTCTGGTGACTCAGGTGTTAAACACGCACACACAAAAAGTAAGAGATTATTGGTGTGTCTGTGTGCTGTTGTTTCTGGTACATGACCACCTCACTCAGGCTACCTGAAAAATTCGGACAGAGAAAAACAAACCTGTATGGGACAGACTTTCCATCACCATTTTGAAAGACTGACAATTATACAGGGCGATCCCAAAAGTGAGCAACCGTTGTACAGCAACAGAATACAAGAGACACAATTAATAAGGCAATAATGCCCTCTCATTCCTCCCACTTCTCTCCCCAGATTTCCTAAGGGTGGAGCCAGAGAAATGCTCCCATGATTTCAGCCTAGAAAATGCTGTGCTTACCCAATGCCCAATTGGCCTCTCCTGCAAGCCCCACACCACAGGCATACCCCTGGGCTTTCCAGATACCCAAATAGGTCCACACAGACTTGGCTGCATATAGCATTGTACCTGAACATTGCCTATTTGGGGGTTTTGTTGTTGTTTTCCCGACAGATGGCTTTAAATCAAAGAGTATCCCCTCTGTAAATGTGATAATTTGCATATGTCTTTATAAGCCAACTGTAATTCTTTTACCCATTAACCTGCTTATGAGAAAATGAGAGAACTTTAATTCCAAAGCACAAAGTTAGAAGCCCCTTTGTCAGACAGGATGTTGTCACCAGTCTTAAAGAAAAAGGCCCAGTCCATTCAGAAACTCTGGGTACTTCCAGATACCACATACCACAGGTAAAAGCTGTTTTTAACATATTCCTGTACTCAGCAAAACAAGGCCTGCCTGCATTAAGAAATGACAGCAGCTTTCAAAAGTCATTTCTCCATGGAGTCACTCTAATACCAGGAACCCCTGTCAAAAGCAGTCTGTTTCCTAAGTGACTTTCTCAGCACCACTTGCTGTAACACTGACATCAGCTACCTCTCAGGTCAGTGCCTGTCCCTCATAATGAGAGTTTTACCTCTTGTCACTTCAGAATTATCGGTGCCTTCAGAACTGCCGAATCAGGAGTTTAACTGGTGTTTAACTGGTGTTAAGACCTAAAATGCCTGCTTGCCCTAAAGCTGTGCATTTTAGAAATGGGCATCAACTCAGCTCTGAAATCAATAAAAAAGGCAGCTGAACATTTCCCCCTCCATGTGCCAGTCTCTTGACCTTCCTTTACCCTGTGAACCAAGACTGCCAAAGAGGCAAAAACCTTCATTGAAGCTATTAAGATCACCAAGAAACTACATTGAGATTTACATTTTGTTTTCTTTTACCCTTAGATACTCTGTGGAGGAGGAATGCTGTAAATAACTGCTTTTCCCTACCTTTCATCCCATCTTCTGTCCCTTCTACCAAACAGGCCACATGGGACAGACTGGGTGACAACCCTTGCCTTCCCTCACCACAAGCCATCTCACTTCTTGTTCAGTGACTCATCCAGGGCAATCATATGAATAGGAATTTTCCAGGTTTTCTGCAAGTCACATTTCATTTTCATGCTCGTTGTTTCCACCAGCAGTTGTCGAGTGTGCTAGCTAGCTCTTAAAGCCAGCTTGACACATGACATGTGAGAAGATAGCAAACACAAAACTTATCAGACCTAAAAGGCTTGCAAAACTGCAGTTTGAAAGAAACCTTGCAAAAGAGATCAGTGCCTTATAGACCCCATGAACCACTTTGCAGGTTTAGAGAACAATAGGGTTCTAATCCTGTTGGAAACTGGGAAACTGCAATATGTCTCTTTTTCTGATCAGAGGCAGGTTAGAAGCACTGAAGGTCAATTCTGAAAGGAGGCATACATCCCTAAATTCCCAGAAGAAAACCAGTCTGAGAAATAAACAACTTCTTGCATTGACATTAACTATAAATAGCACAAGGAGGCAAAGCAATACCAGGGCTGTTAGTGAGCATCTCTGAAGTTCAGAAAACAGGTGGCTAGAAGTGACATTTGGAAACAGATAGGCAATTTATTCCCATTTAGCTGTCATTTACAGGAAGAGGGAATATAAAAGCATGAAGTAATTTGGTTATTTACCCCATAAAATGAAGTATTGTTGACAACATCTAAACTCATTATGTTTAACATCATGAGACCCATCCTTGTGACAACTGTCTTTTAAAACAAAGCTTTAAAAGGGACATATTTGATTGCCAGCTCCTGTAATAAAATTAATGTTCCAAAGGCCATAACAGTAAAACTCAGTGATGATTTTAATTATTTTGGCATCTTACTTGCATCTTGAAATAAAGGTTTCAGTTGGGAATGGGCTGAGTCCTACTTCAAACTTCCTTCTAGAAATGGCATTTAAGGGACATGTATTGTATTTCAAAAGACTTTTAAAAGGTGGAATGCAAATTTAGGAACTGACATCACCAATGACCTTAGGTTTCACCATTTCCTTTTACTAATACAGGACTGATTGTTAAGTTCACCTTCAAAACAAACCAAAACACATTATGCAGTCCATGGTGTTAACACCTATGCTATTATAAAAGATTATTAATGCAGTTTTGTTCTTCTCTAATGGTTTCTTTCTTCCTGTACTTTCAAGGAGAATACATAGACTGCCTTATAACCAATACAGGCCCTGTCCATTGCTCTCCTTCACTTCTACCTCAAAATCCATCAGATCAAATTTCTCTATCTTGCAATTTATGAAACAGAAGTGCACCATTAGAAAGGCTCATTTCCTAAAGTAAGTGGGTTGCTAACATCCTTCTTTGTCTTACATAAAGGATGTTACATAAAAAGTACCCAAACAAGAAATAGCAATTAAAAACCAAAAAACAAACAAACAAAACAAAACAAAGCAAAATAAAACAAAAACCCCCACTCATGCTTCAATATTCTCAGTTTGGTGTTTTCTAAGCAGCACTGCCTACAAACCCAACACTAAACTGCTTGGTGTCTTCTCTAGAAAAAAGTCTTACTGCAATTTTTCCTGTTCTCTCTTAATGTTAAAAGTATGTGAGGGTATAGACATTGAAACACATGTCATAACTGAATGAATACATTCAGGCAGAAGCGAACGTCTAGAAATGTGGAGCAGAAGAATTTCCACTCCGTAAAGTCTACTGATGAATGCAGACACATCAGCAAACTGATACAGCAATCGCCTCTCTCCAGTAATTCAGGCAGTGCTTAAACTCAGCTTCCCACTAGGGCAGTTTTTTCATCACTGGTCAGAGTCCTCCCAGCTGAAAAGCTACAGGTTCACTTCTCCATGCTTGCCACTAATCCTTCATATGCCCCTGCTTCCCTAAACCCACCAAATGGGTGGATCACCTTTCTCTGAAGCATGCAGGGAGCCCATTGTGCTCAATTTCAGATGTTCTAGCTGCAATGACTTGTGTGCCAGGAATTTACACTGCATTTAGAAGTTAAGAAGAACACATAAGAAAATAAGGGGAAAAAAGGATGTGCTGTGATATCCATGGCATGGGCGGTACAATTAATTTTGTCTTTATCAAGTATACCAGATTAGTAGGTATTTTCCAACTTCAGTAAATTAAAAGTGGTTACACAGTGAAGTATAATATTTCTTCCCTCACTATTTACAGTGACATTTTCTGTACATTTAGAAGGAACATTTAGATCAGACCACCAAAAAAGTACATGTTGTCTCCCTTTTCTGTTCTCTGCAGCACAAATGTTTCTCTTCAGCAGATTTTTCTGCTTTGAAAGGCAATGCAATCAGATGCTGAGCAGTAAAATGGAATTAGTATTTCAGACCATGAACTGCAATGCACACTGTGAAACAACCATATTCCTGTTTAAAGGAACATCCTGATGCTCAGAAGCACTGAATAGACAGAAATGCCTATTGAAATTAGAGCCAGTTAGTGCTCAGAACCAAAGCTAAATAATAGTTAATTTTCAGTTTTTGCATTGAACAAGTCTGATTTCAGCATCCACAATCTTTAATCCTCCAAATTTTGGGATTCAAGTTCTGTTTGTTCATAAACAGAGTGCATACTTCACCCCTATCTTTGCCAGGCAGTGGTGATGCCTCCAGCTGTGTGGCTCAGCACGCTGGGCAGGCTTCTGTGCCAATATAGCAGGGCTCCTCAATATCAGAAATAAACCAGGCCAAGCGCAGGAGGGTTCCTGTGCAAAACCTCCCTGCACTGCACACCTATAGCACCTGTCAGTGCTGTTCATCTTCCACAGTCATAGCCACCATCAAACAGAAAGGTTGAAACTAAGGACAGAACAGAAGCCACCAGCCGTGCAAGGTGAGGGCAGCTCACCAGGACAATGACTCCTGCAGCAAACACAGAAAACACTGTCTCTCTCTCTGAAGCCTAATGGCTGATACAACAAATTTGGTTTTATTGACGTAAATCTATGCCAGGGAATGTGTGGTCTATGTAATTAACACAAATTGAGCTGGGAGTCCAGGATACAGAGATGGAAGCTGGCATGTGGTATACGGCATATGGCTCCTGAGCTTCCTTTGGAAGACCAGGTCTCTCCTCACTCCCCGCCAAGCCACATTTGAGCTGTGACAAGTCTATTTATTAGTAACTCACTGCTACTGAGAAGCTGACACAGTCTGCACAGCATTTTCACAAAGGTGGTATTTCTTGACACTGTTCTTTAGCCTTCTCTCTTCCTGTGTACGCAGCCTCACACTTGATCCACAGATTCCCACCAGCTCCTTAGAGTGGCTCCTCTAAAGCTTCATGTCAGAGAAACCACCCACAGCAGAAAGGTATCTTGGCATACCCAAGCTTCAAGCCTGTTCACAGATCATAAAGGAAGACTCCAACAGTGTAACCCAAGGGGATCCCTTCTTCCTCAGGGCCTTATTTCATTACCAGTGCTCACTGCTTCACCTCAACTCAGCTCTTTGTTATCTAGAAGTGGCATCAGCAAGTACCAGATAAGCTGTCACCTGCACCCTCATCTCCAGCTCCCCACAACACCCATTTCAAAAAGGACAATTGGGAATCAGCCAAAAGGGGAACACACATGGCAGCATGGAGGAGGATTTAGGTACTATGAAATTTCTGGAGCTTCCACCACTGCTTCTGAGGAAAGGCAGGAGCAATACACTGTTATGATTGCAAAAGCTTCTGGGAAGAGAGTAAATAATATGCAGCTCTTCCTGACAGCAGATCTCACCTTCCTTTCCTTTGAGCAGACAGGGATAGCACGGAAGTATACACATCCTTCTACCTGTGATGGTTGACATCTTCTCTTATGTATAAATAGATGCTGTCCTCACATGTTTAATACCTGTGCATCCTCTTGTGCCTAGATTAGCAAAGTCTGCCTGGCAGTGGGTAAAGCCTGAATGTACCTCTCTCTAGTCATGTACCTCAGTTGATGTATCTTTCAAATCTTACTGCAAAGGAAAAACATTAAAAAAAAAAGAAAAGCATCACTGTTTTTAATGCCAACTTTTAATTTCTTTTTCTGAAGATGACTGTAAATAAAATAGTCCTAAATTATAGGAGCTATCTCCCATCTTAAATAAACCTTTTTAAGAAACCATGACTTGCAGCAGCAAAGAAGGTGCTAGAAAAATCGAGAAATTGAGGTCCTGATGTGGCAAGCAAAAAAAAAAAAAAAAAAAAAAGCAGTAATAAGCTTGCAAACTCATTAGGCACTTTCCCCTGCTGCCATGACCTGTTGGACTCCTCAGGAACATAGCAATATCCATTGCAACCTCACTAATCCACTCTGTCAGGAATGTAAGACTTACACATAATTGAAGGCAAATTCGTAGATCTCAAGATTTTAAGACCTCTCTTTGGCCTATTGCACTGTATTTCTTACTAAAGAGAATGAGAATCGGGCTCATTGCTTCCAGACAGTGGGTTCCTGGTATCTGACAGAGCTATGGCAGAGAAATAAAACTTGGCCACAGTTAGGAATGTCACACCATTTGGGGGAATTCTAAAGATTTCACATTCTAAATTTAAATCTAACATTCGTATACTAAGGACACATCTGTCTGCAACAGGCAAAATTTGGATTTCCTTTAGGCTAACTGACCCACTCTACCCTCCTGCCTGCTCTGTCAGTTGACAGGAGATAGACTCTTAAATAGTGTTACCTAGCGTGTACTGTAGATTCTCAAAGCAGTTAATACTATCCCTTTACATCCCGGGAACATAACATTTCCATACCCCACTGCAAGTGTGAGCAGAAGCTATATGTACCTACCTGACTGTAAGGTTATGTGAAATTAATCCTTTTGATCTCACATTTTCCATGGGTTTCTTCACTAAATTTTTGCCTTGCTTCTTCATTTTAAAGTTGCTCTTTATATTTTGCGCAAGTTTTAAGTGATCACAAGTATTGTACTGGTCCTCAACGGAGTAACACATTTTGGGTCCTGTATAGTACCATTTTCTATAGTCTCTGTCTTTCTTCCTCTACGCATCCTACATCTTATTTCTTCGTAAGTTTTCCCTTTACTCTTCCAATTCTTGTGTCTCATTTATTTTATCGCATTATTTCTCTTTCCATGTTAATTTTCATCAGAATGCAAAAAAAAGCTTGCAAGAACTTTATTTTTACACTGCACAAATAACGCTGAACACATCAGGGAGGCTTTAGGAAAAACCTCTGAAGTGATGAAATTTTTTGTGAACTTGTGCTCTCTCTGCAGGGACATTTTGATGTCCTGTCATCATGATGTTGCATAATGAGCAGTTAGAAGACATCACGTGGACATGGATGAATTCTGCCTGCAGCAGTAAGCTGCACGGAGGGCTCCAGCTGACATTACAGCACAGAATGGACTTAAGTGTGACTGTTTACAGTAATTACGAGTGACATATTTAACTCTATCAGGTCTTATGAGCTCCCTTGAGAAATACATACTAATGAAAAAGAGCCAAACAGTCTTAACTATGAATTATGGTTTGTTCATTGCTAATAAAAAGTTAAGTTTTAAAATAATTGCTTAATACTTCTTCTCTTCTGTAGCTCAAGCAAAAATACAGATCAATACATTACTGTGACAAACAAACCAATACAGAACAGAACACAGAACACATTTAAATGTAAGAAAAAACAAAAGCCATTACAGAAAATAACTGAACAGCTATAATGAATTCATGTATGCCCTTAAAAGTGGATACTGATTCAACTTACATATAATATTCTCAGAAAAAAGGCAAAGCCCTCGTTTCACCACATTTTCTAAGCTGTGTCTGGTTGGAATACTTTTTTATAGAAGACCTCTGCTCATATTCTTCCTAAAGTTCCCATAACCCTTGACACACTCTCCAAACCCTACCTGGGGTCCAGTACTTAGAAGACGACATGTGAAATTCCCTTTTTTGGTTTTTCATGTTGTATAGGATGATTATATGTGTAGAGTAAAACTGTGTTCTTCCCCTTCTAACAGAGATAGCATTTGCTTCTCCAAACCTTCTCCCCCACCCCAAAAAAAACCCAAACAAACAAACAGAAAACCAACCCCAAAACAAAACCAAAAAAAAATGATTTCTCCGGATTTTGCCTTTTTAAAATTAGGGCAAGACAAATGTTTTCTTTTCAATTCCTTCCACAGTCCCAAAACCCGGCGGTTCTCACATAAACATGAGTCAATGAAAAAGATTGTATTCATCCAATGGTTTGTCACTGGAGTAATAACTAGCAAGAGCTATACAGCTAATACAAATCAGGCTTTAGGAGTCCAGTGGAAGTCAGAAATGATAGGAAAAGCCTGAACTTCTTATTTAGAGGTAAATGATACTTCCCATTTTCTTTTAACAACAACCACAGTGTGAGATTTGGTTTTGCTATATATTATTAATTATTAATTTGAATTAAAACCACAACAAATACTGCAGTAAACTGACACATCTGGGAGAAAACACCCTAGTTTAGCAGAAGCCACAGTAATTTTGACTTCAGAGGAAACTGACCTATAGCTCCTTTCCATTTCTTGAGGGACTTAGAGAACTCTTAACGTTGGAAAGGCCATAGATACCAAATAGATACATATGTTTAGGTTTTCCTGCACCTAACATAAAATAAGCAAGTGAACTGCTTTAAAATACAATCTGGCTTTTCATTTGCAAACAGGAACACAAAGCAAAACTCCATTGCAGCCATTTATTGTAAAGGCTGGCACATAACAGGGCATATTCTCAGAACTGAACAGACTTTTTGTCTTCTGGCCATTTTTTAGAGATACTGGATAGAAGAAACTAACAAAAACCTTAATTTTATCAGTTTCCATTAACTTTCTAGCCTTCATATCTTGAGAGTTAAAGCTAAATAAAAGTAAGTTTTTCTTCCTCTCAATAAAAGCATGCAACAAACAGGCCTGTTCTGGTAACTCGGTATTTCAAAACTTGGCACCTTTGGCACCTACAGCATTTTTCACCCTCCACAACACATCTGGGCTCTTCCAGAAGCTGCTGTACCAGTGTAAGGGTAATGTGAAGCATATGGCTACTGTGAGAGAAAAATAAGTGTAGTGTTTTGGTTTTCTTGCCGCTTCACTCCTCAGAGTCCAGCACTCGCTGTGTAATCCCACAGTGGCAATAATCCACACTAAAGCACTATCTAATCTGCAAAAGTCTGTCATATTTTGTGTTATTCCCTAGTTTTTCTCTGCTGCCTTCATCCTGGATCCTTAGGGCTGTACAAGAATCTGGTTGGATGAGCAAGAGAGGCTGAAGGCACCCTCACCTTAATGCATTTCACAACGGAAAATTCATCATTGCTGAAACAACATCCCTCCTTCAAAATCTTATTAGACTTTTCGTCACGATCCATATATCATTGACAGGTCTAAATGTAAGCAAGGGTCAGATTTAACCCAAACTTTAAATAAATTCTGCATAAGTAACAAGAGCTACCTGCACAAACACCACTGACAATTGAAGGTGACAAATCATCTCTGCAAAAAGAAGTAGCCTGAGATCAGAATCTTCTCAGTGTAAAAATAATCATCACAGTCCTGCTTTTCAACAGAAAAATTGCTCATTTCTGTGCCTACTGCCTGTCAAGATAGATTTAGTTGTATTAAAAAAAAACATGCCATTTTCAACACAAACATTCTAATTCTATGACATTTAAATTAGGTATTTCCCTTTTCAGTCAGTGTCGTATTTTCTATTTATTAAGAGCAAATGGGGGTGAGATCATTTCCAGTGGAGCATCACTGGAAACAAAGTATTTCGGGTGTCACTTTTTCACTGAAAGTCTGAACGTAACTTAGCAGTATAGTGAGGCACCACAACCCTGCTATGCTGAATCAGTAAATTATTTTTATTCTGTTAAAAATACTTAGAAACAGTAGAAAACTAAAAAAAGGCAAGGAAATGCATCTTAACTGCAGTTATTATATTGCTTCTAGAAGGTGTAAGGAAGTTTGATATGGAAAAATCCAATGATAATTGACTTTGTAATGGTAGTCAGTAACAAATACTGGGAATGGAAGTGTGAAGAACTGCAAAGATACAGATTACTGTGCTGGTTGATCCCACCTGGTCGCCAAGCACCCACCCAGCTACTCACTTCATCCTTCCCCAAAGGAACACAGAGGAAATGGGAAGAATGGGAAGGAGAAAACCTGTGGGCAGAAATAAAGACAGGGAAGACACCTACCAAGTACTGATGCAGGCAAAACAGTCTCAATCTGGAGACACTTAGTTTACTGTCATTTAGCATAAATAATTCATAATTCACATATTAGGAAACAAACAAAATACATAAATATTTCTACACTTAAAGGTGGGAAAAAAACCCTCTCAGGTTTATTTTTATACTTATTTTGTTTAATACACAGTTAACAGCAAAAAAAATGACTCTGGGCAAAGGTAGCTGATGGTTTTGATCATGTTTTCCAGGATCTGTTTAGGAAAATTGCAAAGTTTTGAGAAACAGCTCCTAAAAATGAAGTTTTCCCAGTCAGGTCTTCTTTACCCTCTTCCCTACTGCAATTTTATTTTGCAGCTTCCAATTACTATGCTCACCTATAAGGGGAGGGGAAAGCTCCAGTATGTAAGTCTCTGCACATCATGGGGTGGATTGGCCACAAACCCTTAGGCTCCCTGGGATACTTCTTTCACACAGCTTATTTTACTGGCTTCTTGTGGAGTTCAAAGCCCATATGAGCTACTGCTGCACACAGCATTTGCATAAACCACTTGGTGGTGTTTAGGAGAAAATCAAAGGGCAGCAAAATGCACTGATTTTGAAACTCTTCTCGATTATTTATTGCAAGCAAACCAAAGAACAACTGTGGGAAATGTTTTTTGCAATAACCTGGTCATCCAATAAATCTGATGCAGTCAAGCTATATTATGTCTGACAGTATGTGACACGAGTTATGAAAGATAGGAAAGTGAATGTGAAAACACTCCAACATATTGTTTGAAAATGGCAACAGACAAGTTCAGCTGTTGAACTAGAGCTACTTTAGCAATAAAGCAAATGCCAGAAGATGTCAGTGGTCAGGTGATTCACAATCTTGCATGTATTTTCTCCTATAAAAACAAAGTCTTAATAGCACACGTGCTGCTTATCTTTCCCATGCACACCTAGATCTAACAATCTCAAACCCAAACTGGATGCTAGTAGCACAGTACTGCAGAGCACAATTCTTTAATATGTTCTGGATGCCAGTTGGGATGCTCTTAGACACAGCATATCCCTATATCCGAAGCGTGCCTCAACAGTACAGGATTTTATACAGTTTCCCAAAGGCCTAGGTGCCTCAGGACAACTGCAGGAGGGAAGACAGGGGCAGATCCACCAGCACTTGGCACTGCGGGTCTGCAAAATTCCAGCTTCTTCCCAAGCATGACAGGAGGGCTTAAGGACTTGACTTACCTGCAAGATAACTCCTCCTCCTTACCTTACCTTTCAGCTCTACCACACATCCTATCTAGAAGTGCAGCAAGGTCATCAGTTCCTTTCCCAGGGCCACATCAAATGGTGAGCTCAGCCCAGCTCAACTTACTCAAAGTACATGCATCTGTGTTACATCACAAAGATGTGTGCTTCAAACATCAGAGAACGCAAAATGCATCTAAAGCGTCCACACACGCAAGTTTGGCTTTGCTGAGGTAGGGAATGACAGCATAAATTCTAAAACATTTTCAGCTTCTCTTTGAAGAGTAATTTCCTTTCGTGCCTAGCACTATTTATTCAGTGCAGAAGAGTCAGAGTTTAAAAGCAGGATGACTCATACTTGTTTATAAGTTTATAAATTACCTGCAGCTAAGAAAGATGTTGGGGAAAAATGTCAGGAAGGTTTACATACTGTTCTTTGAAGGTGAAGTGATAGCTAATGTATTCATTTCTGAGAGCAGCAGTTGAACGTTAAAATCAAAGTGACTCGGCTTTCCCCTTCATCATTTTATCAATGTACACAACTTGCTAACAAAGGTCTTTTAAATATAAAGCAGAGAGTTTTATAAAGAAACTTGCACTGTTTAAACAACTAGAAAACCTGATATCGATTGTCTTGACATTAAATCCTCAAAAGTGTCACTTCAGCACTGCAGTTTTACAGCAGACATGCAACTATGGCTCACAGCATCATGGGTTTGATGTAATTATGCCTGAAATCACTCAGAAAGGTTGTTTCTTAGACCTGTCTATATAATTAGAAGAGCTCAATTTATCTAGCACACACAGTGATATATACACTAATGTCTTTAGTTCCTCTACTTAACTTGCTACCAAAAGTACCAAAAGTGGAAGGAAGTTGCATCCTACCATCCACTACCAGCTACTCTTGGTCTCTGCTGGACTGTACACAGCACAGTCCCAACAACCCACCAAGGGTAAGAAAGAGAAATGATTTTTATGCCATGTGGAGGTGGTCATTGTTTTTACTCACTGGATGGTCTCGCTGAGGCTTACTACAGACCTTACTTTCCCGTCCCCTAGAAAAGGAGGGAAAGCAAAGCAAATGCATAGCACACGCCACGATAAATCTCTTCCCCACCTTTCATAAAAGCGGAGTAAATACGAACTAATCAGAGGGTAATTAGTTACAATTTGCACAATTTTGTCACTATAAGTACAATAACTTTTTTTCAAGATTAAAGGGACTGGAAAGCTCTATGTAAAACCTCTCCTGACTTTTTCTTCTCAGGGGAATTTTTGCAGAGCTTTCTGACACTATTTCATGCAAGGATCTGATTATGTATTTTAATTCATTTTCTCTGTAATTAGTCTAAAAAGCTGGGTCATATGAATATTTAAGCTGCTCTAATTTGAGCAAACCTTCTACGGGGATATACAACATACAAGCTGGAATTTGGGGCACTGAACTCAGTATGCGCACTGGTTTAAACAGAACTAAACAACCTTGGAGGATGGGCAACACAAACCAGGTTCTGGTCCTCTCCACCCCAAAGCAACCCAGAATGCATGCATTTCCTGAAATTCATAAAAGGTCTAAACAGAACGTTCTCAGCATAGCAATCTATGTCATGCATAAAGATGAGGTCAAATGATCACCTGTAAAGCAGCAGCAATGATTCAAAGGAATTGCTCCTCTTCTGCTGAGATGTGATAATTCACCACAGAGCTCTCATAATCTGTGCTAAATTCAATTTATCTTTGTTTCCACTAAAACAGACCTCAGACACTCATATTTTTCAGTAGAGGGGACAACAATATCTTGCATTACTTTGTCTAATAAGGAAACTATTTTCTAAGAGGGACTCTTCTTGGCTGTACACCTACCTGGTAGTTGATACCTGATCAAGAGGCAGTGCTCACCATACAATGAGCCAGCCACCTCCTTTAGCTTCCACTTGAATTGTCTGCCCTGTGACCAAAGTAAAAATGTGCAAGGCTGATGCTAGCATCAGAGGCACACACTGCCCGCAACACTCATTTTATTTAGGATCAAGAAAATTAAGAAGAGGGTTATTATCAAGAGGGTTAAGAACTGTCTTTGATTCACTATCATGGAGAATTACATACAGAAGCCATTTTACTTTGCTCTGAATTCTAGGCAGTACACTGAAGATCTGTATGATAACCAATATACCTACCTCTTAAAAAAGAGATCTCTGTGATGGGAGTATTTGCATGGTGCACAGCATAGTCACAAGGAGTCAGGATGGCCTCAGGAGTTTTAGATTTTCTGGATTTTTTTCTTCTCAACTGAGAGTATTTCATTACTACAGCATGATGAGTGGTGTTAATATCCTACAAGCTTACAATCTTCTGTTACCATATATGACCACGAGATGATTACATTACTGGCAAGTTCAATAAATCATTTCCTTTAGGAAGACTGACTTAAAATACTAGCCATATATTTTCCCTTGATCACCTTATGATGTTGCCACTGTGGCCTAGTAGATTATTCTGGTATACTACACTTTTTATTCTGCTTTAATAAAGTACACTGGTCTAACACTGTGTTCACGCACTACCTGGCCTGGTATTTTAAATTTTTCATCTTTAAAGATTATCAAAACCTTATGTTAAAAATCGTTGTAAGCCTAGAATCTGACAGCAAGTCTTAATCCTCCAAATTTTCTCAACATAATATCCTTCTGAATGGATCTGTTTATTCCATAAATCTACTGACATCTGAAACCAAAGGACTGCAAATCAAGTGTCCATTTTAACACATGGACACCAATCTGTTGGAACTATTTGAAATTGCCAAAAAGAAACGATCTGCATATGCTAAGATGACCTTAAGTCAGATGATAAATGACTGAAAAAGCAATTGCCAGAAACATAAGAACTGAATAAAATTGGAGGAAGGTTTTTGCACCTGTGATAGAGAGGGACAATTAACTGCAACCTGTTTCTACTAGCAGAAATGTGGATGAATCTGGGGAGCTGACAAAATCTCATCCAAAATGAAAATGTAAACCGGCGTTAACAATATTTTACACTTAAATAATACGGCAGTCTTTGCATCTCTATTGATATCTGCACATATCTTATCCGTAGCAGAAGCGTGAACATAATATTGATACTGTTAATACATTATTTGCTTGTATCTCTATTTTCCAAACTGTGCTTTAAGTAATATTGCAGAGAAGTATTTCCCCTTAACCCCAGCCATAAGCTGAGGCTCTTTTAGCTTGGACAAACTAGTTAATTTGCTGTAGCATGACTCATTAAAGTCAGCCCTTCTCTAATCAGGTCAGCTGTCAAGTCCTCCCCATCTGTGCTCACTTTAGGTTTCTTATAAAGTATGACAGGTACAGGTTCTTCCAACACATGAAGTCCAGGGACATGTCTTTTTTCTCTGTTACACATGATGGAGGTCATGCCCTATCACAGATGTGCAAATACACACATACCCATTCCTTAATTTTTTTCAATACATTATGTACCAAATTTTATAAAAATCAGCACTAATCTGCATCTTAGAGAGCCTCATTATCAGTAAAGAGTTTTAACATCTTTGCTCTAAGGCAAGAAATAAATAACCCTATCCTACACTTCAGAGCTGAGATCCAAGACAGATTTAGGCCTAAAATGTGATAAGGGTAGAGCCCCTGCTTGAGCCTGTTCCTGTCTGACATTCAAAACACACTCATCCAACCCAACTGCATGGCTGTGGGCTCTATGAGCTTCAGAAGAGCAGCAGGAGAAGATCTGAGCAGCAGGCTCACGCACAGCTGCTGATCATAGAATCACAGAAACATTTAGGCTGGAAAACACCTTTAAGATCAAGACCAACCATTAACCCAGCATGGCCACAGCCACCACTAAACCATGTCCCTGTGCACCACGTCTACATGTCTTTTAAATGCTTCCAGGGATGGTGACTCAACCATCTCCCTGGGCAGCCTGCTCCAATGCTTGACAACCCTTTCGGGGAAGAAATATTTCCTAATATCCAGTCTAAACCTGCCCTGATGCAACTTGAGGCCATCTCTTGTCTTACTGCTTGTTACCTGGGAGAACTGACCAATACCCACCCCACTATAACCTCCTTTCAGGTAGCTGTAGAAAGCGGTAAGCTCTCCCCTGAGCCTCCTTTTCTCCATGCTGAACAATCCCAGATCCCTCAACTGCTCCTCTTAAGGCTCATGAATAAGCAGGGCCTGGCCAGGACCACCTCTGCTCAGCCACGTTTTTAGCACACCATGGTAAGGCAGACGCTCAATAGAGTTGATGGCAAGACTTTTTCAAGTGTCACAGGAATGAATCTGTCTGGAATTTGCAGCCATTTGTCTTGAAGACTGCATTTATACAGAGTACAGGACAGGAAGTGTGCTGCTTTAAAGGCCATCTCCTGAGCCCTATCACTGTTGATGGCATAGGTAAAGGGCACATACAACCTAAATGAATAGATATCATGGAAAAAAATCTACAGATAAGCCAGGAGGTGAAGCAAGGTCAAGCACTCCTTCGCATTTTGCCTCAATCCAACCTTCATCTCTTGCTGGATCACGTTTCCTTTCCCCCGTCTTCTTCCGGACACTCAGGCAACTCTTAGAGAGCTCTTGAAGAAAAGAAGTTTATCACAGCCTTTCTTGCGTAGAGCTGAAAGTTCCTACTTTGCTTTGTTTGCTGAGGCACTTCTTCAGCCTATGCAAAGCCCAGACATGTAGATCAGTTTGCATATTTCTCTGTCTACAGTCAGCAGACTGTCTCACACCGCATCACAAGTCTATGGCTGGCTATAAAAAGCTCTTCAAGGCACTGACAGCAGGCAGGCAGCAGTCCTGCAGCACATTCTGGCAACCAGGAAGCAGATGTGGCTTCCAAAAATGTGCTGCCTGCATTAGGTCCTGAGCTTTGGGGAGCTTCACATCTCAGGGAGCACATGGAATAAGAATGAATTAATTTCTCATTAAAAGTCTTCAATGACAATACACACTGTGCTCACTCTTCTAATGCAGCTGGGAATTTATCCTTGTCTCCAAGCTGAAGTTTTCTTCTTAGTTAATATTCTGTGTCAATTTCACACAGTCACATACTTGGTAAAGACAGTCTTATCTGGATGGATAAATCCAGAACAATAAAATAGGTGTCCTGCTCTTAAATGCAAAGAATGCACCCCTGATCAAAAGCACTGAGTGACCATTTCATGTTTAGGACCCACTGTGACCCCTTTGAGAGAAGTGACTGAATGCGTTTAGATTTTTTCATGACAGATACACAGGTTTGGGATTAGTGTAAAAACCCACCTTCATTGTTACAAAGGTATTTGAAATTGCCGTTATCCACAGACAAAATACAGCAGAATTTTCCAGTATTTTCTTTGGGCACTAGCACAATAACTTGCAATAATCAATCTCTTACTATAAACCAGACAAAATAAGGAAAAAATGGTACAATTTTATCTGGCTCTAGTTTTCCTTCTTTCCTTCATGTAGTAAAAATAAAGCATGGAAGATGGTCATGGAAAATTTTATAGCCCAGTTTTGCAGAACAGCCACAAATGTAAAGGTTTACAGCACTAGTCAGAACTGAAAATGAATGGCACTTGTGCTGAGACCTCATTTTACTTCAGTAATCTGAATGTGCATGCACAAAAGTAATACAAAAGCTATTCAGATACATGAACTAAGAGAAATTTTACAAGGAGTCCATTACATAAATTATAGTATGCACACTATCTTTAAAGTAGTAAAGAAAAAAGCCCTTAACAACTCAGTATTGCACAGCTTTTATTTCCCCCATGGGCTGGTCCAAAACCTGCCGACACTCAGCTCCCCTGACCAGAGTTGATTTAAATGGTCTGATCCACACAGCCACTTGGGTGACACACCAAGGACACTCCCTGACACACCAAGGAAAACACCCCACTGGCAGTCAAAAGGATAGGAGTTATCCCACTTTCCTCTTGGGCCTAGTCTGCAGCTGTGCAACCAGAGTCTTGAGCAGTTCTGCCTTACAAATAATGCTATTTTAAAACTATCTCTTCAACCATAGTGTTTTCTGTAATTTTGAAATCTTTAATTAAAAAACAAAACAAAGAACATTCTAATGTGGAGGAGATACCAATTTAGAACAGCAATATTTTCAATGCCTCAACAGAAGAGCAAAAATAACGCTATAAAAACAATCCTTCAGAAGCATAAGATGCTCTTTTATGATTTCATACCCTTTTCAGGACCAGCAATTTTCCTTTCCCTTCTCTCCACATTAAATCAGAGGCTAAGTGGTATTAGTAACTTCAGAAACAGCTATTCCTTCAATTCCCACGATACCTGGCATGTGGTGAACACGTAATTTCAAACATTTACAAGAGCTCATTACAGCTGCTTTACTGCTTGCTACTCTCTCTGCTGAATATAATTTTTGAAGAAAACACATTAAAATGTTTAGGAAATGATGCAGAGGAAAAGTAACTTCTAGCATTACAAAACCATATCATTATTACTCCTGTAAACGATATTATAGACAGCTACAATAAATCTCCTTCAGTTTATCTCGAATCATTCTAGATCTGATTGCAAACTAAACCCAGAGCAACTACACATAAAAGCTCTCAGAAACTCCACAGATACCCATTGTTTCCTGAATACCAAAAATGCCTCATTTTCATGCAAGTTCCATAACAGCACAGTTACATACCTTGCTTCCTTGCATTTTGCAAACTCTACAACACATGACCCACATACCGCTGTGAGAAGGAGGCGCATGTTCAGTTTTGACTGTCTACTTGCAAAATATTTAAACACATTGACATCTTCAACAGAACTGGGTATTTCCAAACATAATGAACAGCGCTGTAACTGGCAGTTTGTTATTCTACACACCCCACCGCAGGCAAATATGTGTTTGTTATTACTTTTATATTTTTGACCAAGCGTTTGCAGCTGAGCAGTCAAACCTCCAACAGCATTTGTAATGGATACAAAAATCCTATTTCTGTAGCCATTTCACTCCAGGAAGTCCCTGTAAATTACCCTGTCAAAAGAGAGCCAGCAGCTATCCTGCGCTCCTCATCACAATCATTGCAGAGGCTCATCAACAATATTACATGGACCTTCCTAATCCCAGACAGTGCTTTAGAAAGAAGCAGGCAAGCACAACCTAGCTTAGCAAATACGTCTGTAATTGCAGAACAAGTGGGGTTGTTTTTGTTTTACATAGTTTCCCCTGCAGTTTACATACCCAGCATACTTGGGACAGCACAGGAACTGCCACACTGGCCAGAACAACTCTTTTTTTCTTCCCCAGTCCTATTCCCAGGAGAAGCCAAAAACTGGAACTTACAGAGAGAGCGTAAGAAAAACAGCAAATATATTATCCATCTGTATTTATCCCTCTGAAAATTGATAGCTTAGGAACTTTCTGAATAGATCAAAGAGATAATATCTGGACCACTGTGCCTGATCCCTTTTTCAACCTAGTTATGCTTCTGGCCTCCATGGGAACCTGTGGTAATTTACTTTGGGTGAAAAACAGCTTCCTCTGTTTCTGTGTCTGCTACTCACTGTTCCTGAGCCTGGTGATATGGTTAGCGTATCTAATACTATTTTCTAAGTCAGACAGGCGTAATACATCAGTGTACTGATCATGCACTACTCCCTCCTCTCTTCCCCTCTTCAACAACATAGTTGTCACCAGGATGTGATGACCCCTGTTATAGAAAAGACAACCTCTGTTGCCAGTGTTGCAAGAAGACCATCTGCCCACCAAGGATGTCATCAGGATGCGGTGACGAGACATCAACTACAAAATCAAGCAGCTGCAAGTTCTAAGTGGGACATAGACCAGAACTGCTGCTGGACAGCAAAACCCATGATCCCCAGGCATTTGGGTCACCCCCACCATCGCCTCCTTCCTCCAAGACTGAGAGACTCTGGGCACTTTAGGTAAAGTTTTAGTCCAGATTGTGAATACTGTGTCACACGACGATTATTAAGAATTTGACCCAATACGCAGATGGCCCCTGTGACTAAAAACTCTAGACAGTAAGAAAGCTACACTAACTACTAGAAATTCCGTTTAACTGAAAGCTATGATAATTACTGAGAATACTGCTACACTAAGCTAACCTCTAGAAATTACACGTAACAATAATGCTGATTATTAACATTTTCACTTAATATTAAGGCTGGAATCATAACTAACCCTGTGGCTAATCCTCCCTCTGCCAAGTATACCTAAGAGAACATGTGTGTCCCTGTAGCACTGAGTGACAATTTCAACCCTATAGACAGCTAAGTTTAATGGACGCTCTTCAGACTTCATGTTTGTTTGTGTATATATATATATATATATATATATACACATTCTCAAGCAGCTCCTGCTTACTCTCTCCTCACAGGGAGGCCACGCCACACTTCTGGGCAGCTTTGCCTACCCTCTCTGCTTGTTTCTGGTAAGCACTGATTAAATAAAAAAGTTCTAATACCCAAACTTTGCTATGTACAGGAATCACTTGCCTAAGCAAACGTGAAAAACCACCTGGAAGTTTTCCACCACAGTACAGACACGTGAAGATGGCAGTGCACCAGCTTTTCAGGTTTGTATCTTTGCTGGATTGATGTAGCTGAAATAGCTAAAAAAAAACAAATTAGAGTGACTTTACTTCTTCCAATACTTCCATACATGGCTTTCCATACAGAATCACAGAATCCCAAGGGTTGGAAGGGACCTCAAGAGATCATCTGGTCCAACCCCCCTGCAAGAGCAGGGTAACCTAGAGTACATCACACAGGAACTTGTCCAGGCGGGCCTTGAATATCTCCAATGTGGGAGACTCCACAACCCCCCTGGGCAACCTGTTCCAGTGCTCTGTCACTCTCACAGTAAAGAAGTTCTTCCTGATGTTAACGTGGAACCTTCTATGCTCCAGTTTACACCCATTGCCCCTTGTCCTATCACTGGATATCACTGAAAAAAGCCTAGCTCCATCATCATGACACCCACCCGTTACATATTTGTAAACACTGATGAGGTCACCCCTCAGTCTCCTCTTCTCCAAGCTGAAGAGACCCAGCTCCTTCAGCCTCTCCTCATAAGGGAGGTGTTCCACTCCCTTAATCATCTTTGTGGCTCTGCGCTGGACTCTTTCAAGCAGTTCCCTGTCCTTCTTGAACTGAGGGGCCCAGAACTGGATGCAATATTCCAGATGTGGCCTAACCAAGGCAGAATAGAGGGGGAGGAGAACCTCTCTTGACCTACTAACCACACCCTTTCTAATGCACCCCAGGATGCCATTTGCCCTCTTGGCCACAACATGGAGAAATGTTCCTTTGGGATACTCCTTATTCATGATGAATTGTAGAAATACAAATGAATTAAATACTCTGAACATAAAGCTAACTTTGAAAAGCATCATTTGAAATAAAAATGTTAACTTTGAGTTACATGGTAAAAATCATTACTAAGACTTTGAGTTCCAGCACTGGTGACAATTACGCATTCTGGAGTCCTCTGTAGTCCTCAAGCAGATACCTAGGGTGGATCTGTCTGCCAGTCAAGAAACTATTACAGCTGAACTTACAGTGTAAGAGCACCCAAAGGCTTACATTTTCTGCTTGAAAGAGCCATTTCTGTCACCATGGAATACATGATTCACCCTTTCCAGGGCAGAATACAGTGCTTTTCCTTCAGTTGCAAAATGGGTGGCCAAATTGTTCATTTTCCAAGCATAGGTAGATTGACAGCCATTTTACTTACTGTTCCTTTTTCCTAAGGTCATAACAAAGGCAAATGACAACCCCGAGAGAGATGTACGCAATGCCATCAGCACACTACAAACTAGAAAAAATCTTTAGTGAACTCTAAGGAGTAGTTCAATCCTCTTTTGATCTTTGGACAGTGGTGGATAGAAGGGAACAAGAAATATATATATTAGATAGATAGATAGATATGATTTCATCTCCTTTTAAAACAAGCATGCTAAAAGTAAACCCAGAATAATAGAGAAGTAATTGAGAAACATACTGAGACACCGTAAATTAATATAACAACCCATTCATTTCTAAATGGCACAAGTTTAGCAGAAGCCACAGTAAATCTACCAAGTACTTGTTATGGCAGGCAAGCTTGCTTGAATGATGCTTAGTTGCTAAGGAAGGTAAAACAGTAAAAAGCTCCAATATATGTCAGGAAGACCTTGGAAGCAGAGAGCCCATCAGTTTAGCATTAGTGTCAGCCTGCTGCTGTGCTTCCCCAAGTGTCACCAAGACCTAATTCTTTTACTATCTAATGTATTTTGTAGTGGCCTCTGGGACTGCTCAGAACAGCCCAAGGAAAACAAGAAAAAAAGGTCCTTCACGCTGCTGTCACCAAGAAGCTGTAAGAACCATAATATACCTGTGTAAATCACTTCAGGTCTGTCAAAGCATATCCAGACAGCTTAGCTTGCATGATCCTGCTGTGTTCCCTAATGCTCATATTATATAGCATACTATGATGGAAGTCACTGACACTAGCAGGACACACTGCTGTTTCTTACATATGTAACACAGCATCATGCCAGGTCAGGCGTGACAACTGCCTCCAGCTGCTGGGAAGGGGGCAATTTTAGCATGGGAAAGCCTCACGTGTGCTCTTCTGCCCATTTATAACACCTTCAGGAGAAGAGGGTATCACCAGTAGTGCTTGGCAGAGATCTGCCAGGATAGCACCAGCACCAGCCACCAAGGATGGCACAATCATGAAGAGGTTCAAGAGGAGCAAGTTTACACTCCCTGAAGAAGGCTGAGGATGGCAAGCCTTTTTCGACAGCAGCCGCATCTCTGTGGGGATCAGGGCTGCCCAGTGATGCTGACAGTATGATGGCACCGTAGTGACTTTTCCTTCCTCACTGCAGCTAATGCTCCCTCTTACTCTCCACAACCCAGAGCACAAGGTTACTCCCAGGGGCAATCACAGGAGAGTGGCTGCAGAAAGGCATGAACGCACAGGACAGCAGGGCCCAGAGGATGCACAGATCCTTGAAATCTGGGTCAGGGCATGCAGAAGAGCCCCAGAGGGTACCTTCTAGGCTGGGTATCCTTTCATGGACTCTTTTGATTAATTTCAAGGCAACATTAAAGGGCCTTGTGTATAAAAAAATACAGTATTGTTTAACAACACAACAGATACCTATTCCCTGCAATACATTTTCATATTGCTTGCATGCTCTTGTATGTGTGTATGTGAACAGTTACTTTGCACTGATTTCACTAAGTGTGCCATTGGATTAGTAGCAATAAGATCAAAGTAATAAGCCTTAAATAGATTTTTAACAACATTTTAAACCTGTTGATTAAGGCTGTTAGGGGATTAGAAATGAGTTTAAGTCACTTAGGGAAAACTATCTTAATTTCTGTTTAGAAATAGGTTCAGATAAATAATTCCTTCCACTTCAGAAATCTTTCAGGAAAAAAAAATAGGTCAAGCTGCTATTAATTTTCTTCTTCACCTCAATGTCTTAAAAGGGTACAAGTTAATAAATCCCTGCAGCAAGTCATATTGGCCAGCCCTTCATTCCCTGTAAAAAGTATACTGCTTTCCACTGTCCAAGTACCAAGCCTGTACTTTAGCAATTCCCAACCTTCTAGAGATAACTACTTTTCATTAACAAGTCATGTATGCATATTTTTATATCCTATAAAGCATGCCTGTATACAGCTCAGGCACTGTGAATTTGTTCAAATATTGCAAAACAAAATCCTAGAATTTGTTCAAATGTTGCAAAACAGAATCATAGAATCAGACTCATTTAGGTTGGAAAAGACCTCACAGATCAAGTCTAACTGTAAACCTAACATTGTCAAGTCCACCATTAAATCACGCCCCTAAGTGCCACATCTATGCGTAAAGAGACAGTCACAACACCTGCCTATTGACTACCTTGACTTTACCTGATTTAATCTCTCTACTGATGACGGGGGAGCCAAAGGAAATTTGAAAGCAGCGCAAGGTCCCAAAAATATGTGATGTGAACAAATGCAACTCTGTGTGCCAAACACTGACTGGTTCTCTGGATTCAGGCACACAGCTCATTCGAGTAGATACTGTGCACATGTTGCTTCTGTTAGAAATGCTCATAAAGCAGAACTGTCCTCAAATGGCGACAAAATAAAAATTAGCAGCCATGAGAACACCGGTATCTGAAGAAATAGCACATGATTTTGTTTGTATTCTTCTTGTTTTCAGTGTAATACATTCCATGGGTTTTCCTTTTTCAGAATGAAACACAGAGTCAAAACCTAGCTTTTTGAGAGAGGGAAGAAGAGTGGAGGAAGGTAGACAGGAAAGGAAAACAGCTGCAATGAAACAAAGCAAGAATTGATAGTCTAGAGCCAATGTCCACACAGGTGCTCTAAGCAGCTACATGCTGATATGCATATATACCTATTTTCCTAAAGCCTCAATTGACTATATAAATAGCATGCAGGGAAAAACAAACAAACAAACAAACAAACAAAAGAAAACAAAACACCCAACAAACCACATGGAGAACTATGGATTTTTTATTTATTTTTTTTTACAGTTTGATGCCTGGAATGTAATAGGATTATGTGGAAATAAATCCTGACTTTGACAATACATGCGATTTTCTAAACAGCACCATTTCTTATAAATGCTCAGTTAAGTAACCAGTGCGGATACTTACTGTACTCACCTCAGTCACTAAATCATTATTTAGGTTCCTGCAAGGGGTGTATGGGAAACTCTTTCTGAACAGTAAAGCCAGAGAAAACAACAACACAGTATCAGTAACTGAGAAATTTCTCACCGTTTTCTGTCATATAAAGCTTCAAGTATAGGATACATTAGAGTTTCTGTCACATCAAAGCAAATATTTTACATCAAGTCAAACCAACTGCATGGGAATACTGTTTGTCCAAAGTGACTGCGTTCTTATCGCTTGATATAAAGATCAGATCTGATGCACTGGCCTGACAAGTTTTATTTGCATTGGACATTGTGCCAGGTTTTAGTGATTTACTCGTCAGTTCTTGAGTCAAGTTAAGCAATGGACCATAAAACACAGCAGATTACTTAAAACTAAGAGGCCAAAGTCATGAAAAAGTTTCTAAAACTGGCCCTAAGTGGACTATCCTAACAAGCAGAACAAGCAACATGAAGAATACAGTTGTTTTCTTTCTCTTTTCTTCATTCTGAAAATTAAACTTGTTTAATGCTTTCTATGAAAACAATGGTTATAGTCTCAGTGTTGAGTCTAGAGACAAAAAAATGATGCTAAAGGCAGGGACACCTTCCACTAGACCAGGCTGCTCAAAGTCCCATTGAATCTGGCCTAGAACACTTCTAGAGATGGAGCAACTACCACCTCTCAGAGCATACAGAATATACTTCAGCTTTTCTAAAAAGTTATTCACCTTCTATATACACAAGTTTCAGTAAATTAATATGTTTGCACTTTAAGACAGGAGAATGTGCAAAAATTTCACACAATTACAAATATGTTCAATTAATTGCAACTTAAATACCATTTCTTATCAAGAGGCCTATAAGAAACATTCTTTTGTGAAATCCATGCTACATATCCAAAAATACAGACATTTTGCAATTCCAAGGCCAACTTTTTTGCCCCACATATTCCCAGCATTTATGCACGATCATAGACAGTCAATACCAAAGAGGTACAAAGTCCAGCAGTGCAGCCCAGGTCAGTCCCTTGTCTGCGCTATCACTAAGTGCTCCGTGCACTGCAAGGGCTGCTTGGGGGCTGGAGCACAGCGCAGTACCCCTTACCCCAAAGCCAGGGTGGCCGGGCCAGCAGCCAGGGCAGCACTCAGGGGGGTAAATCCCATCTCCTGCCCAGAGGCACCGTTACTGTACATGCTGCTTCCCGCTAACGGCCCCGCGACTCTGCGAAAGGTTCCGCCTGCGCCGCTGCACCGCGCCCTGCTCCCGAGGGCAGCCGGATGGGCCGGGTCCGCGGCCGGCAGAGCGGCACCGCCGAGGAGGAGGAGGAGGAAGACGACGCCGGTGGTTTCTGCTGCCCGGGGGCTGGCGAGACCCAGCTACTGGCGGCTGCTGGTAGAGCCCAGCCGAGCGGCGGCGGTGCGGGGCTGCCCCCTGCCGGAGCGCAGCGGAGCGGTGTCACCGAAGCCACTGCCGGTGGGAGCGGCGCCGTTCGGCAGCCGGTGGTGGGGCACCGACACCGTGCGCAGGGTCGGCCGAGGGAGGCTGGAGGTCCGGCCCGTGGGTTTGTGCGTGCCACGCAGCCGTGTGACATCTTCTGCCACAGTAAGCTGGACTGCACCCAGTGTCGGGTTTATTCCTGACAGCCAAAATACATTTAGCTCCACATTTTTGCTTGTTTGGTTTTCGTAACAGAAGATCAGCTTGATGGAGTTTGACCGTGACTTGTAATGACTTAGAACCATAGAAGGGTTTCAGTGGGAAGGGCCTTAAGATCATCCAGTTCCAACCCCCCTGCAATGGGCAGGGACACCTTCGACTAGACCAGGTTGCTCAAAGGCCTGTTCAGCCTGGCCTTGAACGCTGTCAGGGATGGAGCAGACACAACTGCTCTGAAAAATCTGTGCCAGTGCCTCACCACCCTCACAGTGAAGAATTTCTTCCTAATATCTTAACTAAATCTACCCTCTTTCTGTTTAAAGCCATTCACCCTTGTCCTGTCCCTACATGCTCTTGTAAGAAGTCTCTCTCCAGATTCTTGTATAGGCCCCCTTAGGTACTGGAAGGTTGCTTTAAGGTCTCCCCAGCGCCTTCTCTTCTCAGTGCTGGACAAGCTCAGCTCTCTCAGCCTGTCTCCATAGAAGTGCTCCAGCCCTCTGAGCATGTCCATGGCCACCTCTGAACTCTCCCCCAACAGGTCCACATCCCTGTTCTGCTGGGGCCTCAGAGTTGGGGTCTCACAAGGGATCAGGAGACCAGCTTTTAAATAAGCTGATCAATGCAGAAAATTTTTTCATGCATTATCACCTGCTACTTTCAGAGCAGCAGTATGAAGTAAGGTACTACAACATTATTAAAGCAGCAGTTTGTTTTTCAGCTGACAAGCCATAACCAGTTCAATCCATGTGCGCCACACAGCACTCCTGTGAGTATAGGAGGGATGTTAGCAGAGACAGAATTTTGACTATAACATGTGCAATAGACTGCATATGCTAATGCATCCGATCACCAAAAACATGATGAAGCACTCAGTGTGTCATGTGCACAATCCCAAAAGGAAGCCAAATTCCCAAGAGGAAACAAGAAACATTCACTCGCATATATTTATTGTAGGAGAAAAACTGCAACAGAAACATCTGTAAGTGAATAAAGAAAATATAATTACATTCACATGCTAACACACACTTCAGTTTATCTGTCCTATGTCTGCTTCTTCAGACTATGTTAAGACCTATAGCTAAAACCTCTTAAGTTAAAGTAGGTCTGTTCAAGCAAATCTAAAGAGTAGGGGTGGGCAGACACTTCATTCAGTTCAGACTGTCACAAATCCCTTTCCCTGCAGGTGGAGGGCTAATAAAATTGCACAGACATAGATTATTTGCTTCTGTTCCTCAGAATCCACCTCTGCTAGCAAGCCTCTCCTGCAACATCACACTTGATACTGCTTCTATCCTTCTGGAAGTGTTACACAGTTTTGGAAGTGTCCCATGAACTGAGAAACATTAACAGCCTATAGTGAAGGTATGTACTGCTGCTGTAATTTGCAAAGATGACACTCACTTCATGATAATTCTTTTTAAAAAGCTGAAATTTTTCCACCATAAATAAACGGTGTCATTTTAAAATTGAAACAGGCCAGATTTCTCAGAGACCTGCAAATTAATGTTCTCAGGCATCCCTTTAAGACTTCACACTGATGGCAATAGATTCTAGCAAGTGGGAATGTGAAAAGTAATTAGCCCACAGTACAGTCACAAGACAGACACAAGTGTAGAAGAGCATGAATGCAGCAGCCTAATAAGCTGGAAGGGAAAGGATGTGCCTTCACCCCCAAGCCTCTCTCACCCACAGTGCCCAGAGGTAGGACAGGGACATGCAATTCTCAGTAACTGCAATTCTCAAGTGACATTTCTCAGTCTCAAGAACTATTTCAGCTAATCCTTGCTGCTGCTCACACTTTTTGGAGAGTTAAATGCCATCTTCTGGAAGCTCACAAAGGCAGTTGTCCCATCAGAGGAACTCCTTACGCATGTGGGATAGGAGTAGGCTCAGTGGCCTTCCAATAAATCAAGTACCTGCAACCTGATGCCAGGTACCTTATTATTCTTACCAGATTTGAAAGTCCTAAAACCATCTTCTGCTTGGTCAATACTGCATGCAGACTTTGCTTACTGCAGATCAAAGCTGACATAATTACTCTCAAAACTGTGTTTCCAGATTATGACATTCAAAATTTGATGCAAGTCTCTTAAGCATAGAAGAGAAAAATGTTCTGCAGTGGGAGGAACCAACAGCATCTCAGGTGTGCTCTTCATCTTTGATAGTGAGCCTGCTTACAACTCTTCATGTGCCCAACTGCTGTGCCAGGGGCTAATAAGCCCTAGCTCCTGACCTAAGAGTTATGTGTATCCCTATCTAGCATGCATTTGAGCTAAGCACAGTTCTGTCAGTTTGTTCTTTCATACATAGGTCTGTAGTCTGAGGAACATGAGGAAACAGACTTTGCCAGCATCCATTGCCAAATTAGAACAAGACAAATGATAAGGGCATCCAGTAAACTTGTGTCAGAAAGCTGAAAGCCATGGTATAAATATCTTTATGGGAGAATAGTCTTATTAAGAACAAAAAGAGAGGCAAACAGCTTGAATTAATCCATTTACTCTGAGATTTCTCTGAAAAGAGTCTAGATCTTGTCAAAACTTGACAAAATGTTTGGGATGTTGGTGGTTTTTCCCCCCACAGAATTATACTGTTTTGTCAAGGATGAAATGTTTCACAGGGATGTATCGACTGCAAGGGAAAGGTTTCTGTGCAGTGCATTTTTGTCACTTCCAGGAGAAGATGCCAAACAAAATCTTTCCAATCTGAAAACAGATACTTTAACACAATTTCATTTTGTGATGCTGTTTTGAAGGATGTGCATCTATTCCAGCACAGAGCAGAAACACAAGGCAAAATGAAAATGCCATTGTTCAAAAAGCCCAACTCATAATTTCTAGATCTGTGTCAGTGTGGCATTTTCATGGACAGAACAAAGCATCCAGACATGGACATAAGCACCTCTTTATTTGCATGCACCACAGCAGATTCTTGGTCTTCTTTTAAACACTATTAACTTAAAAACAAACATATGTAGATCATCTTTCAGAGGCTTTTAGTTAGAAGGCTGTGGCTGTTCTGACAATTCCCATGTGGCCCAGGCAACAATTAAGAGCAATGCTTTAGAAATGCAGGCTGCATTTTCACATTTCAGCATTCAGCAGTGAAGGTAGACTCTTTTCCATCTTGGGATATATATCCAGAGCATATGTCTGTGCTACATAAATGTCAAATCTGAGGTATATGAAACTATATATTGCTGCCCTCTACTGCTGCCCTCCTCTCTCATTTTTCTAATGCAGGTTACTCATGCATTTTATTGCACTAAAGCAACATTTCTCCTCCTACAAACTCCACATGTCACATGTAACTCATTGGCTTGCCCAAACAGCATGTCCCTGGAGAACAAGGGAAGCTGTTATGCTGTGCAGAGCTGGCAACCATGTGTTTCCTACAAGTGTTTCATGTTTAAAGGTCTCCCCAAGGGAAAAAGAACCCAACTCAACACATTCTTGCTGGTTACGGCCTTCTGTCCCAGTCTACCATGTGACACAGTGCATAAAGCCAGTTTAACTACAAATGGATAAAAAGATGTTAAGTTTAACCCAAGTCTGAGAATTCATGTTTAAAAGCTGCTGTCCGTACTTAACAAAAAGGACCAGTGTCCAGAAGGGGAACAAAAGAAAACCAAGCCTAGCAGTTCAGCAGCAGTTCAGCTTCTGGAGCCAAGTATCATAGAATCATAGAATAGTTAGGGTTGGAAAGGACCTTAAGACCATCTAGTTCCAATCCCCTTGGCATGGGCAGGGACATCTCACACTAAACCATCTCACCCAAGGCCTTGTCCAAACTGGCCTTGAACACTGCCAGGGATGGAGCATTCACAGCCTCTCTGGGCAACCTATTCCAGTGCCTCACCACCCTAACAGGAAAGAATTTCCTCCTTATAGCCAATCTAAACTTCCCTTGTTTAAGTTTTAACCATTTACCCCCTGTCCTATCACTACAGTCCCTAATGAAGAGTCCCTCCCCAGCATCCTTATATGCCCCCTTCAGATACTGGAAGGCTGCTATGTCTCCATGCAGCCTTCTCCAGGCTGAACAGCCCCAACTTTCTCAGCCTGTCTTCATATGGGAGGTGCTCCAGGCACCTGATCATCCTCGTGGCCCTCCTCTGGACTTGTTCCAACAGTGCCATGTCCTTTTTATGTTGAGGACATCGCTCAGGCACTTTGCTTTGCACATCACAGAAATCCAGCCAGTCCAAATTAGTAGGAGATCCAGTTGCAACTGGCCTTTTAATAGATTTCTATCCCACCACTCACTGCAAGTTTGCATATATTCTTTTCTTATATCAGACTTTTTGAGAAAAAAGAAACTTTTCCTGATGAGAAGTAGCCACATCAGTAGCAGTTTCAGAAATACCTACCCTCCATGCAGTAGTATTTTGCAGATAGTTTTGCCAGGAATCATAGGACCTATCATTTGCACTTTCTACATTCCTCCCATGTAGTTACAGGTTTGGGAAGCACAACAGATGGAAGGAACAAGAAATAACCATTTCTTACTGAATTTCCAGTGTTCCTGATGCATAAGGAGATTTATTCCTCAGCACAACAGAAAACTTCCCACAGCAGCAATGCAAATTGGAAGGAATTACTAAGGTGACCAAACATCATCATCCCATACAAGAAAGACACTATTAGAGCTAATAACAGAAAGACTCAAACAAATACATAACCAGTGCAGGGACATAAGTTTCTCTAGTTTAGCTCATTCTTGCTAAAAACTTCTCCAGCTCTATTCCCAATGCACATTTTCTTTTGACAAGCATTCCTACTGCCCACACAGGTACAGCAGCCTGCAGCTAGCAGGCTCACATCCAGAATAACAAACGAGTGGGAAACTGCTGTAACACAGCTAAAAATAAACAACCTTTCCATTCATGATGCTGTTGCTGCAGTGTCACACTATTCACAAACTGGGAACCAGTTTGTCTCTAACTCCCTTCCTCTCCAGACAGCCCTGCCTTTGTTTTCCCTGGCAACCATTTAAACACCACATAGGCATAAGATACATGAGCCTCCTGAATACAAGGGTTTCAAACTCATATTGGTGTTGCTAGACCCCAGCCATCATGGACAGAAGAAACCACAACAGCTGGACCAACACTGTGTGTGTGAAAGTCAGGCACACTATGTCAGGATCGTCCAGTCTGCCATCACCCATTACCAGAGTGATGGCTTCCTTTGCTTAAAAGCATATTCTGCTAGTTTGTGAACTGTCAAGTGGTGTTTATTTTTTCACTCAGAAAACAGGGCCTTATTAATGACAACTTAGAGGGTTTTAGTACAACACAGGAAAAAGAACCACACCAAGGTAAATTCCAAGCCCACAAGCACAGCTAATGTAACCTACAACCTATTTTACTCCTAAAGGTATTGTGAAAACAGAATAAAATCTAATTATTCAGTTTAATTATGGTCTAATCTCTTCCAGGGATCGTGCATTATTATAGGCAAAAGCAGACAACTGTGTACAGACAGCAGGATACATCTGAGATTCCCTAGTAAGAATTACAGTGGTGCTGCATGGGCTCCAAAGTATCAGTACCTTAAGAAGAATGCAAGAGCTGTTCTTACACCACCCCCCTCCAGACATCTCAGAATGACTAAAATACAATAAACAAATACTAAAACATAAACAGATTTTGTGGACACAGCCTGAGTGCTAACCTGCAGAGTTGAGTAGGAGGAGAAAGAAGAGAGAAAGAGAAGGGAAAAGCACCCCTGCTTTGCTCTGTGGCATTGGCCAGCTGGGAAGGAAGAGATTAATGCCTAAACCAAGGCTCGGGTGCTACTGCCACTTGAGTATCCAGCTTCTCAGCGCACCAAAGGGAGATTTGTGGGGTGAAAGGCTTTTGCCTGTGGTGAGGGATGAAAGGAGAGAAGCGACAATCCACAACTCTATGATAGTATTCATAAGGAGGGTACCACAACAGTGGAAGCTTCCAGATAATTCCCAGGGTTTTGCCCACTTGCAAGATGATCTTGCCCAAACTGTTCACTTCTGTTGCTTCTTTTAAATGCCAAAGTACTCAATACCAGTGGGTACTCCACACCAGAAATGAGACTGGCATGAGTACCCAGTCTATCACGTTCCACTGGGAGCCACACTCACAGGAGGAACAAGTATTCATCTGAACAGACAGGAATCACTGTCTGAATTCTAAATACGTTTGAATATTTTAATAAAAAACCATTTCTAGTCTTCACCGCCAAGGAAGAAAAAGCGTTTTGTTCTGTATCCCCAAACTGAGTTTATAGCTTTAAGGAAAACCTGTCAAAAAGAGGTAATAGCATAAATAATTACAGAAAATTAGTCTTAAGGGGAAAAAAAATCAGTCTTTAAATTCAAACAAGACAACACATTAATATTTACAGGAGGACTATGGAAAGACAGGAAGGTACAAGAATTACACAAGGGAGAGACTGAATGCCAATATAATTATTAGCTCTGTCCTCCTGCAAAGCAGCAGCAGATGCCCCAGCCCCTGCAGCTCTGCCACTGGGACAAGGCAGGAAAATCAGAAACTAGTAATATGTTGCAATAATTTTAGTTGTACACATTTACACCCCTCTGAGGACAAAAGAGGTCAAAGAAGACTTAAAGACAGTTCCTCTTCTTATTAAATGTGTGATGTGCAGAAAGCATCTTTTCTTCCAAAACAGGCTAGTTAAAAGACCAGTGCAGCAAGCAACTTCATTGCTATTTGTTAACACTTCTCACAAGAGACCAAAGAAAAATCCCACATTAAAGTGCTGTTTCCCACAGAGACATTTACTCTATCACTAGTATCTTGCTCAGCCCCTAAAAAATGATGCTCTCTTATTACTTCCCTTCTATATTATTGTACAGCAGATATCAAACTGTTTCCAACACATCATTTAATGGCAGACTCTAGCAGACATAATGTATTTTACTAACAGTATGTTTCCAGTTTTGACTAGAAGTCTTATGGTAGGACGGTCACTATTTGGACACTGAACATCACCTGACATAATAAAAGCTGACTTTAAAAAAAGTAATAAATATTTATCTATTGGGTTTGCATGACAAGGTTTTGGTAGTGGGGGCCTACAGGGGTGTCTTCTGTGAGAAGCTGCTAGAACCTTCCCCCATGTCTGACAGAGCCAATACCAGCTGGCTCCAAGACTGACCCACCAATGTTGTGCCACCAGTGGTGGTGGTAGCACCTCTGGGACAACGCATTTAAGAAGGGGAAACGTTGCTGTGCAACAGCAATTGCAGCTGGAGAGAGGAGTGGGAATACGTGAATATCTTGTTTTCAGAATATTCAGAGGTTTCAGATGGCCACTGGCCCTTAATTTTATGTGGCTTTAAAATCAGACTAAAACCTTTCAACATTTTTGCCAGTTTTTTTTAGCACAAGATGACATCTGCAATATTCGCTGAATGAGGCTTTTAGTCCCTACTCCATTTCTGAAAATGGAATGAGTATTCTTCCTCCATTTCAAGGATTAATTTTGCAAATGACACTTTAAGCACTCCAAGCACAATGGAAGAAGTCAAAAATAAATCCTACAAGTGCAAGAGGCCAGTGCAGATGTGTATGAGTCTCAAATGCATTTCATTCCCTGTGCTGACAGTCTTATGTGTCCAATAAAAAAAGGCTGTTGAAACCACCACAATGATAACATTAAGTTTCATCCTCTTCTCCAGCTGGAAGGGCATTTGGGTTTATGTAATGCAGCTATTTTATCTTCATCACAACTCACTCGCATGGCCGGGAGATGTGGGCAGAAGGCAGATACGGTTGGCCACCCACACCTCAAATCAGATCAGCCTTCTAGCAAGAGTACTGGGGGCTTCAAAAAAATCTCTCATGGAACTGCAAACCTACGAGTTGCAAACTCTCCCAATTTCCAGCTTTAGGTTTATCCCACATCATTTCTTATGCCAGTCTGTTAGCTACTCCTCCCAGCCTTCAACCTCTCTTGACTACAGAAAACATAAAACACCAATAAAATGCCAGCTTGAGCTAGCAGAGACTGTCACCCCTCCTAAGGACACAAGCAAGCAAGACAACAGTTCCAGGTCAGTGCCTCACATGGGGAGCAAGTGCTGCTGAAACAAAGGACAACATGCACAAGCAGGCAACATTCCTTGCCAATGTATAGCTCCATATGAATTTAGGTAGCGCAGACGTGCACCACACAAGGGTAAAGACATGCCATCACAGCAAACCAACACCACCTGAGTCTCCAGGAGTTGCTGGGCAGCTGGGACATGTGCTCCCTCTTTTTAAAAGAATCTGGATGGATTCTTTGATTTGTTTTTGAGTCTTTACTCACTGGTTATATAAAAGGTTGATTTACCATTTCTATCTTTTTTTAACTAGTTTTATAACACTGAGAAGAAATGTGTTACAAAGTTTCTAATGGGTCGGGCTCCTTCCGGATCACTGCATGAGATGGAGCAAGGCAAAGAGACTACAGGCAGAGCTCAGAGCCAGGGCTCAGTACTACTGAATACTATCTAATAGCTACAGGGAAAAACACCCTGAAGGTCAGTGATGTTCCCCTCTCAGTTTCCTGAAAGCAGATGGTGGAAGAGTTTGGACTTAATGGCTCTGCCGCGCCCAGCTTAGCACCAGCTCCCTGCAGAGACGAGCAACTTTTTCTGCTGACAGCCCGCGAGACGGCTCTCAATCCACATGGCAGTCAGTGTGTCCAAGAACCACCCTGAAAATAAAATCTGGGAAGATGTATGGCTGAATGGCATCAAGTGCATTAAGAAAACCTAATTTCTTGTTCATAATAAATTTACTATGCCATTCTTTCAGTCACCAAATCATCTTTTAATGTACAGCAATTCTAGCAAAGGAATGAACATACTGAACCAGGCCAAATCCAGTATTTTTCTCCAACAATCAATGCAACAACATAAACCACTGCTTTAGAGAGACACAGGCTAAAAGGCCCTCTTCTCCTCTCCCATACACATTTTAAAACTAGCTGTAAATCTTTAGATTCAAAATCTAGCTCAAAATCTTTAATAATGTGATAGTATTTAGTGCTACCTGCAGGCATTATTAGGACCCACAGAAAAATGCAAGGCCTCTAAGGTTCTTCTTCACTGTTGCCATCACAGTGATTTATCAATAATTAAATGCAAGAAACCTAGTTAATGCCAGTCAATATGTTGGGTTTTTTTTAAAAAAGCCTGTCATTTCAATCTTCTTTTTTTATTGTCCAAGATTGCATATTTCCAAGTAAGGATGAAAGATCTTGACTTGCAAAGAAACAAACTTGGTTATCTAAAGCCATGCCCGCCTTCTCATAAATGTCTTGGTCCAATGCTAGGTTAAAAAGAAGTTAAATCTTTCCCTTTTCATATATGATTGAATTAAAACCCTACCAGATTAGAATGACATTTCTGATCATAAAGTTTATTATTTCCAGTTACTTCCTGAAAACTTTGAAGGAGAACAAAAGTAACCCTGTGGTTGAAAAATAAGCCTTGCAATGCTAAATTTAAGAAGTTCAGCCTCCTCAGCTCATAAGGAAAGGACGAAACATGAATTGTCACTGAATTTATGTGATTGCCCACAGAAAACGCTTAGAGGAAAATTACTTTCCAGTCTTGCAAATGAAAATGTAAGATTCGGTAGCTTTAAAGAGAGCTTATATGAATGAAGCCTTAAAAAGATGAAATTTCCTGACAGTAAGAGAAATCAAACTATGGAATAATTTCTTGGAGGGGTATCATACCCAGTGTGGGAGAGCAGTGTCACAGTGGCACTGCTGCCATGCCTGTGCCTGCCTTTGCACCCACTGATCCAGACCCCTGCCTGCCTGCATGCCAGCCTCCCAGTCTGCCCTCAGATATGCCCCACCACCATCAGCTTGGGGGTCACTACCAGACTCAGGGCTACCATCAGCAGCCCTGCTCACATGGGGATGGCTGCCATGCTGGCATCCCCACAAGCAGCCCGTCCTCTCTCCCCTTCCTGCTGGTGATGGACTTGTGCTCAGTTGTTGCCACCAGATCACACACCATTGTTTTCCAGCATCAAACACTGCTATACAGTATTGCTATAAATCTGCCTATACTAGAGACAGGGGAAAGAAATTAGTGGTGTTGTCAAGCCTGGTGACTCACATTATTCACAGCACCAATACAAATTTGCTTTATGTAAAATTACAGCAAAAACCCGTCTGAATAAAGGGCACTTATACTGAGGAAATTCACTGTTTTATAGACAATGTATGCACGTTGCTGTCACACATCTCCCAGGAGAGTCCTCCTCTATATCGCTCTCCTCTTACCTCCCATGTTCTTCAAGAACACCCAATCTCTGGTAACAGCCTGCACGCTTCCCAGTATTTTGCCAGCACATTCCGACATATAGAGTGTCTCTATATCCTCCTGCACAAAAGAGCCTGTTTTGTTCACCAAGTAGAACCTGCTCTGCTTTCATCAACAGAAAGATGCACTGAGCACAGCAGGAGTTAGTACAGTCCAAAGCAAGGTGCCGATGCTCTCAGTTCCAAGGAATATTTTTAGCTAGAGGCCAGCAAAGAGCAATGTGAAGAGCTTCAGGACCTACCTGTGATCTAGCTCAATGTCTCCCAGGTCTATTCTGCTGCCTCTGCACTCTGCCCCTCTGCAGTCCAAAGAATGCCTTATCCCATACTGCTGCAGATACTCTGTAGTGCACACCTGCCTCCAATCCCTGGCACTTTTTGGAAACAAAAGCCATGAGACACTGAAAATGGGGTAATATGCAAACCACAGCGTCAAGCAGAGATGCAGTAGTAGGTTTTTTTATGACAGATGACTGGAGAAAAACCAATACAGTGCTCGATTTTGGGGGGTATTTTAGTTCCTGAACATTCACACCCAAAACAATGCAATTACAAAGAAGTCCCAGTAATAGTAAAAACTACTCCTGAAATCATGGTTAAAAATTGTATATCCTCAGGGCTACCAATACAAATTGCTTCCTTGAAAAACAAAAACATAGTAAAAATTAAAAGCAACATGTACTTTTCAAAATAACACAGGCATCATGTCGCTTGCAATCCACTACCAATACAGCAGAGCAGTCCTTCTCAATCCCCAGCGTACAAACTAGGCACTATGCAGGCCTCCAGCAGCACTAACCACAAGGACTTTGGCCCTCTAAAACACAAATACCAGTAAAAGAGCAAAGACAGTCCTTAGAAATGCTGAGAACTGCTCACAATGAATCCCTGCATGCCCAACAGGACTATTTCACTACCCTTCACAGAACAGCAATTCTGATTATGAATATTAGAGACTCATAGAATGGTTTGTGTTGGAGGGGACCTTAAAGCTCATCCAGTTCCAGCCCCCTGCCACAGGCAGGGACACCTCCCACTAGACCAGGTTGTTCCAAGCTCTGTCCAACCTAGACTTGGACACTGCCAGGGATAGGGCAGCCACAGCTTCTCTGGGCAACCTGTGCCAGTGCCTCAGCACCCTCATAGTGAAGAATTTTTTCCTAATACCTACTCTGAATCTACCCTCTGTCAGTTTAACGCCACCCCCCTTTGTCCTGTCACTACATGCCCTTGTAAAAAGTCCTTCTCCAAAAACAGGGGCTTTTTTTAGTGCTACAGACATTAAGTTCCACAAAGTTATGACTTTTGGTGTCACAAATTATTCTTTTATCACAGATTATAAGTATCATTAGTCTGCAGAATTATTCTATGTGTGACGTTTAAATATGCAAACAGTTTATCACAGTGCAGTCTTAGTAAGTAAAATAAACCAGAAAATTAAAACAAAAAATTCCCTTTGAGTCTCCTTTGTGTAATTTATCTGAAAAGCTCTTGGTTGAACATCTCTGCAGATTTTCATTATGTCTATCACATAGTCTATTACAAGCTGTGTAAAGAACTTCACTCTTATTTCCCAACCTGCTGGTATAAAAACAGGAAGAGATGGAGAAAAACACCACAATCTTCCAACACAACTACCAAGGTAACACCAATCGAGAATTTGCAGGTTAAGATTGGTAGGACATGGTAAGTTATATAAACACAGCTTTACCATGCATCCATAATTCCTTCCCTTGAACTTCCAGGGAAAAAAAACGTCAAATGTCTCACTGGAAAGAACAGGATGTGCAGTTTTAGGAGGTTTTATTCCTGGAAATTTTATTTAATTTAAAACTGGGTTTATCAGAACAAAGCAGACATCAACCTTAATGGTGGGATGGCTCTGCAGTCCCCCCTCCTCTGGGAGTCAGCTATCAAAGCTGTCTGTGAGATGCTGCCAAAATCTCAGTCCCATTCCTACTGGGAGTACAACTAAAAATACCAGTCCAAATTAGTAGCACGCGAAGACAGTCATTAAGTACCTTAACACATTCCTGACAGAACACATGCAGAGCTTCTACTCAGTTATATTACCATGTACCTTAACCATGCATCTGTATATCGAACCACAAGGGTTCAGATTATTTTTAGGCTACTGTTGGGGACAAAAGAACAAAAACAAAACCAAAACCTTCTTGACAGTTGGGGCAGTACTAAACAGTTGAATGTGAAAGCAGTAAAATTCCAAGCTTGCTCCAAGAAGAGTTCCCCTGTCCTTTCTATATCCATGGAATAGCTGTAAGTAACATATTAAGTGTATCCACTTTAACAGAATATTCAATATCCTTTACAAAAAGTACAGTGGGAAACGCTAAGCTCCACTGCACTGTCTTCAACTTCACAAACTTTCTTTCCCTTCCTACCACCAAAAGACATGATTAAAAACAAACAATATATTGTATTCATGAAATTACTTACATTTCCTGCCACAGCTGCAGCTGCTCCTGTATCACTGCTTGTTTTTCGTCTTCTGAAATCCAAATCTGCATATACAACACATTTTTAATAACAGGAGCCAGTGCAGGTATCTGAGTCAGAATTGCTGAGGACAGTTGATGTCCTATAATTTATGTTATAAGTGACACTGTTTCACCTTACTAGCTAATTGGCTTTGCTTTTTCCCCCAAGCTCATTTCTGTCCGAGCACTGCTCACACAGGAATGAGGCAGCTTGGGCTTTTGCTAATGTGGAGGATGCTGGAGAAGGGCACAGCTATCTAACTGTGACCCCGACTATTGGGAAACAGTGGCAACAAAGGCAGCACTGTAATTGTGAACCTGCCACACAGTTTGTATCACTTCTATTGCTTCTGCTGCTCATTACCTGACTGCTGTAACTGCCCTTGTTTCTGGGTTTGTCAGGGTCAGCTCTGCCTCCACCCATACCTCTTCCTCTTCCACCTTCCACCAAATGGACACACACCTCAAGAGCTCTAGCAGTGATCATTAGTGATACTAGAAATACTGCCCTCAGCCATAAATATTCCTTTATTTCCTTTTACTGTTGTAATGTTATTGTACATCTTCTTGTCGGAGGCTGACCTATGCAGGCAGCAGAGCATTCCCACCCTCTCTTTTGCATTACAAATGACAGCTTCATGGATTGTCAGCAGAGAAGTGAGCAGCAGCAAAAGCACCACGTGTTAACCTCCCCCCTCCTCTCACCAGGTCACTGCTGCTCCTTTGCTGCCTGTCAGAAGTGAGTGCTTGATGACCACCACAGATAAATTTAAAAAACACAAACAGAAGTATTAAAAGTTTCAGCTCTCCTTCAAAGCTAAATGAATCAGCTCTTCACTGAATCCCTTCAGAGGATGGTCTGGTTCTACACATTTTAGGACGGAAGATGGTAAATGCTACACTATTTTGTGTCATCTTCTCCTTTCCTTTTTCTTCAGATCCTCTAGCTGGCAAGCACCTCAGATTCAGGCGACGGGAAGAGGAAGGGAGGAACCGTCATACTTGTTCCCTCTTCTTCATCTCAGAGTTTTGTGGAATACCGTCTCTTACAGCACTCCTCAGGTGAAGCTCTGCAAGGCTCTGACAAGCAGGTCTGCTCACAGAGCCACAGGCTGTCTGAGCTACTGATGCCTCTATCCCCCAGCACCGGCTCCTTCTCCTCTCCTTGAAGGGGCTGGCTCACCAGGGCAGGGTAAAAGGACCTTTCCCCCCCGCAGAGGCAGGAGCAGCAACTGCCTCTGCTGCTGCGAGTGCCGACAGCAGGGATGTCTGCCCCTTTCAACATGGACTGAGCCTTCCAGCATGGCTCTGTTTTACCGCAGCACTCGGGCAGAGAAAGCAAACATGGCACTAAAGCTGCACGACAGAGATTTCTATGTGTGAAACATCTTACATAAGCATTTGGGCTAATCAATCTTGTACTGATTTAGTCACAGATTTTCATAGGACATTTCCAGGCGCTCCCAGTGCAGAGACCAGTCCTCAGGCTTTGCTTTAGCTGCAGTAGAAATGCTTACCAAGATGTTGTGGTACAGCTTGAGACAGTAGTGTTAAAATACAAAGGAGGTGATGGTTCCTTTCCTTAGCACTCCATCAATAAAGGTGCAATCTAATCTGAAGTGACATTTTTACTGTGTTTGCAGAGACATGAAAATTATAGGGTGAACTTACTAATAAAATATGACAAGGGTTTTATTATGACATTTTTCTTTTTTATATTCTTATTAGAAATAATTAGAAATTTAATTAACAGCTGACAACCAGACTCAGTGTCTCTGATGAAGCCATTACCATCAATGAATAAAACCGGCCTTCCCACTAATGCCATAAAAGTAAATTTAAATAAGCCCAAACTCTACAGACAAGGTTCTCTGAGCTCAAACTGAACTTCTGCTTGTTTGTAATGGGGTGGTGTTGACTCACTTGAGCACTTTGAGCCTTATATCTATTGGTATAATGTTCTGAATTCAGGTCTCTTGCAGTCTAACCTTCCTTGTGAGCATCTTTCACCCTCTGGTTAAAAAGGAACCTCTAAAGTTAAAAATACTTCTAAGCATCTGATTTCATTCATAAGTTCTGTCTCTACCTAGGATTGAAAGCTGTCTGTCATATACTGCATGTATAAATCAAGATCTAAATAAATAAACCTTCTTAGTGTGGAAAAGGAGCATGAAAGCAGCAGAACAATAGCTGTACTACGTAACAATCAATTGTTTTGATCACGTCATCAAAATAATTATGATGACAACAATGACTCAAGTGACAGTTTAATCAAATATTATTCATTTTGACCCAGTCACATGTTTGCAATAGTCCAGGATGGCTGTTCAGGCCAAATGAAGTCCTCCCAGCCAGAACAACAAAGTCAAAACAAACTGACAGCAAATACTTTTTTTCAGATTATCACTGTCCCCAGGCTTTCATATCTGAATTTCCTTCTAAAAGGAGTATCCAACAGCAAATCTAATTTGAGCAGAAAAAAGGAAGGGTGTTATTTCTCTGATATTCAGAATGAAAGAGAAGCTTCAACACACATGGGAAAAATTCATTGATGCTTGTATAGTATTTTGAAAAAATGAAGCTTTTGCTTTGATCACAAGAATTACACCACTCATAAAAACCTGCCCGCAGTTAAGAACTTAGAATGTGATCTTTAATAACTGAAGTTACATAGAAGAGAGCTTGAGACTCTCCAGGCAATCAGTAAGTATATCAACAGCCACAGCTCCTTGTCCTTCATTCCCGGTACTGCTAATCTGCCCCAGCAGCGCCTTGTTTGCACAAGGAGGAGTGTATCAGGGAGGCTCACCCCTCATCTGGCTGAGGGCAGGAGGTTTCACACATGGATGGCCACGTTCGCATGTGCAATGTGGTGAAAGCCCGGCCAGTACAGTTTACCGGCCCTCCAAAACTCTGTCCAAGGCAACACAAACACAGGGAATACTAATAGAGGAGAGAGAGGGGGACAAGAGGGGGATGAGAGCTCTCCTTCCACCACAGGAAAGTGGCTGCAGTCTGGCACAGACTATTATATGTGCCTCATCCATCTCCACTCAAACCAAAATTACTTCATCTCTTGATTTATTATCACAGTGGCAAGAATACATCACAAGGGATAACAGGCAAATTGGAGTGATCCTTGACTTCCCATGGGATACCTTCAGGAAAATTGGCCTCGGAGCCTACAGACACATGCATCATAAGAGATTACATTTTGGATTTATAGTCCATTTTAGCTTTTTGTCTTTTAAAGCTTCTACAGAGATGGGGAACACAATCAGTTCTGATTCAATAAATAAACCAGTGATTTGTAATGTGAAACTGAAATTCTGGAGTTCTGCACAGCTGCCCTGTTTGCTTCCCAAGGTCAGTGAACACATACTCCTGAGTGCAGAAACAGCAACACTGGAAAAGGATGCAGGTGCTAATTTCTTTAGAATACTATATTATTCAATGTTCAGGCCTAACATTACTCCAGATCCTACACTGCAAGAAGCTGAACAAGCCATGGCATCACATCTGTCTGACAGAGGTGACTACACACATTTCAAAAGGCATGGCATTACCCATGCGCATTCTTAATAAGTCACTCATGGTTTATCAACTAGAGACCTTGTGGTCTTACTTATGTGGCCTTACTCCAAGAAAATCTTCCTCAATAAAATGTATGATGCCTTCTAAGGAAAAGTAGTATAATTCATTTCCTCTCCTCCAGTGATTAATAAAACCTCTGAAGGTTTGTCCCTTCACAGTCTAAGTGATGCTGTTAAGTGGTCACCAGACCACCTCTTGCAATGTCACCCTTAGTTTGGGGCATCATTCACAACTGTAAATACAAACTCTATCATTTTGTGAAGTGGTGATAGAGCCCAAGACACTAACCATATTGGTTTTTGTTGTGTTTATCTGTCTCTTTGTATCTCTGCAAATCCCTAGTGATTCTAATATCACTTTCCAACAGTGCATTTTTCCTGTTTTCCACAGAATTAAATGTCAGCAGATGACAACTTATGCTTTGCTGTTGCTGTAATCTAACTGTACTAAATAGGGAACAGCATCTGATTGCATAATCTTTTTGCACTAGCTCCATGTTATTTTAACATCTTCTTCTGCCTTCTTACTAGGCTGAAGATCAAAAGTGCCAATGGTAAACCTGTTACCAGCCTGGTTTTCAGTGTTACCCACTTAAACTGTGATTCAGCAACTTTGCAAAACTGACAGATAAAAATTTTAAGAATCACAAAATTAGCACACACGATTAACTGCTCAGATTTAAGGGGTTTTGATAAGGTTACCTCAAGGAGATCTGAATAAACAGTCCAGCACATTATATAATATTCCCACCAATATAAACAACTCTCTGCCTATTTTCTTGTACAATACCATTTTGTTTTTATCCTGTGCCACCACCTGTCCTGTTTAATTTGGTCTATACCTTTGATGAACAGAAACAGCCAGAGTTGGTTCAGCATTTCTTTCCTCTTCAAGCTTAAATAACACAGCTCTGCTCTTTCCTGTTCTTTTCAGTCCCTAAATCCATTTATACTGTAATTCCAGAGACCCTTTAGGAGTATTTTCATAAAGACTAAGCCAGCATTAACACCTTAAAATAGGAGTTACATTGCTTTTAACCACTACTCCCTCACCTTATTCACGGGGATGCAGCAAGTCTCTGAAGGACCCTCATGGGGCTCCACACCAGTGGATGTGCTGGTGGGAGGAGATGGGCTGAGCTCAGACCCAAGGGTAGGAAACAACCATGGCTGAGGGAAGCTTGTGACTGCTTGATTTACACTGGCCTCAAGATCCCAGAGTACTTTCTCCCCTGCTAGAAAACACAAGGTGGTTTAAGGCTCAGAGCTTCAACATACTCAAATTTTTATCTGTGCAGAACAAGAAGAGGAAGGACTTGATAATCCTACCCCATGCCTCAATAGATACTGGCATGGTAAATTTATGATAATTCAGTATTGCTACTGAGTTCTACCCACAACACTGCAGAAGCTGGAATACTGCAGAATGTTAAACAGTTTATTTTAATTAATTGTTACATTAATGTTAGAGGAGACAGCTTGTTTTAACATGTGCTAATATTATATCTGATTCCAGCAACTGATTATAATGTTTCTTTGCAGACGTACCAAAGTCTCCAAATGAAAGAACAAATTCAGGTTTACTTATTAAAAATAACTGTTCTTAAAAAGTGGGTAAGAAAAATTAAAGCACTAACAAAATGAAAAATCAAGACAGAGTAATTTGCTTTGTTCTCAATTTAAGGGAATGAATGGGTCTGCAGTTGGGTTTGCTATAAGCAGCTTAAGACTAATTTATAGTAATCAAGAGACTGAAGACATTTCACACCATGCAATCTCCTGTATCAATTCACCTTCAGAAGATTTTAATAAAAATAAGCACAACTTGGCAGAAAAAATGCATGCATTTCAATGTTGTTGGCTATCCTGACAGTTTATAGGGGTTGTTCCAGATCTTGAATAGCTCTGAAATCAGGCCCCAAAAAAAGTAAGCAAAGGAAATTTTAAATACTTCTACAAAACCACACGGCCCAAACGTTAATGTCTGCAAGCAAACCAGAAGTTTCAATGGCTAAAAATGTAAGTGGCTGCTAGGAAGCTGCGTGCCTTAAGACCATATCAAGGCACTGTCAAATCAGAGGAAATCACGTACGCGCAAAGTTGTCAGCCGTCATCTTGGATATTCATTTGTATTTATTGGAGCTTCATTTCTTGTACAAGGGGTGACTCAGGCTGCTCTAGGATCCAGCATCTTTCACAGTAAGGGGTTCACTAAAGCTGTAGCTCTGCTCTTGGCTTCTGCTCAGCAGCTGGCCTGAGGCTACAGACTGCATTGTTTATTGAGCCTCATTAAGACTGCTGTCATGTGGAATCATCTTAGCTTGGCTTTAAGAAAATATTACAAAATTGCATAAATGTGCAATTCCTTTTGAAGTCGGAATGCTTAGTTTGTAACATATTCCAGTGATTTTAATAATGATTCTAATCATATCCTATGAGGAATAAATGGCCACGTGTTGGTTTAAAACCTGCCTCCAACAAAGGTAATAATTACACCAAAATAATTGGAGGTCAACTTGAAATTAATGTAACAACACAACCATGTGCCTAAGGAACAAAACCCAAATCCTCATCATGCAGGAGTTGTAAATGCACCGTATGTGTCCAATACCTTTGGCAAGAAACCAAAGAAGTATTTTTAATTTCATGTTCAATGTTCAAGTCATCTAGGCTGGCCCATAATATTTATTGAACTGTTATCTCATATACTACAAAGCAGTGACAAAGTGGGCTCTGCATGAATGCTATTAAATCTCCTTATGGTGCCATTACAACTGGTAGTCTTATTGTAGAACAAGACCCTAGCATCTTGTGATATATCGTACAGTAATAAATATAACAAGCCTGAGATACATTATCATAATGCTCCTGCTCCAGAAGTGGGGCTGGCTTCTAGGAGACATGGAGGAGAAAAAAAAACTTCCCCTAATATGTTGCACATTCCCTTAGAACTATTTTATACATCCATACAGGAATTAAGTCTTAGAAAATAAGGATGACAGAAAGAGGTATTTAAACAATCATTACGAAGATGGAAAATGGGTAACAGTTTTAAGTGGCACAGGGACAGACTCAATAATCCCTTCCAAGCCTTTTTGCTATCATAAACTGTGATAAAGAACACAAGAGAAAGAATGAAGTCAAGCTAAAATAAGGAGATAATTCCTAACACTAACATCAATTAATAAAGAAATCATCCAGGCATTGAACCTGTTTCTGCTAACATTAGCAGCAAATTTCTCAGCAGTTTTGTAAGATGACATCCAATGCAGAAAAATTAAAAGCTCCTTTATCAAAGTAGATGTTCCAGTAATTTCCTCGGGGAATTAAGGTTGGGGTTTTTTATTCCTTAAGTCATTCCTATTTTAAACAATATTCAAATGAATTTTCACCTACATAGAGAATGGAGTTCCCTCTCCCATATTACACAAAAGACACATACAGAGCTGGAACTTAGCATTAAGCTCATGTAACTTAAATGAGAATTTAATCTTATGACCAGAGAGCCCACTGTTAATTGAGGGATGCATGTGAAGGGAGGATGTGGAACAAAGATGTATTTGGCAACCTCAGGGTATAATCACTGGGAAGTGGTACTATATTCTCATGGATCGCAACCCTCTCCACAACTTGTCAATCCATCTTCTTCATATTCCTTTTCTGAATTCTCTTCAGTTAACCAGGTTCCACATTCTTTCCTGCACCTTCCAGGGAATTACTCTACACTACTAAATAGAAAGAGGAACGTCCCTCAGAAAATAACCAGACATAAAAAGTTCCATCTTGCATATGGAATATTTGATAATTTCTACATTTTGTATGTTAATATTTTAAGTCCAGATATAAAGTGTGAGGAAGGCTAGCTAGCTCTGCTAGCTGGTTCACAGGAGAAAGTGTAGCTGTTTCTTTATGCTTTTATTCTCAGTTACAGTTTTTCCATTACTAGTCCACCAGGACATCAGGAATTAAACTCTCCCAATGTAGCATTATCTTTATATTTAATCAAGGAATTTTCTGACTGCTTAAATTTAATGCCATTACAGTTCTCAGCTGTAGACCATACTCTTAAATGAGCAGTCTTTGGAACCATCAAATAATCATATCATTTCAAGTATCCTTTTTCCAGCTGAAATTTTTTATGCTTGAAAGTTCAACATGAGAAAAGAAAATCAGAACCCAGAGCAGTCCAGGAGGACTTCTCATTCTCCACTAACCCAGCAGGCCAAACAGAACTGTAGGAAAATAAATGCAAGACCCTCCAGCAGAACATCTAATATAATGATATCAGTCTTGTCTTTTTCTTTTCCTGTTTGAAGAGTTATGCAAATTTCCTTTTCAACTCTCTATCACTGTGATCATTTCAAGTGAACAGCAATCTGACAGTCTGTTTTATAGCCTCTTTGGAATATTCTTAAAAGTCTAGTCTCTCTTTTTTCTTAAATCAGAACTGGCTATTACTATACTCCGAAAGACAGTTTAAAAGTCTGTAACTTTTATGAAAGAAATTAAGAAGACTGGGACAATCCCACTTAGCCTCATGGTATCGCTGATCCATTTAGACATGTAAAAGCAACACAGTGAAAATAATTGGTAAGTTTAAGTACAAACACATGATGGAGATGCAGTAGGCAGTAATAAAGCAGCACTTCAGCACAGAAAACATGAACTTTCATTCTAAAGCCCAGGATACCGTTAACTTTTTGGGTTGCAAGTGCAGCATTGCAGTAGGGAAAGTAGCACTGCAACAGGGAAAACATGCTTCTAATGAAATAACTGGGGTGTGGGGGGGTCAGCATATTATCAAATCAGCTCATTCATATTGGATTTTTGTTCCTGTCCACCCAGAACACCACCTTCTTTGAACCATAGAACAGTGTAAAGTTGATGTTAATGTGAATACGGCTATAAGATAGGAGACAAATTTAAGACCAGGAGAAACCTAACAGGAAGATTAATCTCATACTCACAGGAAAACCAGATAGTTTTGAGAATATATATTTGAAGTTTCACTTTAGGCAAGAACATTCTTACTCAATCAGATACAAACATTACCTAGCTACCATGTTAGATAACTATTCAAAATGTCAGTGAAAACGGGTGCAGAAGCAGGGGATAGGAGGAGACAATTTTAGAGAGTGTTATCCTGTCAGGTACTATGCAACTCTGGGCGCTCCTTTAACTCATGTTTTTACCAGGTAATCTGATACAAAAAAAAACGTCTAGCAGGATGATTTCTTAAGTACTATGCCAGATACAGGCTTTGTAATTATAACCCTTGGAAGACTGCATCTGCTTACTATTGCCTGTTACAAAACAAAGTGCAAATGTCAATCAAGAATCTTCCTTGTAAGGCTAATTATCAAAACCTTTTCTACAGAACCAGCAGTGTCACCCTGAGGTGGGCCACCTTCATACTCATGAGGGCAGAGCCATCAAAATATATATAAAACTATTTTTTCTCAGCTCTGTTCCTTGTTTCCATTCATCCTCTCTTAATCCCCCCACTCCTTTCAACTCTCTTCTGTCTCCTTTATTCAGTCTTCTTCTTGGGCCTTATTTACCATAATTTGCACAGAGAAGAAAAAAAGAACCAAAACACAGAAGAAAGCAGAGTATTTAGAATGAACTTGATGTTATCTGATAGGAGCTATAATAGGAAATTTTAAGGACATTGCATGACAAACAGATTGTGAAGTCCTCAGCACTGCAGGCTTGTGTGATGCTCTATCTTCCCAAAGAACCCCTGGGATAGAGATGGCTAAGAGCATTGCCCTTTCCATGTCCCAGAGCACCATGCCAGCAAGCTCCGCCATCAGCATTACAGAAAACATCTGTCATTATTTTCAGCTCATAGATCATGGTCTTTAGAAGCAACAGGCCCTGAAGAAGCACAGTGAGAGGCAGAAATCTAAGCCAGAGCCCTAGGTTGTAGTGAACTTACCAAGCACTGAATTTAAAGGTGGCTCTTAAATGGCTCTTTCTTCTCTATCTGCCAAACAATTGCAAAACATTATTAGGTAAAACTATGTGGCTTGAAGAGCACTTCAGCTGTCAGTGTATCACAAATCCACACTTTTAGCACCACAGAATGCAGCCCTACCTACATTAATGAAAAAAAATAGAAGGATGTTATTTTACTTTTGCATGCACTAATGCAGTTTCTGTTGAAGCTAATGGACTACTCACAGCGGTAACTGCTGCTCTTCATAATTACTAGCTGTGGTCACCGCGGACTTTAGGTAAGACTTTACATTTGTGCAAAACCCCATGTATCTCACAGTAAGTGCTATACAAGCACTTTCAGTGACTGTCCACGGCCTTGGCAGGACTACAGGGCTTTGGGCAGATCATTTATTTCCCCTGTACTTTGACACATACCTGCAAAACAGAACAGGTTACTCTGTGGGATGCTGAGAATAAAGTACCTTAAAAGACTTGAGAAATCACTATTCAGCCCATATGTATATGTATTGTACTTATGATTTTCAATTCGTGAATCCTGTGGGTTATCTTTCTGCGGCTGAATCTCATACTTACTTCTTTACATCCAAAACATATTCACAGGGGGCACCTCCCACCTCTGCTTTCCTATTTACTGAAGCAACATTTTCACTCCCATTGTGTGCAGGAAGAAGGGGCAGAGTTTTGCCTTTTTTAAAATGGCATTACAAATACAACTGTACACTTCAGCAGGAAAGAAAACACAAATACCATAATACACATAATATAACAGAGACAATCCCAAACATTTGACACAAGGCATGAGATGTTTACTAAGGAACCACCCAGGTTCTACCAAAATGCAATGTTTTAAAATTAAAAAGGGCTCATTAAAAAGAGCTCAGCTTCTCCTCTCCCTCAGAAGACAGATCCCACTGAGGAGGAAAGATCACTGCCTGAAACCAAGTAATAGCAGACTTGATTGTGATCTCAGTTCAGCTGAGATGAACCACCAGGTTCAAAGGGTTATACTTCACATACAATGACATATGGCTAGGGAGATCTCTCACAAGGAAGGAATAGATACTACTGCAAATACATGCCCGAGATTGCTGGAGACTCATGAGGCTGTAATCCTACCATAAGGCAAAGCTACCTGCCTTTACGTACATAAATCTGAGAGGTTTTCACAAAGAAGTTACAGTATATAATTAAATCTTTTAGCAGACATTACAAGGAAAGCCAGGATCTCATCACTACAGTAATGCTTCAAAACATGACTTCAGTTGCTGATCCCAGGCTAACCACCTCCAGCAAATATTACACGCAGCAAGGACCATCTCAGAAATCCTTAACTGAAATACCCATTGAAATTATGTTATATCCTCTGTTCAAGGCCATATTTTTCCTCTTACAAAACACATACAAGACAGTCAAAAGGACAATTTACTTAAACTAGGAAGTAGTAGTATCTGTAACGATTTACTGCAACAGTAGAACAACACACACATTAGAGAGAAGAGTATCTTCTCATCTAAGTTACAACACCCTTTATATAGAGCCGGAAGAGCATTCAGTTCCCTTTGGTTGCAATGAACAGTCTGAAGGTTGAAATTACATTCTCTATCGATCACTGGAAGACAGGCATAGGGACAGGCTATTGAAAACTTTCACAGTGTCCTTTTGGCTGCCTTCCAGTCCCATCTCCAGGTGGCTGCTATTCTATTTAATGTAACTGGAGTCTACCCTTAGGATGAATATCTTTCTTCCTGGCAGTTTTTATTCTGTTTCAAGGCAGGGAAACAGCCGCAGATCAACAAAGACTGCCTCTCCCCAAGCCTCAGCCAGAGAGCTCGGAAACAGAACAAACAACATGGCCCAAATGCTGCTGCATGACCCTCTCGCAAACGAGTTTCTCTGCAATTTCATTGGCAACAGAGACTATAACAGTTGAGGTTACAATAATCAAGGAAATTGGGTTTCAACTGAGAAGTTTCTAAAACAGCGATGTGTTCCAAGGAAAATTTGTTTCATAGGCGCAATACACAGCAACCAGTCAGAAAAAGATTCTTTATTGCTAAAAGATTGTAAGATAGAGCTGATTCTTGTACATAACAATGTGGGTATTTTTTAATACAGGCCACAAGCTAAACTGGCAGTCTGCTTGCATGTAAGAGCGTCCTACTTTTAATTAGGGATTCTAGAACAAAATCCAACCTGCTGGAAGAGCCTTCAAAACCTTCACACATAAATGGTTAAACAAATTCTCTAAGCAGACAGTCCTGGTTAATTGCTAATACAATTTTTCACTGTTGGTACTGACCAGGTGTTAATAGTACTGCAGTGCAAAAGTTCAAGAGCATGACTTAAAAAAAGCAAACTCACAAAAACATCAATCTGTGTCTAACCCACAGTGCCCCTGGGTCACACAGTACACATATAAGGGCAAGTTCTGCTATGATGTGATTGTTTTTCATGGCTACTAGCTTAAAAATCAGCCAAGGCTCTAACTGACCAATTTCTCTTAGTTGAGTTACAAGCTCTCCTGGCTTTCTGGCTTAGCCAAGTACCAATGCTCCTCATAGACTTCCCACTCTGCATTGCAGATGTCTGTGCAGCACAGAGGCTCTGATGCATGCAATAAATTGGCCCCTTCTGCTTGTTGCACCTGCAAGAAGCAAAACACTAAGGAGTTCACAAGACATTTATGCTCCCCAAAATAGCCAGGACTGATTCTCATTTACCCCAACTCACTGAGTTACCACAATCACATCACTTTCAGCAGAAACATCAGTTAAGAGGTATTTGTGTCGGGGCCACAAGCTAAGAACTATTCCATTACAGCACACCTGTGCTGGGATGTTGTTAACATCTTCAGCAATTCCCTTAGGAAATGTCAACAGCAACACCACAAAAAGAAACATTAGTTTGTCTAAATACTAAGAGAAGCCTGAAACAGTTTCTAGAATGTCAAAAAAAAAACCAAACCAAAAAACAAAAAAAAAAAAAAAAACCCCACCATACTCAAATCCAGCATGATTTCTTCTTGTTGCAAACATAAGTAATCCTTACATTAGTTTGGAGAGCAAATGATGGGGAGTCAGCATGGATGTCAGCGTGAAGCAGTGTCCCTCTTCACAGTATGCAAGGAACATATTGATCATGCGAACAGAAGGAAGAAGATTCTCTCTTCGGGATAAGAGAAGTAAATGTTTGAAGATTTTGCTTTTAGAAAACGAGGGAAGTCTAAGGGGATGGCTAATATTTGCCAGTTACTGGGTTACTGTTTTCTGTAGACAGATCAGGGCTAAGTATCTTGGACTTAGCATATTGCTTACTTCTTCTGCATTTCTTAGAGTCACAAGACTCTAGTACTGACAACTGCAATAGAAACCCCACTTTCCAAACATACAACACTCTTGAGAAACCTTGCACACTTTATAATATGCTAATCATTATTATCTATTTTAGTATTTTTATTATGTACTTTATACTGTGCCATTATTATTTCTCATTACTGTCATGGTGTGATAATTAGCAGTGTGCTTATTATACTCTTTTTGCACTGGAAATAAACCCATATTAACTGAGCTGGAAGGTCATTACTTCTGTCCTCTGCACCTAAAAAGCAACATTCACCTATGTACCAGAGAGCAAATGGCCACAGACCCCATCCATTCCATCTGGAGAGGAGATAAGGCTAGAATGTGCAAAAGGAGGACCAAGCATAATTAATGTTCAGTACCCACAGGCCTGGGATTTACAGTTTTCATAGGATTTTATTATGTAGGAAGTGGTTTTATCACATGAAAACAGAAACCAAGACACAGCCAGCTAACTGTCCTTCAGAGGCTGGTTATTGCCCTGCAAAAATCTGGAAGAGGCAATCACCTGCAATACTTTAGACAATCCCATATGGTTCTCCCTCCTCTAGCTAACACTTCTTGGGCTCCCCCTTCACCAAGACTCTTTCTGTTACTCCCAGGTCTCCACAGCCAGGTCTAAAAGCCAAACCCTGTTTAGCTCTAAGCTGAAAATTCTCTGCAATGTCTCACACTTCTGGAGAGCGCCAAGACAGAACACAGGGCCTCCCAGCACAGGTTAGGCAATAAACTGTTTTTATCCCTGGCTCCTCTGCTTGGGAAACAGAACATCATCAGATTTTTTTAATATCAACTAATGCCTACAAGGCTGCCTCACTTATTTCCTTCAGGTTCAATAGTTTTTTGCTATTACTTTTATAAATAAGGACAGAACTTAACAGAGTATAAGTGTGCAGTTGTGCTTGAATTATTTTAGCATTTTTTTCATCTAAAAATAAAATCACTTCACTGTTAATAATTAAAACCAGTTATTCTGTCACTACAAGTTTCCATACTTACCACATCACCAACAACATACAGATTCTCTGATTATTTTTTCCCATTTCCTAGCAAACACAAGGATATTTTTCATTGCTAGAACACTTGAGCTGGAAGCTGGAAGTCAGGTTAGAAGCTTACTCATCAATTAGTAATTAGGATCTTGCAGGTCAGGTTCTGCCCCAGCATCAGCTGTCAAATTACCTTTTACTGCAGCAATGTCAAACACACACCCACACCCACACCCTGCATTTACAGTCATAAATGTAAGTACTTTCACCCATGGGAGCTGAAAAGTTATTCGGCTGGAAGAGGACAGGTCAGGCATAAGACTGAGTTCAGTTCATTTTCTCATGAAAGTGGACAAGAAATCCAATCACTAGCCTCATACCTTTACCTTAAACGGGAACAAAAGCCAATGATCATGACCCTTGTGAACAGCAGACATGATCATTAAAATAAAGCCAGTTCTATCTTTTTGCATTGAAGAACTCCCCAATTCACACTTTGGGATTAAAAGTATCCAGAAAAAAAAAAAAAGTTATTGCAGCAGCAATCACAGAAACAAAGAACACTCCAGCTGGTACTCAAGTTCATGATTAAATAGTGATTTGGGAGGAAAAAAAAACCTGATACTCAGCATCAGTCTCAGGGAATAGAAGGAATTTTCCTTCCCCTGCCATACACATGGATGCTGTACTTCTGGATCCTGCCGATAACACACGCTCCTGAGGCATCTTCCATTATCATCACAGGCAATGCAGACATGCTTGTCAACCTTCTCCAGTATTCCCAATTTCCTATAAACACTCTAGTGTTCCACATGTTTAATCTGCTTTAGGTCTTCAAATGTAGTTTACTAGTTTGGGGAATTTTAAAGGAATGTACTTAATTCAAAAGAGGTTTATGGGCATTCTTACTTATAAGGTGTTTTGAGGATGAGTTATTTCATAGAGAAGACCCATGTGAATAGAGAAAGACAGAGGTTTTTTTTCTCATCTCCCCAGCTCAAATCTCTAATTCCCACTAGGACGAATGGAATACGCCCAGGTCACAGTCTCTATTATTATTCAAGTCCATTCCTAACTGTGACCATGACAAGACAAGTTCTGCTGCAGAGAAAGCTGGCAGGTGAGACAACAATGTCCTCACAGCAGTCTTATTTCTAGCTCACAATCTGTTTTTGCTATTAATATTTTTAATATAAAGGAATGAGTCTGGTCCCCAAAGATTACAGGGGGCAGGAAGAGAGCTTGCCAGGTTCCTGACAACATTCTGACTCTATGCACCATTTTATATTACTGTTTGTACAGACCAAAAAGGTTTGACAACAGAACTAGTGATTCCTGTAAAATTAGGCACATTTGCAGAACTAGGGGCAAAATTTGAAGCCATAAAAATATTGAAAAGGCATCATATTTTTAAATCAAGTCTCCACTGAACCACATTTAACCTCATTACCATCCATATAACATAACTGCACTTTCTCTTTGGAAGGAGATGCATGGGCTCCACAGGATTTTGCCATTCTTTTTGAATTAGTATTTCCTTTGGGGCCCACAGGGAGAGCCCTTAAAGATAAGCAATAATACAACTTTTCTGTTCAGACAAAGAACAACAGAAAAGATGCTCTCACTTTGTGAGTGGGTTTGCTTAAAGAAGGACAGAAACCCAGAATGGCCAAGGAAGGGCTATCAAGTGACAGAGGAGGGACAGAGGCCTTTGCACAGTGCATTTAAATAGATGGACTGCTAACGTACACTGACATCAGTGTAAATCACTATAGCACAGTAGGCTTTAGCATAACACCTACAACAATAATTTCAAATTCAGTATTAAAACACAAACCAACATTAATCTCAGACCCTGCAGCTTCACTGGGTTCTGACAGGGTTGTACAGGATACAGGGACACAAGCTTAGGCAATGAGTACATATTACTTTCTCTTCCTAGCTGTGCTGGGTGAGAGGGTTACAGCCCCAAGACCTGCCAGCTTATCTGACCATTCTGCACATCAGTTCAGACATAAATGATCTTGGGTTAAAACTGTTTTTCCAGATAGAGTTTAGGGCATGACACCCAGAAACAGGAAAAGAATCAGAAATAAAATTAGTACAAACACCCATGGGCAGAGTTTGTCCACTCTTCTGAATTTGGAAGCCCCCTTATTGCTACCTGTTATTCCTGAACATTGCTCAAAATAAAGCCAGACTTCATAAACATTGTTTCCTTTTCTAAGTAAAGGAAAGATTTTTATGAAGCATGATGTTAATATTCAATACATCATGACTCTTATCAACTGACATTACAGACAGGTACAAGAGCTGTAAACTCACAAGCAAAAAAAATACAAATAAAAGAAACATCCTAGCATTTTATGGAGTTCTATTTGAGGAAAGCCATTTTTGCCCCCAAATGTCTCCTATACTCTGATTAAATCCATCAACTCACTGTAATGCGAACAGCACTTGAAACTCCATTGATCAGTGTGATCACTGCTGATATTTTCATATTAGCTTATATCGGTTTATTTCTTTACTTGATTCTTCAAACATGCTTTCAGAAGACAAGTCATTACTAAGGATTATATTATGCACAGCCACACTAAAATTAGTTCCCAGTATTTTCCATTATCTTACTGAACCTTCTAGAACAATGTCAACCATCATCAGGTATTCTGAAAACTAAACTCAGACTTTGCACTGCCTTTTGTTACATGCACAAATAATGCAAAATGGAATTAGACTTTCTCCAATTTGCTTAGAGGCCTGTTCTTGAAATTTTAGGTTGGGCAGCAGCATAAAGACATGAGAGAATATCAGCAAGGATACCAACAGGACTTAATTTCCTCTTCTTCACCTACTATCATCAGAACACGTACTCAGAAAAAGCAGATCTGAACCTTCCAATGGATAACACCAATGCACCTCATGTGCAGCCTGCATCAAAACAACCTCCAGCCTCAAGTCCAATGAGTCTGGCTGTGTGATGGACAGGCAGATAGTTAAGTCTGAGAGCAGTTCTAGAATGCATACATCTTCACAAATTTATCATGTTCAGGTTTACACTTCACTTACTAGAGATCAATGCAGTCAGTATGACAACTGTATGAAATTTGAGTCATGGGTGAGCAATCAGGGCTGAAGCTACCCTTTGCATACTAAGTAGCACTACACTTTGACCAGCAAGTTAGCCAGATCAGCAGATTTTGGGGCAACAACCAGAGAGTTAACTACTGAAGTTCTCGCCAAAAAAAATCCCACTGGTAGACACTGGTGTTGTACAGGAGTAGGCTTGGGCTGATTCTTCACTGAGGCCCACTGGATGTTTGGTAAGGACTCAGTTCTGCAAGAGCCTTCCTTGTGCAATCCACAAGTCTTGAAGCCAATGAGTAATACTATTTTTATGAATTAGACTTGATTTAAATTATGACCTATTTAGTCAATTTTCCCAGCCAGTCAAGATACATTTAATCAGCTTTACACCATCAGGATAAAGGGTAGTTTCAACCCCAGCTCATTCTGGACTTGTAACTCTATGAGTATCCCTTGATGGGCATACCTCATATTTTTGCTTACTGGACTCTGCCTATCTTGCTACAGGGTCAAGAAGACCTATTGAAACTGGAATAATTCCATTTCTTTTGACTCCACCAGCTATGGTTCAGAACACGCACCAAAAAAAACAAACAAACCACAAAAAACAGCACCACCACATTAGCTAGGACACTGATTTCAGCAAAACTACCAGTATTGATAAACTGGAGCTGGAACAACTGGTTTATTCAAACAGGGGAACGGCTTCCTTCCACTACCAGTACCAAACACAATCAGGCTCAATTTCTGACCAATCTAGTAGAGATTGTAGCCTTTTTTTTGAAAGTGGAAAATACTGTTCCTTCAGGTTCTGGGGAATAGTTAGGGTTGGAAAGAACCTTAAGATCATCAAGTTCCAACCCCCCTGCCATGGGCAGGGACACCTTGCTCTAAACCATATCACCCAAGGCCTCGTCCAACCTGGCCTTGAACACTGCCAGGGATGGAGCATTCACAACCTCCCTGGGCAACCTATTCCAGTGCCTCACCACCCTAACAGGAAAGAATTTCCTCCTTATATCCAATCTAAAGTTCCCTTGTTTAAGTTTTAACCCATTACCCCTTGTGTTTTGGGGCTAGTGGTGTACTTGCCATTTCTGACAGTCAGCTTCTGGTTGTAACATTCAAAGATTTGATTTTTCTATTACATTTACATTCCAAAGAGAGACACTGGATTTTAAACCTGATGCTCCCAAACAAGTACAATACCTCTTGCTTTCCACATTGACCGAATTTGTATGTTCAGAGTTTCCTGGATGCAGCTTTCAAGTACAGGAATTTCTTTCACTAAACTGAAGCACAGGGACAATTTGTTTCAGTGTTACATTCTCCTTTCTAATATTACAGAGAACTCTCACCATGAATAACTTGTACCTGTCTCAAAAGGATTTTCATAAACATCACAGGAGACAAATCAGCCTTAAGCAATGCCCTCGTGCAACATACCATATTTACGTATACCTTCAGACTTCTGCTACATGGCATATATAATTTATGTGGAACAGTCACTACTTCTCTCTCAAAATATTAGTACTCAGATATTCACAGAATGAAACAGCTGCCTCTACCAAATTAACAAGTTATTACAGCTACATTAGATTCACCACAATATACATTTTAGTTTGAACACTTTCTACCATCCTCTGTGTAACAAAAATAGTACAACATAAAATACACACAAACACACCACCAACACAGTGAAAATAGCAGCCTCCATAAGTCAGGATGGCCGAGCGGTCTAAGGCGCTGCGTTCAGGTCGCAGTCTCCACTGGAGGCGTGGGTTCGAATCCCACTTCTGACAGCTTTTTTGGGGGATTACATGTGGCTGGCAATCGGTCACTGCAGTGCTCCTGAGGGCTCAGTTCCAGGGCTAGTCCTGCTCCATATATTTATCAACAAGATTATCCCTGCAAATAAGGACTTTGGGCCTTTCTGGAGAAAAGGAGGCTGAGGAGTGATTTCAGCTTCCTGAGGACGGGAGGTGAAGAGAGAGCTGCTGAGCTCTTATTCCTACGATTGACTAACAGGATGTCTGGAAATGTTTACAGCACAATGAAAAGCTCAGACTGGACATTAGGAAGCATTTTTTTTCCTGAGAGGGTGATCAAACACTGGGACATGTTTCCTAGAGAGGTGGTTGATGCTCCAAGCCTGTCAGTGTTTAAAAGGCATTTGGACAATATCCTTAACAACATCCTTTAACTGTTGTCCAGCCCTGAATTGGTCAGGCAGTTGGACTAGATGATCATTGTAGGTTCCTTCCCACTGAAATATTCTATTCTTGTCTTAAAATTAAGTAATTAGTTAATTAATGGGGTCTTAAATTAAAATGGGAGATCTAATTATCTCAGCCTAAAGAAAGCAGTTCAGAATGCAGCCCCCAACATCTTGTTTTGTAAAGATTTTAAAACCTCTCAAACGCATGTATGAATCAATAAGTGAATTGTATTTTCGCATTACATGCTAAGAGTTAAGTACACAGGGGGTGACAGTCCAGAATACAAAGTATTTCTAAAAAACAAGGTCAGAAACATCAGTCACAAGAAAACTCTTCCCATGAATCAAGTGAAAGACTGGAATTTTTAGCACCATAAGCTGGAAATGTTGAACATCCAGCACTGCAAATGCTCAGCAGATATGCAATAATAGCATCTGAACATGCATAGAACTAGATTATATATTTGCAGCTAAAGAAGATAAATCAATGACTTATTCCAGAGGAGTAAACAGATTGAGGGAGTGTTTTATTAATTATGTAATATTAACACAGACTCCAAGAAAGGTAACTAATGCTTTCCACAGGCAAATGCTATACTAAACATTCCTTGAGTGAGTTGCTCACCTACCTGAAATACTTATCTAGCAAAACTTGTGTACAGAAGATATGTATCTTTTTTCTCCAGAACCTTTACCCTAGGGGGGTGTTAACCCATTCCTTTGTACTAGGCAAGCAGCACTACACTCAATCAACATATACAAGGATGTTTTGCAGAACATTTGCAGAAAGCAATGTTAAGATCACCCTCTTCTAAACTGTTAATGCTAAATCAGTATTTAATTCCATGTTCCAGACAACAATTCTACCAGCACTGGATTCTGAAAGCAGCACATTTACCTGCTATGAATGCACAAGCAAGTCCAGTGTCCTGGGGTCTGCCAGGCATTCAGAAAAATCAACAGGCAGCTGCCTAAAGCAGTAATCAACAGCTGCAAGCTTCAGGGTGCAGGGATGTCTGGCTTTTCTGTGGGATCCATTTTGGATAAAATCTGCAATCAGTACGCTGGTTGTCATGGCAGGGGGACATGTAGTTCCATCTAGCTGGAACTAGATAATCATTAAGGTGCCTTCCAACCCAAGCCATTCTATGATTCTGATTCTATCACCATACTCCTAGTTCATACACTCGTATGGGAGGGAAGGCAAAGGAGAGATATTTAAAAAACATTAAATAATTGTATGCCACAAGCAAAACAACTCTGAAGTACAGAGCTTCCTGAGCATCATTTCAATTATAATGTGAATACTGAGATCATATAAATCAGAACAGATGTGCCTACACAGTATTTGACATGGCTAAACATCCTAGGAAGCTACTAGTGACAAGGCATTTATTAAACAGATTGTACATTCATGCACCTATTTAGAACTGTAGCTTTTTTCTACAGTCCCTTCCTGACACTACTTCAATCCCTGTGGAGAGGCTTGCATGGGGGGAGAGAGAGAGAACTGCTTGGGGCTCCAGCCACCATTCTGGATAAGAAAATGCCTAACTCCATTGGGAACTCTTAAGTTTCTTCAGTGCATCTAGGATTTCATGCCCTGATTCAAATCTCCATTTTGGTCAAGGCTGCACAGGAGTTGCTGGACCTATGAAACACCAGAATGCACAGAGCCATGGGTTAAAAAGTCCACAGCCATGAGCTCTGCATAGCTTGTAAACAGCATTTCTCTTCTAAGTAACCCATCATAATGACGGAATTAGGTATGAAGATGAGATTTGATTTGGATTTTCAATATAACTACACAATAAAATCCAATACACTTCCAAGTCAACTCTTCCATATTCACAGGCTATAATAATGGTCAAAACAAAAGAGGCAGATGGAGGGTTAAATCCAAGGCCATAGTAAACAATAAAAACCACAGGATTTCATCAAGAAATCCCTGTAGAAAGTTCAGTTCCTTACTCTCTAGCACATCATTCACCCTGAATTGAAGGCCTGCACAGAACAATAAAATCTGCCAAATCCTATGTTAATATGTTGCACAGGTTACAGTCACTATTAAGAACACGCACAGAATTGTGGCAAAGCACACATTAACTGATATAAAGATAGCTGTGAAGGCAGTCTCTTCCTATAAACTTGCCCTCAGAAACTTACATGATGCACTGGACAGAATCTAGAGAGGCATTTGCGGGGAAAAAAAAAACAATTACTTTTTGAAAAATCTGATTACCAGTATGTATGGCAGGTATTTCACCTTCACACACCTCAAGATCTGCACTTTTATGTACAAGCTGGTTAGTGAGGCTACGTTTAAACTCTTCCCATGAATACGTTCAGCTCTTCTTAATTTAAAACCAAAATAATCACATTAGCTAAACAAGATATCCAGACCTAAATAGCTTCCATTATTAAAGGAATCACAAGGTCAACTTTTTCCAGGATTGAAACTGCATGTATCTTAGCCACTGCTAGTCACAAGGACCGAGTCCAAACTCTCAACATTCGCACGAGCTGCAAATATTTCCTGTCAGGGAATGTCACGAGGCAAGAAGTACAGAACCACAGGCAGCTCAGAAATCTATTCTCTCTTTGGAGAAGTGCAGGAGGGAATGCTTCTGGTAAATAAGGTACAGGGAATTACTGTGTTTTTTTTAAGAAAGAGACTATACACTTTTTCAAACAAACATATTTCAGTATGGCATTGCAAACAGGACGTAGAAGCCACAGAAAGAGGTTGCGCTTCACCAAAGGAACAGTTTTCTCTCAGCAAGCCTCTATTAAATTCAATCTCTCAATGAGTAAACAATAAGGATTTCCTTATTCCTGTGCAGCAGCTGCAGCCAGAGCTGTACCTGTGACAGAGCCCTTACTGAACAGAAGGGAAAGAACACAGGCAGACCCCACACCTATGTGAAACCCCCCTGAAGGGGTTTCAGGGGAATAGGTAACCATGAGCCAGGCAGGATTCTACCATTACCACCCCAGGACTGTCATACGTGACAGGATATTGCCACATTGCATGTTTTCCTTCATATCAAATTTTCTCGAGCAGACTAACGGCTATCACCAAATTTTTCTCATCCTGGTCATATGAATGTTGCCCACAGACTAGAGAATACAGCGCAGCAGAGACCCTCTCACTATATGCTCATCATAAGGCCTAGCAGATACCCAGATCTGTTCAGTGCTTATCACTCAGCATGAGTGACTGAACAGCTAAAATGGATGGAAACTGCTTCCATTATTTCTCTTCTGACACCAAATCCACACATCACCTTGAAAAGAATTAGACAAAGTTCAGCCAAGTATATGCTAAGGAGGTGGACACAGAGGGAGTTCTGAGACACCTCATTTCTGCTACTGCTCTTTAGCAGATAGGACAGTATATTTCCAATACTCTGTGGTCTTCAAGGATTTTAAAAAAGAGAAGTAAAATGAATAATCAGGATACCATGGTTCACCTGCTCCCTTTGTCATTAAAACGAGCCTACACTGGCAATTCAAATCATCCATTTATCTTACTGAGAAACAATCCATTACCAGCAGATAATGATCTTTTTTGCTCTAATGAATCTACCTTGAAAGGAATCTACCTGGGGCTCTGTTCCATTCACAGTTATTAAAACATGAAAGCTGGACTAACTCTGCTGAGGACATCGATGGTTAACTCTGATGTCAATTAAATGTCAGCTTTATGAACTGGAATTAATTCAGAGAATGCAAGTCCATCCTTACATTAAAGATAATGCAAGCAGACACTATTCTCTCAGTGCAGTCCTGGGTCTCTATTGACACAAATCACACTGCAGAGGGGCAGGCCAAAAGGGCAGCCTTGGCATGAGGAAACATGGCTGCCCAGAAAGTGAAAATAAAACATAGCTGTTTCTGACAGCACAGAGAAATTGTGATAGCACAGGCAGAAAGGTACCTGCTGCAAGCCAAGCTTCTTTTCAGCAAGCCTCAATTAAACACCATCTCCTATGGACAGATGTCATCACAGTTATCGGGCAGCTTATTATTGTTTCTGCTGCTAGCACTTTTTATAAAATTTATAAACCATGTAAATGGCTGAATAAAACAGTATTTTTTTTTTTTAGGTATGCCTGTCCTGAAGCCAGTGTCTTGCTCTGCTTGCAAAAGTCCCTTGGAAGGGTCATGCTATCATTTCACTGTGGGCCAATCCACCAGCTATTTGCTACTAGATACACTTACCCTTCCTTCAGAGGGGTAGTTTCATACTTGTGTTTAACTGGAATTAATCTATTTCCTGTTCCTTCAGTGCTAGTGCTAGGCTCTGACAGCTCCCCTAGCACAGGATTAGTGAATTGCCCCATCACTGCTGTATGGCTACAGACTTCCCACCAAAGCAGCCAGGTTATTTCAATGCCTCCTCAAAGAGGAGGGCCTGGAAGCCTTACATCATACAACCTCTGTGAAAACAGAACTTCCCATCTTTCTTTCCCATTAACTAAAATAAGGAGCAGAGCTATATTATAGCCTTAAAGCACTGGGCACAGCAGAAGATATCCAAGCAACAACAGTGTTGATATCCTTCACTCAGTATCAGAATCATACAAGGGTTTGGGTTGGATGGAACAATTCCCCTGCCACGAACAAGGACACTTTCCACTAGACCAGGCTGCTCAAAGCCCCACCCATCCTGGCCTTGAACACTGCCAGCGATGGGACAGCCACAGCTCCCCTGGGCACCCTGTGCCAACACCTCACTACACCTACAGGAAAGATTCTCTTCCTAACACCCAGTCTAAATCTATCTTTTGTCAGTTTGAAGCCATTTCCCCTTGAACTGTCACTACACACCCTTGTAAAAACTCCCTCTCCAGATTTCTTGTAGGCAGCACCCAGTGTGGTGTTTACTGAATTGCAATAATAAGAAATACCTCTGCATTGCCATGTGCAGTTTCGCTTACCTCCCTTTTTACATGAGAAACGCTTTATTTTTAGGAGAAATATTATAAATACCTACTGGAATATAACAAATAACCTGCAAATGTCCACAAACATACCTCTTTATCTGATTGGTGTCAGTTAAGGTAAAATACAAATTACAAGCTCTACATAAGGAAAGACACATAAATAGACGAGTGGGTTTGAAAACAAAACACAGATCTCAGAAAGTTACATTCACCTGTCAAAGCAAGTAAACTACCAGATGAAAGGGAGGCTAGGTCTGAATATGATTAAAGCTTCTTTTTTTTTTTTTTCCCCAAAGAGCACAGGTTTGACATGCTGAAGTCTGCATATTTAAAATATACAATAATAAAGATGAGTTATTGAGTCATCACCAATTATTTTAAAAGAGCAAATTGTTTATTTATAGAGAAACTGACATTTATAAAGACAGACATGAAGGACTCAGCTGAAGAAGCAGCAGTCTTTGGAGTTCGGAGGTTTTGTTTTTCCTAATTTACTTTGCTTCATCTCTATTCCTAAGTTCAGAAGCATCACATTTCAAACTAAAGTGCTATACCTCAAATTGAAGGCTCCCTGCTGCCCAGTGGTCAATTGTCACAAACATCAATTTGTTCAGCTCTTTCAATAATGTCAGGTCCCCAAAAACTGTACTAATGCAGTTAAAATTAAGAGGAAGCTGCAGAGTTTACGTAGAGAAGCAGTGAGCATAGGGCACCAGCCTGCCTTGCACTTCAGCTGCTGAGGCCCACCAGCAGCCCAGGTGTGTCAGACTGGGGATACTGGGGTTGCCCAGATTTCCAGCATCTCCAACCAGAGTTACAAAGCCTATTGGAGAACATGGCTCAGTGTCAGGACTCTCCCTTCATGGATCGTAGGTGTAGCTTCATTGCTTTACCTTCCTCTCCTTAATAACCTCTCCTACCTAATCAGACTTACTTCTCGGCTGCAGTCCAGCCCAGTATCCTCTTAACACAAAAGAACATCCATTCTCATCAGACCAATGGAAAGCCTAGCTCAGCATCCTCTAGGACAGTGGCCAAGAACAGTCCTAAGAGAAATCAATGCAGACAGCGGAAAGCAGCAGGACAAACAGTAGGACAAAGCTCCCCTGCTCACAGGAATTTCTGGTTTGGAGGATTCATAATATAGAGGCATTTTTTCATGCTTCATAGCCAGCAGTGGACTAGAGAGTCACTGAGGCTGGAGCTCTGGGGATCCTCCAGTCCATCTTCCTACCCCAAGCCAGCTCAATTGCCGCAGATTGATCAGGGCCATAACCAGTCAGGTTTTTATTCTCTTCCAGGATGGAGACCATACAACCTTGTGGCAACCTGTTCCTGTGTGACACACTACGAAGTTTTTTCCTCATTTTCCTACACTTTTTAATATTCACATACTGCTGCACCGAAGTCCAGAGCCTGCCTAGGCACTGCTTGAGGAGCTGCACGCAACCCTGATATGTGGGGTCGTGATTATAGTAAGGGCAACGTTTCTCATGTCTCCCTACACTCTGGTCAGGACTACTGCTCTAATTTACTGTAAAATTGTGATCTTTAAGGTTTTAAGACCACAGCAAAGGTCTTAGGACCAGAGCATTCATTACGTCATTGGAAAACTCTGAGACACTTGATTTTTCTGGGTTCTGGACTTTCCCTATGTTATCCGTAATGATTCTTTTCTTTGTCTTGTCTTGAACAGTGGAGGCATCTGGCATTGCTCCACAATGCACAGACAGACAGCATAATTCTGTTTACAACTAGTTTCAGATAAATGCCAAATTCTCATCTCTCAGATCAGAAAAAGCCACGCAAAATGCAGTGATTTGCCAAAAGGTACTGTCCTGGGTTTAGCAGTGGCAGTCATTTTTCTCTTTCTTGGTAGCTGGTGCAGTGCTGTGTTTTGACTTTCAGCTGGGAACAGAGCTGAAAAACAATGATGTTTTGGTTTGGTCAAGGACTTCGTGAGCCTCATGCTCTGCCAGAGAGGAGGGGAGGCCGGGAGGAAGCAGAGACAGGACACCTGACCCAAACTGACCAAGAGGTATTCCATACCACAGCACGTCATACCCAGGATGTAACTGGGAGTTAGCCAGAAGGGCTGGGTGGACTGCAGGGTTGGAGGAGGTATCGGTCGGTGCTTGATTGGGCTGGGGGGGGGGGCGAGTTATCGGTCACCTGGTGATGGGGTGTTGTATTCTCTTCCCTTGTTATTTCCTTTATCATTACTATTATTGGTGGTAGCAGCAGTGATCTGTGTTATACCTGAGTTACTAAACTGTCCTTACCTCAACCCGTGGGAGTTGCATTCTTTTTGATTCTCCTCTCCGTTCCCTCAGGAGTAGGGGGAGGGCAGGAAGGGGGGGAGTGAGTGCACAAGCTGTCTGGCTGTGGGTTAAACCACGACAGTTCTTTTTGGCGCCCAACGTGGGGCACGAGGGGTTGAGATAACGACAGATCTGACCATCACAATGCTGATTTATTGGATCTCAGAGTTGTTCCTCTTGATCTCAGAGCTTCAGAATGTTGTAACTTACTTAGAGCAGGTATTTGCTGTGTTAGTGTTTATCAAGTGTGGGGCTTGGGCTAAGGTTCTTGTCTCACTGTACTTTATGGCAATCACTTGTAATACGGGCGAGCTCCAGCAGCAGGGCGGGACGGACGTGGCCGTGGACTGGTCCCTGGCCGTCCGGCTGCTCCTCACCGTCCTGGCCCTCGCCCTTGCCTCCATCTGCGTGAGGCTCTGGGAAGCCGAGGGGGGGCGGCCCCGGGAGCCGGCGGCTGCTGAAGCGGCCCGGGAGAGCGGCCCCGGGGACCAAGCGGGAGCGGGACCGGAGGCCGCGAGGGGACGGATGCCGGTGGAGGAGGTTGGGGCGGTCGAGGAGCGGGAGAAGGCGGCGGAGGAGCCGAACCCCGCAGAGGAGCCGAGCCCCGCGGCCGAGCCCAGCCCCGCGACGGCCGAGAGCATTCCCCGGAAGCCGCCCGCCGAGCCCCAGGAGGACGCAGGAGACCCCGCAGCATTTCCCAGCGAGGCAGAGGAGGAAGAGCTGGACTCAGGAAAAGAGAAGCTGGTGGTGGGAGAGCCGGCAAGCACAGCAGCTACACCAGCCCCAGTGACAAGTACAGCAGCATCGCTTGAGAGTTCTGAAGGTTTTGGATGGCATTTGGGTACCCTTGGGACCTGCCTGCTGATTGTGATGGTGTTCACTATGTTGGCACACATGCAGAGTGTGTTTTACCCACCACCATTGTGTCTGATCCCAAAATTTAAGCAGAGTCGGGTTTGGGTCTTGTCTGGGGTTAGACAACAATATGGGAGGACCAAGAGGTTTTCCCCAAGGCTGGACAGCCATGAGTGGCAGGGTGTGTGGGACAGTATGGGCAAGTATCTAGTCCACTGGGCCCCTCCAGTGCTTTGGAAACATAGAGATGGACTCATGATCGAGGGGTGGACCTAACAATGGACACTACTGCCCAGGTTATTCATGTGTGTGAACACTGCATACAGCCTCTCCTGCTCTGAAAGACTGTTACAAGAGATGGAGCCTGGCATCATGGACCAGATGGACTCAGCAGCTTTATAGGGACTGGTCCATGCACTACGATGAGAGTGCACCTAGATAAGAGTGATGGTATATTGAAAATGTGGGATCTGAGCATGACGTGAATGGTATGGAATAAGGGGTGGATAATGTCCTGGGTTTAGCAGTGGCAGTCATTTTTCTCTTTCTTGGTAGCTGGTGCAGTGCTGTGTTTTGACTTTCAGCTGGGAACAGAGCTGAAAAACAATGATGTTTTGGTTTGGCCAAGGACTTTGTGGGCCTCATGCTCTGCCAGGGAGGAGGGGAGCCGGGAGGAAGCAGAGACAGGACACCTGACCCAAACTGACCAAAGAGGTATTCCATACCACAGCACGTCATGCCCAGGATGTAACTGGGAGTTACCCGGAAGGGCTGGGTGGACTGCAGGGTTGGAGGAGGTATGGGTCAGTGCTTGATCGGGCTGGGGGGGGGGGTGAGTTATCGGTCACCTGGTGATGGGGTGTTGTATTCTCTTCCCTTGTTATTTCCTTTATCATTACTATTATTGGTGGTAGCAGTAGTGATTTGTGTTATACCTGAGTTACTAAACTGTTCTTATCTCAACCCGTGGGAGTTGCATTCTTTTTGATTCTCCTCTCCGTTCCCTCAGGAGTAGGGGGAGGGCAGGAAGGGGGGGGGGGAAGTGAGTGCACAAGCTGTCTGGCTGTGGGTTAAACCACGACAGGTACATAACCTGTCAATGGTATCTTTCATTCTTGGAACTATTCTCATAAATGGATTTTTTGCTCTTATGTCGAATATGCTGCATTTATTTCTCCCCATGAGACTCACCATTTGCTGTATAAATCTGAAATGGCTTCTGATAATTCATGCCACAAAAGCAGCCCTATCTATTCCAGTCGTCAGATTCACTTTTCATAAACATCAGTATGAATAGAGAAATACATTAGAATAGCATCGTATAATGATTTGGGTTGGAAAGGACCTTAAGGATCATCTAGTTGTAACCTCCCTGCCACAGGCAGGGATACCTTCCACTAGACCAGGTTGTTCCAAGCCCCATCCAACCTGGCCTTAAATACTGCCAGGGATGGAGCAGCCACAGCTTCCCTGAGCATCCTGTGTGAGTGCCTTACCACAGTAAAGAATTTCTTCCTAGTATCTAATCTAAATTTATCCTCTTTCAGGTTGAAGCCATTCTCCCTTGGTAACAACCATCTTTTAAGTTTGAGCCTTGTGGCAATCAGTACTGGGCACAGCAGAACATATCCAAGCAATTTCACAAGTCATTAAGTATCTCAGCCTACTCCACATCCTGTGTAACCAGGACTCCCCCTTTCAATGCATCAAGGCATTCCAGGAACTTCCTGGATTATTTGTGTCCTGCTGTGCTTGCTCTCCAACAGATACCAGGCTGGTTGAAGCTGCCGTGTGAGGACCCGGACTTGTGAATGTGAGGCTGCTCAATCTGTCTACAGAGGGCCTCCTCCACCTGGTCTTTCTGGTCAGGTGGCCTGTAGAAGACCCCCACTGTGATGTCACCTGGCCCTGCCCTCCCTTTAATCCTGACCCATAAGCTCTTGGTCATCTTCTCATCCACCCCAAGGCAAAGCTCTGCTCACTCCAGCTGGTCACTGATGTAGAGTACAACACCCCCTCCTCATCTCCCCTGCCTGTCTTTCCCGAAGAGCTCTGTCCTTCCATTCCAGCATTCCACTCATAGAAGCCATCCCACCATGTCTCTGTTATATTAGGAAATCCATCCTAGAATCCTATGTTCAGAAAATTGTTCACATTAAGAAAAATAAATAAATAAATAAATGGGTCTTTGGGGATGAAGGAAGGTTTCATCTGACAGTATGGTTCACACGAGAATATGTATTTGAAATGCTGACCAATCATTTGTCATACAGAGGAACAAAAGGGTTTGCAATGATAAGGCTTAATTCTCTAGTGTTGTTCTTTCACTGTGGTTATTTAAAATGCAAAAAGTATCTTAGAGTTATATTAAAGATGGAAGATCAAACAGGGACAAAAGATAAGACTACACAATCATCCACTCATTGATTCTGTTGCACAATTTTGGATTGACTATTGAGAAAGCTCCTTTAGCTCCTTTTCTTCTGGAAAAAAAGTGAATAGCAAAAAGTGGATAATAAAGCCCGATATCTACGTTGACTGAAAAATGAATATAAGGGTGGAAGTCATGCTGTACTGAGGCCATTAAAATATTAAAGGTATTAAGCTGAATACAGTAAGACACAACAAGCCCTCTACAGTCCTGGGCTGGCCCTTTTGGCTTTGCTATAATGCTGATAGAACAAAGAATCATACACCAAACATTAGCCAAAATGAATTATGCACCATATCTAGTAGTAAATGAATTATACTGGCTCCTCAGAACTGCTCTTTTCATAAAGAGCCATCCCTCTAGACAGTCTGAGGAAAACTGAGTGAATTTTCTTGCTGTAACTATGAGAAAAGGAAACAGAGCTAAAGCTCCTATGTAACCAGTTTCAAAGCTAGAATTTTAATATGGCTACCTAGTTACAAAAGATTTTCTATGAACATTATACTCATATAAACAATGAATTTTTGGATGTTTATAAGCTTAGAAACTGTTACAGAAATAACAAGACAAAAATACTGGCTGTAGGCAAACCAGCTTCCAGTGTTCTTCTGATATTTACAATTAGGGAGCTTAATGAAATCCAGGGTATCAGATTTGTTTCGTAATCCCTACACCTCTGACTTGTACTACCATGACATCTTCCAACAAGCATGGGACAAATGGATTATATCTACAGCCTAATTTTATAGTCTTCCCTTCGACTGATTTTCCTGCATTTTCCAACAATATTTAAGAAAATATTTTGCAATTAATTGAAAGTCACTTAGTACGCTCACCAAATTACTCCTCGATGAGTCTGGAGCAGATACACTTTCTTCTTCTCAAGTGCCTTTGATTTCTTCTCTGCATGCACAGACATGCACTTAATTAAAACTTTCCATCAAAGTGGCATTAGCTAGACACACACGGCATACCAACTTGCTCTCAGGCTTCCTGCCAGAAAGCCAGCAGTGCTGATGCCTTCCTTCATTTACTTCAAAGTGTCAGCAAAACAGGCAATTTATGATCACATAAATACAGAGCCAACAACCCACAATCACTATCTGCGGCAATACAGCACAGACACTGCCATTTCGTTGGTCCACTTCCCTCAGGCTGGTTCATGTTGCCAGATGCAGAACCAGAGCACACTTTACTAAGTGTCTTCTGTAACACTGTAATAAAATAAAATACCAGGATGAGTGTTTAAAAAGGTGTCAGGGAGCAGCATGAACAAATCCCATTAGCAGTCAACAGGATTTGTGCACGTATCTACTATTCATCACATTGAGAACTTAACCCCAGGGCATAACACATACATGCAATATGGAGATATATCACATTGTGGAATGAGGTTTGGTTTTGATCAGGATATTGGGATTTTTTGTAGGAAATAAAGATACAGAGAGGAAAGCCTTTTGATATAATAGTGTTATGATTGTGGGCAAGGATTTAAAAAAGCATCCGACGAAAGGGAGACACCTGAGAAATCATGTGATTGCCAGAAGCATTTGAAAAAGTCTGTAGCACAAAACAGCAGCCCTCATTACATGGCACCAGTTCTGCTTTGAAAGGTTTCAGAGATGTGGTATTTGGCAAGCAACTCCAGAGAGAAAAAGTATTTCTGATCACCAGTGTAGGTATTCCTACATGTGAAAAATACATCAGAGTCTAGGTGATGCCGCTTAGCTCTGCTAGGTGCTGATTGTCATAAATGTGCTTTTCACATCTAAGTTGAAATTAAGTAGAGTGGCTTTAAACTGAGACTAGGTGTCATGTGTGGCAGCACTGATAATTCTCTAATCTATATTTCCTAAAAATGAAAGAAATCTCACAAAGTTATTTTATAGTCAGAACCTACCAGGAGCAGTTCTGTCAAGACTGGGAACATACCAACAACTGAAGGTATCTGCAAGGCACTGAGGCCCAAGCTCAGGATGAAATCTTGAGCTTGAGGAAAAGTTCATCCTTGTCTGGGAATTATTTTATGCTTTCCCATGCAAGAACAAATGACTGAACTGGGGCGTGAGTACATTCAACTGACTTCATCATTGAGCAAGACTGACCTTTAGTTTATACTTTGACATGTTTTTCTTCCAAATGCATTTCTTGAAAGCAAAACCGAACAGCATTTTCCTCACCCTGCATACTCTTGGTAAAAAGTATGGTTAGAAAATTCAGGTGAAATTTTGACTTACAGAATGGGAGTAAAGGAATTTCACTGACTTCAGAAATGCCAGGGTTTTGCCCTTCAGCAGGAGCTTGAACAGGGTATAACAGAGAACACAACACCCCTGTATAATGAAGAGCCAGCCACATACACAACATAACTGAAGGGTCTTGCTCAGAAACTCTGTGCCTCCTGAATCTTCTAAAGCATAAGGGAACTGGAAACACAACAAAAAAGGTGTCTGCAATTTTGCTCACACATTATTTCCTTGAGATCAACTGGAGAAGTAAATAAACACATCAGCATTCCAATGCAATGAAAAACACACACACGTTATTAAAGGTTATAACTGAAGTGCAAGTGTAATCCGGTAATTAAAGACTCTGCAGGCAATAATCAGATGGTCTTACAAAAATTCTAAGATGTAACAAAGAAACACAGTAGGAGAGTTAAATAATTCTGAGTATTAGAGCTACAGCATGAAGCTGGTGTAGAAATGGAGATGACCTTCTCTAACAAAAAGATACCTGCAGGTTGGCTGGTTAGCTTGTGTAAATGCCTTCGAAAAGGCTCTACATGAGGCAGAGTGGAACCTTATTGTAAAACAGACTTCTGTAAAAATGTAACAGAGAAAACATTAATCACTTGAGATAAATTCAAATATAATTAAATTTCTTTTATACTTTTATTTTTAAAACTATAGATTATATCCAAATATTATTTCACATTTTATAGTTAAGGATGCAGCTGCTTTAAGGAAATTTTCAAAAGCTGTTCACCACAGGTTAAAGTTTTTGTGAATTTATTTGTATGTACAGGAAAAAATTATTTATTAGACTGACTGGTAAAATAAAAATATGTATTTTCTGTGTTTCGTTACATATGCCTCCAAGCAAATGATAATGGACATTAATGGATGGTGTCTCCAGCCCATTAATATTTTGCTATGATGTTTCCACCCATTTGATTTTACACAGTTATTTCCAGACTGACCAGGGCTGTACACTTTCTAATAGCCACTTTTACCCCAGCAGGAGAGAACTGTCACTGCCCCAGCACCAAGATGCTGCCTTCCTCCAGGCAGCCCTTGCCAGATGGACCTAAGGCAATACCTGCTGGAGGCATGGTCAGTACCCTACTTAACAGCCACTTCACAGGGGATGAGGATCAGACCTTATCCCATCTCCACCATCATTGTCCTGTCAAATTACAGTGTCTTGTCAAAATCATGCACCATCAACCAGCTGCTGCACTGTGCCCTCATAGCAGCCTTCCAGTATCTGAGGGGGGCCTATAGGGATGCTGGGGAGGGACTCTTCACTGGGGCTGTAGTGATGGGATAAGGGGTAATGGGTTGAAACTTAAACAGGGAAAGTTTGGATTGGATATAGAATCATAGAATTATAGAATGGTTAGTGTTGGAAAGGACCTCAAGATCATCAAGTTCCAACCCCCCTGCCATGGGCAGGGACACCTTGCTCTAAACCATATCACCCAAGGCCTTGTCCAACCTGGCCTTGAACACTGCCAGGGATGGAGCATTCACAGCCTCCCTGGGCAACCTATTCCAGTGCCTCACCACCCTAACAGGAAAGAATTTCCTCCTTATAGCCAATCTAAACTTCCCCTGTTTAAGTTTTAACCCGTTACCCCTTGTCCTATCACTACAGTCCCTAATGAAGAGTCCCTCCCCAGCATCCCTATAGGCCCCCTTCAGATACCGGAAGGCTGCTATGAGGTCTCCACGCAGCCTTCTCTTCTCCAGGCTGAACAGCCACAACTTTCTCAGCCAATCTTCATATGGGAGGTGCTCCAGTCCCCTGATCATTCTCGTGGCCCTCCTCTGGACTTGTTCCAACAGATCCATGTCCTTTTTATGTTAAGGACACCAGAACTGCACACAATACTCCAAGTGAGGTCTCACGAGAGCAGAATAAAGGGGCAGGATCACCTCCTTCAACCTGCTGGTCACACTCCTTTTAATGCAGCCCAGGATACAGTTGGCTTTCTCGGCTGCAAGCACACACTGCTGGCTCATGTTCATTTTCTCATCGACCAACACCCCCAAGTCCTTCTCCGCAGGGCTGCTCTGAATCTCTTCTCTGCCCAACCTGTAGCTGTCTCTGGGATTGCTCCCACCCAGGTGTAGGACCTTGCACTTGGCATGGTTAAACTTCATGAGGTTGGCATCAGCCCACCTCACAAGCATGTGAAGGTCCCTCTGGATGGCATTCCTTCCCTCCAGTGTATCAACCGAACCACACAACTTAGTGTCATCGGCAAACTTGCCGAGGACGCACTCAATCCCACTGTCCATATAAGGAGGAAATTCTTTCCTGTTAGGGTGGTGAGGCACTGAAATGGGTTGCCCAGGGAGGTTGTGAATGCTCCATCCCTGGCAGTGTTCAAGGCCAGGTTGGATGAGGCCTCGGGTGATACGGTTTAGAGTGAGGTGTCTCTGCCCATGGCAGGAGGGTTGGAACTTGATGATCTTGAGGTCCTTTCCAGCCCTAACTATTCTATGATTCTATGGTTCTATGGAACTTAAGCCCCCGAATACAAACACTGATTGAACTTTTTATATTGTAGTGGGCCGGGCTGAGATGGAGTTAATTTTCTCCATAGCAGCCTGTATGTGCTGTATTTTGGATCTGTGATTAAAACAGTGTTGATAACACATCCATGTTTTGGCTGTTGCTTAGTAGTATTGCTAATATTGCTTCATCAAGTCCTTCTTTGTTTCCTACTCTGTTCCCCTGCCTCAAGTAGGCTGGGGAGTGGGCAAGAAGCTGGGAGGACACACAATGGGAAGAGCTGACCAGAAGTGACCACAGGGATATTCAACACCCATATGACACTGTGCTTAGCAATAAAAGCTGAAGGAAGGGAGAAGGAAGAGGGGACATTCATGGTTAGAGCATTTGCCTTCCACAGCAACTATTACATGTGTGGAGGCCCTGCTTTCCAGGAAGTGGCTAAACATCTGCCTGTCAATGATCTCTTCCTCCTTATTTTCCCTTGTGCACTTTCACTTCACTTATTACTGTCTTATCTTGATATATGAATCTTCTTAGCTTCCTTCTCTTTTCTCCTCATCCCACGGGACAGTGGCGTGAGAGAGCAGCTGTGCAGGTGTTTGGCTGTTGGCTGAGGTGAACCCATCATCTGTAAATGCTTCATGACATTTTTTGTAGATCCATGGCAAAACAGGTATTTGTTATCCTACTATTTCATTAGTTAGACATTGCTACTTTGGGGTTTAGTTTCATTATTATCAGAAGAAGCAAAAAATGAGGAGTGATATTCAGAGAAGTGAGACTCAAGTAAGTTAACAGAGGGCAAGCCTTCAAGAAGTGTATGTTTAAGGCAGCTACAAAGTTGCAGAGAACAGAGTTCTGCATGGAACTGGTCACAAGGAGATCATAAAGAATTTAGGTCAGTTGAGTCCAAGTGGATAAACTGAGTGCAGGAGGCAGAAGATGCACAACAGGTACTCTGGGAAGATAGAAAACAGGAAACTGGGCTCAAAGGGTCAGTAGTAGTGTGTGGGGCAAATACCAAATCCAATTAAAAGAGAAAAACTTAGCAAAACTTGATAAAGGAAACACCTGAAAAAGGTAAGTTGCCAGTCTACAGGGAAGCTGAAGTTCTGGTGTAAGGTTAATTTCCGGTGGTACAAACATATAAAGCTGTCAAGAAAGAGAGAGACCTTGATCCCTTACATCCTGGATCCGTTGGCCCTGGGGTAGTGAACATCTAAGGTGAAGAAGAAAACTTCGCTGCTGCTATCTGATGTGAGCAAGCAATCATTTATAACTGGATCAACATGCTCAGGTCCACTTTCTCTCCTTGCTTACCCACACCCGGAACAAATGCTGCTGAGAGAAGCTGTGGGTTATCAGAAGAGAACCACACTCCATGTTGGAAGGACGAATCCTGCAACAGAGAGACCATCTATGCACTGAAGGCTTGAGTCACCCTATCTGAAGGGTTATGTGATCTATTAATAAATCTGAGCTCTCATTAAGCAAAGCACAGGCTAGAAAAAATGGCCAGGTTTGTAAAAGGGGAAATAACCCTTGAAAACCGAGACAGTCAGTATAGCATGTTACACATTTTGTTGTCCTATATATAGGTGTATACTAGACCATGTCTGTTCTGAGTCACATAACCACCTTTATCATTTTGCATTATTCAGCTTCCAGGATGCAAAGCAATAAAAGAGTGCAAGACATTGCAAGTTCATTATTTAGGAAATGGTAGTAAAAGAGTCCATGTTGGTAGGTATTATTTTGCAGTTCACTACCACAACAAAGTTCAACAATAGGAAGGTTTATACAGTAACAGAGCAGAAAAGCATGTTATGGCTTCATTCAAATAGTGTCACTTCCAATTAAAAAGCAAAAGAAAGGCAATAGTGAACACCATGAGAATTTAGGTCAAAACAGATCATTATTTCTGTACACTTAAAAATCCCACAGAACATGCCCTTAGTGTTCAGCAATAGACAGTTTTGCGGACACCCTTTAGAAGCTGGCTGAGGTATCAGAACAAAGACAGCAACAGTTCATGACTAATGCCAATAAAACCCATGAAATTTAGAAACCATGTGTAAACATAGCCTTTCTGCAGCCAAGAGGAAAGAAGAAACTAGGTCCATATTATCTTTAAAACACTACAGTCTGTTTATATCTGGAGCTTATAAATGAACACTATTTCTCTAACTTTCTAATCAAAACCAAATAAGAAGTCAGTAACTGTCACTGACCAAAAAAACTGATAAGTCTGTCCAAATCTCTTCATCCTTCTTCTATACCAGACATATTACTTGCCCAGCTCAGCTACCATCTAAGGCTATAAATATGCCAATGTAAGTAGACACTGTTTTTTCCACTTATCACAGGACTCAAATCACTGCTGACAGACCTGGCATAAGAAAATTTACTGTAACCTTCCAGGATGGCTGATTGGAATATGATTTGGAAAGAAAACTGTCTGCCTCCAGAAACAACGGCTGTGTCATGAAACTCTCAGACCACTGGCCAAGGCTGCCAGCATTGCATTCACCACCTGGCTGCCCATCACAAAAGCACCAAATCAGCCATCAGCACATTACAGAAGCTACCAGCTGCATTAGCCACTAGTGCATCAGGCTGAACTCAAACCCTTACAAAGACCACAATAAAAATAACCCTGAGTTCACAACAGGGCAGTCAGGGTGCCTGGAGCTCAGAGTTCTTTTTTTTGTTGCTTTTTCTTTCCTCCAAAATAGTTTGAATTAAACCTGGTAACACTAGCCCTCAACAGCCTAAGCACTGGCAACAGACCTCGCAAGCACTAGCTGCTCTCTTAGCTCTGTGGACCTTCTTGAGGTTCAAACCAGTGGAGGGGAAAGGACACACCACACATGGCAGGAGAACCCAGACAGACTTGGATGTGGCAGCTAACTTCTAATTAGCCAGAGATACTAGTGGTAGTCTGTGCACTTCACATGTCCAAGCCCAACTGAAACATATGCCCATGCAAGGCTCATCAAAAAAAGGGACAAATGGATGCAGCTCCAGAAATGGAGCCATATTGCATACACACTTCAGAAAATGTCCTCATGCTTCTTACTTTCTGCTTCTCACAATTGCTTCCTTCAGTCTGATAAACTTACTGAGAGACCAAATGGCTGGGCACTGGTGGTTACATTTGTCACTTAGGCCATCTTTTGAAGCACTCTTATCTAGGTTAGAGCAGGAAAAGAAAACTGAGCATGCCATCCAGGAGCAATACTCTCCAGCTTGTGGACATAGTGTAAATATGTTATATAAGCTAAGGTTTCCAAACTGAAGAACACATGTAACCACATGTTAGAGTGCTCCTGAACATAACAATGCCAGCAGTAGGCAGTCAGAGTTTACTGCAAATCCTCCGGATGCCTATCCTTGCAGAACAACTTCCACACATCAAGATGGTTTCCACAAAATAAAAATCCTTTCTCTAAAGCCATTTACATACTTTTCCCTTTCACAGAGGACAACAGCATCAGCAATTGCTCTTGCAAGACTGAAATCAGTGCACAACATGAACAATACAACACATGAGAAACTCAATGGTATACATACTGACCTCTGCTATTCCAATGCTGGTGTCTATTGTTGATTTAATTAACTGGAGGAAAATTAACACAGCAGAAAAAAGATGAGAGCCGAATACAAGACAACACAGAGAGACCACAATAGTTCAGTATTTAAAAGCCTGGGATCAGCTCTCAAATTAAATTGAAATCAATAGGAATTCACCTCTTTTGTTAGCAATGTCAGTGCACATTAACAACACAACTTCTTACAAAGAACTAAGAAATACCTGCCCCATGTGTGAATTTTGTCAAAGTTGTTCTGATCAGTCACTTTTATTGACTTCATTATTCAGTCCATTCAACAGGGATTATCCACTATAAATAAACTCTGTACACAAAACTAAGAGAAAGATATAAATAAGAAAGGAACCAGGACACTATGTATCTGATAACTTCTAAAGATCTGGTGATAGGAAGTGACTCAGTTTTTGAGACAGAGTTTTGCAATTTCATTAAATGTTTTGTGGAGATTCTAACTAGCAATGTATCATCAGAACTAAATAAAAATTTATTTTACAATAAAATAAACATTAAATTATCCTATCTTATAGAAGAATAGCTTTGTTCCTCATGATATTTCCAGGTAAATACAGTATTTCTTTCCAGGCAGAGAATTAATGTAAACAAACTGTCCTGGGTTCAGCAGTTGCAGTCATTTTTTCTCCTTCTTAGTAGCTGGTGCAGTGCTGTGTTTCTGACTTCCAGCACTGATAACACCGATGTTTTTAGTTATTGCTCAAATGTTTAGTCTGATCAAGGACTTTCTGAGTCTCATGCTCTGCCAGGGAGGAGGGGAAGCCGGGAGGAAGCAGAGACAGGACACCTGACACAAACTAACCAAAGAAGTATTCCATACCACAGCACGTCATGCCCGCAGTGTAACTGGGAGTTACCAGGAAGGGCTGATTCACTGCTCGGTCGGGCTGGGTATCAGTCGGCAGGTGGTGAGTGTTGTATTCTCTTCCCTTGTTATTTCCTTTATCATTATTATTATTGGTGGTAGCAGCAGTGGTTTTGTGTTATACCTTAGTTACTAAACTGTTCTTATCTCAACCCATGGGAGTTACATGCTTTTCGATTCTCCTCCCCATCCCTCCAGGAGCAGGGGGAGGAAAAGAAGGGAGGGAGTGAGAGACAGACTGTGTGGCTGATTTATGGCTGACTGGGTTTAAACCACGACACAAACCCAAGCTTTTCAGAAACTTCAAGTTTTAGGCAGTCTGTTTGTAGGTGTTTATAACTTTTTAAAAATTATCAATAAAATCTCAAGATTTTCTTGTTCACAGTTAGCAGTCCTCTGTGAAAATAAAATTCAAAATGCACTGCAATGAGGAGAACAAAATACCTGACAAGTACTCAGTCGCTGTTCTAACTAAAATATGGTACCAATTTCAAGAATACTTGATGTAATTTCCTAGTTTACACATAAGAGGCTGCTAGTATGGAAATCCACGCAGCCTCTTCCCATCCCAGAAGCAGGAAATCCTTTATTTATTGTAAATGGTTTAAAACTGTCTGTGCAAAGTGCAAAATAGCAGAACACAGTACAGAGGAGAAGCAGAGAATTTAATTTCCCCAGATGTGCTTTTTTTCATAAACCCTTGTTTGTGGCCACAAAAGAGAATTTCATATTGTCTGTAATATTCCTTATAAGGAATTTTCATTTGCATAGTAATCAAGATTCAATCTGGGAGGAAAAAAGAAAGAAAAGAACGACATTTCAAGGCTACCAATCAAACACTATTCTTTACTTTGCCATTGCTTTACAATGCTAAGAAAAGATAAAGAGACTATCCTAGGAGTAAAAATGATTAAATTAACATGGAAGGAGCTCATATGCCACTAAACAGTGGCAAAAATAACTAACACACCTGAATGTAATGTAACATAATGTGTTTATTTCACTTAGCAGAATGTCTTTAGTTAACCTGAGTGTTAATGTTCTGCAGAGGCAAACAATTAAAAGCAGAAATCCTCAAATGGGAAGTTTGCAGTTCCATTACTGTACTCTCAGCGACAGTTATCTTCAACTCAGCATATTGACAAAACAACAGATTCTGCACTTACCTAAAAATAAGACCAAAGTTTCCTCTTCTTAAAAAGCCACTACCATTTCACACAGACACAAAATACCCCATTGACTGTGTTGCCTCATGAGGCAGCAGTGCCCGTGCTTGCAAGAGCACAAGGGACCAGCAGCCCCTGGTAGCACCTGACTCAGGTGAGGCTGCAGCTCACACTGAAGCCTTGTGCAACCACTGTGGGAGCTGATGCCTCAGAAAACCAAGCTGCTTTTTCTTACTTGCCACCCCCGATTCCTGCAGGCATGTAACATGCTGCTTCCTATGTGCTACTTAAGGGCAAGCTAGCTTCCCCTCGTCCCAACAATTCAGAAGAGATAAGCTACTTCTCCAGGTACCAGGTTACAGGTGCTCTGCCACTCAGAGGACAAATGTTTCCGTAGGCTGCCATGTGACTGGGGCACAAACATTGAAGTCTTTGACTAGCTTGTACTAGAAACCTAAAAGCCTACAAACAAGCACAAAAATCAGGGAGTTCATATAGGAGAGGAATGGTCTATAGTACCTTTGTTCCACAGAAAACTCACACTCCCCCTGTAGAAAACCCATAGGTGCTGGTACCTGGGCAAGCTGGTGCTGTGACAGCTTGTGCAGCTGCAGGCATTGGTGTGGAAGTATGACCATGCTGTCTGCTGACAGATATAGGATATCTGATACTTAAGAAGAGCACTCAAAAATGCAGGAAGTAGACAGCATGGATTCAAAAATGTTGGATTTTGGGTTTGTTTGGGTTTTTTGAGACATTTGGGGTATAACATTGAATCATGCAGAATAAGAGATGGAGGTTACCTTCTATTCAGTATGGACTCTGTGAAGTGGCAAAAAACAACCTATCCTACACTACTGCTTTGTTGTCCTGGTGTTACTTTCCAAACCCCAAAAGCAGGAGGGCTGCCCTACACCACTAGAAGAGTGCCTTCTTTAGCATTCTTGCTGTGACCCATAATGCCTTGGGGATACCATTTGCCTTTGCGCTACATGGCCTGTATGCCACATGTCTGTCAAAGCAGCCAGAGCTGTACAGCAAAGAAAACCCAATCACTAGACTAAAAAGAGCAGTATAGCTAGCTCGTGTATTTTGTATAACAATACATTCAGAAAATGTAAAATTTTCAGATTAGAGACACAACAGTGACACTATTTTTGGAGATGAAAAGCATAACAACAAAGGTGAAAACTGACCTCTTAGTGCCAAACATGATGCTGAGGGCTTGTTTCACATTTACAAATGCACTGCTCTGCACAGGCTGTTTCTGTTGACCTGGATGAGAAAGAAGCAAGAGAGAGATGTTTAGATCAAGCAACTCAGGACCTTGATTTTAATATCCTGAACAAAAAGCACATTAAACACCCTACAGTGCAACTTCAGAGAATACCTGGTAATTTTACACAAAGGCTAGCAAAACAATGTAAAGGTTAACAAACAAAAGACAGAAGTTAAAAACCTAAGACCAAATCCTTAGGGCTTAAGCGCAAGGTTGTTACAGCAGTTATTCCACAAAAGAGTTAAGTATGGTAGTGGAACATCTAAAAGCCCTTGCTCTGAAAGGGAAATTCATGTGCCCAAGTGAAATTTGGGTGCCTCAAAGCAACTAAACAAGATCTTCCTGAATTGCCAGTCTGAACACAGCTATATAAATTTACATCTTAATTGCATTTTGGTGCAATTTGTTAAATTACTATCTTGGTATTATTCCAAAAACAAACCATTCATATAAGTAAGAAATTTCCTGGAGCAGGCATATGAAGCATGAACTTCAGAAATGTTATTCTTTGAATAATAACAAATTCCAACCATTACACAAAAAAATAAACACATAGAAAAATAAAAGAATAATGGAATAACCAGGTCAGGAGGAACTGCCCAGTCCAACCCTCAGCTCAAACCAGGTATCAGATCAAAGATCTGTCCGTTGACTTTTGAACATCTCTACAATCTCTCCGGGGATCCAGTTTTGGTACTTCACTACCATCACAGTAAAAACATTTTTCTCAATACCTAATCAGAATTTTCCATGTTGTAACTTGTGCTCACTACCTCGTATTGTAGGACTGTATAGTTACACAGAAAAGGGTAGCTCCTTTTCTGCAGTCCAGGTCCCCTCAATAGCAGCACTGTCCTCCAGCACATTGCCTGCTGCCTCCAATTTGATGTCATTCATAAACTTGCTTAGGCTGCACTCCATCTCATCACTGATGTAGAGCACGAACCTTCCTTCTGTTGCCCAAAGTCATCAGCTTTCCTCCTCCTCTGTCCTGAGAGCCACCTTCCACTACTTTTTCACACACGGTCTGCATCTGTGCCTCCTTCCTCATTTTGTGTCGCTCAGGCTCTTATCTTTGCAGAGTTTATGCAAAGACCCCAAGTATCCCCTCCTTACTTCTCTGTTGATGCATGGTTTGCTCATTATTTCTGCGGTTCCTTCCCTGTGGAAGTCAGCTCCTCCTTCAGTGTGCCTGTCCCCAAGACAGGCCCCCATCACTAAACCCCAGCTTCTCACCTCCCTCCGTGTGCCTTTTGGGTCAAGGCCTCCAGCATGCCAAGGAGGTTAGTGTCAGTCACTGCCAGGAACGTACCTTATGGGGTGTGAGACCATCACTGCACACCCTCCAAGCCACCCTAGGCAAGTTTAAGCAGAAATGCTCTGTGACCCTGCTGTGCTAGCAGCTGTGACAAGGGTGTCACTGCTGTTCCCCATAAGCTTAGCCATCCCAAAGCAGGAGACAGCCATTCCCAGCAGCAGCCTTATCTGGGCTAAGGTGCCAGAAGCAGTGCCCAGAACTGGAAGCAGAGACTCAAACGGCCACACAAACCAGGAAGAGCAGCCCAGGCAGTGCCCTGCATGCTCCCAGCCTCACAGAGTCCCTCCTGCAGCCCCTGTTCACAGCACTCCAGCCTTTCACTGCCTAAGGAGCAGCTGAAGAGCAAGTGGAAATCAGAGACAAGCACCAGCCCCTCCAGCTCGAGGCTTCCCACACTGGTTCCCTTCCCATGAGACTGCAATGGCTCCAGACATTGGTTCATTTCCCTTGTGAATGCCATCACACATGCCCACTGCCCTCACAACATGTAATTTTGATGCTAATGAAACCATTCTGCCCTATTCCCAAATGTTCAGCTTAAAGCAAAAAGACACAGCTTACAAAATAAATAAAATTCTATCCTAATTTAGTTGATTTTTTGAAACGTAAATGTGCAATCTAAATACAAATGTTTTGTTCATTAAGAAGAAGCTGTGATTACATGATCCTGACTGACAGGAGGACTTTTGTCTACAAACTCACTCCTAAATTAGTAAGATGCTCAAGGGGACTTCATGTCTCTATGTCAGACCAGATAAAATGACACCAGGTAAAATGTCTTGTTACTCCCAAGCAAGGAAGTGGCATTTTCACAGCACCACATTTCATTAGGAGTCTGGGCAGTGACATTTTTGTCTCAGTTTATCAGCTGATCTTAAAGCATTTCCTTTTTTGTTTTGTGTAAGGCTTTTTGTTTTGGTGTGGTTCCTTCACTTGTACAGCTGCAACGAGTCAAAGGGAGCCTCCCTCTTCCTTCTCATGCCCTCTTGTTCCAGAACCACTGCCTTGCAGCTGGGCAAGCAACACAAAAAACATCAGCTGAAGTACATTTTCCTTCCCATAAAATTATTCTATTTTCTCTGCCACTCACTAAATCAGTCACTTTACACTGAGAGCATAACAAATACATGCTCCAAGTTAACTGTCTTGATCGGGAAGTTCTAAAGCCTCTAAGCCAAGTATCCACTCCAATTGAAAAATCAATGGATTTGGGGCATGCATATTCCCTGCATGTTTTGGGAAATCATACTCCAATGCACATTTATGATTGTCAGGTTAACTTGGAGCCTAAGCTATATCTACACTGTCAGATACACAGCACAGAGATGGAACATGGATGAGATTAAGGACTGCAACTCAGCCTCTGCCCCAGTGCACACATTAAGTATCTCAAGCCATTTAGACAGCTTATTATATAATGTGGAGCCTAAATCTGCAAACACACTACAAAGACCTGAGTCAGGCATTCCTCTTCTCTTAGAAGTAGCAAGGTTCAAGCTCCTTAGTTTAATTTTCAGAATTATTTAGGTTGTGACCTGGAAGTCCAGTTTCCATATTTGAAAATGATACAGTCACTTAAAATCCCAGGAGCACACCAAAAACTTTAAGCCCAGCTTATTCAATCATTTGATGGTCATCTGTTTCCACTAAAGAGCATCATTCACAAGCATTTAATCTATTTTAAGCACCTTACATTAGTAGGTAAGGCTGCCTTTATATTCATAAGAATTTCAACTGAAGGGCTCTGAAGCTTTCTGTATCCTCTTGGATATAAATAATATTAGTGATGACATAAGGTACTGCAGTTTCTCAGAACACAGGACAAGTTATTTGAGGAAAATAAACAGGTATGAAACTGCTGAGTAGCTGAAGCATCCTCCCTGGATGGTGACTGGTGCAGAAGTAGGAAGAGCAAGATGCTGGATGTTACCACCTGTACCAGCAGAAACTTTGCTGGCAGCATCACCTTCCTTTTCCTTGAGGCACAACCATATTCTTTTCAGAAAAAAAAGAAAGAAAGAAAAAAAACCCCAACCAATATAATCACCAAACATATTAAATGAAACATTAATTTGGACTTTGGACATTTTTTTCCCTTTACAGAAGGTTTTTGCATAGGAACGCTTCCCATAGCATTTCACTGGCTTAGTGAGGGTAGTTGTGTTAGCTACAGCCTTCCAGTGGAATCTCATCCTTCTCTGATAGAAGGTACCATCCTCAGGGTAAAGTGTCAGAACAGCCTGGGAGAAGTATCCTTGCTCTCTTCTAAACAGCCATCTAAGAAAGCCTGTTTAAAATAACAGACTCACTTTGCACTAGAGCACATGAGAAATACTGTTTATCTGTTAAAGATGCCATTTTATACAGTAAAACTGGCACAAAAACTCAGTAAACCTTTTCAACTACACCTGGTATATTTAAGCATAATTCACCCACATAGATCTGAGTACAAGTATCACGAGTAAAATATTTTTGGTTAAGAAACAATTGTATTAGGATAAATGTGGCATTTGAAAAAGAAAACTGTTCATACAGAAGTACAAAAGAAGATCTTTATCAGTGACCTGGAGGAGGCAATGGGCTGCACTGTCATCGAGTTTGCAGATGGCACCAAATCAAGGGAGATCAGTTGATATGCTTTAGGGCAGGGCTGTCATCCAGGGAGATTTGGACAGGCTGGAAGAATGAGCTGATGGGAAACTTATGAAATTCAGCAAGGACAAATACAAAGTCCTGTACTTAGGAAGGAAGAAACTCTTGGAATGGCACAGGCTGGGCACTCCGACTGGAAGCAAGCTGAGCACAAGCCAGCAGCATGCCGCGGTGCAGAGATGGAGAATGGCATCCCAGACTTTACTAGCAGGAGCACAGCCAGCAGATAGAGGGAAGGATCAGCCCCCTTTATTCCAAAATCACCAAGCCGTTCCTGAAATAATGTATCCAGTTCTGCAACCTGCCCTCAATGCAAGGACACTGATAGCCTGGGGTCACTTCAGCAAAGGCCCCTAAGCCAGCCAGGCTGGAGCATCTGCCCTGTAAGGAGACTGGGGGAGCTGGGCTGCTCCAGCTGGGAGAAGGGGTGGCTTCACAGGACCTAAGGCTCCTTCCAATACCAACAGGGGAGTTATCAAGAAGACAGAAGCAGGCTCTTCACAGCGATGCATGGTGGAGGATGAGAAACAGTAGGTGTGAACTGAAACAAGAGGGTTTGACTGGATATCAAGAGATGCTTTTTACCATGATCACAGTTGGGCAGTGGCCCATACTGCCCAGAGATGTTGTGCAGCCTCCTTCCTTCAAGTTTCTCAAAACTTGGCTAAATAAAGCCCTGATCAACCCAGACTGATCTCACTGCTGACCATGCATTGAGCAGCAGAATGGACTGGAACCCTTTTGAAGTGCCCTCCAACTTGAGTTATCCTGAGATCCTATGAGTTTACTTAAGCTACAGTATGACGAAGTGACAATGAGAGCTAACGGGGATGAAACAACCTTTGCACTTCAGTTAAGCTTTACATGTTTTATATTGATCTAAATTCTTCATACACTCCAAAGGCAGGGCCTTTGTGTTGATGGGCCCCTCTAAAGGACTGCAGTACTACCCAAACACTTCCCTATACTCAGCTACATCACCCACTGTTATATACATTTTTTTAAACTGTACTTTCATACATTTGAGGGCTTTTGAGTAATTCCACCCAATGCTATCAGAGATTAAAAACATAAAAAATTGGAATTCAGTGTGTGATAGTATTACACTTAAATAACATCCCTTACTAGAAGTTACTGATTTGCTGGCGCTTGTTAAAAAAATATTCTGACAAACGCACCAGTACCCTTGAAGATACCAAAAGATATAAAAAACAAAAAAGAAGAAAAGGATAAGATCACCTACAGCAGAACATTTCCGGTAGGTCAGTATTTTTCTCCTGCTCTCTGTCTTGAAAACATTGGTTTTCTCCTGCATATTTCTGCCTTCTTCCATACCTGGGGAACGCTACAGACTATTTTAATATAGCAGCCTGAACTGCTCAGAGTAAAAGGACCTGAGTGAAATGCAAATCTATCCAAACCACATAAAACAAGAAAACGTCACCTGAATTTTCAAATACTTTACATATCAGAGTAAAAAACTAAGGTACAAAGTAACATGAGAAACTTTCACAGCAAGTAAGCCCTTTGCAGTATAATAGCATATTTAGCTAGGATCACAACATCTTCCCAAAAGCTGTGCTTCAGAAAACATGACTTACGCCTACTCAAAGTAACCAGGAACATACAGGGTTAACCAGAATAAATGTAATGGCCCCGAGGATACAGTGAGACTGATTACTTCTGGCCTTAAGCTCTGTGACACCCTGCTCCAGATCACTCATTTCAGCCTTTGTAGTGCATTGCACAACCATTTCTAAATTAAATCATTTATTTAAACATTTACAAAACACACATTTATTCTCTATATAGTTTAGCTTGATTTTTTCTGGTTTGCTTAATTAACACTTGAAACACTTAAGACTTGAAAAAAGCATACCTTAACATTCAAATAAACAATTAGCAGTTTAGTTTAGCAGCTCCTGGTGCTAACTCTTTATTGGCTTCTTAAGCAACTTAAATGATAAATAAATGAGCCAATAAAATGAAGTCCTATTCAAATAGACCAAAACAAAATGTAATTACTAATGTAAAGACTGATTTATCTGAAAGGTAAATGAAATCTTTAACAGCAACTCTCATGCAGTGAAATAAACCTGACTGCCATCTGTTGTTGATTAAAGGTCAATTCAGTACCAAGAGTTTAATAAATAATTCATTTTGCCTACTGTAAATCATGAGGGTAGTCAACATTATGGCCATCCAGAAGTATTAGCACTCTGTTTTTTTCTGATATCTGAAGGGAAAGTATTTAGAAATATAAAAATTAATTTCATATATTTCACTATGGTGATTATTTTATCTGTCAGCAGTCTTTTACAGCAACCAAAGATCTAATATTATTGTCTATTACGATTACATTTGTAATCCTTAATCTTCTTACACTTCTAGTTTTTTCTTTACAAATTAATTACATTATGACTGCTGTATGCTTTTCATTTGAATGACAGTTTCCATGTCAGATGTTTTCTTCTTCCAAAATGAAGTTAAATATTTCTGGTTTTAAGATGACAACAACAAAGAATTACCAGTTTGCCTCTTCATCCCACTGCCAGCCTGGGTGACCTCATCTGATAATCCTTCTTTCATCCTTTGTTTCTAAATCCTCATGTTTCATTCTTTAAAACAGTATGATCACCAAAGCCTCAGGATATCCTTCATTTTCATTTGCTTTCTTTTGTTTCTCTTCCCTTCCTACGTTGTACAATACCACTTACGTATCTTTCTCATGTCATAGCTAAGCACAGCTTCTGCCACAAAGTCCACACAGTTTATACAACGCAGCAACGCAGGTGTGCTCCAACTCATTCCCTGTAGATCATCCGCCTTTGCCTGTAGGTAACTCAAGGCAAATCCCAACTACTATAATAGGAGAGAAAAAATTTCTTGGCAAGCTCTCTGTGAGCATGCTAAAGAAACATATTGATTTTTAAATAAGACTGATAAAAATAAACAACCATTTGCCCTGGGTATTTTTCCCTCTTTCACCTTCACAGCAAACACACAGCTTCCTTTCCCATGATTTCAGGATGAAGGGACATTCCTCTACATCCTTCAGATCATCTTAAAATATAAATTCCTTGGAAATCAAAGCTAGGGAAAAAAAAAAAAAACCAAAAACAAACTGCTTCTCCTTCTCTAGGCACAATAGCTGGGGTATAAATTATTGAATAAGTAGTGAATGTGACTACAAACAGAAAGTATGCATAGGGAGAAGACTCACAGGGAGTAACCAGGGCAGATCAGGATTGCATTATTTTTTTTGCAAAGAGGTATAAAGCCTGGTGAAGGGGGGGGAGGGGGGGGATGAGGAGGAAGAGGTGCTGAAATTTAAAGTAGACTAAAAAAATTGGCTAAAAGATCCCTTTCCAAAAGCTCACCTGAAGTCAATGAACATTAATGAGAAAACTAAATCTGCTGAGACAGAAATGGCAGCTGCAATGGTTCATTTACTTCTCCTGTAAGATGTGAAGTTGGTGCGATTTATCCATCCCTTTCTTCTTTGGGAAAATGAAGATTATCCCAAAGCAGAAACAAAAGGATCATGACCCTAATGTTCCCCAAAGCTGAAGTAACTAACACCACTTGCAGCAGGCAGGCTGCAGCTTTCAGACATCATTCAATGACAATTTTCCTCCAGTAGCAAGGGAGGTCCTACTGTCTTCAGGCCTATTCTGTTTTTTAAGGCCAGTACCTCAGCTTGTGTCCCTTTAGTTGTACAAATATAATGCTATATAGGACTACACTAAAATCAGACAGCTGAAATAAATCAGATTAATATCCCACCTTAAAAAAAAAAAAAGAAAAATCTTTAAAACTTGGTATTTTCTGAAGAAAAAAAAGCAGACATTTCAAAGGTGTAGTGTACAGCGCAGGTTGCACGGGCACAAGGAGAGCATCTGTGAACTCTGGCATCATAAACATAAATCATAATCGTATATAAATCATTATAAAACAGACTTTAAAGTCAAAGCAATATCCGAGTTCTAACTTCTGAAATGGTCATTAAAGGTTATAATCTGTAAGAAATATTTGGACCCTCTGTAAAATTAGTTCTAAAGGGCATTTCAAAGACAGGTCTTAATCTGCACAGGAAAGACACAATATCTCAGATTACATATCCCATGTATATAATAAATATAAAATCAAGAGTGTGTTGACCTTGGTGCCCATCAACTTTTGTTCCCCCTCCTCAACAGGACAAGGGGATAAAATAAGACAGATATCTCATGGGTCAAGATAAGTATAGGGAGCTCAGTCACCAATTACCATCACAGGCAAAACAGACTCAACTTAGGGAAATTATTTTTTTTTTGTAATTAATTGTAGCAGAGTAGGGCAGTAGGAAATAAAAGCACATCTAAAACCCTTCCCTTCATTCTGGGCTTCTCCATCATGGGTCCCTTCCATGGGTGCAGTCCTTCAAGAACAGATTGCTCCAGTGTGGGTCCCTTCCATGGGGTGCAGTCATTCAGGAACAGACTGATCCAGCATGGGTCTCCCGCAAGGTCACAAGTCCTGCAGCAAACCTGCTCCAGTGTGGGCTCCTTTCTCCACAGGGTCACAGGTCCTGCCAGGAGCCTGCTTTAGTGCAGGCTTCCCATGGGGTCACAGCCTTCTTTCGGCATCTCCCTGCTCCAGTGTGGGGTGATCCCCAGGCTGCAGGTGGAGATCTGCTCCACCATGGACCTCCATGGGCTGCAGGGGTCAATTTGTTTCCCTATGGTCCCTTCCACAGGCTGCAAAGAATTTCTGCTCTGGCACTGGAGCGCCTCCTCATCCTCTTTCTTAACCAGTCTGCTGTTCATCTCTTTTTTCCTCCTTTTTCAATTTTTTTCCCTTACTCCTCTCATACAGCTGCCACAGCTTTTTTAACCTTTCTTAAGTATGTTATTGAAAAGGCACCACAGGCATCACTGACAGGCTCAGCAGTGGGTCCCTCTTGGAATGCCTGGCACCAGCTTTGTTAGACAAGGGGGCAGCTCCTGATGTCTTCTCACAGAAGCCACCCCTGCAGTCCTACAACTACCAAAACTTTGCCGTGTAAACCCTACACACAACCACCTCGTTTCAAGCCATTTCAGAAACTGTGTATCAGATTTCTGTGTATCATTTTCTAATGCTGCAGACAAAATATAACCTGGTTATATAATGTACAGCAGCAGAGGGAAGACTGCAGGGATCATAAGTAATTCCACAGAAATAGAGATGTAGTGATAAAACAATTCCTGGGACCAAAGCTTATGAACTGCTCTCTTTCTGTACTCTTCTGCATTATTATGAAATGTAGTACTATAAGCTCAGTTCAGTATTACACAAGCATTGTATTTTTTAACAGATAAAAGCCCTCTCCCCTCAGAGTAAAATAATGTCAACTAAACGTGATCAGTGGCAGCGAACAGAATTATACACACCTGAGACTCCAGACAGCCCAAACAAAGATAGAAACCTTTGGAGAATGAAGAAATGGAAATGAGCTTTGGCTGCAGTTATCTAATTCTAAAGGGAGTAGAGTACAACTTGGACAGACAATGCAGAATGTCAAGCACACAAGTTTATTAGCTATCAGTATAAAAAGAGTCATTACAGGGGTTTTGTTCCTGATTACAGATGTTACAGACAACAAGAGTAATAGATTCATCTTCAAAATATATGGATTTTCTTTTTCACATTTTGACTTTTAAACTAATGCTATGATAAAGATTTCCATTTTAACTACAGTTCTAGTGATAATTATTTATATCTAGAAATAAGTAAAAAAAGTCACTTAAGTGTACAAAAGGATGTAAACCAGCAATTTCAACATATCAATTTCTTATTAAATAGGCACTCAAGCACTTTCACTCAATCTAGTCTGTGATATTCAAAAGGAGGAAAATAAAAAGAGGACATTTACTCAATACAGTCTGAAGGTTATTTCTGCTTAGTCATTAGCTGGTTGAAGAATATATCCCACGATACGATAATGCAGATCTTCCTGACTGTATTACAAATGCTTCTTCTGATACAGTTCACTGACTAAAAGTCTTCCCTAATCAGCTGACAAATCTTACTGATGTATTCCTGTATTATAAACACCAAAAAATCCCTTTCATTCATAATTACTGTGGCTGTCCCACTGCCATTCAGTTATGACAGTAATGTTTTCTACAATATCTTCTGAAAGCCATAAATACAGAAATAATAAAAAAAAAAATTACAATACCTTGTTTTCCTTTCACAATTTATATATATCTTGTTTTGCTGTATCTCACTTCTGCTCCTGTTCAAGAAGAAATCTGACTATACAGTGAAGTTCTCTGATGGAATCAGATCTAGGAGTGCTGCAGACTATAGACTGCCACTCCCAAACCTTTTGGGACAGATCTGTAAGAACTGGTGAACAGGTTTTCAAGGTAATGGTCACACTTCTGGTTTTGTAAATAACTAAAGTATTCCACTTTTTGGCACTAAGCCACTTTCAACCCACCAACCACAGCTGAAGCCAAGGTGGATTTATCATAACGGAAAAGTCTTACACCTGACTGTAGCCCTAAAGGTGATTCTTAATTTCTCTGCCTGTTCCAAAGAACACCTGGCTGCAGGGACACTGTGACTTTCCACTTCTCAAGATCAACAGACCAAGTCTTGCTGTTTTCTTTTCCAGCCAACTAAATTCATGGTAAATTCGGAAGTTACAAAATTGGCTCTCACAGAAGAAATGATTATTAGAAGACATTGAATTATTTTATAAAGTCAGCAAAAACTAAATAAAAAAAAAATTGGATTACCCCAAAACTAAAAACTTTCAAAGATGATGTGTTCAACTCTCTTAAGGCTGTATTTGGCAGATAGGTGGAATGAAGTTCCACATGGAAATGTGATCCAATGAAGTGGATCACATGGGTGTCAGCAATTTAGGGAAAACAACAGAGCTAAAAGTGATCAGGAGTTTACTTGCTTCACACTCTATGGCCAAAGCAAAATGTGATGTATTTAAGCCATTTGTAATATACATTGGCTTAACCATAACCTGTTCTTGAAAACCTCAAAAGATGGGAGGTTGTACAATCTGAAATACTACCCCACTATCCTAAACATCAGAGATTTGTTGCTGAAAATAATATTCATTTCCACAACTCAAGCCCACTATGTATTACATTCCCAGCAAACACAGAGAGTAATTCTTTACCCTGTTTCTCACTAAGATATTTCACATATTTGAGCACTGCTCTCATGTCTCCTCAGTGCATGTCTTCAGGTCAAAATCCCCTTAGAATTCACTTTTTCATAAAGGTCATGTTTTCTAGACTTCTGGTCATCTGTCTTCATGTTTCAAAGTGTGAATGGCCAAAACTGGAAACAATATCGCATGCAGAGCTTAGTAAAATGGGATTTATCTTACATATGGCAACCCTGGTTTTATATTCAAGCTTGATACTTGCTTCGTTTCTTCTTCGGCACTCTACATCAGTAGCTAACAGTCAGTTTGCTATTGCTCTCTCAGTTTTTCCCCCTAGTGTTTCTACACAGATCATCATTCCCTGTTTTGTGCTTTGTAAATTCAGAAAACTTACACTTCTCAAAATGAATTTATTAACGCACTCTGTGATTGCTTCATCCAGGTTCCCATGTATTTTAGCGGGAAAATCACTATGTTCATATGATTTAAGGTTTAATAAATAAAAATAATAGAACACCTAGTCCATCAATCATCACTGGGGTCAAAGGGTCTTTGATATTAAAGCTAGAACAGGTAATCTAAATGCAGTATGCTTTTTCACCATCACCATGCTCACTGTCATCTACAAGTACAGGAAATACTGCAATGTTGTTATACCTTTGCTGTCCTCAGGCTAAGAGCTGATAAGAATAAACTGAGTTAGAGAAGAGATTGAGATGATTTTCCCATCTCTTACAGCTTCAGGTAAGTTTTGAAAATCACCTAGAATGCAAGATGTTCCTGCTCATTTTCTTGATGTGTCTGCTTTCCTAGAATCATAGAATAGTTAGGGTTGGAAAGGACCTTAGGATCGTCCAGTTCCAACCCCCTGCCATGGGCAGGGACACCTCACACTAAACCATGCCACCCAAGGCTCTGTCCAACCTGGCCTTGAACACTGCCAGGGATGGAGTATTCACAGCTTCCCTGGGCAACCCATTCCAGTGCCTCACCACCCTAATAGTAAAGAACTTCTTTCTTATATGCAAACTTTTCCTTTCCTTTTGTCTCTTAATTCTTCTCGCCTTCAGTTTAGTTCCTCTGCTCTTCCTCCCCACAAAACCCCCCAAAAGAAAGGAAAAAAAAAAAAAAATTCAGATCTGGTCTGTCAGAACCTATACTCTGCAACAGCAACATTGCCTTTGACAGGAAATACAGCTAAAACCAAGGTCTTGCACAGTACTGAGTTGGTACAGGTTTGCCAAGTCTCTGAACAGGTACCTACGTCATACTTGTATTTCTTTAACAGCTCTATAAGCATCTGTACAAGGAACAGATGATGCATTTCATTTCTCACTGTTCTCTTCCTTATTTCTGTGCATTCATTTCTTTTTTTCTCCTTACAGGCAGGATCTGACTCACACAGTAGCAAAAACAGTAACCATTTCAACCTGTCCAAATCAACTTCCTCATTTCGCTGAAAGAAATATTCAGAGATAGTTACCAAAAAAACTGCCTGTAGCTTAAAACTGTGGGAGAACAGGATTGTTAATGTGAAAGTCTGTGTTAATAACAAGTTACAAGAAATTTTAGTAGAACAGAGTATTTCAAGTTGGAAGGAACCTACAGTGATCATCTAGTCCAACTGCCTGACCAACTCAGAGTTGACCAAAAGTTAAAGCACGTTGTTAAGGGCATTGTCCAAATGCCCCAAATACAGGCTTAAGGCATCAACTACCTCTCTAGGAAGCCGCTTGCAGTGTCTGACCATCCTCTCAGCAGAGAAATGCTTCCTAACAATCAGTCTGAACATCCTCTGGTGCAGCTTTGAATCATTTCCATGTGTCCTGCCTCTGGATCCCACAGAGAAGAGCTCAGCACCCCCCTCTCCACCTCCCCTCCTCAGGAGATCATAAAGAGCAATGAGGTCACACCTCAGCCTCCTTCTCTCCAAACTAGAACAACCCACAGTCCTCAGCCACTCCCCACAGGACATCACTTCCAGCCCTCTCACCAGACGTGTTGTGCCTCTAGAGGCAACCTTCACATCCTTCTTTAATTGCGGGGCCCAGAACTGCATCCCAGATTCCTTTCTGCAGGGCTGCTCCCCAGCCACTCCTCTCAGTTTGTACTTGTGTCTGGCATTATTCCATTCTAGGTGCAGCATCCAGCATCTGTTCTTGATAAATTTGTGATTGAAGACTAGACGCCACAAGTTAAATCTGAATGGTAATATGATCCCTTTAAGTATATAAAAAGCCCTTTCAGACCGTATACACTGTTGGAACAAACAGCCCGTAAGTCTACTCACATCAAATAGTTTATTGATAAAAGCAAGAAAATCATTTCGGCTCTTGCAAGAAAATTATGCATGGTCTAACTCCTCCCAAAGAAAGATAAACGTGGGAATTGCAGATCTTAATATAAAGACTTGAGCCTCTCAACCTTGATTCACCAAAATGCTTTATGTACTGCTGGTTTACAGCACTGCCGCAAAGAGATTACAGAAGGTCTAATCAATGCAAAGGTGTTAAAGAAGTTTTAAGAGATAAGTCCATCATTTGTTGAAATTACTTCATTCCAGAAATGGCACATTTCCTTTCAAAATTTTTCATATCAAAAAAGAGCAGTGAAGGAGCTTTGCAAGTGGTTATTTTCCTAGCCAAAATCTGACAAGGAAATTGATCCTCTTCCAAGAAGAGCTGGAGAGTTGTCCTTTGGCAGCTCTTGTTTGATACCTCAACATATCTCTGCAGGGAAAAAAAAAAAAAAAAAAGAAAGAAAAAAAAAATCTTTCTGCCAGAGGTACAAGATTTATGGTCTGAATGAAAAGGCAGGGGGGAATCAAACAACGATTCAACTAATTCTAACTGTCCAGAAGGTTTTGCTAGTATCTTTTGGATGGCCTTGGTGTGGAGAAAAATGAAGGGTCCATCATGCCATCATGGGATCCACAGGCTACTACTACAGGCATGCATAGCTCTCTCTGCAGTACATGCCATCACCTTGGTGTCCAGTAGAAATAACCAAGGGATCTCCAGAAGCAAAGATTTTCCTCTGAGATGCACATGACCACATCTGAAGTTCAAAGCTGTCATACCAATATGCTGCCTGTAGGACAGGTACAGAGAAATATAACATGCGTTGGTAATGAATTGTGTAAACTGATAGAAGTGCAAGGATCTGCTGGAGACTCAGAAACTGTATTTTGTAAGGGAAGAATAAAATCTCCCAGAAAGTAGTAGGTGAATCAGGCTTACTGAGATGCCTTATTACTTGCTAAATCAAACACATGGGTAAGTAAAACACTTAACAGCCTATAGCTCATAGTCCTGAGTTATAACAACATCTGGGAGTACTGCATTCGCCCTGTGTCATAAAAACTGTCCCCACACACACCTTTTCAGTTTCACTATTGTCATTCTGTTGGAGTTTGAGGTTTTCGAGCTCACCAAAGAGCTTACATGCAAAAATGAAATAGCAAAGCTAGATTACTATGTGCTTATCTTCAGTTTGGCTCTCAAAATTAACATTGTGACAGAAGGGTACATTATCAACATCAAATACAAATTTCCAGGAGAAGAAACCATTAAGATTTAGATTCTACTTTATTTATTTAATGTTTCACCTTCGGAAGAGGCAATTTTCTCTTGCCTCAAATCCATGCAAAAGCCATCAGTCCTCTTAAATATCTGGAATTTCCTCAGGTGCTGGTAACTTGTGAATCCCAGTCACAGCACACTGGCATGGGAGACAGTCCACAGGCTTCCAGGTATGCCAAATACAGATGAGGGTTCTGCAGGGTTTTGGAGAAGGCTGCCCAGATGGTACCTAGCCCTAAGGAAGACCAGCTCACTGACTGCCAAACTAGCTTCAGACACATGATCTGCAACTTCTTTTTCCTAGGACATTTTTTGGAGAAAAGGTACCATAAAAGGTCACTCTCATCTCTATTGGCTCTGGCACATCCTTGGGACTCTAAATTTCAGCTACTAGAAAAACTGAAGAATAATTCTTGACAAGCAAAATATAGGTATATCAGGTTTTGCAACCAGAACAAGCCTTTATTTTGGGTAATATGGAAGACTGATAAGAGCTGGTTAAGAATACAGATAAAGCTAATATATTTTGGGTACGACTTCCTGGAGTGGGTCACATTCATCTGGTGAGTCAGCTTCAAAGTCCTCAGTCAAGAGTATCTCTCAAAAAAATATACAAAAAAAACACACTGGGCCCTGGAAATCCCATTTGAAGAGATTCAATAGTTTACAGCAAGCAAGAACATCTAACTAAGAAGCTGAGACAACTGCTCAATGAACATAAATGAAACTGGTCATGAATCTCTTTCTTGGCCTTAGTGCACATTATTCTAAATCAGAATCTAAAAGTATTTACGAATCTCTGGAAAACATAACTTTTTTTAGGTTCTAGATACAGGGATGTTCTGTTTTAACAACAGCATGCAGCCACTATTCTGTAAGACCCTGCAACTTCAATAAAGTCACAGAATCACAGAATCCCAAGGGTTGGAAGGGACCTCAAGAGATCATCTGGTCAAACCCCCCTGCAAGAGCAGGGTAACCTAGAGTACATCACACAGGAACTTGTCCAGGCAGGCCTCGAATATCTCCAATGTGGGAGACTCCACAACCCCCCTGGGCAACCTGTTCCAGTGCTCTGTCACTCTCACAGTAAAGAAGTTCTTCCTGATGTTAACGTGGAACCTTCTATGCTCCAGTTTACATCCATTACCCCTTGTCCTATCACTGGGTATCACTGAAAAAAGCCTAGCTCCATCATCCTGACACCCACCCATTACATATTTGTAAACACTGATGAGGTCACCCCTCAGTCTCCTCTTCTCCAAGCTGAAGAGACCCAGGTCCTTCAGCCTCTCCTCATAAGGGAGGTGTTCCATTCCCTTAATCATCTTTGTGGCTCTGTGCTGGGCTCTTTCAAGCAGTTCCCTGTCCTTCTTGAACTGAGGGGCCCAGAACTGGACGCAATATTCCAGATGCGGACTCACCAAGGCAGAATAGAGGGGGAGGAGAACATCTCTGGACCTACTAACCACACACTTTCTAATGCACCCTAGGATGCCATTTGCCTTCTTGGCCACAAGGGCACATTGCTGGCTCATGGTCATCCTCCTATCCACCAGAACCCCCAGGTCCCTTTCCCCTTCGCTACTTTCCAGCAGGTCAGTCCCCAACCTGTACTGGTACATGGGGTTGTTCTTCCCCAGATGCAAGACTGTACACTTGCCCTTGTTGAATTTCATCAAATTTCTCCCCGCCCAACTCTCCAGCCTGTCCAGGTCTTGCTGAATGGCAGCACAGCCTTCTGGTGTGTCAGCCACTCCTCCTAGTTTACTGTCATCAGCAAACTTGCTGAGAGTACACTCGGTTCCCTCATCCAGGTCGTTGATGAAAATATTAAATAGCACTGGTCCCAGCACCGTCCCCTGAGGCACTCCACTAGTCACAGACCTCCAGCCAGATTCTGCACCATTGACCACAACTCTCTGCCTTCTTCCCTTCAACCAGTTCTTGATCCACCTCACTACCTGATCGTCAAGTCCACACTTCCTTAGCTTATCTATGAGAATGCTGTGGGAGACAGTATCAAATGCCTTACTGAAATCAAGAAAAAACACATCTACTGCTCTACCATCATCCCTCCACCTAGTCACTTCCTCATAGAAGGCTATAAGGTTGGTCAAACATGACTTCCCCCTCATAAAACCACGTTGGCTGTTCTTAATAACCCCCTCATCCTTGATATGCCTAGAAATGGAGTCAAGAATAAGTTGTTCCATCACCTTTCCAGGGACGGAGGTAAGGCTGACCGGTCTATAATTACCCAGGTCCTCCTTCTTGCCCTTCTTGTAGACTGGCGTGACACTTGCCATCCTCCAATCCTCAGGCACCTCTCCCATTTCCCATGACTTACCAAAGATGATGGAGAGTGGCCTAGCAATGACCTCCACCAGCTCCCTCAGCACCCGTGGGTGCATTCCATCCAGACCCATTGATTTATAGATGTGGAGACTGCATAGCTGATCCCTAACCCAATCCTCATCTACCAAAGCAAACTCCTCCTTTGTCCTGACTCCTTCTGGGGCAATAGGAATCTGGGGCCCCCAGGGAGAGTCTGCAGGAGTAAAGACAGAGGCAAAGAAGGCATTCAGCACCTCTGCCTTCTTTATATCCTCTGTCTCCAGGGCATCCACCTCATTCATCAGTGGGCCTATATTGCCTCTTGTGTTAGTTTTATTTGCTATCAGTCTTAACACACATTTTGTAAGAAAGACGTAAGTAGTAAATAGGCCATCCTGCTCACCCTCAACACCCTGAGGAATTCAATGTCTGTTGCATAGCAGAATCCAAAAGAGTCAGAATTTCCAGAAGGTGGAAGCAGGCAAAACATTACCATAGCTTTGCTGAAACAAAAGCCACCACATCAATACCAAAGATCAGGAAATTATTGCTGCAGGATAATGACACTGACCCTTGGATTTTTCCACTCCCAATTTCCATACTCCTTCTGTTGAAAGAGACAGTGTTATTGTGTTGTTCTTTTTATAAGAAAAAAATACATTTAGAAACAGCATTAGAAAACTAAAGAATGCAACAACAGCAAAAGAACTTACAAAACCTTTACAATCAGAATGCTACAGTTTGTGTCACAAAGTTTCCAAGACAGCAGGAAAAACAGCAGTCAAACCAGAAGGTGAATGTAAAATAAATAAAAAGCATCAGACAACTAGATCAGAAACAAATGCACCCTTAGAAATACTTTGAAATTCCAGATTCCTCAAGAACTGGTAAAACTACTGCTACAATTACTTATAAACATGGAAAGAATATTCCTACAAGAAGCTAAATACAGCATTCTTGGGTTTATTTTGCCTGAGAAAAGATATCACAGCCTGATCAATGAGAAGTCTTGAGCAGCTGAAATTTATGAGCAGCTTGAAGCAATCACACGCACGTCAGATGCTAAAATACATTTTTTGAAGACACAGCAAAAATAAAAAAAAATTAAATCACCAAACTGTGTAGAGAAAAATAGACATTTTTCCTCCTAACTCGCAGTTAACAGTTTCTTAACTGTTAGCAAAATTGAGTTGTGTTAGCTGGTTACTTTGTACATAACTATAAAGCATAACACTTCTCCTTTCTTTATTTTTTTATTTCACCAGCTAAGAATAACTAACAAAACTGAGGATCAATTTATTATTAAGATCTTTCATGTAGGTCTCCCGGGAGGCACAATCTGAAACTCAGAAGCAAAGTCAGGAAAGATGTTATTGCCTTTGGGTAGCCAACATTCATCACAGCAGGCAGCCTTATTGTCCAGCATTCTGTAACAGTTTCTCAGTAGGGAAGGCAACATGTAGCAGCACAACGAATTGCAAGATAATGCCTAAAACCACAGCCTCTGGTTTACAGAGAGCTGGTTAGAAATGAGTGCTTACAGTGGCAGTGGAAGAAAGGCAGAATGACTTGGTTCTCTTTTTAGTCCTGAAGACTGGTAAACATGTGCCATTCTGCGTCATGTTTAGAAACTTCAAAATGAGGTTTTTTTCCCCATTGCTTTTTATCTGGTCATTACTTGCTTACCTCTCTTCTACAGTTCTCTGCTGAGCTCTACCAGTTATGATATTTTATCTCATCACAACAGGAACTGAATATACCCAGGAAACACCTAGATCATTAACATACAACAAACTGTTTCCCAGCTCCTTATACAACAGGCAGAACAATCACTGTCAATTTCTGGTTTACTTAAAGCATCTGAAAAAGTTGAACTGTCAATCACAGTCTTAGAGTTAGTTGAGAAAAAAAGATATCGCAAAGGTTTACAGTCAACAATTTCATACAGAAAAATGAGTCATTCAGCTCTAAAGCTTTTCTACGAATAGTGGCCAGCAGCGGAGTATGTTAAGTTGAAATGGAACTGACTGAAATTTTCCATCAGAGGCACTATGGCACTGTGCATGTTTGCATGTACGCACACACACGTGTGTGTAAAAAAGGCAGTGGTTTGTAAAATGGCTGTTTTCCTATTTCTCATTAAATCTGCTTCAGATTACCTTGAAACAGATTTTGAAACTCAATTTACAGATCTGTTCCTCATTTTTTAAGTGGCTCCACTCACCTCTATGGGCTCAGTTATTTCGTGTGAATTAAAATATCAGCAGTTGGCATCCTACCATAGTGAGTAACGACAGAGTGAAGGACTAAAACACCTGAAGGCAAGATCCAAAATACCTTATTTGATGGCTTTAAATCCAGAAGTCCCACTCAGTTCTTCTAGTGAAGCAAGGCTACACTGCTGTCAGGAAGATGAGAGGTATGAAGCCAAGACAGCAAGTAGGTGGGTGACAGATGCCTCAGTTTCCTATAGAGCTGATCGATTATGCTTTATGAAGTATCTGTCCACTAACTGCAAGAATAGGCCAGGACATGATGTGCTGCATGCCACATTCACAGTGGTGAAATGCTCTGCAATATCAGGGCCTAGTCTTTTTCTCTGGGAAAAATCAGGGGTCCAGGAAGTGTAAAGAAATACAGCAGCTCCCGGAAGACTTTGGGAGACTTCACAAATCAGTGAATACGAAATCAATTAAATTCTGTTCAGGTGAAGATGTTGCCCAGTCATCTCCTGTTTGGTCAGCTTCAGGTATGCTTTTGGTTAAAAATCAAAAAAAAAAAAACAAGAGTAAATGGCATACTTCTCTATTAGTGGTCAAATTGGCTGCAGCCAGCACTTGCGAAAAATGCGTCCTGAATAGCTACTTCATTTCTGGATTTGACATTTTTTAAATCATGAGGTGAAAAGGTCACGTAAAAGGAAAATGAGTTACTGCAGAGCAGTAGCTACATCCACATTTGCCACTGTACTCTCACTCTGCAGCTACAAGACACAGATCAAGTGCTGATACCCTGAATGGGCATGAAATATGAAAAGCCCTCCAGGCACCCAACTTCCCATACGAAATGCAACAGGAGTACCATCACTGCACTAAAGGACTGAGGCACTGCTGACACAGGCAGGATTGACAGGCATGAAACTAAGCTGAGGAAAATGCAGAAAGATGTAGTCCATGAAGTCTGGCCCTATTTTCTTGAGAAAATGGAAACTGTATTAACCAACCTGACACTTTTTTGATTGGCTTAATCTCAGGAAGAAGAAAGTGTCCAAGCACACTTCTGAGGATGAAAAGTCTCAGATATTCACAGTAAGCAACTTCTGCTGGTGCTTTTCGTGTGAGAAATGGAAGAAACAAGCCACTGGATTTTAAAATATTATTGCTGTGGCATGTAAAATATTAATCACTCTAATTCTTTTCAAGTACCTTATTAGAAAACAAATCTACTTGATATTGCTTCAGTCTTGCAAATGTTTTGCTTTCAAGCAATTATACTATAGTCATATTGCCTCTCAAGACAGTTTCTAATAAGAAACCCCATTAACATTCAGCACTTTAAACAGGTAGAATTTGAGTTTGGTGTTCACATTTTCTTAGCCAGCTAAATGATGAACACAATTTATTTGGCATAATAAAAACAAAAACAGAAAGCAGTAGAGACAACACGTCCAGCAGGGAAATGCTTTAATACAGCTTGGTATTAATCATTTAATTTCACACAGTGACTCCTAAGCAGCACTGGAATAGGTTGCCCAGGGAGGCTGTGAATGCTTCATCCCTGGCAGTGTTCAAGACCAGGTTGGATAAAGCCTTGAGTGATATGATTTAGTGTGAGGTGTCCCTGCCCATGGCAGGGGGGCTGGAACTTGATGATCTTAAGGTCCTTTCCAACCCTAACAATCCTATGATTCTATGTGTACTGTGTGTCCATAAAAATAATGGGAGGAAAAAATTGGATGCTCTAATACTTAAAGGATGTTGATCACTGGGGATTAAAAGTATTGCATAAGAATATGAAAACAGCACCAGTCTTCAGCTATGGGATAATGCAGCTATTTGAAAAATACATGTCAAAAAGATCTGTCTTCCATTTTTCTTCATGCAATTTAGGAAATGGGAAAAATGCATTATGCTCTTCTAAAGCTTCATCACTAGATGAAGCACACCCACAATGAACAAGGTCAACAACTGTATCTGTTTACAAACAGTCAGATTATGAATCTGCTAACTTGTGATCCTGAAAGCTCCTTACAAAGTCAGATTAATGTGGAGTTTCTGTTTATCATCCTGACATAGCTGAAGAACCTCAGATCCAAAGAATACAAACAGCTCCTGTTTTCAGCACTGTACATTTCAATAAATACCTCTCTGCCTATTTCCTGAATTTACAGTGAAATGTGTGCAACACTGCCAAGCAAACTATATGGAAATCACAATTTGTCTATCTGGGTATATCATAGAATGGTTACAGTTGGAAAGGACCTTAAGATCATCTAATTCCAACTCCCCTGCCATCAGCAGGGACAACTCACAGTAGACCATGTTGACAAAATCAGTATCAAAGAATTGAAAAGATAGTTACTGTATTTTAGCAGTAAGTTACACCTGCAGGACATATACGTATGCAAACCAGAATTTAAACCCCTTTGTCCAGCAGTGAACGAACTGAACCCTCATGTTTAAATACTGAAATTTAATAGGGCACAGACCTCACAGGAGTTTATAGTGATTTCATTTTAAGTGGCTCAGGACTAAGTACATGTAGCAAACTGCAGTGACACAAGCAGATAGCTTGGATTGCCCCATCTGTCACCCTACCACAGGGTCTTGCAATGGGCCTGCCCTTTTGGGAAGCTGTAACTACTCTTTGGAAGCATATCTGCTTCTATCAGAAACCCCATTTTGCAGCAAATGCTGTTTTTCACAGCTCTGAATATGGTCTATAGAGCTGACATCCTTCCTTTCTCTAAGATTAAAATTAAGAGGGCAGAAGATAATAGAAATTAAACACACACTGTCTATACATAAACAGAATTTGAGAAAAGTGTGAGTTCATGTATTTAATAAACTAAATATTAATTACTTTTTCTAAGCCCTTAATCAACCCCTCGGTTAGAGAACACAAATCAGCATTGTTCAAGTCATGGCTAGTTTAGGAACACACACACATTCTCTACTTTGGCCCAAAGGGGCGGAGGGGAAAGAGCGAGCATATTCAGTACATACGAACCTTGGCTTTGGGTACGTTTAGAAAGATGAGCTACAGGAGAGCAAAACAGCCCAGATGGCAAGCAATGGTACCAGCATGCAATCATCTGCCATGGTGGCAGAAGCATGCTCCAGTTGCCCCTCTTCTCCCCATGGCATCCCTGCCAGAAATGGCAATCTCCTAAAAACAGAGATCGCACAGCAGGAACACACTGGTTCATCTCCCATGAGACTGGAAGAGGGCAACTCATTCAGAGTCTACGAGTATTATACTTTGTCTCTGACTGGGCTTAATCTTACCACTACATGAATTTTATTCACTTCTATGTGCCTGACCTCACTACTGTATTTTGCAGTAGCCAAATGCAGGGAGAGACTAACGATGAGAAAAGATGTTTCTGCAAAAAATTAGTCTTTTTTTTTTTTTTAAGAATTTGCAAACAAAAATAAAATCTAAAATTAAAAACTGCAACTCATTAAACTGTCTCTAAGATGCTGCTGAGGAACTTCTCATTTTGCCTTATCTCAACCATGCATTTTTCCCTAGTTTTCTTCCCCACATGAAATTATGCTGCTGGGCTTTTTTTGTTAATTAAAAACAAGGTCTCAAGACTAAATCTCACAACAGCAGAAGAAATTGTTCCCTCCAAGAATACTTCAAACTGATCCTCTGTTATATGACAGGAATTTTAAATATCGGGAAAAAATAATATCAAAACCTTCCCATTCATATTAAACTATAATTTGTGAGTAATGTGTGCAATAACATCTAAAGAATTTGTAAGAACTCTAAGTCAGAGAAATTTTTTTACTAGACCTTATGAAAGAAGAATAAAAATATTAACAGAATAGAAGAATCCACTGAAGATAAACATGTTTGACACTGAGCGAAGTCACAGACATGCTCAAGACACAGTACATTTCAAATAGAACATGAAACACTGAAAGTATCTGGACATATCTAAATATAATAAAAAAACATTTCCGAAGCCACTCTATTTAATATACCACTGTCCAAGTCAGTCCCACTCCAAGACAACAAACTTCAAAACACATTGCCCCAGAATAACATTTTAGATTAATACCTCTACAGATGGAGTTTGCAGCTTAATGAATAACAAGTAGTATGAAATCTTTCAGCCAGAATTATACCCACTCAAATCTGAACACAGGAAGAAGCACAGAGGTGAACAGAACGCCTAAGGCTGTACTAAAAAGCCTAAATACTTGCTCCTCCTAGAACTCCTAAAACTAAAAATCTTTCATCTTAAGTACTTGGAAGAACATGGTATGACTGACTTGAGGTACTGACATCAGCCCATCCACTGAAAAACAGACAGCAGAACTCCTAAAGAAATACAGCATCACAACAGCAGAGCTGAATCAAAAAGCTACCAAACCTGCAAAATCAGTTCAGTTCTTATGCTGTACTAGAAATTCAATTCACTCGGAGAAAAAGCAGACTGGTTTCACAGAAGGTAGCATCTTGACTCAAGAAAATAATGGTAAGTCACTCTCAAGAAGAAATTACACTATAAAGCAATTAAAATTCACCTCTTCAGTCATGAAACAGCATGAAGGTTTACTTTGTCAAATGAGAGAATATTGCTGACAAAAATGAACCACACTGCTAAGGAAGTAATTGCATGAGAATGACTATACTTGCAAAAGGGGGTGTAAGTTTTCCATTTAGGAATTCAGAAAATCTAAGAACACAAGCAGAGAAATTCAAAAGTAGGCTACATCGATTCAAAAAGGATCAATATAAAATTGTCTCACTGCAGAAATGCTCAGCTTGTCAGCATGCTTCTAACATCTACCTATTTTGTGGCCAAGGACCCAAGAATGACTTTTTGCTTTTAATTTTCCAACAACATGTACATAAACAAAAAAGAAATTACAGTGACAGAATTCAGTTACCAATTCTATGATTCTGTGAACACAAAAGTTCACAAGATCATAGAATGGTTTGGGTTGGAAGGAACCTTAAAGCCCATCTAGTTGTAACCCAACTCCCACGAGCAGGAACACCTTCCACTAGACCAGGTCATAGAATCATAGAATAGTTAGGGTTGGAAAGGACCTTAAGATCAACCAGTTACAACCCCCATGCCATGGGCAGGGACACCTCGGACTAAACCATGCCACCCAAGGCTCTGTCCAGCCTGGCCTTGAACACTGCCAGGGATGGAGCATTCACAACCTCCCTGGGCAACCTATTCCAGTGCCTCATCACCCTAACGCTAAAGAACTTCTTCCTTATATCCAATCTAAACTTCCCCTGTTTAAGTTTTAACCCATTACCCCTTGTCTTATCACTACAGTCCCTAATGAAGAGTCCCTCCCCAGCATCCCTATAGCCCCCCTTCAGATACTGGAAGGCTGCTATGAGGTCTCCATGCAGCCTTCTCTTCTTCAGGCTGAACAGCCCCAACTTTCTCAGCCTATCTTCATATGGGAGGTGCTCCAGTCCCCTGATCATCCTCGTGGCCCTCCTCTGGACTTGTTCCAACAGATCCATGTCCTTTTTATGTTGAGGACACCAGAACTGCACACAATACTCCAAGTGAGGACTCATGAGAGCAGAGTAGAGGGGCAGGATCACCTCCTTCGACCTGCTGGTTACACTCCTTTTGATGCAGCCCAGGATATGGTTGGCTTTCTGGGCTGCAAGCACACACTGCCAGATCATGTCCATTTTCTCATCAACCAACACCCCCAAGTCCTTCTCCGCAGGGCTGCTCTGAATCTCTTCTCTGCTCAACCTGTAGCTGTGCCTGGGATTGCTCCCACTCAGGTGTAGGACCTTGCACTTGGCATGGTTAAACTTCATAAGTTTGGCATCAGCCCACCTCACAGGCATGTCAAGGTCCCTTTGGATGGCATTCCTTCCCTCCAGCATACCAACCGAACCACACAGCTTGGTGTCATCAGCAAACTTCATGAGGATGAGCTCAATCCCACTGTCCATGTCACCAACAAAGATGGTAAGCAAGACGGGTCCCAACACTGATCCCTGAGGGACACCACTTGTTACTGGTCTCCAGCTGGACATTGAGCCATTGACCACAACTCTTTGCGTGTGGCCATTCAGACAGCTCTTTATCCACCAAGTGGTCCATCCATCAAATTGATGTCTCTCCAATTTAGAGACAAGGATGTCATGTGGGACAGTGTCAAATGCTTTGCACAAGTCCAGGTAGGTGACGTCAACTGCTCTACCCCTGTCCATCAGTTCTGTAGCCCCATCATAGAAGGCCACCAGATTAGGCAGGATTTCCCCTTAGTGAAGCCATGCTGGCTGTCACCACGCACCTTGTTGTTTTTCATGTGCCTTAGCATGCCTTCCAGGAGAATCTGCTCCAAGATTTTGCCAGGCACAGAGGTGAGACTGACTGGTCTGTAATTGCCCGGGTCATCCATTTACCCCTTCTTGAAAACGGAGGTTATATTTCCCTTTTTCCAGTCATCGGGAACTTCACCTGACTGCCATGATTTTTCAAATATGATGGACACTCGAAGGTCACTCTAAGCCCCGTCCAACCTGGCCTTGAATACTGCCAGGGATGGGGCAGCCACAGCTTCTCTGGGCAAACTGTGCCAGTGCTTCATCACCCTCACAGGGAAGAATTTCTTCCTAATATCTAATCTAAATCTCTCCTCTTTCACCTTAAAACCATTCCCTCTTGTTCTGTCACTACATGCCCTTCTAAAAAGTCCCTGTCTTCAGCTTTTCTGCAGGCTCTCTCTGGGTTCCATTTTCAAACAGACTGAAAAATTAAGACACCAAGAGTATTTGCAAAGACTGATTCTAAGAAAATAAGGTCATATGTCACATAGGTACTTCTCATCCATGGACAGAGAGACAAATAGAGATGCATTTCCATAGGGGAACTCAAGAGCAGAGGTCTAATTTAGCTACTAGCTAGCTAATACAGCATTAGACGACACAGACTTGAGAGATTATGCCTTGTGTATACTATGCTTTGGCATGCAACTTTTTGTCTGATTTCAGTATCTTAAACACACACATTACTTACCGACTTCAGTAAAGGTCAAAGTATTTTTGAGCTTCAAAATTCAGTTAAGAATTTAACACTGTAGAAAGTCAAGCATAACAATGACTGAATTCAATTCCATTTATGAATACGTTCACCCCCAATATATATAACTGAATAAAAGCATCAGCTCAGACTCTCTACACTGCTTTGGTCTTCACATTGCACAAGAGTAGCCAAAAATATGAATCTTTTATTGTGGTATCTGCTTTGTTTTCTTTGGGGTTTGGCCAATTTTATGTTTAAGCATAAGAATCATTAGAAGCATAATTTTATGCTTCTAGCTTCATGCTAGAAGCACTGCACATACTCTTAACCCATTATGTTTTGCTTTTATCACTATGAATGCTACCAATACTAAAGTTTTCTTATTTAGAGATAATTTATGCCATGATACTTAAGTTTACTTAAAGCCCGAGTTTCTATCTTGTGAAACTTTAATTCCACTAAAACTTAAAAAAGTAAGCACTTATTTTTTTTTTTTATTTTTCAGAAAAGCTTGAAACTATGAACTCTTAGCACTTCCTTCTGAACCTCACTACACTTTACCAATTATGGTTTCTGAGAACAATCCTTAAAAACTACTTGGGACTGAAAACAGCATGGAAACAGAGAAATGGCTGAAATATGATGGATTCAGAGGCATTTGCATTATAAAATTAAAGTGCAAAAAGTGCTGAATGAAGGCAAACAGTAAGTCATTCCTTATTTCTTATTATTAAATTAAACTATCTATATGACAATATGAATAATTACAGTGCTGCTTGCTGAAGGGCTACTAAAATGGCACTAGACATTCAGCCCACTGTTTAGAAGTCCAGTTTTTAGGATTTAGAATAGAACTGAAATCAGGATTGAATTAAGACATCACTTATTTCTTACTTGTTCATTTTCCAGGAGGTGAAAATTCTTAAATCTTCATTCTAAACCAGAAGAGATCATCTCCGCTTCATTGTTCATTTTGGTACAAAACCTTCTAACACATCACTGAACACATGTCAGAAACCTGCCTTCTTTATGGCACAGCTCCTAGCAGGTTAAACCAGGAGGTGACCCGTATGGGAAACACCTTGATCTCATTAGCTGAGGAGGAAAGGACTTTTTACATACTCTTGCAGTTCCAGATGGAAGTCCAAAGGAAAGCCTACATATGCTTCATCCTCAAGCTTAGCATCACTGTTCTTTTTTTAGCCAGAAGGGGCTTATCTTATTACCCTTCTTAGCTGTGATCTCAACATAGAACCAGAGAACGTCATCATCCCAAAAAGCACAAGCAGTGCACAGGAAACAGGTCATCTGGACACTCCTGGGTGCCTCTCAAAAGCCAAACAGGACTCTGTTCCCATAGTTTGACTTTGTGCATCCCATGTATATGAAAACCACACTGTTTCCTTACTCTTAATTCAGGTAAAACTGATACAGTCGAATAAGTAACTGCAAGAGATGAAGTTGCCTGCACCAATATAATTACAACAGCCTCTGAGTCACAGAGGAAAATCTGGCTCATGCTGATACATTATGCAGAGTATCTCCAAAAATGACCGTCCTGATAGCATTAAATAAGAACTATGACCATTGAATTAGAAATGTGGTCATTGTTTCCACAATACCAAATTTATCCTTCCCATAACAAATACGGGGAAGTGAAAAAATGAATACCTTCAAAAGATAACAAGCAATCCAACAACAAAAAAATCTACTGTCTAATCATTACTTTTATTCAGGTTACTCAGTAAATGAGCCAAAAATCAACCAAAAATTTGAACTGTGAACTGCAATGTTTCAAGGTCATTATTTCCAAACACAAACAGGATTTTTGTAGAAATTAATTGGAAGAGAATGAAGGGTTTTTTTCTCCTTTGTTCCTATAATCTGTTTATTTCACTGGCAAGCATAGTAGAGCTACTCGAAATTTGAAAACAAAGGAGTAACACAAAATACTATTGTGTAAAAACTTAATTTATGCAAGTTATTTTTCTCCCCGCATCTGGCCTGGCACCCTGAAAAGAACAAACATGAAATACTTGCTCCTATCCTGCAACTAAAGTACTCAAGATCTGTATCAGAGGGCCAGTTCTCTCATGCAGTGCCCTCTGACTGCTCTACCCACAGCAACATGCTCACGTCCATTCCACCCATTGTGGTAAACAGCATTTACATACTAACCACATGTAAAAAAATACCATAAAAACTGGTGCTGCACCAGAAAAAGCCTTATGTGCATTTAAAACTGAGAAAAAAAAAAAAAATACAAACTCACACCCTCAGTAGCATGTCCACTCCATAGCAGCTTAGTTCCACATTACTGATTAGCCAGAAGGCAGAGGTCAAAAAATACATGTGTACTTAATTTTATTGAATATAAATATAAACATGTAACATTTGCTTCCCTATTGATGAACAGAAGGTAGGAATATTCTCCACACATGGCTCAAAGCTGTTAGCAATACACTATCTGACCCTTCACTAACACAAGGGAAGAACCTATCTTTCACCAACTGTTGATTTGTAGAGATGATTAAGGGAAAACTATCCAGCATCTTCCATATGTCAAAATAAAATCAGTTAGTCAAAAGTCTGTTATAGACTCTAGACCCTGCTGAAGTAGCTCTTTAAGGAAAGGGTTACATTTCTTTGCTTCAATGAGGAATTAGTGTCATTTTGTACTGTTTTATTTGATTCATAGTAAAGACATCTAACATTAGCGTTTGTTAATAGGAAAGGATCAGAACTAGAACTTACAAACACGGATAACTTGTGTAAAGATGAAAAAACTCACAAGTGTAGGCATGAATTCCAATAGAGCAGTAATCTGTAACACACTAAGACACAGTGCCAAGTTCTATTGGATAATATGCTAATTTAACCTTTGAATTAAACGTTGTTCTTGCAGCTCACCTTTAAGCATCCATACTCAAGTCACGCTTTCTGCAACTGGGCTCATGGATTACTGACATTTTTAAAGTGTTCTCCTAGTGGTCTCACATAAACTACTTTTTTTACATCGGCATTTTTTACAAAAAAAAGTGGAAAAATTAGTGTGACCTATTAGCAATACTAAAACTGTACCCAAACTGACTAAAGGGTCAAGAAAATTAAAGCATGCAGAGGCAGACTACATGATTCAGTTGGTGGGCAGGGATGCAAAGTTTTGAGCCAAATGGTCACCTCAGATTCTTTGTTGGGATTCTCAATTAGAGGAGTCAGACACCCTTAGAAACACATGAGCTCATTACTGCATTGTATAAATGCAAATGATCATTTGCACAGAATCAAACTTTCTATTCATGCAAAGTGATATATCAGTTTTATGGATCTATAGAAACATCCTCTCCTCAACTTCAAAAGAGACAATAGCTAAACAAAGTAACACAAAAAAAAAAATCAGAGTTAAAAAGGAAAAGGAACTTTACCTACATGTCACATGCTAAGGAATGACCAGTACACTATGACAGTAATCTGAGCTTAGCTATGATGATCTACCAGCTGAATGAAGACTCTCTTGTGTTCCTCCTAAATGCTCTTGCACAGATCAATAGTTACATGTTTGAAGAAAGCATCCTGGAGGGCTATAGTTTGAAACCCTTCCATAATGATGTTGTATTTCTCACCCAAGGTTCTGAAGTGGATTATTAGTTTGATTCCTTTGGAGAAAACACTATCATTTTACCTTTCTTTACCTGCCAGAGAAGAATGGTTAACAATGCACCCAGAACAGACTGGAAGATGTAGTAAGATTGTCATTCAAGTTAATTGGTCACATGTATCACAAGCATAAACAAATTTGCAGGCTTCAGATGTGCTGCAGCTCAGAACTGGTCATAATCACTAATTTATCAAAATTCAATTTTTATTAAATGGAATAGGAATCTTCCTAAACAAGGACAGATGACAAAACACTAGTGGTTTAAAATTGCAGCAGTCCAGAACTCCAAACAAACTTCAGTAATTTAATACTGGCATGGAAACTGCATGCTTGATGCACTGAAATTTGCATGGTGCCACTGTGCAAGCTCTGCAGTATAAAATGTCAGGTACAAGCATCTGGAAAACTACAAGCTGCTCACAGCAGCTCCACTGCTTCACACCATCTCAGTCTACATTTCCGCAGATGGGCACAATTTACCTTAATTTACCCATAAAAAAAGCCATTATATTCAGGTTTTTTCTAGACTGTTTTTTAAAATCCTTCTAATCACACACTTACATAAACTAACTTAACTCACTAAAGCACATTAGTGAATTACTTTGCCCTCACATAGGTATAAATCTGGCTCATTTTGGCAAATGTGACTTCACCTTGAAAATACATACAGACCTCTGGAGAAAAAGAGATACTGTGCTTGTCACAGGAAGTTATTTAAAGCCAATTCCTCTTATTATCTTTCCCCTTCAAAGACATCCTAACTGAGAAGACTGTTTCCAGTTTGATAAGGATGCCAGTACATGCCAACCCCTCATATACTGTGGCTGCCATTTTCACAAAGAACCACAGGTCACCAAGAATCTAAACAATATTCTCAGAGAGGATGCATAAACACCTTTACACAGTTTACAGCTATGTGTTCACATAGCATTTCTTTCCACCAAAACTTCTTCAATGCTTAGAGAGAGGAAGGACACTATTTACTGAGTAAGCAGATAAGGTATCTGATCTCTAGTCTCATTATAGTTGTTCAGTCCACAGACTTACAGTTCAGTTCTCAGGCTCTGCTAGGATGCCAGAAGTATTAATTTCTTCATGAGCCTCTCCAAGGTGATCATCACTACAGTATTAAAGTATTTTTGCCAACATTAATGAACTTATCTTCTCATATCATGCTACATTGTGCAGCTAGTATTATCTTCATTTTACAGATACAGAATTGAAGCATAGAGACTAAAGTTAAATGGAAAATACTCCATTTAGTTTGGATATCCAGATAGCTCCAGCTCTAATATTTTAAGTCCCACAAGGATCAGAAACACAAGTTTACAATAATAAAACAGAGGAAGAGTAACGGTAGTAAGATGATAGAATAATGAGGTAAAATACCCTTAACATCATGGTTTTTGTCTGGTTTACAACAGGAGAAAAAGAACTGGAAATTTTGGATTCCTTCTGGACTTTGTAAAGCCCTCACAAGACAGACTCAACTACTTGCATGTCTTCCCAGTTGCCCAATGCCATTCTCATCTTCCCTCCATCCCATCATGTCTCCATCAGTATCCTCCAACAACCTCATCCAACAAACATTAAGATTTTGTCCAGGCAGCTCATCCTAGCCTTACTTCAGTTCAAAGCCAAGACTTTCTCTCTCATGGTCCCCCACTCCATGGACAGCTTTTTTGATTCAGCACTTTAGTCAGGTTGCTTGCTCATAAAGCTACCTTCCAGTGCCTCAATGCTCTAAGGACGTTGGTAAGAATATTTGTAAGAATACAAAAAACATTCAAAATTCCAGTTTTACACCACTACTGCCATACACAAGAATCGCAAAAAAAGAGCAAACACTAGGTAAGTCCTGCTGGACGCTCTTATATGTGAGTACACTCAGCTGAAAGTTGTGTCCCTTGAGAACCCTGAACACAAGGAAACTGAATAGAAAGCCATGCCTGGAGGTAGATGCTCAGATGGAACACAGCACAGCAGTACTGCTTTACACCCAACACTTCAGGTACTAACTGAGGATTAAGTAAGCACAAGGTTACACACCAGGAAAGTACACAAACCAGCTATTATGGCACTGACACCTGAGAAAAATGTCATATTCACAGCCTCAGTTTTTATGATCTATATTAATAGTTTAATGTGAAAACAAAGCACACATGTTCGTTCTCTAAAAACAGCTGGTTATGTAGGCCTCTAAAACAAGTAAATACACACTCCACTCAGTGTAGAGAGCTTACTGGGTGGAAAGACAACATACAGGAAGACACAGGGAAGTAGTAAATAGGAAAATCAATCGAGCAGTGAAGCTTTAATAAATGTGAGTTCCACTTCAAAACTTCCCCTATAATTTCTCACACATAGTAATTCCACTGTTTCCATTTTCGAGGTATTTAAGTTGTACGCTGCTTCAGGTAGAACCTCTCAGCAGAACATAAACTCAGGTTATAGCTTTCGGGTAGGCAGACTTTAGTGAAAAAAAGGACAGGAAAAAAAAAGGGTATAACAGCTTTCATATGGAAAAGAGCATCACAGGCAAGTGTTCTACATACACCAGCTAATTCCAGCTGCAGTCATCCTTTCTGGCATAAGGAAAATTCATGCAAACACAAACACAATTTAGTTTTGCCATGGTGATATACAAATGACAACAGAAGGTATGAGTGGGACTTTTATCACTGGTTTAAGTCCACACATAAAATTAGTGTAATTCCTTGAAATATGTTAAAACAGAAAATTCAACTAGGTGCTTGAGGATTCATCTGAAAGTGAGATTGACTACTAATGTCATTAGTGCTACTACTACGGCCATAGCATTTCACTGCAGTCAGTGTTCACACTGACACTAGGAAAAAGAAAAATCATTTTAAAAAGAAAAAAAGATATAGTCGTAATCCCAGAGAAGATGACTGAAAACCCACAGAGACTAACAACTACAAGCTCCCAAAGGAGAATTAAGGCCAGAAGAAACAAATACATTATCTTTCCCATTTAATCCGTTTTCCATACTATCGCCACTTGTAGCCCCGGATAAGAACTGTTTCCTTCTCTAAAAATGGATTTAAAAGCTGTTACAGCTTCTCTTTTCAGGAGCTACAGAAGTTGTGATAATCATTGATTAATTATCTTGGAATGTGCTTGTATCAACAACACAGACGTCCGTGCTTTTGAGCGCAACAAAATGCGTAAGACAACTTGGAACTGCCAGAGATTCAGATGACTGAAAAATTATATTTACATCAACAGTATATAAATATCAATTTCTGAAATATAACCATATTAATAATTTAAAAACACAACAGAAGTATGAAGAAGACTCACAAGTGAATCAAATTTTCCTGCAGTGAGATATAAATACTAACATTTAGTTTGTTCTGTATTATTTATGAAACATGAAGATCATTTTTTACTAAGCTTTTGTACAACCATGGTTAGATTAAAGAATAATAATGTACTTGCTGCTATTTTAAAAGGTGTCTCCATGGGATCTGGTTGTGTTGTGCCTTGGGAAAAAAACAAAGTTGCGACTACAGTATCAAAGTCTTATCTTTATGTGCATGTGGTATTAGGTGAAGGTTTCTGGATACTTGTTATCTATAAGAGTACTTGAGTCAACTATGTTTTACCTATGATTTTTTTTTTCATATTATGTGTCCCAAAAACATTTTGCATAAAGGAGCACAGGAGGCAGATGATATTTTTTCTCCTCCATTTTCACAGCTCAAGTTCATAATGAAATGAATGGGATTGTACATTATCGAGTGTCTAGAAAAAAACGCATGTCAACTAAGCAACCACATTATGTATTCACACAGCATTTTTTTTTCCTAAATCTGATTTGTGGTATCAGCCACTGAAGACAGACAAGATGGTTCCTGATGGCTGAGAACACCTTCCAAAGCAAAGATGTGTACAAGTAGTACCACCGAACAAACAAGGTTCCTACACAACCAAGAGGTGATGGTTTGCCTTGTATCTTGAGTTTGGTACTGAACTGCTACAGCTTTATTGTTGAGGCTCAAAATGAAATACCCTAAGTCCATGACTGCACAGATGCCTTCACAAGCATGCAGAGGGCTGACCCAAAGTGTTACTTTTTAGTCACTGATGACTGAAGAATGTGTAAACTGTAACAGCGGATCTTACATGACTTAAGGCCTTATTCACAGATTGATAAAAGTCCCTGGCTTCCACAGACAACAGTCTTGTTTTCACTACCATCAGCTTAAGCTCTGCTTAGACTGCTCAAAATGTCCTGTTTCACTCATCTTTCCCTGTTGACCACCAATGGATTTACCAGAAAAGCACTGACCTCTCCTATTAGGGCACTGACTTTTTTTGTCCTGGTTATTTTGTTTGTGTGTGAAGCTATTGCACATTCACAAAAAGCATCTGCATCCAGACCACAGTAGGTATAATTTGTGACAGAACAGAGTAACGACTAGTCTCAAAATTTAAACAAGACTGAAAATACATAAACAGCAAAAGATTTTGTGAGATCAGTCTTATCAAGAGGTCTTTACTGACCTATACATACTTATGTACATACAGAAAAAACAATGTGTAGGTCCTTAAACAGAGTCAGATCTGATAGCTGGAAGTTGAATAAGAACAGCACCAAGGTAAAAATAAGTTATTAATAGAAGATACTTAGGCTAATACCTGGAAAACTCACAGTTGATTTGGATGCATTCACAAGCGTCAAGAGAGGTTTACGCCAAATTCTTAAATGAAGAATTTTTTTTCTAAGTAATAAATCTCATTCAAACAATAATTTCCAGAGTCAGATAGTTTTTATTATGTAGGAAATCCCTGCACATATTCCTCCAGTTTCATAATGTCCATGGCTGCATTGGGTGAGTTCCGTTGTTCCTTCACAAGTTTTACACTTAACTCTCCTTTTCAAATCAGTCAGTCAAGCTGCCAATATGGACTAACTATTACTCGGTAAGTACTTAGTTACTTCACCCTTAATCTCACGGGGCTGGGGTAAGAACAAGACCCCCACCATATAGAACAAAAGGGTCATAAAAGCCTACCAGGAATATATAATCAGTTTAGACTTATCAGTCCAAGCCTGAAAACAACTGGGTCCAGGAAAAAGAAAATAAAGAGGAGACTGGTATACCTTCCACAGCCTCAAGCTATTCAAGGAGAAACCCACACAAATAGGTTTGCCATACAACACCACAGCACACTCAATCCTGCTGCTCATTCTCATTTTTAACGAATGTTACCATCCTCAGACTATGTGGAAAACTGACTCCAGAGAAGGTACAGACTCCAGATAACACTGACTCCAGAGAAGGTACAATCTTTTCTTTTGTGACCAACAGTGTACTTGTATGTTGTGTTTAGGACTCTTCTGGGAACTCACAGCAATCTTTCCCCTCACACCATTTAAGAATTCAGGAGTCAAAACTTCAATTAGTTCTTAAGTACAATAGCTGTGAAAGACTAACACAGGTTTACGTATTTTCCTCCCTACTTCTCTCTTCTTCAATTTTTTTTTTCTTCCTCCCTAAACTGCTGCCAACACAGATCTCTCTCTGTGACAGAGGCTTCTACGCAAAGATTTTTGACCTGCAGATCCAATAACTTCCTGTCTTCAAAACTGTATGACACATTCATAAGATAGCATGAGATATCCAGGAGATACCTTCTCCATATTTATGTCTAATCTTCAGTAAAACTGGTAGGAGCAGATGCCAGAATAAAAGGGTAATTTACAGCTCAGTGCTGCAGTACACCACGTGAGCATCTGTTCCTGGCACAGAACACCACCGATGAAATGAAGTGTCTTTTTCAAACACTTGAAGGTCTTCACCATGAGCTTTGGAACATGTGCAATTCTTTGCCTGCTCAAATTCAGACTGCTCCTTCTGCTTCTGATGGCAACAGTTCACACACCAAAGGAAGACACCCTACCTTAGCAAATATCTGCTGCAGTACACCATGTGAGCATCTGCTCCTGGCACAGAACACCACTGACGAAATGAACTTAGTGTCTTTTTCAAACACTTGAAAGTCTTCACCATGAGCTTTGGAACACGTGCAATTCTTTGCCTGCTCAAATTCAAACTGCTCCTTCTGTTTCTGATGGCAATAGTTCACACACCAAAGGAAGACACCCTACCTTAGTGAACATCTGCTGCAGCAGACAAGGAAGCCATCCTGAATTTAAGTAAACAGCGCTATTAAAAGTATCAGTGTCTCCTCAGTGAACTCATTCATGAACAGGTAGCAATCTGGTGCTAACCTGACTCCCACCAGTAACTGCTTGTGTAAGGTTGTCACATGTGTTTCAATAATATATTTAGTGGTTTTGCTAAAGTAATTTAAGGAAAACCAGCAGCTCACTAAAGGGTGAAGAAGAAGTTACAGCAGCTCATCAACAAAAACAAATGCTAAGAGACCTTCTTGTAAATTAACACCTGGTAGGTAATGCTGACAATCCCAGCCTGCTGCTTTCAGCTATCAGCACTGGAGAATAACTACTTTGCTATGAAAATTTTATATGGCATTATTAATAGGGTTTGGGTGAGAGGTTTTGGGGGGTTTTTGGGATTTTTGTTAGTTGGGGCGTTTTGGGGGGTGGAGGATTGTTGTTGTTTTTCCTTTATAATTAAACTTTTTTTTTAAGATAATTATATTTACATCTCTTTCCATAGTTCTGTTATTCCCCAAAGTCCAGGGGGGGGATGATCCCATATAATAATAGATGACACACTTTATTAAAAAAAAAAAAAAAAAAAGGGGGGGGGGGGAATGGATGATATTTCCTTAGATTAAGCAAATAATGGAGAAATCAGTTTTCAAGGGAAACTATCCATGGAGAAAGAACATTAGTCACTTTTTATTTAGCCTGAAGGGAAAAATAACCGTGTGGAAACACTGCAGCTGCATTAGACATCGCCCAACAGTTAATATGTTACCCCCACTACCTCTCAAATTACTTTCATCTCCAGTAGTTGAGTTCAAACCTGGACAAGAAATGAAGAATCTGCTGAGACTCTACAGGAATTATACCACAGTATATATTCTAGGGATATGTTTATATGCTCTATCAGCATATGCTTTGACTATCAAAGAATGCTTGTTTGGTAGCATGCTGAAATAATTCTATTAATATGTATGAACTCTGGAACTGTAACAAGAAGTATTAAAATGTCATAACAGTAAAATGCAACACAATGAAACAAATCATTACTCCAAGAAAATAAGGAAAGGCATTTTTAACCCTCGGACTTTGAAGGCTATTGATATTTTGAAAAAACTTGTTTTTAAAATACCTGGTATTATTTCAGCTCACATCAAATTGCAGGAGAAAAATGGAAGGTTGTCATGCACAAAATTTTTCATCCTTATTTCTCCCTATGCTTTCAATGGGTAACAGAAGCTGCTCTTTCCTGCTGCATTCTCTTAAGTCTTGTGCAGCAGGCAAGAAGCATCTACTCAAGAATTCATTGTTTTCCCCCATCATTGCATACTCATAAAAATCGAACTGGCAGGACAGCAGTTTATTCATGCACAAGTCAGATCCCAATCGCACACAGTGACGGGCTTTCAGAAACCCACAGATCAATTGTCATTAGTTGGCGGGGGGGGGGGCCCCCCCCCCAATCGTTTGGGAGAGAGGAAGAGTTGCAGAGGTACGGAAACAATCACAAGCAGCATTCCTGTCTCCACTGCAATGACACTAATTAGCAGAGCCAAGAATATACACAGTAGAGACTGCAAGTTCTTCTTAACTACTTTAAAATATGTCTGAATTTTGATGAGGCTTAACGTGCAGACATTTAATCTTACATGAATATTTACCTCTGAGTACTCCACCAAATCTAAGTCAATGTGCAAAGATAATCATGGCTGTGTCAAAAGTCAGGTCATTAAACTGAGAATACCTACTGGAATGGTCTAATGAAAATTAAGACAGACTGTCCACCAAGAGCACCTTACTGATCCTTGCTTGGTCCAATTTTTTCACCACTGACATGATATGCAGCCAAATTTTCTTACGTGATATTGAGTTACACAGAAAGCTCCTCAAATTCCTCTTCCCCTATTAATTTATCATTTTAATTAGATTGCTGCCTTAATTCAACTTTGCAAACAGCAACGAGCCTCCTCTGAGTGCGGAAGCTGCTTCCAAGCCTTTCCTCACTTCAGAGCACAGGAAAGAAATTAATTACGACGTTCTCCGCACATTAAGTGAAGAAATTTACACCCCCCAGTATCAGAAACACAAGTGTTCAAACCGGGTTTACATGTGACAGGAACGACAACAAAACAAAAGCTTTATAAATGAATAACAAAATCCCATTTCAGAGGTAAAACTTGGGGCAATGCTACTTATGTTACTTACGTTTGCTACTGACAAGTTAAAATACCGTACTCCTACCAGACTAAACGCGCACCCAGAATAAACTGTCACAGGAGGGAGCACGAAAGTATGCCACTGCAGCTTCTCTCAGCAAATACTTTCTTTCCTACGATACCATCTGTCAAATCAGAAACTCCTTCAAGCACCGCAACCTCGCTGATTCGGATGATACGCTGCCTGCGCGGCTACCTACCCGGGATTCCCGTACCGCCACTCTCCGCGGGGCGAGCGCGCCTCCCACCTCCCTGCGCGCCTCTCGCAGCCGCAGAACGCGCTCAGGCCGGACCGGACCGGACTGGACTGTTCCTCCCGACGCCACACGCACCTGAGGGGATCGGCTGTGACCGCCGGCAGGCCGCGCGCCCCGGTGTGACAAGGTGGCCCGGCCCCGGGGCGGCCGGGCGGGCAGCGGAAGCCGGTCGCACCGCGCGTGTCGCCCGACTCCAGCCCTCAGGGGCAGGGGGAGCGCTGACCTCGGCACCCCTGCGGCGGCACCGCGGCACCGGCTGCGCGTCCTCCCCGCGCCCGCGGACAAACTTATTTGGTAGCGGCGGCGGGAGCCGCCTCCCCTCACGCTGTCCCCGGCCGCAAGCGCCCCTTCCCGCCCTGCGAGCGCGGCGCGCGAGCGCAGCCCCGGCTCGGCGGCCGCTGCCGAGCGCTTTCGGACATGCTCAGTGCCCCTGCCGCCGCGCGGAACATACCACCGGGCGTGGGGGAAAGGGGGGAACGCGAAGAAACAGGGGGCAGAGCTGGATGCGACCAAGAGGACGAGCTAAAAATAGGCGCCGCAGGAAAGCACAGCTGGAGCTTAAAGGGGCAGTGACAACCGCGCTTCCCGCAGCGATGGGCTCGGGGGTGACCTCCCCCGCGCCGGTGCATGCCGCGGGGCCGGCGGAGAGGCTCTGAAACCGGAGTGGTGCCCGCGCCGCCCGCGTCGTGTCCGCGCCCGGGCAGCGGAAGACCTGCGGCTAGTGCCGCCGAAACGAGTAGGGCTGCGGCTCCAGATCTTTCGGAGCGTCTGATGGGGCGTCGGCCGGCCTCTGCCAGGCCATCACCGCAGCACTGGGCCCCTCACCTGAGGACCGGGCTATGTACCTGGCCACCCCCTGAGGCGGCGGCTTCAGAAACCGGGTCTAGGAGGTGTGGGAGAGGATGCCGGGCGGTACGTGCCGTGTTTGTTACTCGGGAGGAAGCTCCGTCCTGCTCTGAGGTGTTCGGTTTGGTGGACGAGACTTGGGGGCAGACACACACAGAGCAGTCAGATGAAAATGAAGCGGGTCCAAGGCAAAGAGCTTACGAACAGCCCCCTCAGGCTGGAAGATCTATGTGGCAAGAGAAATTACATGATCACACTCTCCTTTCACAGTCACTACCGTGTTTCAAACCTGAGAGTTGTAGATAACTGTTACAAATTAAAAGCCCCCTAAGTATTTGTTGAGTGGGGGTGCCTGGTGTGGTTTTAAGCTGTGTTTATCATCCATCACTCCTTGCCTTCCTAAAAGACCAATAAGAATAAACATGACAACGTTGCATTGTTTTAGATTTATAAACATACTACAGATTACCCTAGCAGGACTTAAGATGTTTTGCTGAGTTCTGCTTTTACAGATAGGGAAAATTGCTGCTGCACAAAAAAAACATCTTTACAGTATGAATACTGAGGAAGTTCTCAGAATACTGGACGACATTTGCATAGTGATAACTTGCTGCTCTGATGATATCTTGTATAGTAGTATGTACAGTCAAGATTACCACATTGAAAAAGCTTCATTTATTTCACTAGACAAGAGAGGAGAGCACTGGAAGTTTATGTTAATCTGAACTCTTAACACAGCCTTCAGCAAAAACTACCACAGACAAAAAGCTCAGTTTCATGTAGGTGAGTATAATCAGGAAAGGAAACATTACTTGTCAGTAACATCAAATGAAGTGAGAGCAAGGAAGCAATTTCCCTGACAGACTGACATACAATAGGATAGATTATTAGACAAGATTATGTAGGTAACTGTGCTGCATCACTTTATGAAACAGAAGATGCCATGATGAAGATTATAGTATTTAAAAGGGAATGAATCATGTTCACTAATTGTTTCATCATTCTGTGTTCTCTGTAAGCCACAAGATACACTATATTCTGTAGTCCATCTAGCAGGACCCTGCATGTGATGTATTATAAGAAGCTATAAGCAATGCAGTGTGCATAACTGTGCGAACTGATGAAATAAATTATATAATTCTTTCACCTGCAGCTATTGATCTTGCAATAGGCAGCAGGGGAAATAGAAAAGGCAGTTTTCTGAGTGCAGCCTCAGATTTGGGGTAGCAGAAGGCTGATGTATTTCTGGCTGCAGCTGGAGCTTTGCAGGAGCAGTAGGCAGCCTCTGGAGAATTTCCTCAAACAGTTTGCACCTTCACCATCATACAGCCCTAGATAGATCAGGAGGCCAAAAGTGTCCTGAGTCTAGAGAGAGTGGCTCCCAAGTGGGGACTCTTTCTGTCTAGAGAGTGCGGAAGACTGTCCGTCAGGGCAACAAGTGTCTCTGTTAAAGTAATGGTAAAGAAAACATGTATTTTTTGAAGTCTGCATTATCGTTCTCTTCAGAGGTGGCTATCTCATTATTCTCACATCTCTTTGTCTATGAGAAATCTCTTCAGAGCTTGTCAAATATAGCTGTTTTTACAAGGAGAGATAAACATAGGGAACCTTTTTACCCATGCTGTGTAAATTGCATGGAATTGTAGAAAAAAAATAAAAAATAAAAAATGCCTAAGATAACAAATTCTTATAATTCTAGCATTCAAAAGAAATCAGCATCACCCAGACACAAATTACCAAATTGGATATTAGCAAGTAAGTGGTGGCAACGTCTGCTTCATCAACCAGTTGTAAAAGTAACCGGCTCTTGGAGTCACTGTTGACCATCCTCTGAAGTTCTCAGTTCAGTATGCAGCAGTAGCCAAAGAAGCCAATGAAGCCTTAGGCTTCACTGGGGCAGTGGCTAGATTTCATCTGCAGTGCTGAAGGGCAGAGCTAGAAAAGGTACAGAGAGAGGCGATTCTCATGAGCAAGCATCTGCTTTGTGAAGGCAGAATGGAACTCTTCAATATGAAGAATTGAAGTATGAGGGGGAGCATGGCTAAGGTTTACAAAATTGGAATGCAGTAGATAAGACAAAAAGTAGACGAGAATGATTCTTCGCCAAATTCCACAGTACTATGCAACCTTGGTGAAATTATTGCAAGTGGAAAACAGATGGAAGGAAGTACTTTCCAGCACCCTCAGCTAGACACAGTAGTCTTCTGGAAAGTATCACCCCAAGAGGTCTTGTAGACAGGCCTCAGCAGCAGGTTCAGAAAAGAATTGGCAGAACCCATAGGCAACAGATGAGTAAACAGTGAAAGGGAAGGCTGGGTAGTGCCTGCAGCATCTGGGATCCAAGATCTGTGGATTCTAGGACAGTACTAGGTGAACAGACTGCAAAAAAAGGCTTATGTACTGTCTCCAGGTAGTATCTTTCTGCCACTGCTGGGACAGTATACTGAGCTAGACCACATCTGTGACAAGTTCTATTGTTACAAATTACACTATGTGTGATCCCCAGGATCATATCCATGCTTTCAACCACAAGTGTGATCTCTGTTAACTCTAGAGGTTGCTAATGGCATGCTGCTGTGTTATTTAGATTTTAAGGGAAATGCAGCAAAAAGCCTCTTTACATTTGGTAAACCAAGATGTTATATGAAAAATCCCACTTTCACTGTTAATATTCATTAAGCATTGCTGGCGAAGGCCTTTGGAAGTTTAAAAATAAATAGCTTTCCCTGCACTGGAATTCATAAGGGCCAAAAACCTGTCTCACATATAAGCCCTGAATACATAGATACCTTACTAGGGATATCTAGAAGATTTCTAAAGAAGACTCTAACCATATCCCACAGTCCTGGATAAGTGATTATTGTTACCATTGCATATCAACTCCATTTGCCACTTACAGGGCTGTGCTACCATACACTTCATAAGAAATGGCCAGTGGGCACAAGTGGTTTAAAACCCTTGGATATCTACCCTTTTGAAATCCATTATCTTTCTGATATTCTTTCTTCTTCCCTGACCCTGTCAAACAGCCATATTTGCTTCTAGCAGCTAAGGCTGTGTCAGTGGTAGGCTGAGCCACAGTTTTTGGTCCATGAGAGGAAACAAATGACAAACCGCATATTTTCTATAGCCTCCTGATAGAGGAGTTTGATCAGAGCAAAGCAGAGGGCTTCATCCTGCTGTTGCTACATAGAAACTGCACTGACAGCAACACAAGTGTGGCCCAGTGATGAGTCTAAATTCTTTCTTCAAAAAGGTTTTGTATAGAAATAGAATTGTGAGGGGAAACAAAATATAGCTGAATTTCAAATAATAGGTTTCATGTTAATGGGAAAGGAAAACAATCTTATATGCTAACATAGGAAGAATGCAGAATGTGTTCTAACTCAGAGCAAGTTCAGCATTTCCAGCATGTCAGATTTGTTGGCCATATTCCCCTCAGACATTTTCTTCACTAATCAATGTTTTTTCCCAGTCAGTCTGCAGGAATCTACTTTTTACTGCCATCTGTGGGCTTCGAAGGCTTTTATCCCCTTAGACATCTGAATTTAAATGTCCATCCCTGACTTCTTTGACTGAGAGTTCTGTCAGGAAGTTGGGGGACTTGGAAGTGAACATTTTACTTTAAGGTTGTGCGTGTGCTGTTCTTGGTAGTGTATAGGAAACTCACTCAGCTCATGCATTACTTTTGCACATTATGTAGATTTGCATGTGTGAGATTAATTTGCTTTGTTTTCAAAGACACCAGTAATTGAGCAACATGTTATGAATTCAGTCACAGGCTTATATTACTATGTAATACAAATGTATGAAGTGTTTCAGAAAGATTTTCTTAGCACTCTTCAGTAATAAACCATAGATCAGTTCCAAACTTCTTTCAACATTTCTGAAGTTGTGCCCCTGTAAATACAGAAAATCATAGCTTTTCTGTTATTTAATTATCATAGGGCATACAAGTTTCAGTGGCCATTATAAACCCCATAATAAATAGACAATATGAGATCTTTGATGTGGGAACAAGTGTGTGTTCGGAGCACTTTGTATCAGGAAGCTGCCAGAAGCATCTGTCTCTCAGAAAGCAGCAGGAAGAGCAGAGTGCTATTAGTGCAGCTATTAAAAACAAAAGAGAGAAGTGCAGCATACTACTTTGGGATCAATATTTAATCTAATATGTCCCCTTGATTTTCCTCAGTAATCTCAAACAAGACATATAGCTGTTTACAAAGGAAGTTTATGCAAGGTCTCTGGTAGTCAGCAGAGAGGCAAGGGCATGCACTGATGTGGTTGAGATGTTGGTTGTCTTCTGTAAATCAGTACAAAGACTAGATGTATGCTGAGATCATCTATGATTTCATAGAAATCATAAATCGTGTATTGTAAAAGCTAACAGCGCCCAAGGTATAATTATCTTAAAAAGGGCGCCCTCCAATAGCCAACAGGAAATATGCCATGGGGAAAAAAAGCAACTGCAAGTTTTCTTAAGAACTAATTAAAAACTTTCATTCCATGCAATTTCCATGGATTTATAAAGCAAAAACCATGTGAAAAAAAATAAACCCACAAAACAAACCAAACAACCCCCCACCCCCCAAAACCCCACACCAAATAAATAAAATTAAGGTCTCCAGTGGCCCTTTATTATGAAAAAAAAAAATCTTGCTGAAGCTAACAATGCCTCAGAGGTGCTCTGGAGAAAATTAGCTTAGTTAAGCCAAGATCTATAACTGTAGCATATGTGCTGTTATATAAAAGACGTATTGGCTGCCCAAAAATATCTGGTCAAGGTATGTACTTGAAGCTGCATTTCAGTGCCTGCATTCAGACATCATGCAGGGTTAGCACCCAGTAAAAGCAATATTAAAGAGCATGGAGTATGGTAAAAGGCAAGGAGGACACTAAAAGGGCCCTGAAACATTCATGTGTTGCAGTTTGCTGATATATTAAAGAAAATGAAGGAATCTGGTTACTTGATTGGATGTGCCCCTGAAGTATCTCACTACTGGAATCACTGCAATAAAATTGTTTTGAGATTTAGGAATTTCACCTTGGGCATAACAAGCAGAATTCCCTTTGCATGTTTTGTGCAGGCTTTAAGAAAAAATACCGAAAATAAAGAGTTAACTACAACTTCTAGTTGTCATAGGTGTACTTGGGAGCTTATTGACAAATCACCAAGGTTATGGAAGTTTTAGTGTTGATGCTACAGGCAACCACAAAGTGTTTTAGGATCAGGAAGATCATAGCCCTGCATATCTGGTGTAGGCAGCATAGTAATAACAGCGCCCTTCTGTCTGGAGGTAAACAAAAGGAAAGATTGGATTGCAAAACCAACATGGTGACTGTCAAACAATGTAAATACGTCTCAGCTGCTGAAAATTTCTTGTTCAACTCCAGCTTAGTTTGAAGCTAAACTAAAAAAGATTACATCAATAGACAAGCAAATTATACAACTGCCATAAAAATGCTAAACGAGTTTCAATAAAACTTGTATTCTATGTTTTGATAGAAATTATGTAACAAAATTCCAAATTAAATAAACAAAACCAGAAAATAGGTGGATATTTTTAGGAAAAAAAACAACCCTAATGTTTGCTGAAAAAAGGAAAAACCTTCATTCTTGTTTTGATCCTGAAATTTCAGAACCTGTTTGCTTTTATTTAAAATAGATAATAAAAAAAAAAATTTTTAAAAAGGCAAAATTGAATTATTTCAGCATTTTTAAATTCCATGATAGAAAGGTGGAAAAATACAGAACTGTCTCCTTTATTCAACCCCAGTTTTAAAAGCTTTTTACTCCATACCTGTTTTTTCAATACAATCCTCACAATAAATTTTCCCATACTATACTTAACACCTGAACGTCATTCTGCCTTTTGCTGATACTGTGAATTTTTGGTTCCCATCATATTTTCTTTGCTGAATGATGCAGAGATAAATGACTGCCTCCTAGTAATGCAGCAAACAGCCCACGTCTTATTTTTAAGCAATATTTAAGCCAATGCAAACAGTATTCCTGATTGGATTTATGTTTGCTGCTTTGTTACAGCATCAACCTGCTGTTTCTCAGCAGGCTGGAAACTTCTGGCATCTTCTGCTTTCAGGTCCTGAATTACAGATAGTTTCTCTTAAAAATGAAGACATTTACAGAAACGAGTAAAAGGGTCGCAGGTGCACATTGCTGGCTGTTTTTATTGTGGGTTTTCAAAGATTCTGAGTCACAATAGATATTTTTAGCTGTGCTTTTAACCACTTTTTCTGCTACATTGCCTAAATGGAAATTATTTTAATAGTGATTTGATCTTTGTGCTCATTTGAATTTAGGTACTTTCTCAAATTTCTTTCAGTACACAGATCTCTAGCTATCTGATTCTTATACCATTAAGCTTACATCTTCAGAGGTGTATTATTTACAGGTTCTGGGGCAGAAAGCTCTTTAAAATGTTTTTGGATGTATAATATACAATTACCAATTGCAATTTTGTAAGTTCCAAAAAAGAGGGCTGACAGGGATGATTGATAGAAAATTCATGAGTTTTCATGAAAGGAATACCTGTGTTACTGTCGTTCTTGTAAATCTTAAATCATCTGTGCTATTTATTGCTGACTCTGATAAGGGTTTTGTACGAGAAGCTCAAGTATAGCTTCTGCTATCATAGGCAAAGTGAATTTCAAATTCTGGGAGATTTTAGAAAAACATCAGTTCATTATATATTTGTGTTCAGTTCTTGCTCAATTCTGAGTTCCATATTCAGGTTGTTATTTTATCTGTAAATTGATGGCCATGGGGGATTACCTCCTGAGTAAGAGAATGGTATGGAACAGTGTCTATGTTATGAAATTTTTCCAGAGTTACATTTCTACCAGTTCAATCACTGTTTGCCTTAGGAATTTACTGCGCACAACAGCAATACCTTAAAGCACTTCACTTTCTAGAAACTGTAATGGTGTTTTACAGTAAAGTTCATAAAAATAAAAAAAAATGAATCTTTTTACAAAATGTCCACGTGGTCCCAAGCTACTTTGACTTAACTATCAAATTAGTTTAATTTTTAAAATTGACATTTAGATGCATTTAGAGGTTTTGCTCCAGTGCTGATTTTTTGCCTTTCCAATATACACAGTTATAGCGCAATGATATGTTGATTTCTCAAAAGAGACATAGGGAAGATAGGAAAGAATGGATAGGTGGACTTCAAATATTCATTGTTGAACTTCAGTGCTACACTGGGCAGCTTTTATGTGTTCCTGTGCATTTCTTTTGTCTTCTCAAGTTATGATTTTACAGCAAGCTAAACCTGTTCTTTAACTGTAAGAGAACATGTAAATAGAAAAAAACATAACACAGCTGTACAGGCCCTAATAAATAGCACCAGCACTAACTGTAATTGAGAATGCTCATTTTAGACCCTCCTAGGGAGGTATGCAGAAAGGCAAATGCAGTAATTCGTTTGGGTACACAGGATGACACAGTGCATTCCTGACTGAGTTTGTGAGCATCTATACTGACATTTTCTAGCAGAAGAAAAGTTTGTTGGAGATAAAAGAAAAACAAAACCTGGCAATTTTTAATAGAAATACAGCTCTTTTTAGCTGTTGGTTTGGTTTTGGGTTTTATTATGTCTATAGTTTTAACATGAGTTTATACCTCATTCACTTCCTGAATTTTATTAAACTTCACTTTTTTGCTCCTCTTTTCTGATTTTGAGTATTGTTACTCATGCCAACCTTCATATATAAATACATGAAAAACATGGAATTAAATAACAGGTCACTTTTGGGGCAGGGCTATCTTGTACCCTCTGGTCTGGGGATAATGAATCAAGTACATGTGAAGCAAAAGGCTGTAAGCCTAGAGTGGCTTACATAATTGAGTGGCTTAGATAATTGAAAGAACCCAGGTGAGAGCTTTCCTGCTTTTTCCTCTTACGTGAAAATTTGAAGGTTGGAATTTGAATGTGTTAGTTATCATGTCTCTTGTTCACATAAGCCAAAGAGGTTAGAGTGTTTGACCAGTGCTGTGGAGCAGAGACCTGCATCTTGGTTCCCATTGCAACAAATAACAGCGTTCCCATGGGAATCTCCCCTAATGAGATTCTCAACAGAGCTACATTATAGATCCTTCACTAATACTTCATTATCCACAGAAAGGAAATAGGAGAAAACTTCACTTAATAGGGAGCTTAGCTGTGACAGAGCAAAAGCATCTTCCCCACTGTATTTCAGATAAATGTCTTGAGAAGGAATAGAGAAGTCTGAAGTCCAAATTGGGCGGAGTGGAGATTTAGGAACAGGCTTTCCTATTCACTGGGAGTGAGCCAGCCAAGAGCAATGGGGTATAATGGGTTTCAGAGCAGCAGTGGTGCCAGTTGTACAGCACCCAGTCCTCTGAGTCTCTCTGAAAGCTCCTGCTGGACTCGGCTGCATTGACAAGTGGCAACTTTCAGAATCCACTGAAGAGGATGGCAAAATTTGGATGTTTAGAAGGTCAGGTACCTACATTTAGCTGATACAGGTTTTAGATGGGTGACAATGGGGCCTTGCTTCTTTTCCTTGAGTTGAGTCTCTGTTCCATCCTTTTGAAATGCCATAATTTTCCAGCTGTTTGAGCCAGATGGATGAATGTAGGTGGCTACAAGGGACTCCCATACTATGTAGTGGGGTTCTAAAAGAGCTATCGAGATACAGAGACTGTGGCAATATAAGCACAGATGCATAGCTGTATGAATACTTGCTTGTCCCATTTTTTCCTTTCTGTGGTATATTAAATGATGGGGAAATATTATCTCCTACAAACATTTCTGCAGATTTTAATTATAGCCTAAAGGTCTGTTAGATATGCCCTAAGGTTGAAAGCTCAGGGTATTTCCTTTAACATTTGTTCTACTTAAACCAACAGATAAATGTTCTCTGAAATAGTCGGGTTTTCCCCTGATGGTAAAACACAGAGTAAAAACACCCTAAAATTCCCACTGCATTGAAGTAATACCATGAAAGGGCCAATTTTCAATAAGCCTCAGAGCAGCCTATAGCATTTTACATGCAGAAGTTTGGGTCGGGCAAACTGTGAAGGTGTGAGATTGTTGGCAGCTCACTGGCCCAAAAGCCTGAAGCTCTGAACCGGAGGCCTGCACTCAGGCACTGACTAATGGGAAGTTGGGCAAACTATCTAGAGAGGAATTTTCAAACAAACCTTTGTAAGGTCCAGGTTTAATAGTGCTATGCTTTCACATACTTGAAGTGAGAGGACTGACTCCTTAGACAATAAACTTTCACATCTGAAAAGCACGTGAACAGAAAAACCCCTATCAAAAAAAAAAAAACCAACAAAAACCAACCCAACAAACAAACCCAGATTGGATGTTTCCAATGGTGACGAGATTTCCAAACATAAAAAAGAAATGCCATAACTGAGTAACTGAATGTGTTTCTCCCCAAGAAAATTCTCTGCAGGAAGATTATTATTTTCTCATGTTTGTAAACATAGTATTGTATAACAGGCTTCTAATTAGTTGGTTTTAGAGTCATCATATGAAGTGAGTTATTCCAAGCTGTGAGTATTTAGGCTGACTGAAAGAAAGAAGCTTTCAAGATACATATCTTAATAGCAGAATGAAAGGTGAATGTCATTCTGCGTTTCATTTCTCAGGAGAGCAGGATATTTCATTGAAAACTAAGATGGTTCTCATAGATAAAGGTCATCTGGTCATCTACCATAGGCTGCATCAAAGATCTGACTGCAAGAAATGTCACTTACCATTAAAATAGATGCTTCAGGGGAAAAATAGGTATCCACATGATGTTACTTTTACGAGTGAGATCTTCTCCTTCAAAAGATACCATGTATGCAGAAACTTTGGATACTGGCATTAGGATCCTAGGGCAGATAGCTGCCAATATTGCCATGCCATCAGGGCACTGTCACTCTAATTCTTGTGATTAAATGCAATGTTATCTAGGGAGATAGTTGCATTCAGACATGAGAACATTGATCTACATTACACAGTTTTAAAACACAATTGCATTAGAAATTTGTAGAGGTAAAAACATAATCATGCTGTACACGAGGATAGATAGCCGGTGTAGTTTCACCCATGTCAAATTAACATTATTTGGGTAGAGATAAACTCAGGGAGGAGGGAAATCCTTTGCTGGCACACACTGTGTCTCCATTCGGCAACAGCTTTCTGCGGGTGCTTATTTATTCAATCGTTTAATACTGCAGCAGCACAGATTCAGTAGTTATCATATGTAACAAAATTAGTGTGTTCTGGTGACTCCAGATTTCTTTGCAGAAGTGTTTTCTCCAATACTGTTCAAGTTCAGTTGATGAAAACTACCGAAATATATATACCCAACTTCTATAAAAGCAGCCCATTGTGGAAGACATAGTGGAACCCACATCTCTAGATCCAAGCAGGCCCTCAACACTGTGTGTGAATAACAGTGAAGACCACAGTGAGTACAGATTTAATATCAACACTTCTTAAATGTAACCTTTAGTCAAAACCAAAACGGAGATTATTACTTTTCTTGTCATTTATTTTCCAACTTTCTCTAAGTATCTTAAGTTCTTGGGTTTTTATGATATGCTTCCTTAAAATTTCAAAGTAATCCAAGCAAATAGTCCAGAAGCAAAATCCAAAGCCTGATTTCCTATAGATTTCTGTCTAATGTGAATTAATGAATGAGTTTGCAAATGAAACATTTGCTGTCATCTTCAGAATGAGGTGACACTACATTTGCCCTGCAGTTGAAACATAATTTTAACATCTCTGTATGCAATATTGAATTGCAATGACAATGTATATGTCCTGCCCATGGAGAACTGGTAAAATAGAGAATATACCTGAAGATAATCTGTAACTGTATTGCTCACCTGAAGATAAAAATTCCCACTGAAGATTTTCAGGGAACCAGAGAATAAAACACATAGTTCTTCTTCCATGAATGAAGCCAAAGATGATGGCTTTCAAAGGACTAAGGCATCATATTTTATATGTAACATATTCACTGTTTATAATCAGTGACATTTTATAGATTACTGACAAAAGCCTGGTGTATTTTAAAAAAAGTATTACACTTTAAGACAACATTTCCTAGTAACAGACTGATGAGAACAGCGAATCTGTTCACTAAGCTGATTTGAATTCAGTGCAGTTAGCAAATGCCATTCTGGTGCAGGAAGGTGAATCAGACAAACACTTGATAGAGCGAAGACAAATACTGTGCAAGAGGGTATGTCACAGAAAGGACAAGATCACCTTACTTTTACTTTGCATTTATTTTGACATCTACCTTTGGTATATGTCTGCAGTTCCTGGTTTCTTTAAAAGTTTTTTTTTTAAAGCTTCCTTTTAAGGAAGCTTAACTGAAATTAGGCAAAGCTGAGGTACTTGTCATCAGTTAAGCTGAGAAAACATTTTAGAACTGTGAGCTGCAGCATACCCTTAACAGTGGGAAGAAGAATATGGTCACGTAAACTGGTTTCTCCCTTCCTGTGCTGCCCTCAGGCCTATGGCACCTCTCCAGCATGGAAGCAGAACTAGTGGCTGGTTAGTGGAGGCTCGGGAAGTGATATAGTAGCTGAAACACAGTCATTACTTGGTCTCTTCACACACCAACAGATTGTAAAATTTACCTGTCTTAAACTATAGAGAGCATGCTAGACCAATATATGACCTTATAAAGCTCTGAAAGAATTATTCTGGACATCCTTCTCAACAGCCTTTCATGCTGGACACTGGTTAATAGAGATACAATTGTTTATTACTGCTATTGATAGTCACAAACCTATGGAGTTCTTTCAGATGTTTAGTAATAGGTGTGGCTGAATCTTATTTATAATCGACATACTTACAGATATGCATTCTATGACATTTGAAACTATCTCAGTAGAGAAAAATTAAGCCAAAGATTTAAAAGGTGTCAGCACAAATTTATTGGGAAAAATTCTAAAATAAACTGAAGGTTCTCAGTAAGGAGTGACTCTGAACTGTCACAAAGGAAACAAGCACCACAGCACTTACTGCACTGAATAGGACCTGCTATCTACAGGAAGTTGCTTTAGAAATTTGTATTTACAGTATGCATTATGGAATTTCATTACTATGAAGTATTTCTGTACTTCACAATATCCTTGTAGGAATAAACAGCATTTCCCTGCATTATTTCTAAGTTTAGAGTTTGGAGTACTTCAAAATGCAGGAAAGCCTCTGATAAAAGTGTTCATGAAGTAGAAAATCTGGTTCTTAATAATTGTCATTATGCTACTGCCACATCCTGGCAATGTCCAAACTCTCTAATGACCTAACTAATTACCTAAGGTTTTGATAGTAGAGTTACTTATACCTATCTTTTCTACAAAGTGTTTTCTACTACAAGTGTTTTTTCTAGAACTGTAATGGTGAGTTTGCACAAATACTGCCAGGATTTGCAGAAATGGTAAGTTTCTTTTGTTGGCTGATTTAAAACCTGAACAGATTGGGTTTACACAAGAATACAGCTAGAAGAGTAGACTTCGTCATCTCTCCTTTCTTCAAACATCTTCAGCACTCACCCAGAAATCTACAGTCCAATTGCCTCCTCTGCCTGACATCCCTTGAATCCCTGTCTTCCACTTCCCTGTAGGGTATCCAGTGATCAGAGAGACTCCTGGGTAGTCTAAGGCGAAGTGCTATGTTTGTTTCTTTTGCAGAAGCTGTTTAATTTTGCATGAAATAATCAACAGCTCAATGGACTATTCAGTGAAAACATGAACGTCAGTCACTGCTGTAATGACGATGTTCATCTGGGAAGGGGAATACTCACAGCTAATGAATCCATAAGTATTTCAGATTGAATAAACATTGGAGCAAAGCGTGCAACACAAGCTTCTCCCGTTCTGCACACATTTGTTATCAACAGGCTGTAGATCAGATCTCACTTTTACTTACTGTCTTCAACATATACCAGATGGGTATGTAATTATCACTTGCAAGTGGAACAGTCTTGAAGAGGAGTCCTACTAGGGAGCAGTGCACTGCCTCTGCTGCTCAGGGCACTCTTCTGAGAGGTGGGAAAGAGGCTCCCATCTAATCAGAAAGATTGATGTACATACAGAGGAGCATTCAGTTGAGACATTAGGTATTTCTCATCTCTGGTACTTTAAACAAATTACCTCTTAGCATTTTGGGCTCAACAGATTCTACTTTGCTCTATCTTCACAGATCAGGGCTTTAAATTTTATTCAATAACCAGGCAACTGAAAATTTGCAATTTGAGGATTGTCTCATTAACAGCAAGTACAAGTAATGCTAAGGAACAAGTCTTTGTATTCTCCAAGAAGTTACTGATGGGTCTAAAACACACAGAATAGGAGGATCCTAAAGCGTGAAAATTAAAACTTCAAAAAACATGATTGAGGATGTGTGACAGATACTTTGTCTTTACTGCATTCTTATAATGGCTTATGAAAATGCCTACAAAAGCTGTTTTCCCTCAGCTTGTTTTTTAGTTAAGTAACCAGAAGAATCATGGAGGGAAAAGCCTTTTGAAAGGAAAAAAGATATAGGGACTGAAGAGTCTGAAGCAATTTGTCAGTAGCAGATTACATCCTCTCTTTATTGCAAAACAATCTTCAATAAGATTAATGAGAGAAACAAAACAAGCTTAATAGATAAATCCTGTAGGGATCAGATGCTCACACTATGTATCTACAGTTACCATATAATCTTGTTTGAGCTGATTAGATTGTTTTCTCAGAAACCTGGGTAGAAATGTAGTGGAAGATGGAGCTCTGCACATTACTTCCAAATTAAAGCATGGAATGGTAGTAAACACAGGTCCTGCTGATTCGTGTGGCTGATGCACATGCAGGAAGCGTTAATAACACTGCATATCAATAAGCTGTCACATTTCTGTGTCATAATTTGGATGTACCATTTCAGTGGGAGGTTATTCACATAATGTAGAACGATATAGGAAAGTCTCAAGGTTTGTTCTCACACTGTCTAATAAATCAAATAAGAATTAAGTGTGAACTTTATCTGAGAAGGATCATCTGCGTTTTTCTTCTAGCGAATATATAGAACATACTCCCTTTCAGGGCTGTGCAAGATTGGTGTGCTCCCCTTTAAAAAATAATTTATGGTTAGGCTCCTGTTTGAGCTTTATTCCTTTTCTGGAACACAGAAATGTATTCCTTACTGATATTTTTAATGGTTCAAATACACACATTGAGATCTCTGATGTATGAAATGATACAATGGTGGTGTAGTTGAGTCCTGGACAAATGACTGCATAGTTAGTTTTGATGTGCTATTCACTATGTGTTTATTTGGCTGGAGTAAAATAATTTACTCTTTTATGTGAAAAATATAGTTGTTCATTGTTAATCTCTTTTCCTTTGGAAAAAAAAAAAAAGCCCCAGCTTGATGTTAGATGTAGCAGTGGTCATTTATATTTACCAGCAATAAGGGAGACAAGATTTTGGATGAGGGTGGGACAAAGACATAATCTGTAACTGTTACTCAGGTAAAGGCTTTTTTATTGTGTCTATTTATATCCTATAAGGAAGACTGTCAAATGCTCAAAGGCGAGTGAAACATTCAGCTCTGATTGCCTGTAATTCTTCTAAACCTGGACATAAAAAGGAAACATTCCTCTACCCATTTGTAACTGCATTTTGGTTTGCAGTGTTACACCCCCCCTCTTCTCTGCAGCCAACCATTTTCTATTATTTTTTTAAAGGGCCTTAATGCTTAAGGTAAGAGTCAGGCTCACTTTCTGTCTAAATACGGAACCAGTAGCTTAAATACATTGCCTCTCAGGCATTATAACTTAAAGCTGCATCTGTTTGTTGCTTCTAGAAAACAGCTTAGTAATAGTGAAAAAGTAATCTACTTTTAGGAAGTAATATTAATCTGGAATATTCTTGCAATGTCATATTAGGCCTGTAGTTTTGATATTCTGACATCTAAGTCATATTTTTTCATATATATATATATTTCTAGCTCTAAAATGATAAAACACGTGCCTCTGAGCTAGGAGCTGTAGAAGAGTCTGAGCAGCTGTTTGGTAAATCAGAGTGCTCACTGCTTTCTCTTCCTCTGTTTTTACTGCCAAGGTTCTCAGCACACCACCCGCAGCATCTGCGCTTCCTCTAGCCAATGGGTTTTACTGGAGTACCACTTCAAAGCATGACCAGATAAAAAGAAATTGGTCATAGAACAGAATTTCAGCATAGTAGGGCCTTCATTCTGCATGGAGGATGCAAGCAGATCAGTGTCCAAACCAGTAACATAATTAATGCCTTACATACAAAGAAGCATACACATTCATAAAGGACGAACTACCCATCAAATCTCAATCCTAGGCAATTAATAGTGACATCATCATTAATAAATAGTTTTATTTCCCTCTTCTTAATATCAACTTTATTTTATGTAAAATAAATCTGTTCAAACTAACTTGATATTTTTCTTAGATTATAGATCTAGTTGATAAACAACATCCGTTATCTATTAATTTTTAAAAATTCTGTCAGGCATTTGCCTCAATAGCATCTCATATTTTTATTAGGAAACTAGATTCACAATTATAAACTTAGCCTGAAAACATTAAATGGATTCAGGATTTCCTAGCTAGTGTTTCTTTAAATGGGGTTGTAAGGATAAAAAGCTTGTGTGATAATGTGTCATAGAGGTTTCCTACAGAGATGTGATTTGAAATCTATGCTATTTAACATTTTTTGTCAGAGAAGAAATGAAGAAAAATGAAATCACTGAAACAATTTATGAATGATACAAAAGTTTCCATAATGGTAAGTGATGAATATGGACTATCACCAGTTCAGAGTCACTTAGTTTAGTAAATTCATGAAAACAAGTAATTTTCATTTCAGTATGATCAATGTTGGACCACTGAAACATATCAAACCAGGTAGAAATAGCCATCACAGCTGGGGGATGAGAGACTGCCCTGTGAACCAGTGGGTTTGAGCAGAACAAAGCCCTCTCCCAGAGGAGATTTGATACAAAATTTAACCATGTGCATGCATAATTATGATCTTGAAAAGTCCAAATCATTCTTGTACAGTCTTGACACACTGTATTAATATTTACTTAAGTTGCCCAATATAAATGGAATTGCTTCTTCACAAAAGGACCTGCATACGTACTAGCCAGATCAGGTTCTGAAATGTAGAGATCCTAAGCCCCACTAGGCACTTGCTGTACCACAGCAGTATGAAACAGCTCCCCTTGCATCATCATCTCACTGCCCTTTCTACTGGGGTGACTTTCTGCCTTCTTTCTTCAGGCCTTTCCCTAGTTTATATGCCAGCTAAATGGCTAAAACGCTCAATATGGGAAGCAGAAAGTTCAGTGACCTTTCTGCAAGAATTAAATCTTGCATCTCCTGCCTTCTAATACAATTCAGAGTAATTTTTGTAGCAGCAGACTAAGAAGGGGCAGAGCCCACTCTTGGGCCTGGCTAGCGCAGCATGGCTTATGCCCTTGTGATGGCTTCTTGCCCTGAACCAGGCACAGTCAGTGTCCAGTGATTGCTAGCTGACAGATAGACCAGTAAACATTATGGGTGACACAAATAAATGTGTCCTAGCTTTATTTTAGCTTAAAGGTGTAGGGTGCCTTACAGAATACTAGTATTTAAATAAAACGTTTTGTTTCTGAGGTGTCTTTCAGTGCAGCTCAGAAGAAAGAAAATGTTTCCATTCATTCTTTAGCTTGTGAGTAGTTAATTTGGGGGAGGGAGTGGGGTGTGAAATCAAAGAATAAACAACAAATATGTCAATGTTTTTTAAGAAAGCAAAATTGCTTTAAAGAAAAACAGTCTAAATAGCTGGAACCTTGGTATGGAAAAGCTCTCGTTCACATTTTCTGCTGTAAGATGCCATTGACTTGTGCTCTGTAAATTCTGTGCTTTTAGCCTCAGGCATTTGTCGCAAAAGAGCAAAGCTAAAAGGCAAATGATACTTCTGTTGCCATATTCATGAAGTTTAGAAAAGTGAGGATCTGAAAGCTTAGTTTAATGTAGAATTTCAGAATAGTTTGGGTTGGAAGGGACCTTCGAAGCTCATCCAGTCCGACCCCCCTGTAATGAGAAGTGACCTCTTCAGCTAGATCAAGTTGCCTAGAACCACATCCAGCCTGGCCTTAATGTCTCCAGGGGTGGTGTATCTACCATCTCTCTGGGCACAGCAGAGTTAGTTTTTCTAAGTTCCCATTTTTCCTGAGCTATTGCTCCTAAGTGCTGGCACGTGAGTACATCTGAGATGAAATGGGCAGATTTGCATGTTTCTCCCTCCCCCTCTGCTCAATGGGTCCACACCTTGAACACAAAGCTTTCTTCTAAGAAGACCATGAGAATAATGTGGGGACAGGAGAAATAAATAGTGCCCTGCCCTGCATCCATCCCCAGGCTGTCCCAGGAGACCATCAGCCCCACAGGCTGGGTGAAACCCAGCATTGTGAGTCCCTGGGGGCTCACTTTCCAGGCCACAGCACAGGGCAGGTCTCTGGCCTGGGGGAGGGCACTCAGTATGGAACAGGGGAGGAAAGCATTCTGTGTTAGATTTATTATGAGAAGGAACCAAAAATGGGGGAATGGAGCAAACATGGTGGTTTGAGGAGGAACAAGCATGGGGAAAAATGCATCAGATCAGAGCAGTCTGTCTGTCTTCCCGTTAAACTCATTTTCTAACTCTTTCCTGAGTGAGGAGGTCTCTATTCTGTGAGTGTGCCTGGGGGGGGGGGGGGTGGGTGGGTTCTGTGTGCAGCAAGTGGAGTCAATTGCTCATGGAGTCAGACTGTAGGTCAGAGGCTCATATGTCCTTGATGCCATCGACTGGTGTGAATGTGGGTGCGTGAATGAGTCCATGAGTGTCAGCGAATATCATGCCAGACTAGCCAGTGAGTAGAGTATCTATGTTGAGAGCTATCCTGTGTAGTTGTGTGTATGTCTGAGATAGGGAAAGGTTGGAATTGTGGTGAGCACATGGATACAAGTGTGCTGCTAAGCTCTGCAAAGAGAAGTGTGATCCCCTGGGCACACTCTGGACACAGCAGGCCACAGGACAGACTTCCCCTTACCTCCTTTCTATCAGATAGAAGACTGAGGACTCCAAGGTATTAGTGAATCACACATACTTGCTTGAACAGCACAGTTGGTGTTCCCACAGGCAACAAAATGCATGTACTGACTGCCTTGGAGAGACCAGGATTCAGTAGACAGCTAGAATAAAGGTGCTTAAGTCTGGTCTGAAGGTGAATTTCCCTGTGTCAAGTCACTGTTCTGGTAAAGTTTTAGACAACCAAAGTCCAACATATGGTGGCTACACACCTAGGCATGAGGATGAGTAGCCTGGCATGGCAGGGCATGGGTCTTGTAGGAAGGCACTAAGCATGACCCTCCACAGCCAAGATTTACTTGCATGCATGGTTTGTAAACTGTGTCTCAAAACACTCTACAAAGGAAATATTGCTATAACCTGATGATAGCAGAATAAAAATGTGACTGGAGCAGAAGCAACATAGGTGTGATAGCTGTAGTACAGGTAGCATAGACAACAGAACTGAAAAAGCAGGGAGAACAGGGCTTCAGTCCTGATTGGTAACCAGAAGACAAAACCTGTGGGGATCCTCTGTATTTACTCTGGCTAGGCACAGTTTATTTGCAGAGATTCTGGCATGGGCAACTTCTTGTTGTTATGCAATATGGTTTGACCTGAAAAAGCTTTTACTTTACTCAGCAATTCATTGTGGGCTCAAATCAGTGAACCAAATATGAGAGATCAGCAGTTTATTCAGTACCATTCAGCTCCATCAAGCACACCTAAAATATGAGAACGGACACTGCAAAGCTAATTTCAAACTCAGAAGAATCATATTTACATTGTTGTCAGGAAGATGCCTGCATTTCTAAAAGCCTCATAAGCTTTGTAACACAAGTGCTAAACTTGCATAGTAATAAGCTGTATTTTGGCAATAAATTTTATTAATGCTAATAAAATACCAGTACAAAGATACTTAGTTCAAAGCATCTTTGCAGTAGTTGGAATCGTATCTAGTGCCTGATTTAAAGCTGAGCTGTCAGTACTTTACACCTTTCATGCAACACCATGCTCTTTCCATGTCATACATGAACGTGATCGTGGAGTTGAAGCATGAATTTAATCCACTGCATTATTTAGTTAAGTCTCACAGCAAATGCTGCAAGTCTGTCTCTCTCCTGCCTCAATACAGATCATTTCACAAAGGCCAACACATTCCCAGTTTGAAGCAACTGATCCAGCCTATGACATCTCCTACATAGTGACAATTTATGTTTTAGCTCTTCATGCATGTTAAGTGTCAGCCTAAAGTGTTTTCCTTCCTCTTTCCAAGAATATCTACAGACATTTACAATGAGTGAATAACAAATACATATTATTTCACAGGATTTCTCCTTCAAGGAGAACATTAAAGGTTCAAACACTGGGTTTCCATTTCATTCATATGAGAGATGTGGAGGACTCTCAATTTTAATTTCTCCTCAAAGGCTCTCTCTCTAGGACAGTTTCCCATAAATCTTCCTTAGTATATTGTGTCAGACCAAAGTTAAACGTTCGGCAAATGGTACAAACTGTGAAAAACATGTTTAACTATCTAGTGATGTAAAACCAATGGTAGAATCATACTATGAACAGACAGTTCTACAGCATGACTTTTAATTATTGAAGGCATTACTTTAAAGAATTACAATCCGATACATAATCATCTCTCATAGCTTTAGTGACCTATTTAATGAATAACAAATTTTACCCTTGTAAGACTATTTTCAAACTGTCTTGATCAGTGGAAACAGTAAACAGATATTATGTTAGTGAATAATTCATACTGGAATTTACTAGGCCCTGATAATTTCCAATAACTGCCTGCTTTGAAATCTGCATATAGTTTTAAGTCTTTTCAGTAACAGGAATTACTTGACACATGCCAAAAGAAGCTATACTTAATCCTTCAATACACAAATTTCAAATAAGCATGATATTGCTGAGATATTCTTAAAAGAAATATATAAAAAGGGGAAAAAGGTTCTGATGATAATGATGATTCATTACTTCTTTTATCTTGTCAGAGATAATCTCATAGAAGGAAAGATGCACTGCCCTTATACAGCACATGCGATCTCATTCATTCAGATTCACACTCCTCTAAGCAACAAGATGTGGCATGAAGGCAGAAAGATTACCCCCGATATATGATTATCCCTGCCAGACCCATGTAGGTTCAAACACAGGATGATACAGTCATATTGCTGAGCACCTCTAGAGCTTTTAAGTTATAGAAATGTTTCCTGGAAGACTGCAGGTATCTAAGGTTTTATTTCATCACTAACAGTGACAAAGAACCAAACAACTCTTCCTTCTTCTCCTTCACCCTCAGTCCAGCAATTAGGACCAATTTTCCCACATTTTACCCTTCATCTTGTGCTTTACTTGAAGATTGCTCTACTGGAAGACTATATATTAAGAGTCACAGCTCACTGTCACTCTTGAAGTACACTAGCAGAATTGCACATATAACATTCAACTTCCGTATGCCTTCCCATAGTTAATGTATTTCACGTTGCATTTAAATGTGTTGCAGACATATATAACTTACTGCCAGATACAGCTTACATGGGAAGAATACAAGAATAATTCATCCTCTTCTATTATTTTGTGGTTCTTCATAGCAAATAATGAGACAGTCACTGCAAATCATCTTGTGACAGAAATGCCTAAATTGCACAGAGGTTTTCCTGTAATACAACTTAACATTGCATAATTCACCATGTACCATGGGTATTTGGTAGTTCTATAATTCAAAGAGACCTCATCTCATTATTAGCCACTTCTAAATGCACACAAAAAATCACGTGTGTACTTTGTGTAGCCAGAAACACCAGTGTAGATAGAGCAATATCATTCCTCTTCACCCAAACAGTATTTTACATTCTTTATGCAAGCATATAAATGACTACCCTCTTTTTCACCTTGCAAAAACTAGGCCTATAAGCAGTAATTGCTTTGCTCTGTATTCCTTGCACGAGCTGCTAAATATTATATTTCTAGTAAGATACACTTGCATTCTAAATATAACTTAAATGCATCCTGCTTTCATAAATAATATATTGGTGACTCACTGATGTATCATAAGACACAGTTAAGTAAGAACCAGCTGGAAAACAAATCAATATTAGGTATAGGGCTGTTTTAGCATCTGTTGGTTCCTCTAATAAGAGATTGTGGAGACCTGTTAAACAATTAGTTTGCAACTTCTGCTTACACTTACAATCCCATCTAATGTATGTTCTTTGCTTTATGCAGTTAAGTTGGTTTTAATGTAAACACAGTGCTGTGATTTTTGAGAGCACTACAAATACCAGCCATATGACAGGGTTGTCATTAAGTGCATCTGAAAGGAGATGTTGGTGTGACAAATAGCTGTTGGCATGACAGAAAGATGGACTTTGGACAAACTTATTTTCTGCACTGGACATGGCTAGAATAATGCATATAATAAAGAGCAGATAGCTGAAAGCATTGTAAAAAATCCCGCTTAAATCAAAGTAGACTAGGCTACAGAAAGAGCAACTGAAGAAACTGAAAATAACAGTGGTTAAGACCAGTATTGCTCTAAGAAGTTTTTAATAACTTCTCTGGCATAGATCTTTTTTTATTTGGTTATTGAAATCTGTAAGTGTAGTCATTAACAAGTGCAAAAAATGGCTTAAAAATCAGAAGAATCTATGACTTCAAGGAGCAACATGAAAACAAGAGGCTTCTAAATTGATTTTGCACTGCTTCCCCAACACTGCATTTTCTCCAGTCTTACATGTACCCTTCCCCCTTTTTAAGACTGATGATGCAGCTGAGACACTATTGTGAGATGTTTCCCACCAAAAAGGTGTAGCAACCTCTTTCCCTCTCAGCTCTGTATCCATTCAGCGTACTAGTGCTCTGGCACTACCCCAAGCAAGAAAGCTGGGACCGGGCAGGCAAGCACAGCCACTCCTTGCTGCTGCTCTGTACTTCTGGAAGATAAGAGGAAGGCATCTCACAGTCTGGATGTTTTACAGGGACCAGCTGCTTCTTCTGCCTGTGGACAGTCTTCCCTTTGATTTCTCCCATTAACCTGCATCGTATCATAGCAGTTAATGTGTCTCACGGTGAGGATTGGTTTACAAATGGTTCAGGGCACACATATCTAATAGCTTGTTTCACCACGTACATATGTGGCAGGGAAATAATGATTCCATTAAGGTCCCAGTGTGAAGGCTTGATTTTAGATCAGCCTAGCGCAGGTCAACTCATTTGTTCATAGCTGTTATCAGACATTAGGTTTTGTCCTAGTATCTCATTTTCTTGACGCAAAAATCTTAGTGTCAATGTCTATGGCTATAAAAAAAAGCAGACAACAGTCTATGAGTTCACACTTCAGAAATTCCCTCCAGTGCTACTCTTCCTTCAACTATCATTAACCCTATCATTAATTCAACACTGGCAACAATCCACAGTCATATCAGAAATATAATTATACAAGTTATTCATTGTACTCTGTTGTTCAGGAGCACGTAAGGACCTGAGAAACCCTGAGGCTAAGAAGATGGTACTGCCTTAGCTAGTTCAAAAAGCACTCAGTACCCAATTCTTTGAAGATACAGGACCAACCTCCCTCCTGATATTGCAGTTTTGTTGCTTTGATCCATGATCTTCAATTTCTCTTAAACTCTGACTTTCTTCACGCTCTTTTAAAAATTGCACAGGTATCTCCTTAAAAATCCTCTTTCCCCAGTTTTTCCTCCTGGATCAATCCCAAGAACTCCTTAAGCCCTCTCAATATTCAGCCATGATCCCAAGTAATCTTCATTAAGTCCCCACTGAAAGGACCCTAATCTAAATTGTAATCCTAACTCTATCGCTAACATGAGCAGTGAAGGTCACCTGTAGTGCCCTGCCTTTGCCACATGCCTGGACAATATCAGGGGGTTCCTTGGACTGAGCCAGAAGGGCTCCCTATGGAGATCCCTGTACCATCAGGAAAGTTGCACATGCCATAGCAGGGCCAGAGCCTGTTAGTGCTAGTCTCTCAAAGGCTCCTGCTCTGCATACCCTCCCAATGCCAGAACTGCACCCTTATTGCAGGTTCTCCTCCTCCTCTCTTGCCTGTGGATCAGCCTTTGGCTGACCTAAATCTGACAAGCCCTTCCTGATGCTGACAGCCTTTGCCTGCAGAGCACAGCTCTGCTGGGCACCATTGTCTCCCACAGTAGCTGCCGTGCATTGTGGTGGCTGCCCACATGTCTTCTCACCTCCTCACCAGCCAGGAGACACAGCCCAGCCAGCCTTACAGCTTAATATAGGCAATCATACAGCCCACAGCCTCGGCAAACATACATAGTAATGCACTGGTAGAGAAACAGGGATGGCTTCTGTCTGCATACAAAACACTGCTTGTGCTGCACAGGTCCCACAGTGTCCTTGTGCTGCTCCTGACTCTGACCTACCCGCAGCAGTGGGAGGTGGGCTTAGCCATGGGCAGGATGGTGTAGCATCGATAAAAACACAAGTGCATCCCCACACTGAGGCAGATGGCAGCCTGATGGCGAGGATGCTGTAGAAGTGCAGCTCTGTAAAACGGTGGTGTGAAGGGTGTGCAACACATGATGTTCATGAGCTCTCTTCACCTCCAGCTGCTGTCTAACCTCCGTGCCTTCACCAAGGACTAGTTTGTCTTCCATACGGTCTGGCTACCATATATGCAATTACCACTGCTTTGGAAAGATCCAGCATCTTATTTGGTGCCCTGGAAGAGACATCTTATGCATGGCTGGCCGGTACATGAGGACAGGCATACCACTGCTTTCACCCCAGGACACTGTATTTATCACTGGTGATGAGTGATGTCAGGCCAGTCAGGGTTGTTTCAACAGCTTTGTCAGGGACAGTAAAGGTTGAAGAGTGCTTTTAAATAAGTGTCTACTCTATGCTAGATCTTATCCCACTTTTGAACTTGTGTATCTGAAAAATCCTCCTAGAATCTTTTACCAGAGTTCCACCTTCTCAAAGGCCTATGCAGATGAGACCTCTCCAAAGTAACCCTCTCCACACCTCAAAACACAGGTAGGTGGGTTTCTGGTTTCTCACAGCCACTATCTCCTGACCTTTCTGAGATCCTCTGACTGTGGTGCCAAAGAAATCCCTGTAGAATAATTGCACTTGCCATGAAAAGCTGTTGTTTCTGAACAGCAGAAAGCATCACCAGAGAAGTATACACTCCACCTCTGCAAATGCTCCTGGGCAAGAATAGAGATGTGCATTTGTTCGTGTGGGGTCTTTGTGCTTCAGCTTGCAGCTGTGAGAGGAGGAAGCAAGGGTTCTTGTCAGCTACTGATGATTAGGAAGGGGACATGGCAGATGTCCTCAATGTGCAGCTAGGGACAACCTTGCCTTGCCCATGGTGAGCTTTGCAGAGCCTGTGACAGGTACAGAAAAATGAGTGCACCTCTCTGGCAAGGCTGAAAGGGCCAAGAGGTGAGCAGAGCATAGCCAGGTTTGGACCTATAAATACAGCTGCCTCCAAGAGAAGGTGTGGAAGGACATATACACCTGCTTGTTACCCAAATAAGGATAATTTCCCCAGGTTTTTCTCTATCTCTGCGCTTTTGCATTTGCGCAAATTGGCCATGGAAAGCACAGTTACCTACACCAAAAGGCCACTGTGGGCTGACGGATGAAAGAGGTATTGAGGGCATCAGCAGGCTGCAGTAAGTGCTTATGTACCATCAAAACACCCCACAATTTTTTCCTGCTGACCAGCTTCAAATGCAGCTACTTATGAGGTAAGTTTGGGTTGCTTAGCAATGATGTTTGCACTTCTCAGCTAGAAATGCTGGGCCAGGACCCTGTGGTGTCCTGAGGAAAATCTGAAAATCAAACACTTGTGGATGCAAGAGCTATTGCTCTATCAGTCCATCTGGACCACTCTCCTTTCTCCTGCACGGGGAAAGGCAGCTCACTGTAAAATAAAGACAGTATAAATGGTCACCAAATATGGTCTTTGGGGACAAAAATACCCTTACTGAAAGAAGAAGGTCATATTGCAGACCCCATGTTTTACTGTCTGACAACCCAATCTCCTTTAGAAGCAAAGACAGTTTTACAAAATTACCTGTCACTGCCATAGCATGTCACTGATAATATCAGACTGACTCCATCAACTATGGATGAAAGTCATTTGAAGCAACTCCTAGAACAATGTTGCTATAAAACTTTCAGTTTAGGAAATCAGTGTTCTTTCCCTATCTTAATTTCATAATTGACTGAACTGTTTTGAATGAAATAATCCAAGAATGTCATGTTGAAGTAGCATCTGGCAGGAAAACGGTGAAAGTCTAACAAAGTTATAAGCATTTGGAAGCGGAGTCTTATAATGGAAAGTGTCAGGGAAGCTTAATAACAGGCTGCGTTACTAAGCCTTTATGAAGAACAGAATATTTTTGTTCACAATATCCATTTAGCTGAAGTTGTGTAGGTGGCAGGTTTTAGCAGATGCAGAATAAATATTTCCTGAGAAACATCACTGAAGGAGAAGAAATTAATTTAAATTATTAACTAAGGTATTAAGCTTCTCAAATGAATTACAGATAATGTTCATATCCATTATTCTGCCGTTTCTTGGATTCCTTTTATTCCTATTTTTTAATAGCATTATAGACCCACCTAGTGCTCTTGCACACTCTAGTGTATTCTGAGCTGATAGGAGAAATGACACACAAAAGAGTACCTTTTTAGAAAAAGGGACCTTTCTGCCCTTCAGTAAAGTCCAGCTTTTCCATGCAAGGTATGAAATAGTTGTAATTCAAGTTTGGTAGAGGATTAAGGGGAAAATTTACTCTTTCTGAAGTGATTCATAAAACCAATAGAAATACTTTGAAGTGGAAAATAGAAAATAGAAATATTTTGAAGTGGATCTTTCTGTCCTTATCCAGATCTTTTTGATATTGGTTGGAAGCTAGCCATTGCTTTCAATAGGTTTGGGGTCAGGCCCTAAACTGTTCTTACAGTTTATAGAGAAAGTCTGAATTCCAAAGGGATGGAGTTGAGTTGTTTTTCAGAAGTAATTGTAAATATTTTTGGACCAACTTCTGAGAAGAAACCACACACACACAAAGCCAACTAAAATTGTGGCAGTGGGAATGCTCTGCTTTAATTCAGACTCATGGCAAAACCCACAGAGGGGTCATGCTGCAAACCTGCTGTGTGCTCATTTCTGTGTTTATCACTGAAATCACCTGTCTAGCTCTTTTCTTTCTTCTAAGTAAGAGGTGCAGGAGTGCAGTCTTACATTTGTTGTGAGGTCATCTGTTTATCTGATAGCTCAGGATCCTCCCTGTTACACTTGCACTACCTTTAAATGGAACTGAAAACTAATAAACAATTTACCTTCAGTGTGGTCTGTCTAATCCAGCACAGCCCAATACACCAAGTTATATGGACAGGTTTTGTTGGCAATACTTTCTGTCATAATTTCATAATCTTTTTAATCACCTTCCTGTATTGACTTTTATGTCTCATCTCAAAATGTTTTGTCACTGTGTAGGCAGCAGACCTATATTTGGCAAAAGTGCTGTGAATTCCTGATCCAAAACAGGATACAGCAGGGTCTATAAAAATATAACTGTGAGCTTTGAAGCAGGTCTGGCTTTTGGGGGAGAGGAGGAAAGTAGAGTTTTTGGCAGGAAGGCAAAGTTCTGAATTTATATTGCAGTTCTAGTATCTCAAAAACAAGTCGGCTATAAAACTGCAGCATCCACACTTTCTTCACCCCAAGGATAGCCTCACAGATAAAGAAGGATTTTGTGTATAAGCAGATTTTAGGACGACTGAGAGAACTGAAAATTCTGGGGTGGCTTCACAGGCCAGCAGTGTCCTTTTGCTGCTGTCAAGCACTCCCCACCTTGAAGCTGACCAAGAGTTGAAGGCTTTCCAAAGGGAAGAGACAGAGAAGCAGTGCCAGGTTCAATGAGCATTAGGAGAAGGAGGCTCAAGGCCAGTTCCCTCTAATTGGTAGCACACTGGGTAAGGGCACCATCAGCACTTGGGTAGGGTTGGTGGAAAGTAAGGAGGAACTCACTGCAGCTTTCTTCTGTGGAGCAGAGGTGAAGCTGTGGGAGATCCTATTCACAGCTTGGGGAAGAGACTGCAGAAACAGATGGGGCAGGAGGTGGGTGACAGTTCTGGAGGAGGAAATCTTGATAGGATACAAAGTGGCCCAGAGGAAGCAAGTATTGACATGTTTGCTGGTGGTATAACACACTGGGAATGGGAAGGACAGTTTGTTCCAGACTGTGGATATGTTTAAAAGTTATCTGAAGGCTGGGAACTGCCTCTCTGTGGCTGTTCATAGCAATGTGCTCTTGAGAATACACCTAGAGCTCCAAGATGGAATACATAGGTGTTAGAAAGTAAGATCAGGTGATTGTAGGAATCATATTTTTGGCTTCTGATCATTTGAAGTACTTTGTTCTGGACTGTTTCAGAGTATGCACTGAGTAATGTACCCAAGAGATAAAATAACGAGCAGAATCTGTCCATATATTTGCATCTTGTGCAGTGTTCTACCACTGCATGTCCTCAGGAGAAATGGCTGTAGTTCAGAGAGAATTTCCTGTCAACTCACCACAAGGTGAGGTGTAGTGGTGAGGAATTAACTAGTCTATGCACTGCTGACATGCTGCTTATTTTAACTGCTATTTTTCATCTAATCATGATATATGAATGGAAAGCTACATATATTTACATTTCTAATTCTTCAAAATGTGTTTGCTACACCAGCCACTTATACTGAGGGCTTGGCAGAAAATATCCTGATGTGAAAACTGTTAGTGCAGTAAGGGTTCAATCATCTCTGTTCCATTTTTGAGGCATTATCCTATGAACTTCTTCATTTCTGCTATGGCTTACCCAGGGGGAACACCAACATGCCAGTTACCTGACAGCAAAGAAAACTTCAGCCCCTTGGTGACAATGCAACAGCATGTGGTGGCAGCTACAGAACCTTCCTTGGGACCACTGCTGGGGGAGAAGGGAGGAGACTGCTATGAAAAGTTGTATCTTGTCTTGCAGCTCACAGATTTTATAGTGATTGACATAGCTTTGCATAATGCAAAATGCATTAAAAATGGTGACAGGTTCATATAAGTTGTTTCCTCACTCTCCTCTGTAAAGCTGCTCAGATGGAAGGGGAAAAGTAGCCAGATACTGTTATCCGAAGTGGGGAACTCAGGGAGCTGATGCACCCACTGAGGCTGGATCTTCCCCAGTGCTTGTTTGCTGTTCAGACCAGGCCTCTCCAAATCATTAGACAAATGTTGAATTTTCAGATTGGCAGAACTCATACAGTATCCTCTTAACATTAGAACAGCTTCATTCATACAGTTTGCTGGAGGCTGAAAAGTGAAGAAGTATTTATGACAAGATGGGAATGGTGAGGCAGATAAGTCTTTATACACAGTAGTAAGATTATACTTCAACACAGAACAGGGATCCAACACATGAAAGAGACTTGTCAGTCCTCTTCTTGGCACTGACCTAATCCTTTCACAGTCTTTTAACGTAGCCTTTTCTGGTGCTCCCCATAATGCCAAAAATTGTTTATTACTGCAAGACCTGCCAAGATTTTCCCAAATTAAAATTACTTTTCCAAAAGGAAAAATATTCTGAGCCTTCCGTAGCTTAGAAAAAGATGTTTAAACTAAGAATCAGTACAAGTTTAAGGAAATGTGCTTGAAGAAAAAGGAAATATATGTCTTAAATGCCTTCTTTTCAAATTAAAGCAAAAAAAAAAAAAAAAAGCCAAAGCCAAACAACAAACAAAAGAGCAACAAACCCCTCCTATTCCTTACCAAAGATTTTATTTAGACTACTCTTGTAATATTTTTTTTCCTTTTTTTTTTAATAGTCTTGAACCATCCCATTGCAGCTTTAATTAGGATAACCTTTCATCTGTTTATGTTCTACCAGTGACATTTAAAGATTGGCCTTCAGTGAGAGCTTTGGGTGATGTGTACACTGGGGCTTTGGAAACTTCTGGACAAGCTGCCAGCAAACTATTACCCTTCTAAATGTCAATAAGCTAGACATCAATTGTCATCTTGCATCATTTCTGAAAGCCTGCTCTCTCTCTAGATTAGATCAAAAACACGCTGAAAAAATTGCACTAGATTTTGATCATGTATTAAGCATTTTTATCCCTTGGGACTTGGGTGAACAATGTTATGCTTGTAGGACTCTAGTTTACTGTTGCACAGTTCTAAAACCCAGAATAAAGACTTACCAATCAATTTTAGAATACTGAGCAGAAACCCTAATGGATTTTTTTTTAATAATGGTACTTTAAAAAGGGATGTTTACTGAGGGGAAAAATACAAACCAGGAAATTTAAAGAAGTATCAGTACTAACACTGGTTTGTGTTGGGTGGGGCATGTAATGGAAAGAAATCACGGCTGAAGCTGAGTATGTTTAGTACTGAAACCATGTGTTTTGTAGATAAAAAGTGCCTGTGCTGAAGAAAATACATTATTTACTTTTCTATGACATTTGGCCAGTTTATTCCTGTGTCATGTTGGTGGTTTACCTTTTGCATCAGACCAAGGACATCACTAATTATTACTACCAAGGTCTTGAACAATGACTGGGAGCTATTTTTAATTCTCTTGGTGTTAGAGCATTCCTCTCTTTTGGCATATCCAAATTTGTCTGAACTGGTAGGAGATGTATGTCCTTTTCAGTATGCTCCATGGCTAAAGCGGCTTCTAACAAAGTCTCCCTCTTCATTGCAGTGATATACTTGAAGTAAAAAATATTTCTAATGATAAATATATTAAAAAAGAATACTGTACAGGATATATGTATATGAATGAAGGACTTCTTAGAACGTGGAGGAAATAATTCACACCATGATTTTACTCTTCTTCATACTTTTCCTTGTTACAGGAAATTGACCCTCCAAAACCATTCAGAACCTCCAACAGGGCTATAATCATAGAATCATAGAATGGTTTGGGTTGGAAGGGACCATTAAAGCGCATCCAATTCCAACTCCCCTGCTACATGCAGGGACACCTTCCACTAGACCACACTGCCCAAAGCTCATCCAACCTGGCCTTGAACACTGCCAGGCATCCACAATGGAAATGTTCTGGCCTAGTTCTCTGGATCCAGACCATAAAATCACTGTTAGATGCTAAATCAGCTACAATAAACATTTACAAAGAGCTCCATTTGCTGTTGATTCTGCTGCCCTTACAGAAGCTGTATTGTCTGTGCTTAGCTTAGTGCTTGGCTTTGCACTCTTAGGGTTTGGTGGCGAAAGCAAAACAGATTATGATAATCCTGGCATTACAACCCCCACCATCCCATCTATGCTGAACCACTCCCTTTCTCACTCCCCCTTGTTCTCTTCCATGTGCTTTAATTGATGTTAATTTCAGATCTGAGGAAAGATTTGCCCCAAGAATGATTAAGGCATTAATAATTGTATTTAAAGGATTTATATTTGAATCTATGCATCTGTGACAGAAGACCCTTGTAAATCATCTCTTGATCACAGCACTTTGACATATGCCTGGCAGAGAAGTTGATAAGTTTTTCCAAGCAAACCTTTAATATCCCTTTTTAGGCTTTCCTTCTCTTCTGCTTTGGCCTTTATCATGACTGTAGAGGTACAGGGCAATGCATCATGCTAGCCCTGTCTGGCAATAAGTGGTGGAAGATTGAGAGATCCGTTTGGTGTTGACTCCATTTCCAGAGTGTGGCAGTCATTCGGTTGTTAGTTAGAGACATACTATAGATGTAACATTACTAATCTGACCTATTAACCAACCTTCTCTTTGTATGATAGAGCTTTACCAAGTGTAGTGGATGTGAGATGTACTGATATAACTGTCTATATATAATCACAAATCTTGTTATTTTAAGTAAGTTCTACCATTATCAGATGAGCTGATGATCATCACCTTAGTAATAAAAAAAATAAATCCATAACATTAGTCTCAGTGTTGGTTGCTTTTCTAATACTGACTTTTTCTCTCTGCCACATCATACTGTTCCTGTTGTAACCAACTGTAACTCTCTTCTAACTTGACCTAAGCCAAAGAGAATGTGAAAATTGTTTGTCTACCTTTTCTGCTGTCTCAAGCAAAGTACTGTTACAGTGCTGTTGGGATTGGATTTGTATTCCACAGAAATCATTCAGCTTTATTCATCTAAAACTTAGGCAGCAAGTCAAGACAGTGAACGAGGCTTCGCTATCATCAAGGGAAGAAGAGTGGGCGATTCCTCCCACCTCTCCTAGATGCTAAGTTCAGACTGAAATGAAGCACACTCTAGAGATGCATCTAGCCATTCATTACACTTAAAACAGACTTGTACCTTAGGTATGATGCTTAACTTTCGGATTTCTGCAGTTAGATGGGATGAATCCAATGTAAACAGCCTAATCATGTTTCTTTAACAATCTGAATCACTTATGTGAGAGTAAGTGCAAGCTTACCACTTACCATTGATCTCCATGGGAGTGAAACCATATACAGATAGCAATACGATTATAGCATTTTGTTAATGTCTTGTGCTAACAGTTCTGCTAATCATAATATTGATATGTCATCACTGAAATTATGCAGGGCATAAAACTAGCTAACAGTTACTTCTGAGGATGGGTCTATTGCTGACCCATACATTTCTTTCTTTGGACTTCTTTCATTATCAGTCAGCTCACCATTATCAGGCAGCTCACCATTCAGAAGGAAATGTATTTTCCATTTTAGATTTGGATAGGCTGGATCAGATCAACCCCGTTGACAAGTCTTACGAAACTGGCGTAGTTACCTACTGAGTATTGAGTCAAAGTTTTTTCAGTAACTGATTCATCTCTTTATGTGTTCCTAAGCACTTATAAGAAAAAAAAAATATAGGCCTGAGACAGATCAAATAAAAGAAGATAGAAAGGATTCAGAAGGATCAAAGTGAGTAAAGGTTATTCCCAAATGCTTTCTAAAATAGCAGTCTTTAGAACTGAACTGAAAGTACTCTACAGTTGTTATTACCTATTTACAATCAGAGCCTGGAGTACACCAACAGAGAAATGGTCTCTCCTGTAGGAGTCATTCTATATCCCAAACAAAAACTTGTTTTTTAAATTACATTTGTTTTACAAATTAGGAATTTTGAGCTCTCCTTTTGCACTCCTCTTTCATTTGTCTAACTTTCCTTATGTATCGCTATGGTATGCAGTGGGCCAGCCCAGCACTGAATGGAGTTACATTTCTCTAGCAGCTGAGTTTGCTCAATAATGTTCTAGCATAGGAAGGTATTTCCGAGCATGTATAAAGCTACATTTAGACTTGACTTATTGATTATGATATCTCTTTCTAAATGTTGTACATTCACTGTCTGTTATGATAAATTGCAGATTCAGGATGACAGAATCTTTTGAAACAGCATTTTTTTTTAGTTTCTGGAGGTCCTAACTAAAATGTGCTATATTCATTAATGACTTCTGGAAGTCACTTATCACCTGTTCATTTTAGACGTACATTTGATTATATAGCTCATATAGAACTCTTCACACCTGTCCTTTTGGCTTGTTCTGAATCTTCTGCTGTTCTACCTCATGTAACTCACACATACTGAAACATTTGATTTTTTTTCCTTTGATTTTGAATGTTGATGCTAGAAATCAGAACGGAAGAAGCAAAAATGTGCGGATTATTTCTTTATTTATTTATATACATATTTATATTTATAAATATTATATTTATAAATATTATATTTGTAAATATATTTATATATATTATATATATATTTATTTTAATTTTACACCCAACCCTATATATTCTCCTAGTGATAAGTTTAGCTATACCTATATCACCTTCAGAAACAACATTTGAGCCTCAGTCACCGTATCCCAAGTGTCATGGTTTAAGCCCAGCCAGTAATTCAGTACCACACAGCTGTTCGATCACTCCCCCGCTTCCCGTTCACCCCCTGCTCCCAGAGGGATGGGGAGGAGAATAGAAAGAATGTAACTCCCCTGGGTTGAGATAAGAACAGTTTTAGTAACTAAGGTATAACACAAGCCACTGCTGCTGCAACCAATGATAATAATGATAAAGGAAATAACAAGGGAAGAGAATACAAGCGCTCATCACCCGCTGACTGATACCCCCCCCGATTGAGCAGTGATCTTCCTTCCAGGTAACTGCCCCCAGTTTTACATTCTGGGCATGACGTGCTGTGGTATGGAATTCCTCTTTGGCTAGTCTGGGTCAAGTGTCCTGTCTCTGCTTCCTCCTGGCTTCCCCTCCTCCCTGGCAGACCACAAGACTCAGGAAGTCTTTGGTCAGACTAAACATTGCTAAGCAGCAACTAAAAACGTTGGTGTTGTCAGCACTGTTCCCAGGCTGCGAGCCAAAAACACAGCACTGCACCAGCTACTAAGAAAGACTAAAAAATGACTGCTAGTGCTGAACCCAGGACACCAAGAAAACTGGCTGTGGCTAAGGAGGACCATCTTCTACCCATTCAACCTATTCTTTGTATAGACAATATTACACTAGGGGTAGGGCAGAAGATAGGGAGAAAGGGGAGAAAGTAAAAGGTTGTATCTTACTAGTTAAGACATCACTTAGGGGGTGAGAATACTGGGCGGAGAGAGGGTTGCAATAAATATGCATAAAAGAAAAAGCTGCTTAGCTGAAACTGACAGTTACCTGGTTTCATGTGTTAAATACTTCCTTTAGGGAACTGACCTAAGATGTGATTTCAGGTCCCTGATCTGAATCATACAGATTTGATCACACAGGTTTGCCTGACCTCCAAAAATGTTTATTTGGATAGGGGACTTCACTAGATTCGGCCTCAGCAAACATATGAATGTAGATTCAGTGTTACCTTGGTTGTATTGCCACTACAAGGGCCGGCAAGTATTTTACCATGGTGGCCATTATCCTTAGGCCATTCCTGTAGTAAGTACATTAGAATTTTTACCCAATAACTGTGTCTGTCCTGGGGTGTGTTTGCTTTTCCTTTTTTTCTTTTTTTTTTTTAATTCATTAAATAAAGTATAACACCTGAAAATGGTACATAATTTATGATATTTTAGAATCAAAGGCCTTTCTCAACCATCTCCAGACAAATAAAATGTTAACTGAAGGAGCCCTTGAGCAAAACAAAATAAATAAGTTTTCTGCTTTCAAACCTGTAGAGGAGATGGTCCTATCTTTGGTATTCAAAGATTTCTTGGGAATGTTGACTTTGCCTTCTCTTTTTACATTCATGATCAAGGAGTCCATAAAACTTCAGCTTCAGTTAGCCTCTCTCTTTCTAAGCAGCTACGTATTAAATGTACACAAACTGCAGAGGATGCACTAAACTATTTCTGTTATTGTAACCAAATCTTCATACTTGTGTTTCGTACATGTAGCAGAGTGTGCCTGTAGAGAACAGTGTTCAGTGAATGCTGGAAAACCCATATTTGTGTGCCACTTAACCCGAATGAGCCTGATGTATTTTTCACCATGTTTTGAAAGGAAAACTGCATGGAAAAATCTGACAGGTTTTCTCTCCTTTTGGTTAATTTAATTATAGTCTCAGAAGGTGACTTGTTTGTGTAAACCACATTTTTTTTCAGTGAAAATAATCCTTTCTATAAAACAGATCATTAATTATACATTGCTCTTCTGAAAACAGACCTCTCCAATAGAGTGAACTCATGAATCAACAGCTTATAGCTGTTGTTTTTAAGTACATTCTATTTATAGAGGAGCACTTACATGACATTGCAGAGGCAATAGGCCAAAGATAAGGGTAATTCACAAGAGCAGTAATCTCTACTCCAGGTAGGATGGTATTAAACATACTATGTTTCTGTGTGTTAATCTAGTGTCTTTGGATGTAAGCATATCAATGTTGGCAAGTTGTTGAGACAAGAATTTCAGCCAGGTTGCATAAATATGAAGCACTATGGGAAAGAAAGAGGGACAGAAAATATTAGTAACAGAGGATCTACCAGGAACAGTTAAAGGACTGTAACTCCCTTCCTTTCTGTCACCTGCAGTCAGCATGCATTACATGTAACATCACTGGCAGCACTCCAAACAATCTCACCATATGATGATAATTGCATTAATCCCCTAGGATACGTAGATAGCTGGCACACTAGTTGCAGAGTATTCACTTGGAGGAGTATTAACATAGAGATTTTAGAGCAGGAACAAGTGCAAGGAAAAAAGAATCTTGCCTTGTGTGTGCAATTATACTCTGAATGCAACCTTTTCCTGCTTACCATCACTTTGATTTATGTATTTTTCACCTCTGTTATACTTTGTCAGCTTTTCATCTGCAGTGATCTCATTGGTGTCAAAAACTTAGTGGTCTGAACTGATCCATACTTCTATACAGCTTAATTTACAGTAGTCTGAAGATAATTAATGATTTAATGAAGAATACCACTTTTCTTGATATACATGTATTGGTATGACTTATTCAGTTATTCACTGACAATTATGAAAAGATATATAGGTAAGTAAAAATATTACAAGCATCATCTAAAGTGTATTTCTCTTTAAAGCATCTCAGGCTAGAGAAAATATTTATTTCAATAGGTGGAAAAAAGTTCCTAGAAAGCCATACTGTACAGGGAAGGTCAGACACTGAAATCTGCTGTAATAAAAGGTGAACATATCGGAGGGTTCTGGTAGCCTGGTGTGGAGTCACAGTTACTTTAAACAGTGTAATGGAGCAAAATTATCACTCTACTGTTGAGAGTCTATCTAACAGAGCAACCATAGGTGGAAGACATGACAAGGAGTCTGCCAAATTGTTGTCTTCAGGGAAGTTTCCTGCAGTACTGTGCAGTATAAAAGGACACAGGGATCAGATTCCCCCACTACCAAAAACATCATCAAAGCTTGACAAGACAGAAGCAAATGTGACATGTCTCTGTATCTACTGTCCTGCAAAAGAGCTGATGTAATGTGCTCTCTCAACACTCCCAATTGCACGTTGGACATTTTTCACTACTGTAGCACAAACTGTGGTTTACAGCTACAACTGAATATAGCAAGTGATATTCAGTCTACAGCCATTTGAGATGCTGTAGTCTTTTCATGGCACCTGCATGAGGCTGGCAAAAATAACTCTGGATTTGGTACAGCAGACCACAAGACTTCAGGAGATGTAGATGGGAGACAGGTGAGATATCTAGGGCACCTCAAATGACAGTAGTACATGCTTATGCCTGGACAACACTAGGTTTAGGCAAGAACACTGCAGGAGTTCACACAACCCCAAAGAGCACTGACTCACTTCTTTCCAGTCCTATTTTAAGGATATATTCTGATTTAATAGCCTCACTGCAACATGTTTTAAATGACATATGAAGTAAAAAATCCAAATCACTAGAGGCAGGGTTTTCTGCAATCATTGTGTAGTTCTATGCACCTAGTTTCCCTACAACCAACCACCCCCATGCCCTGTAATGACCAGACTAAAAAGCAATATTTTGAAGTGTTTATGAAATATGCATCTTTAATTTTGCCCCTCTTCATCCTAGTAGGGTCTTGACTGCCTTAATCTGGAAACCTGCTATTTTCTGTGAGTGGAGTAAAGCATATAAACATATTTGCTCACACAATTTCCTTTATGACAGATTTTAGTTGAAGGTACAGATAAGTGCTATTTAACATGTAAAGAGAGAGGAGTTGAAATAATAACAGATCTAAAATAAAAATACTGCTATATTTTTTTTTGTTGTTGTTTTTGTTAGTTCATGTAAACAGCATAAACTGGTAGAAATTACTCAGGTTGGCTAAGCAACTGCCACAGGAAAAGTACTAAAATAAATAAATCTGTGGAGTACAAAGATGGATTTGATGACCTTTCACAGTTCTTCCAATCACTGTTTTCTTTAGCTCAAATAAATGGCATAATCCAATGTGGCAAGCTTCACATTAGTCAGATAGTGTCTTTGCTTTGCAGTGATTGCAAGTATTTGAAATTCCTACAGGGAAGATGAACAGCAATGTTAATAACTAGTGACCATTATTTAGAATCTGGAAAAGCATTTGGGTTAAAATGCTGACTTAAAGAGATTAAGATCTCACCTCCAGATCATCTTTCATGTTCACTTGTCATGCACTTAGACATTGGGAAGGGCCAAATAATTAATCAAAGTTACTTTAAAAATTCAGGTTGGTAGTGTTTGAACATTTCTGGACTGCTTCACAGCCAAATATAATTTTGCTGTTCTGCCTTTAGGTAGTTATTGTGTCATCTTTGTCTCTTTTGATTGGGAATGTGCATTAGTCATCAGTACCTCTCTAACAGGAACAGGTCATCTGGCTTGATGATTAATGCCTCTCATCTTCAATAAAAGCACTCAGAATACTAAAATCCTCATCAGACTAATTAGTAAGAATGCCCCTGAGCCAGCCACAAGGTCTCAGTACAGATCTGTCATGGGTTCACAGAAATGCTATGTCTGATCTTTTCTGTTACTTCTAAGAAATATCTGGTCATTGAGTGGAGATCACAGACACAAGTCAATGTCTTGAGAGTCTTCATTTTGCCAGGATTTCTCTCCAGATAGCTAATTCCAGTGCACTGAGTTCATCACAGTTTTCATTAATGAAAATTGCTCACCTACAGTTGATTATATGGCAATGCAACAAAAACCAACCAGTGAAGAAAATTAGATAATTCTGAGCAAAAATAAAATGGTTTCCTTCACAAATTGAACAGGAAAGCAATGAAGATAATCATCTCCTGCCAAAGACTTAGGTTTTGTTCTATAGGGAAAAGCGAAGCCACAGTGATTGCTGTTGATTTAAGAAGTGCCTCAAAGTTCAAATGCCATTTTTGGCCTTGTATTTTGCTTTAACTTTTCTAAAGTTTGAGACAATCCTTTCTTTTATGTACTTTAGTTTTGCTACAATTATTCCTGAAGCACCATTATTCCTCATTTATATTGGCATAATTTACCAATGAATCAGGCTTGTGGATCTCTATACCCTTTCATTGTTAACATGCGATATAAACAGTGGAAGATTTGCTTGAGGAAGGAACAAACAATCCCTATTTATTAGTGTCAGCTTACTTCCCCAAGTTACTACAAGGCTCGATTCAGCATTACCTAAGTCAGTATAAAGGCTTTAAGGAATGTAAATAAGCAGAACTCTGCAGTAAGCAGCTCAAGATTTTGCTACCATGAGCTGTGTGTCTGAGATATGTTATCCTTATAAGATATCATTAATTAACAACAATATCCTATGACATTTGTACTAGCCTTCAGTATTTGATGGTGACAACATATAAGAGATCATCCCTAAGGCATGTCTTCTATTCAGGAACCTGCATCCCTCAAGTCCCCAAATCCATATTTTCACACATCATCTTTTTCATAGCTGTGGAAATCATCCTATGTGTCCAGTATGCTTTATGGTTCCCCAGTTGCACATGGTGGGATAGGACAATCATTTTAAGTGCAAGTGAACCACAACTATTTTTGCCTGTCTGTACCTAGCAGGCTGAAACTTTCCTTTTCTTCCCTTCTGTATTACACAAGCTGTCACATGATCCCTCTGCAGGGCCCAATCCAGTCTTTCCTGGTATCTGCTGGTATGGTTTATATTTTAGTAGGAGCTTTGACCCTGAACCAAACACACTGTATTCTCCCATATCAGGTGCATAGGTTCCACTCCCTACTTGCCTGTTTCAGATATCAGCAAAAACTCTGATGTTGACATGTGAACTCAAACAAATGTAAAACAGAGAGAAGGGCTTCCCTGCACACCTCCCCACCTCCCCCTCACAAGCAGAAGACTGAATTGCATCTATGGATAGTGCCAAGTATTCCAGACTGACTCATAGAAATGTCTTTCCTGTTTCTGCATTCAGTAGAGTTGTGGCAGGCATACAAAGTACTACAGAAAGTGATTTTGTCAGTCTCAACGTCAAAATGTTGTGGACACATCTGTGGAGACCTTTGTATAATGCATTAAGAAGAAAAACTGCAGTGGGGTGGCTTCACAGTAAAATTATCTCATCACTAGTTGACAATTCCAAACACAGGCACATCTGAAGGGGAAAGCAAGAGTGACAGTTACAGGGCTGCTCTTTCCTTTGGCCTGTTGGGAAGCATATCCTGCTTCCCAAGAAGATCCTGTTCTACTCTGAAAGTAGCACTGCAAATAGCAGCATTGTGGGTTCTTTTGTCTTTCAAGGATTTTCATAACATATATAATTGACTTTTAAATGAAAAGATGTTTCAGCCAATGCCTCATTTCAGAATTGATAATCAAATTGTACAGGGGCATACATGCATCGCTTGTGAGTACTAACAAACCCCTGTGTTTGTAATAGGGGTTTATTAAAAAAACAGTCATTGGTGATTCACAAAAAAAGATTTTAGTTTCCTTTCTTAAAAGCTGCCAACTCTGAAGCATTTGGAGGCAGAATCTGGCCATTACCACAACCTGATGAAGTACAGAACACATAAAAATTATTACATTTTAATAGATTGTATTTTCAAAGAAAATTAACTCTTCAAACATACTTGAACATATGACTTCTTTCAGAAACACATCTTTTAAAGATGAAAGCAAGAGGTAATAGAGTTTCAGCACAGTTCCACTGATTTTCTTTTTTTTTTTTGCTTAACATTCTAAAATTCTGGGAGCAGCTCCCTACAGATACATGCTTTGTGGCTGATTAACTTTGGTTATGCATCTGTAATTACATTTTGGGTGTACTGCAGAAGAGATCGCAATCTCTCCTACCTGGTCAGCTGGTTCAAAGATAAGATATGAAAAGAACATTTTAGGTCAGGACCTAAGTTGTACTGTTCCTTTTCAGAATTGTTTCCTGATGTTTCTAGCTTGTTGCTCTGCCAGTAGTGTTTCAGTACTATAAATCTCCTGTCCAGATATGTAAATGAGGTGATTGTTCTCCTTCCATCAAGCTTCTAAAACTGTTGCTTTGGGTTTTTTCTTACTTTTCATCCCCAAACACCAGGTTGTGATCCTCCATAGAGGAATATCTCAGAGTGTTAACAATTTTGTCTCAGTGGTTTTTCTTTATTGTCATGCCAGGATGCCGCCCTAGCAAACAAGTTAAGCAAACCACCCTTTCTAATTCATCATTTAATCCTAATCAAGAGTCCTAATTTTACATCGTAATTACATGTTAGTGGTATGTATTTTTAAGTATTTCTTTTCTTGGTGGATATTAGTTTGCTAATCATATATATTTGCAGGATATTTAGCAGCTCATTAGTCCCTTAAGAGTAAATTGCACATAGACTCCTGGTGGGATATCATACATATGTTTTCCAAATCTGTACAAAGCTAAGTGCAGAATGAAAATTCTCTCTTTCAGTAAGTCTGACTGCAGAAGTTACAACTTTATGCACTTAATTAGTTTTATATAACATGCATTATTTGTTTTATTTCCACAATGCAGGGTAAATACATTTTTTCATGTTAAAAAATTTAAAAATCTCCTAAAGCACAAATCAATGAAATAAAGATAATCCACGATCACCACATTATCTGAGAACCTCAGTAACCTGTTCTTTGCACAGATGTGACTCCACTGCCACTGCTTATTATATATTAATGGGTTTGCTGATCAATGTTCAGGAAGTGTGCATGGAAAGCAATGAACCCACCTCTCCAATCCACTGTCTAATAGATCGCTAGTCTAAACTAATAGTTAGTTCACTATTTACACTGAATGGAACTAGTTTAAAGTATTGCAACAATATGCATCAACTACCTTCCTAGCCTTATGGAGAAGGTACTGACAGTCTTATTCTAATGCCAGTCACAGCTTCATTCACTCCACATACATTAAGTTGTACCTTCCACATTTGTATTCTGAAGGTGTTTTGCTACAGTCGACATCAGAATATCAGAAGGTAGGTTTTACTTTAGACCTTTTGACCAGGTATTATTTTTTAATATTGTTTGGTTTTAGAACCCAGCATTTCACAGATCAATATCCATTCTCTTGATATGTAGTTGGAAGCAGAAAAATAGGAAAACAGGAATGGAAAAAGGAAGGTAGTAATACAGAGTAGGTCCCACCTAATTTGAATCAATGTATTAATTTCCTAAAGGAAAAAAATATGCTAATTGCTATTTTTTTTATATCTCATCCATGTTATCTTAGTCAACTCTAATTCCAGCCAAACTTACCCAGATCTATTATATTTACTGAGTTTTCCAAATAAAGCAGGCCTTAATCTCACAAGGTTTCCTGGTTGCAGACACTCTTCTGATCCGTGCCATCTGTCACTACCACACTGAGCTGAGTTGATTTGGGAGCAACTAGTGCTTGGTCTGACGATATGGCTCTTCAACCTCATCTTGCCTCCAACCCCATTTTTTTGTAACTGAAAAAAAAAGAAAAACATAAAGATTTCAAGTATGACTAATAAATGTTGAGGTTGATTTTCACAGACACTCCACTCTTACAAAGCAGAAACTACATGGTTCTTCTTCATTCTTGACAAGAAAGAAGTTTATTAGAGGATATGAACTGTTACTCCTCTCCATTAAGTGAAGACACACAGTTTTCATTTCTTTCTCTTCTATAGGATAGTTCTGTGTATTTTCACTTCATTGGAGGAAGGCTCAGACGTTTTTGCTTGCAATTTCTCTGTTAAGGTGGTGTAAAGTAAAGAGATTTTTTCTTTTTTTCTTTCCTCCAGATCACTGGAAATAAAAGGATAGTCAGAAAACAAATTAGTAGGTTTTTCTTTACTCTTATACCGAAGATATATGGCCTCACATTTTGTACATTTGCCTGTTTAAATAGCTAAACTTATAGTCATTTAGTGCTTTTTTTTTGCATAAAACAACTGTACTTGTAAAACTCTGTGTGGAAAAGAATTTCATCATTTTGCCCAGTTTCAATATTGTTTTTTGTTGCTTTATTGGGGTATTAGTCCTTGGCACTGGCAGAATTTTTCAATTACTTATGCTATTGGCTTACTCTGGTGGCTATTTGAACATCTAATCATATCACTTTGAATGAGAGCTATAGAAATCTTGATGTGTACTTTAGGTTTTCAAACTGTTTCAGCCAAACCTTGATGAGCATTTTCTGTCAATAAAAATTATTTAACCTCCCCAAAAGTGTACCTTAATTATCTATATAAAATTATATATACAAATGGTAAGTTGTGCCTTCCAAGGAAATTTGTAGTATTACTTTATATTGAAAAAAATCTGTTTTTCCATTTATTTATTCACAAATCAGCACTGCTTCTAATATTGTCACCAAAATCGGCTGATGCCATAAGGTTGCACTGGAACATAGATGAAAAATAATCGGGGAAGGATTGCCCAGTCCATCATTCTCTGAATGCCAACTGTCCTGACATTTCCATCCAGTACAACAATGCACATTTCTCAGTATATGCATCTACATCCTTGTCTGATAATGCCATCCTTAGATTATTTTTGTCTAATATTTTTGTTATTTACACTTGGCAAAGTGTAATTACACATTTACAAGCAGTAAAAATAAATTGTGACTGTTACTTGCACCATTAATATTTGCCATATATAGTGGCATGCCTGTTTATTCACCAAATACATGTGAAATGTGTTTGTGGCAGAGTACTTGCATGGTTTAGTGGGAGGTGTCCCTGCCCATTGCATGGGGGTTGGTACTAGATGATCTTAAGGTCCTTTCCAACCCTAACTATTCTATGATTCTATACTGTAGGTTGGATTGCTAAGGATTAGGGAATGAAGTTGCCATTTCTGATGGTTCCAGATTTGCATAGCTCTCCTATGTGCATAATATATTGATTAAAAGATTCTGACGTTTCATTTTGTACTATAACATCTATCTCCTCTTTCCTGAATGACAGTCAATAAACATGACTAGTTCCCTCCAGATATTTACTGGCTTCAATTTTTTCTTATGGGTCATTATACGTTCCCCACATACTATGTCTGCTATGGGATCTCTAAAAGTTAAAATATGGCATTATATCAGCCATATAGAAAATTCTGTTCTGATTCCATGAAAATCCCCAGAAAGAATGTTACTATTTGTTCCCTGAGTTTGAGCACTCACCTCCCCACGTGCTGCATGACTATATTCTACATGGGTGGGAGAAATGTAGCCCACCAGGTAAATTTTTCTGCATCACTAGACTGCTGGGAGGCCTTATAAGTTTAGGTCTGCATATTGAATTGACATTGTTCAGTGGAAGGCGCTCTAAAACTACAACGGTAATCGTATTATTTCACCAATATTATACAGAATCACTTTAGTTGAACTCTAATAACCTCTTACCAAATAGGTTTCTGTCTCTAACCTTCATTAAAAGGTTCTGTTTAGAAAGATAGGAAATACTTTCCTTGTTTACATAATGCAGATTTCCTTTTTCTTAACTTCTTTTAACTTCTGCTGCTCACTTCTCATTTCAAAATTACAGAATCACAGAATAAGAACTGGAGTTCCTGAACAATTCTGGATATTCAAAAAGTAATTTACACAATCTCTTTCCCCCACTGAAAGGGAATACTTTCTAAGGGAATACATAAAGAGATATACTTTTGGCATCACAAAGCAACAAGTAACAGGTGCTCATGAAGTCCCAGTTGACATAATGCATAGACCAATGGGTACTGTACTTGGAGCTGACAATGGCTTGCAGTAAGGCTGCCTCTTTAAGCCATTTAGCCCTTGCTCCCCTAGAGTGATTGCTGCAGAACTAAAGACCTTTCAGTGCTCCTTTTGTTAAATGGCTCTTGAAAGCTGAAGACATGCTCTGTCTGGAAGAATTCACAGCCATCTGCTGAGAAGCTAATGTATTCGTCTCATGCATGCAAATGGGTTTGTGGATGACGTCTCACTACTTTGCACTAATATGACTTTATTGGCATTGAAATCAACTTGCACTGATGCAGAAATGGAGTTGGAATCTGACCCATGGTTTCCACTCAATAACGAAACCCCTCAATAACAGCAGCAGGAGAGCATTTTGGATTCCTGTAATCTTCTCTTTTTTTTCTGACTAATCCCTTTCTAAAATTTGTATTTGTCTCATTGGATAAAAATCCTAGAAAAGTATTTTTTTCTAAAATTTCCTTATTGTTTCCTCCCCTCTACCCCCAGTATAATCAAAATCTCTAGGTTATTCATAGAATTGCAGACTGGTTTGGGTTGGAAGGGATCTTAAAAATCATCAAGTTCTAGCCCCCTGCCACAGGCAGGGACACCTTTCACTTGATGAGGTTGCTCAAAGCTCCATCCAACCTGGTCGTGAACACTTCCAGGGATAGGGCATCCAACAACTTTATTCCTAAATAATTTCGTAACTGAACATAAGTAGCTTTTAAATAGCTTAGGTAACCCCTCATATGTTTTCATCACTGGCATCAGGATAAATGTCTGAGGGATATGTACTATTTTTGCTGTTGTGTTGGTGATGAATACCATTTTCTTCATGCTACAGAGACTGTACTATTTGAGCAGGGTCATCTGCCTCCAAGGCTTGCTCTCTGTGCTCAAAAAAAATGTATGGAAAAAGCTGAGGCTGATGCCTATGATGTAGCCCTGCAAAATACACTGCTGAATATCTTTCACCCCTGAGAAAAATCACATGTGATATGTTTCTTCTCTTACATAACCATCTTGAATTTGTTAGAAAGAGATGATTGACCTTGAGGGAGCTACTGTGGATTTAAAACCAGTGCAGAAACTAGAGCTGTTGTTTTTAGCCTTCACTTAGAAATTGTAATATCCATACGAAGTCAGCATTTTCAAACCCAGCAATGTAAAAGATCATGCACAGCTTTTCTGATGTCTTGCCACACCACATCCTTAGTCTACAGACACAGAACTTCCACTGAAGTCAGTAAAACCACCTTGGCTGTGATTGCACAGGTGTAATCAGATGTAACTCTATTAACTGAGTCAATACATTTCACCACTGTAAATTTCTTAACATGTAGCACAATGTGGGGCATAAGTTTGGCCTGTGAGTCTGTAAACATTGATAAGCATAACTTTTTTTTTACTTCACTGACATAAATTTACATGTGGAATTTGACCCCTCTTCTAAGCTCTCCACACTTGTGCTGTTTGGAAATCCAATAGCTAGTGTGTAATCTCTTTTCAGTTTAGGTAAATACAGATTACTCTCTAACTGTTGTTGCTTGCACATCTTCTCATGGTTCTCATTAATCATAGTACCATTTTAATCTTTGGGATTAATGGATAGTTTTTCAATTATTTCTCAGTAAGTAGGACTGAAGAATGCGCTAAATAACCTTTAGCCACTGCCTAATTTCTTGTATTAAGGTGTTCCATAAAGAGCTAGGTTCTCTTTTCCATAGCTGTGTCCTTCTAACTGCTTTACTTGAATATCAGTAAAATGTGTTTCCAAGCATAATATTCTCTTGGCATAATCATCTGTTCATTCAGAAATACCATCTGTGCTTTGCTGGAGACTCCATTCTTTTATGAAACTGGCAGTGGTGGCAAAGTTCATTTGAATTCCCAGGATATGCAATCATCAAACAGTTTGAAATTCTCTTTTCAGAGCCAGTTTTCCACACTGATAGAACTTTTAAGTGCAGATATTTCATAATTTGTTGTTGTTGCTGTTGTGTTCAGTATTTCATGGAACTCTGTCCACCATCCTTCCCCTCCTCCCACCAACTTTTTCTCTACCAGCTTCCTAACTAAGGAAAGATGGATGAGACTCCCTGTGAAGCCCATCAGCTCTTGCTTTTTAATCAGCAGTACAGATTGCTGTTGACTGAAATGAAGCATATTTCCCACCCAGGGACTGAGCACATTGCCTTCAAGCAGATCATATTTAAAAATAACGCTAAGAAAAGATCTTATATATGGCTTCAGAGAAAGAAGAAAAAAACACCAAAAACCAATCAAAAAACCTAACAAACCAATATCTTTTGACTTTGAAGGTAAATTGCTTTTCCTGTTTATATTTATGAGAGGGATGGATTCCCTTTTTCTTCGTTATAACATTTTACAAGCACTGAATCCACTGCTAGATTCCTTCAGCTTTTGAATTTAGCAGCTAGAAGATCAAACAGACTCAGCTTTTCTTGCTGTTGATTCTTTCCACTAGCTATCCTTCAAATTTCAAAGTTTCAGACACAGAATTCTGTAGCAGGAGACACAACAATTTACTTTTCTGTGCCTGTTTTAAAGGCAAAAGGAAATAAAACCCCTGGGCTCAGTACTCCTCAGTTAATAAACCCCTGTGCAGTATTTGAAATGCTGATTTTCAAGCACAAGTGAAAGAATTAAAATCCCTAGTTCCTCATTAGGAAATCTAGTGGGTAGAAGGTGGCTAGTTCCTTGAGATACATCTGAACCACACAGCCTTTTTTAGGGCTTGCTGTGACTAATTTACAGAAGTAAATGTAGTATTCCCTGCATATACTGTTGGCAATCTAGAAGCCTGACTTGCAGTGTGAATGATTAGGCTTTGAAGTGCCCAAGTGGTCTCTCTCTTAATGTAGTCTCTGTAGGCTCAGAAGGAGCCTGTAGGTCCTCAGAAGGACCTGAATTCCAGATCACCACAATGAATGACCAGTCTGTCGTATAGTCAGCTACTGCAGTTTCAGTGGGGTTCTCTGGCCTGAGGGAATAGAATCATAGAACGGTTTGGGTTGAAAGAGATCTTAAAGATCACCTAGTTCCAGCCCCCTGCCATGGGCAGGGACACCTTCCACTAGAAGGTGGAATTTTAGTTTACAATACCCTTTGAAAACTGCTGCTGTCTGAAACAATCCCCATTAGCACGAGATGGGCAAAAAGATGGGCAAGTTCATGCTTTGAAGCAGAACTAGAAGTCCAGTATCACTCCCTGCACTGGGTGCATGCCAGGTTGTTTCACTATTGCCATTCACTATGAATTTCTTTCCATCCTGTTTCCATTTGGTTGGGTGAGGCATTCCCAGAAAGCTTCTTGGTGGTGTCATTTGAATTCCAGAAAGCACCTGTATGAGCAAAAACATGATCTGGATATATCAAACTTGCTTATACATGAAAGAGTTTTCTAGAAATAGCTGTAAGATGAATTACAAGGTGGTGTGTAATGTATAATGTCAGAATGATACAAGCCATACACTGCTTCCCTAGCTCCTGTGCAATGGGCTTCTGTGTGCTGAAAGGATTTATTAACTATTATTCCATGGAGCAGTCTTTTCATTACCTGAAGTTAAGCAATGTGTGGGAATTCCTCCAGAAAAATTAAGATATTTTAAAAAGATAATATTTAAATTAAGAACTTTTCATAATGCCTTTTAGAAAGTTAATTCAAAATATTCCAAATAGGAAAAAAATTCTATGCTAAAAAAAGGCTTAAAAAATAGTACCTTCTAAAAGTCTTTATTCTGCCAGCTTCTGAAAGGTGGAGAGTGTTCAGTGGTTTCGGATAGAAATGTTGCATTTCAGTTTAAACTGGTTTCATCCCTTTACGTCCATTCCACACAACTCAAGGAGAAGTGAACTGTATTTAAAGATGAACATATATTAATTAATAACCAGTGGGCTTTATTGTCCCTGTCAAGCCTCCCTGAGTGTCTCCCACCCTGACCAGGGCCCAGGATCCCATGTCAACCCCACTGAGCTGCCAGCCCCTGTCCCAGTGACTCCACAGTAGGGTTGATCACCAGCCCCCCACATCCCTGCCGTGCGTGGCCGTGGACCCCATTGAGCTGGGGCCATATCACAGGCCCATGTCCTGGTCTGTCCTCAGCCCATTCCTGTGCTTGGGAAGGTGTCTGATACCTGGGGCTGCTCTGGTGACCTCAGCTATCTGCTCCTGGCTGGCTCCTGACTACATGACAGCAAGCTGCTCCATTGTGCTGACCTGGAATTCAGGTCCTTTTGAACAAAGCACCAGGATTTTAATCACTGTGGAGAAATGGACCCCTTCAGAAGGAGATTGAGACAGGTTCCAAGACTATAGGCTAAATTCTGTAGCATAGTGAACAAACCCAAGGGTCTATGGAGCCTTAGGGAGATTTCTGTGTTTCTCTGGACCTCTAGGACAGGAACTGTAATATTTCAACAGATCATAGAAGTACTGCAAGGACTGTGCTTCGTATCCATTTGAATACTACTGACTGAAGGGAAGAACAACTTCAAAAGCAAAAACATTAAGAAAAGCCTCATTTCACTGCTGACGGTTCACTACCTTTTCCTGTAGCTTCCCAGTAAAAAAGGCACAAAGCTGAGGTAGTTACAGATACACTGCTGACTAAACTCATCCTGACTTCAGGAACTGTTGACACAATGTCTGTTGATAATTAACCTTATAATATTTCTTATTTTATCACTTTGCATACCATTGGTAAGTACTCTTTGATTGTTGTGCTTCACAAGATTTTGTGAACCAATGGTGTTTATTCAGATTAAACCCAAACCAGCCTATTAGAATCTAATCCCCTGTCCTCTGCAGCTTTTTCAGACACTTCATTTGTTTCAGAAGTCTTGCCATTTTTATAACATAGTTCCTCACTTCCATAAGCTTATGTGGAGGTTTGCTATAGCTCTTTCATCCTCTTAAGATCATAGGAAAAAGCCAGCCACATCAGGGTGCTTATCTGCTCCTCCAGATAAGCCTGGAGGGAGCCTGGAAAGGTAATATGGCTGTCAGGAGCAGACAAGCTGACTTCAGCAAGAAGGAACTGGAATTCTGAGTGACATGTCAGGGTTGGATCAGGTCTAAGACAGCAACTGGGGTCAGGCACAGCCCAGTCAATCCACGGTGATGAGATATCTCCAAGGCTGACCCAGGAAGCACAGGCAGTGGGTCTGGATCAGAAAGGGCAAGTTTCCTCATTAGTGAGGGAGCTGGCCTTGGGCTCCACTAGCCCCTATGCCTTTGCCTCTCAGCTATGGCCCTGGGAGGGAATGCACTCAGGGCCCTGGCAAGGTCTGGGGTAAAAAGAGGCTGCAAGTTTTAAGTGGAAAGTTTCATTATAAGCAGCCAAAATGAGCTGAAGCATAGTTAGAAAGGAGTTTGTTAAAGTAGGCAGTGTTTTTATTGATTCTCTTTCTGTCTCTAAATGCAAGTGATTAATTTACACCCTGAAGCATGACTTTTACCACAGTCATTACTGGGAGCATAGAAGGTGTTGAACATTCAGTGAAGCTACTGATATAACTTGTGATAGTTGGCATGATTGTGAGGAAAAAAAGGACAAGTATTTGTAAAATGGCTGGGCTAATGTCTTCTGTGATAGTGGTAAAGAATCACAAAGTTTTTCTAATGCTAACAAGGAGCTTCTATTTCTTATTCTTAAAACCTCTTCACCCTGCCATACTGTACAGCATCAGTTGGGTAATATCTTAGCTGTATAGAATTAATAATTCCTTCCAGGTATGGAGTTTAGAGAATAGTGAATGTGCACTTACAAGATCTACAGAGGTGAAGAGAGGGTTATTTTTCTGTATGCTCGATTTCTTGAATCAATGAGAAGCGATACAAGAGCTCCCAGGCTTGATCAGGCCACTGGTTTATTTAGTTCAGTATGTTGTTCACAACTGCACAGAACTCTAACTACAGCATCTTTCTGAATTTTAAATCTATGCATCATGTTGCTCTGCAAATCCACTTTATACAGCATAAATAGCCCAAAGTAATCTCAGTGGCTTGGAAAATCTAACCCATACTATTGTCTGGAATAAATCTGCCCATTTACTGGGGCAGCTGCCAATTGTAATCATGACAGAAGAGGCTGAAAAACACGTAGGAGTTTTACTACACATTTGGAACATATCTGGATTGAGGCCTAAACCCACAGCTCTCATTGGCTATGTCAAAGATTTTATAAGGACTTCTGACTTCACCTTCTTATTTTTCCTTACTTTACCTTTGCTCTCCAGAAGCAGATCAGGGATTCTTACTAATGAAGGCAGAACTGAATTCTCATTTTAAAAGCCTGGCCACAGTTGTAGTTTCAGGAGAGAAAGGTGAGGAGGCAGATCCAGTGTTCTGCTGGGCTGGTGGCTGGAAGGAAACATTTAATCTTCTAGCCTGAATGGAGATAGGAAATAGAAAAAAATCAAGATATAAACTCTGAAACTAGCAGTGAAATTTCACAGATAAAGCTTAAAAATGACTAAAAGTGATTCTGTGAGAAAGGCCCCATGAGAAGCATTGGTTAAGACCTGTCGAAGGATCAGATAGAACAACTGATGTCTTGTCTTATGGCTAAAGTGAGGTTTTTAAGATTTAAAGCGGTCAGTGTAAGAGAGTGTTCCTTGGATCCTTGACTTTTTATCCTTTTTTTTTTTTTTTTAATGGAGCAGTATTGTGGGTACTGAGCCCACTTCTCATTGCTCGCAGTGGGTTTAACTATAGAAGTATGATTAGTGAGACAGATCTAAGGTATTAGCAACTTGGTTGTTATTTTGCGCTCATAATTACAGTGAGGGCAAAGCTAACAGTGCCTCGAACACCTTGGCGTGCCACTTGTTATGTGTCATGCAAACAGGAGAAATGCACTTGCTTTTCATGTAGTGAACTAGTAGACAGCAATCGTAGCTTTGGGCCCCTTTATTAGAGATGTAGTGCAAACCAGTATGGTAAATACATGACTAAACTAACATGAAATTAGACTTTTGTTCATGAGTACAGAGGACACGTATTTTCTATCAGTCATTGCTGTGATCTGCACATTACAGCCAAATGCAAACATGAAGTCAAAATAGTCACATTAAGAGAAATGTCAGCATAACCAACTGTTTGTTTGTGCTTCCACCAACTTGCCAGCTACTCTTTATCTGATGCATTGTACTAGACTTCCCACACTTTTACAATGCCTTTCTTCCACAGACCCTCCTTTCATAAAATGTTATTTTTAGTTGGAATGGAGGGAATCCCTTGCTCTTTCCCACCCATGCAGCACGTTATATATATTTATACACATACTATACACACACACAGGTATATAAACACAAGAACAAATGAAGAGCTTTAGTTCTTTTCTTTCTTCTTTGCTTATAGCATCAGGGAATGTGATGTTGCCTAAATAACCTTTTTTACAGTAAGTGATACAACAATGTGATGCCACAGATGTCAGCTAATGTGGATTGTGTGCTGTTGACACCTGTTTATTCTGATACTTATTTTTGACAATTTGAAAGGAAAATTTTCGAAGAAAATAATTCAGACAAAATCGGAGGCCAAGTGGAAATGTACTCAAAAAGTGATAGAGTGATAGGTTGATAGAGTGAGGTGGTCATCTGTCACCCAGTCAGGGTCAACCCACCACACTTAGTAAGTTCTACTAAGGTAAGCAGACTATTGATAGAAATATTGATTATATGGCAGCTGGTCTTAATGATTTTGTATTTTACTTTATATACATGGCATCATCCTTACAGTCATGCAAATATGTATATACTTATTAATATAGAATCTCTTAATTACTTTTCAGGTCAGATGAGCCTATCCTTAACACTGGAGATGAAATGATGAAATACACAAGTTTGTTACTCATCATTGCTACCCACCATTGATAGACAAATACCTTCTGAAAGCTGTTTATTTCAAGGATTTACATAATTGAAATGGCCAGGGGTTTACAACATGCTTTATCTCTCTTGGAAGAATTTGTGTGTCTTCTAGCACTGTAAGCATGTGATCTCATTTCTCTTCTATCTTTTTTTTCTCCTCTGGCTATGCACTGCAGTATGTTTCTTGATCTTTCTTTCAGATTTCTGATATCTTAATTTATTGTCATGTCCATTAGATCTGGTTCTCTACTTAATTCGCTCTCCGTCCCGTAGTTGGTGAGAATGAGTGTTTCATTTTCGTTTGACAGACCACTTCTCTAAGTAATAGAATATCAATGCTGGAGGAATTGTTAGCTTTAAGCTTTTAAATTTCAGCTAAAGGGGCTGATGTGCAGAACACCTGTGAATGCACTCTGGATAGATTCTGCTTCTATTTTGCTTCCAACTTCTTGGGGTAAAAATAACATCAATTTTGTTACTGTGTAGAAGTTCATAATCAACAAAAGTTTTGCAAGACTGTATTTTCTTTGCTTACCTTTAATTTTCTTTAACATGTCTTTTTCTTTTCTCCCCTGATCCCCAGGCTGTATTTTCTGCCCCAGACCCTGGGTTCCATCATTTATCTATCTTTTAACTAGTTCAGGATCTTATTTTGATGACCTCATTTAAAATGAACAGTCATTTCCTTCATTATTACCCACTCCCATTGAAATCAATTGGCATCAGACAGGCTATCTTTAGTGCAAAGATAGCAAAAATTGGTTTTCATATATTTGCAGATATATGCATATATATAGGCACATATATACAGGCACATCTACTGCCTTTTATCAAATCATGCATTTCAGGTTTTCTATTTACCTAAATATCTCTTATTTCATCCACTGAATAGCTTTCCATTCCCAGGTTCACTCACTCTCAGAAGCAATCACCATTATCATTTTCACTGAGGCAAGATTTTTGATGAGGTGCTGGTGTCTGGTTTTTTGAAACTGTTTTTCTTCCCTTTCTGTCTGATTTCCATTCATACCCATTTTCATCCTGATTTTCCCCTTGTTTTCATTGAATTTCTTCCCTACAGTATTCAGTTAATTGTGCAAGTGACTTGGGACAGTGAAACCCTGATATAGCTCATTGAATTTTAAGCATGACATTTATGGTTCCAAATTCAGGAATTTATGAGAAATCAAGAAAAACCTTCAGTGACCCAGGTTTTCTAACATTTCAATAGTCCCTTGAACATGATTATATCAGTTGATAATTATTTCTGTTTCTAACCTGGATTTGCTTGACTTTGATTTCTAGCAACTGGATCTTGTTCCTCCTTTGCATATAGGTAAAATAGAATGGAATTACTAAGTAAATTAGCCAGTTTTCAGATAATACTTGAATATGTCTTGAGCACCTTTTATTTTCTATTATCCTTTCTGCATTGGTGACGCCTTAATAGAAAACAATCTTCCAGCAATGGCTTCAACATACATAACCCATGTATCCTCCAGAAATTTAGCATAAGTACCCTCAGCTTCTCAGCTGTTTTGTCTTCTTATGTCCAACAGTTGCATTAGGTCTCTCAGGTACTGGGGACGTAGATCCTTCAGAACTCCCATTTCTTTTTTTTTTTCTTTTTCCCAAATGCTTTATCTGCCCATGCAAGAGAATGTCCAGTCTTTGCTTGTGAATGTTTGATTTTGCGTTGGTTATTCTAAGATTAAGTTACATTCTGTACATGTGGGTCCCCTTGTGCAAAAGGGCCAGATTGTTCTGCAGAGCTATCCTTCTTTTGTAGGTCTCTCAAGTTAAGACAGTTTACCATTTCTGTTGGTAGTGCATGTCCATTTTAAGAAGACAAAATATTTGAATCCCAAACCATACCTTGAATTTGCTTGGGCACTACAGACTACAGTCTATAGGACTGAGCCCTAAGAAGTAAGCCCCTTAGTAGCAATGCCACACCTTTAGAAAGTCATTCACTAATTGAGTTTAGTAACAATGGAAAAACTGTCACAAAGTACAGTGTACATAATGTCAAACAAGTATTCCCTAATTATAACAATCCACATTTCAGAATCCCTTCCTACCCACAATATAGTATTCCAGGACAAATTATGCACATATATTTCAGCATTGTTCTATATCCTTGTTTATAGCACCAGAAAGTCCATCATGACACTTCTTTCTTTATAAATTGTGCCAATACAAATGTTATTTTATAGCTACAGGGCTCTGATGCAGCTAGTGCTGTCTCACTTATACCATTAAGTCTTTTTCCTGGACATTTCTGTCATCTGAAAACCATATGTACTTTTTTGAGAATATATTTTTATCTTTAAGTGATTCAGTGAACAAACATACTTTCCTGTCTTCCTCGTAACTACAAGTTAACATTTGCTGTACTGCAGGAATGAAAACCAAGTGGTTTATACATTGTTTATACTTTAAATCAATACACCTAATCATAAAGTCATAGAATAGTTAGGGTTGGAAAGGACCTTAAGATCATCAAGTTCCAACCCCCCTGCCATGGGCAGGGACACCTCTCATTAAATCATGTCACCCAAGGCTCTCTCCAACCTGGCCTTGGAACACCACAAGCGATGGAACATTCACAACTTCCTTGGGCAACTTGCCTCTCCGCCCTCACATTAAAGAGCTTCTTCCTTATATCTAATCTGAACTTCCCCTGTTTAAGCTTTGTACTGCATGTTAACCTTCTAGACAGATATGTAGACACCTGCTTTTAACAGGCTAACAGTTTTCATAGGAGTCATATCACATTTTCATTTCTGCAGGTAGATGTTGATCATATTATAGCTTATGACAATAGGTAGCTTTCCAGTCTTCCCTACAGCTAAAGCATAGTAGATATATAAAAGCACCCACTCATTAGCTTCCAAAAACCTTACCTATGTAACACAAATCTGTAGGTCAATATATACTATTTGGGTTAATAATTTTCAGCTGTCTGAATTCCTTGAAGCTGTTATCTCCCATCAGCATCAGGACAAAAGTTCTAACCAAAGCCCGGCTGCTCCCTTTTGCAGCTGCCAAGTCAGGGTTTCAGCTGTCCCCGGGAAAGCCCCAGTTGGTGAAGCTCAGCTGGGTGACTTTGACTCAGCATTCCTGAAGAAGAAAATGTTGTTGAGGTGCAAGTGAATTCGTAAGCAAAAGGCAAGTGAGAGAAGGAAACAGAAAGCCAAGATAGAAACAATTACTGAGTTGGTATTAGCAGGCCAGAAACTCTGGAAAAAGCAGTGAGGAAAAGGCATAAAACCCTGAGAGAAAAAAAAAAAAAAAAAGCAGAGTTGGAGGATTAGATCAGATTTTGAAGATCAGCCAATTCCAGTGAGTGATGGAAGCCAACACTTCCCTGTTGACTCATCAGCCATCAGTCACCAGCAAACATTTCTCAAGTGCCTTTTTCAGGGTGTTGAAGAAATTGATGCCTAGCCTTATTTTAGTCTTCCCTTTCTACTGTGTAAATAACTGATATATACTCATAAATAGTGTATGAACTTGCCTTCAGAAACTCTGCATGTAGTAAAAGACACCCAAATCAAATGGTTTGAATATTATGTTTATGTCTTGAAGGTAGGCAATAACATATATCTCAGCTTTATCTGTATTGTGTTTCTTAGAAGCATATACGGGCCATGGTCTTTATGGATTATTTTTTCATTTGTAATTCAGCTATGTGTATTGTTGCACAGTGGTAGACATAAGATGAGGTGACAAAAAGTGGTGATCCTGATGGCACTTAGATGCACCTATTACATCAAATTGTTTTCCTACCTGTTTTCTGGCATGCCCTTGAATGAGTTTCAATACTACCAGTCTGGAAAAATCTGGAAAAAGAAACAACTCAGCTCTTGTTAGAGAGGAAAGAATTCTTTGAACATGGACTTCCCAGTCATGCCATGGGATAATTTGTTAACTTTATTTATTAATTCCAAAGGAGTGTTATCTTCACCTCTATTGCTAATAAATGTAGAACTTGTGTGTGTGCATGTATATGTATGTTTGTGTGCGTGCATGTGTAACTGTACACGTAGTTGTGATAGAAATCCTTATACTGCTTGAGTCATTTGTCATACACAGAATATGTTTCTACACACACTGAAGCATCTTGCAATTTCCAGTGGGAAAAAGCAGTCTCTCCAATAAACACTAAAAGCCAAATCCTAGGATTATCACTTGTCCTCTTTTTGTGATCGTAATGTAATCAACATTCTACATTATATTTACATTTCAAAGAATCGAGGAGCCCTATTCAGCAGCTGTGCAATCACTGTCCAATTACCACTCACATTTTGATACTCCTGGTGGCCCATGTTTTATATTTCTGTTCTATATTAGAATAAACCAGCTTCATTTAGAGGCCAGTAATTATGCAAGTGAATGGCATTTTTATTGGAAGATTGGAGAAAAAGGTTTTACACTCATTCCTAAAATTATGATAGCCAGTTCAGTGCAAACTGTCCTACCAACAAAGGAATCTAATAACAGAGCTACTGTCATGATTGTTTTTGGCTTAGAATTAAGCCAGCGCTAATAGCAGTTTAATGTATATAACATCATTTAGCAATTCTCTTAATGTGTCTGTGGTCCTCATATCTGTCAAAATAAACTATGAAATACCATTATTTTTTCATCCAAAGGAGTAGTCCAAACTCATCCACTCTTATTGTGTCTACTTCTTCAAATAACAAGCAACTTTGCCTCTGGCAATGAACAGATTGATTGTTCATTACCCAGTCGTTTCCTTCTAAAAATGTGTTTGTGCAGGCAAGTGCTATCATCATAGGATTAGGCAATCAAGTTCTTGAGTGAATTACAACTGTGGAAAGTTTAGTTCTGTATTTAGAAAGAATACAATCTGAAGAGGGTGGTTTTCAGTGTGTATTGATTTGGAGAACAAGTAAGTCTTGATGGCCTACAGAACTTAGCTGAAATGGTGACCCCTGCCGGCTGCGGGAGACTGTGAGAACACCCCACGCAGGGAATGCTACTCAGCTCCCAGCCACCTAAAGTATCCATTTATAGTAGGGAAGAAGTTGTGTGTAAGAGCAAAGACCGATGAAGAATACTAAATACAGAATTACTGAAAGGCAGAATTTAGACTACGAGGTTAGGATATATTTAATAAAGGCCACTGCAGACCTGGTTTTATCTTAAGCAATCCAAAATATTTTTCATTACCTCAGGGTTCAGACACAGGGAGAAAAAATCCCACCTCTGCTTTAATATTGTGAACTAAGGAAAGCATCAGTGTTTTCCATGGTCCACTCATGTTCTAATTCTGGAAGTACTGTAGAAAGCTTCTAATAAAAAGCTCATTCTTTATGTCCCTTATGTTGAACTCTTGCAATGGAATTCCTCTAGGCAGCCTTCTATGTAACGTAACAGTGAATTTACTTATTATCTTTTACAGGATGTGTTTCATATTTATTTATTTATTGGTGTAATGAGATTTATTTTGTCTCTTTCATATGTGAAGATACTTCAATAGAAAGGCCATATTTTGATTTATCCTGAGCGTCTGACAGAAAACCCTGTCTAGGAACTGCTAGGCAACATAATGTGATATCAAAACCCAGCATAACTGAAGGTGAAGATATGTGGTTCAGAAAGACAAAGCAAACACTGCTTGAAATGAAATATCTCAGGAGCAGAGAGACAACATTGTAGATTTCCTGAGAAATATTAGCATTCCAGGTGGCATATAAATTGTATATTCCATACATCATTTAAGAAATATAAATATTTCTTTCTTAGAGAAATATCAAGATTTCTTTCTTAGAGAAATATCACCAATGGATGTCAGCATTTGTGCTGCTTTCAAATTTTTTTGCTTGGACAGTGAAGAAGTGTCTATCCAGCTCCTTTGGGTCTATTTTGAAACTTAAGTCTTAGTTTTTGAACCTCTGTACAAGTTGTATGTGACTTAAATCTATTTTTTATCATGCTCACTAACTGTACCCTTAGCATGGCTGCATTTTGGAGGATTACAGATTCCACTTCTAAAGTTTGCTGTCAGATGGACTGCATTGTGGAGTCCATGAAATAAGCTATATGAGAAAGGAAACTCACATTAGGTTCTTATTTTTGTCTTAACCCCCCAAATAAAACAATTAGTTTCTCTATTCACCAGACTTTTCCCTTTATAGGCACAGAATTCTAAAATATATGTGATTAACAATTTTTTTTCACTTCCAAGTAATCAGATTAATATAAACTCTGACCAATAAGTTGGACATCTTTTAATATGTCAATTCTATATACTAGCTCTTTGCATTTGTTTATATGAAGCTTCTCGGTATTGTGGTTTTACCCTGCCAGCCACTGAGCCCCAGAAAGCTGCTCACTTGCTTTCCCCCTGTGGGATGCGGGAGAGAATCAGATGAGTAAAAGTGGAAAACTCATGTCTTGAGATAAAGACAGTTTAACAGCAAAGCAAAAGACACATGCTCAAACAAAGCAAACAAGAATTCATTCACCACTTCCCACGGTCAGGCAGGTGTTCAGCCATCTCCAGGAAAGCCAGGCTCTATCATATGTAATGGTTACCTGGAAATAAAAAAAACAACATCACTGTGAATACCCCACCTTCCTTCTCATTCCCCCAGATTTGTGTGATGCGGATGATGCTATATTGCATGGGATATCTGTGGGATCAGCTGGGGTCAGTCAGCTTTCTTAACTGTGCCCTCTACCTGTGCACCCCAAGACTGCTCACTGGTGGGGTGGGGAGGAACAGAAAAGGTCTCGAATGTGTAAGCACTGCTTAGCAGTAATGAAAACATCCCTGTGTTATCAACACTGTTTTCAGCACTTAATAATTTAAATCACAGAAATTTTTCTTTTTCCATAGAATGTATTGGATATATGATGGGAATTAACTTATAAACTACTATAACTTTGCTGTATAAAGTATTAAAAATCTCTGCCCAGGTTGTTTCATCTGTGTTTATTCTTTGAGTATATTTCAGGACAGACTTTTATGCCAGAGAAATCATGATGAGAAGTCTTCTGTCAACTGTAGTCATGCCAAGGAAAACTGAAAAAAAAAACTCCACTTAATTTAATCCTGGAATATCTTTAATTGTATTAATATTGCTCCTGGAGAGCTGCAGAACTACTTCCTTGAATCATAGCATCCTGTTCCTAGAGACAACTGTGGGTTTGAAGCTTAGTAGAGGAGCATTTGTGCAAAGTTATCTCAGATTGTTCTTAATGTTGTAGTTAAAATTTGGGGGTTAAAATGTGTTCCTTACAAAAAGCCCCAAAACAACACCAACCATCTATTTCTTACTATGATGGAACCTCCTTGTAGCAGACAAGGAAAATATTAGAGTAGTTAATTCACACATGTTGTTGAAAGGATTTTAGGAGGGACTGAATTAGCATCCCAATTTCCCAATCTCAGTATCAAGGTCACAAAAGCAAATTGTCTAAATTATACAACAGTTCCTCACATTCATGTTGTCATTATCTATTCATACCCTCTCTCATAGAACATGTCAAAACAAAATAAGTTTCTTTTTTAAACTTTGATAGCTGTAACACCAAGTAACTTAAAAGAAAAGAACAAGAAAATGCGGATTGGCAAAGGAAATAAAAATGTTCACCCTTTTGCCTGAATTGCTTTGTCATAGTGAATGACATTCTTTGTCCTCTCTAACATCAGACAAATATTGATGAGTGAGTCATCTTCTAGCTTCTTCAGAGTGGTAAATGTTTCCATTGATTGGTATCAAAAATGTATATATGGCAGACAACAAGTGTTTGGAGTTTTTTTTCTGCCTTACGTATAATTAGTTCCTTATGATGTTTATGCTCCCTGGTAAAAATAGATTTACCTATTTTATGTAGAGAATTTTCATGCAGAGACTTCCAATTTCAGAATCAAGAAATAATATTATCTTCTGTACCTGTTTCTCTTACAGCATCACTGGGGATTTTTAGCTTGAAATAGCTGATAAATTTTAATTAACATTTTTATTTTGATCTTATTGAAATCTGAGTAAAAAAATTGCCCTAGTGATGAATTTAATAAACATGATCTTGGCAATTTGTCTATCCAAAATACTTTTCCTTCTTGCAATCAGTCACCCTCTGATTGAAAGGATCTGCAATGACATGTGATCTGTAACTCCTTACCCCTGATGCTGTCTAGAGCCAAGTTTGCAAATTATGGAGGAATGTCTTAGGCTTTTTGGAAAATGTAATCAGAAACAAAAGAATTAATATTAAAATGTATCAAGTTAGAGTATGATACCTCTGAAATAATGTATATTAAATGTTTAAGAGAACAGAGCCATTTTTTTTTTTCATCTTAAAGTAAAACTACTGTCACCATGTGATTTTTATAGGGTGAATCATTCGACCTCTTCTGTCACACATACTTTGGTTTGTATAATTATATTTCATTCTTACAAGATTCTATATTAGTAAGCCACTGGTTATTTTACATAATGGTGATTCTAAGAACAGCAAACTGCTCACTGAGAAAATATATCACTCCTTTTAGTAGGTCATCAGAAGTAAAATCTTGATGACCTGGCTCATCTCACCTCTTCTTGCTGCTTCAAAGTATATGTGTTTCAGTGCAACTAAAGAAATGGTATTGTATAATTCAGTTAAATGAAACAGAGACTTTTATTAAGAAATCTAACAGGTGACTGAAATTATGTTTTGAATTAAAAAAAAATAGACACACAAAAAAATCCTATTTTTCTGCTGTGTTTTATCCTTCTAAATTATCAACTGGTTAGGCTGATGGAAGCAACTCTAACACCATGTTGGAATGGGTGGGTGGGTGAGAAACTGGCTTATAATAAATACAATTTTCTTTAGCTTTGATACTCATATGTGGCAGCAAAAATATGATTTCACAGGAAGTCACTGGAAAACACTCACATTCCTATGAGTTACTGCAGGGGCGGATGACAAATCTTTAAAACCAGAAAGGAGGCTTTCAAAAAGCTGTGCTAGTTCCACTGGGAAGCTCTGCCATCTTGTGTCCAATAAGAAGATAAACCTGGTTTCCCCAGGGGATGGGAAGTGTAGGGCTTTGTTAGTTCTCAATAATTTTTCTAAAATAAGTGCAGGTGTAAAATTGTTGGCCTGTGATTACAGTGTGCATACGGTCAATGACAAACTCTTAGATCAGTTTTTCTTTACAAGCATCAATAGTATGATTCATGTTTTACATGAGTTTCTGCAAGTTTATCGAACCCCAGACTGCCTGAACTTACAAGATTTGATGTGTTTCTTATAGGTAATGTTGCTAGCTTGTCCTCAGATTTACAGGCATCATTTAAAGACTTCACTTCCATAGATGTCCTCTAACAAGTCAGGAGAAAAAGTGCTTCTTTACTTAGCGAAATGTGGGTCACAAACTGAATCAGTTTACCATCGGCCTGTGCTAAAAAAATTTAGTAGTCACTGATAGATTCACTGAAAATGCTATTAAGGTAAAGGCATTGTGAGTGACCTCTTCTGGAGCCTGCGGCAAGAAAGCTTTAAAGTCCTGCTTCTGAAGAGTCCTTCTACAGAGGGAAATTATGCCAAAGTATATGGAGCTATATTGCAAAAAGTGAGGGACAATAATTACTTCTTAGATATATGAAGCAGAAGGGAAGCTATTAGGGAGAAAAGGTGAAGGAAATATTTTTTAAGAGAAAAAGAGCAACCAGAAGCTTTTAGCCACACAAACGGATCTGACATGGACAAAGCAAACATCAAGCTTATTCAAGTTTGAGAATAGTTGCAAATATGCTGTAAAATTAGATAAAGGAGAGCTGCCATGTTAGGAAAGCCTCTGGAGCAAGGGCAGAAACAGCCCTTTCTTTGGAAGAGTGTGAGATCAGTCATAAAAAGTTTTTGGGAAAAACATAATGGGCCATAGAAGAACTTGAAATTCAGCTGGAAAGACTGTCTTTGGAAGACAGAACTTTTGCATTCTGTGAGTTTCTTTTGAGGATCAGCACTGAGAGACTGGAGGCGGCCTGGTTACTTTTTTAAAGGTGGGGTAGATTGTTTGCTGTGACTATGTTTATGAGAGCTCATTTTGTTACTCAAGGATTGTATGATTTTATTCGGAGAGATTCCATCAGGTTGTCCCATGCAAGAAACAACAAATCCATTGTATGATGCATGCGTAAGATCCATAATGTCAATGATTTTGTGTGGGTCACTTTTCCTGTGCTATATGAGAAGTTTTTGGAGATTATGAGTTTGCTGCTTTGACAATTTGCTACCATTTAATTTACTGGTTTTAGGAAATCTTGCTTTGTATAACAAGTTTGAGAGTCTGGAAAGTTGTCTGTTGTGGGGAAAATCAAGGGTTTTCAGGCTTTCACCATTCAGGCAATGTGTCTTTGTTATACTCTTTCACAATCAAACTTTTTAACTTGAAAATCATTGCTAGTCTGCAATGAATTCTGTGTATAGGTACAGATACTCCTCTGTTCCTCACAAGAGGAATTCCAGGCATTACACTTAAGCAAATGAATCACTTCCTGCTAATATTTATGAAATGCTTCCTGTGAAAAGACGATGCTCTTCTCCTCTGCTCATGTGGATGCTTCTGTGCCTGAGACTTTCCAGGAAGGATGGCCTTCACTATGTGCAGAATCATGGGCATGGCACATATGGAAGTGCGGGATGCTGCACTGTGTGCACAGGGAGTCCTGTACTCTTTAAACTGTAGTCTTAGAACTTGGAACAATAGTGGGCCTAGATTAATGCTGATCCATAAATAAAATAATTCTGAGGCTGATTTTGCTCTCAGAAGCACACAGTAGCAATGAACACCTCTGTCTTCTAAGGCTGACGTGATAGACTATATATAAAAAGCAAGCTGCATAATTATTTTCTGAAAGTAAGTATATACTTCTGTTGAACTATGTTGCATGGATGCTTGAAACTCAGTCTGTTGTTTATTAGATATGCAAACACTATGCAGGGTTTTCTGCTGATGCAAGCTAAAGCAAAAATGCTACAGGAAAATAATCATGAATGGAAAGAAAAGTTTAATGCATAAAAATTTAACTGTAATGGAATTTAACTTTGACAGCAAATGTAAGCCATTAATAACATTATTTTTGATGCATGAACATCTGTTTATGTGTCTGCAAGGTCTTAATAGAACAGCCTGTTTCTTTTTATGAACTGGTACAACGTTGCCTTCCAGGGTGTCAGGGCAGAGCCATGAAGGGGTTCAGCTGTGGATCAGTTTTTGTGCATTTTCATTTTGTTCTGGGTTTGAGTTGAAGTTACGTGTGACTCACCGGTTTAATAAGCAAAAGATGGCTGTGATTTTTTTTGTATCATTCTTCTACAGGCATTTTTGCCTGTAGAAACTAGAGTGCTTTAACCTTCAAAGCCCTGTAAACTGGTTTGGTTTGAGATGTAGACTAGGTTGTCTGTAGTTTCAAGTGTTTCTTTCCTGATTATCTACTTACAGTGCATCTCACTAGCTGGCCTGCATGCAGATGTTAAATTCACATTTATAGATATGTTTTCCTGGATATAATGATTCTGCATCACCTCTATCACTGTTCTTTTTGTAAGTCTGTATTCACTGGGAATTACCAGCATTTTGCAGGAGGATATGAACCCCTTTTCTTGACAAATGACAACCTAATTTACACTTTCAAGTTGTTAAGTAATTTTGACATCAGTCAACATGTTTTCAGTGTTTAAATCCTGTCTAAAGGGTTACACAAAAATCCTGTCTTCTAGATCCAGCAGACTGTCAGCATGAAATCAGACTTTCCTTTGCTTTGAAAATGTTTCCTGTCTGGATTACTATCCTATCTGAATTAAAGGATTCAGTTTATTTCTAATTAAACAAAATAATAATGAGATCCTGGCAGTCAGATGTATTCTATACATTCATTCAGGTCAATACTTTGTACAAGAGAAACAACAAAATAAAATAGATATAATGGTGTTATCTTCAAAATGACTGGAAGAGTTTAAAGTGTTGTTTGTGTATCATTGAAAAACTGTACTTGGAAAAAAAAGTGGTTCAATACTGGACCACTTAAATTGGAAAAATGCTATTGCATTATAAATCCAATAGTATAATATTATACCAGGATGCAAAGTACTCTTCTGTTTTCTTAACAGTGACTGAAGAAGCAGCAGCATTTGTTGATTTTCAAGCAAGTGTGAGAACAAATGTATCACTTTAGAGAAGCAAAGAGATGGCATAGGTTATCCACTACAGAAATGTACAGGGAAATATACTGAGATATGATCAGAATTTAACTGCCAGTTTTCAAACCTGCTTTGTGCCCAGAAGCTCCCATTATGACACTTCTGGGCTGGCTAATTAAACAGCTCAGTAGATAAGGTGCTAAAATCTTTTGAAAACTTGGGTACAGTTTTAATTTTTAATGAGAGGTGAGCTCCTGAAAGTCTGGACCATGTAATGAGATCCTTCTGCTCCTTGAATCTGGGTGCAATCCAAAACCAATAAAAGTTGCTGAACTTAGTAATCTCTGGGTCAAGAACATTCACTTGTCATTTCCAGCTGGGCTGACATTATTCCAAAAACAAATGGCTATGTGAACTTGTTAAAAAAAGAAACGAAAATAGAAAAAAAAGTCAATATCATGGTCCATTGGAAAAGTTTCTTGAATGACTTGGTTTCCAGAGAAGAACAGCAGTATGGAAGAACAGCAGTATGGAAGAACAGCAGTATGGAAGAGCAGCAGTATGGAAGGCAAGGAGCAATTTTTGGGTTTTCTTGGAAAGAAGGTTTTCTGATTGTACATTTTGACTGCTGATTTTGATTTTACAGTTGCTCAGCAAGACAACTGCATTCCATTGAAACACTTAGGACAATAAATGTATGAATTATGAGAACATGCTTTATTCATGCTCCTGCAATTATTTCTTCTGTTGTGTTTCATTCATCAAAGACAGTTCTCATGCAAAGCCAGTGACAAGCAGTCACTTATTCTTGACCAATATTAATCCCATAATGATGCTGAAAAGAAGTTACAGGTACCAAATACATTTTAATGGCACCACAAGCTGAGATGACCTGGTGCTACCAAACAAACAGTATCATGCTTTCTGAAACAATGCAGAGTAATTCCAGCCACAGACTCCTTCCCAAGCATCCATCACCTGGCACTCTGGAGTGTTTCATGGTGTTTATAGATTTTTAAGGTTGGAAGGGAGGCCTTCAGTCTGACATTCTGCACAGACTCTAGAATTGCTGTAGAGAAGGGAATCAGTGCTACAGAAACTACCTTGAAGAAATGTGGTTGGAATGATGAAGTTTCTCAGGCCTTTTATGAGGTCTTAGATTTGCTAGTTTCTGGCACTTAGAAATACAGGCTTGTGACTAACTTACGTGTGCATTGTTACTCTCACAACAGGTAACTTGTTAGCCTCTAAGAGAAATGTCTATGGCTGTGATTGGTTAAATTTATTCAACTTAACATTCATTGGAAGGCTGCCTCTGTTGCTCCCTTTTGAAAGTTTACTCTGTGCAGTAGTAGAACTGCTGCTGTAGTAATGTGTCTCTTAAAAGAGGTAACATAATGTTTGATGGTTAGATGTTTGGATTGTGGTGGGTCTCCATGATTTCTGGCAGTGTTATCTGTGTGATTTAATGAAAGGACAAAACAAGTAATCTTGGTGTATAAAAAGGAAAATTCTTATCACTGGAGAAAAGGAGTAAAGTTTCTCAGTAACTTGCATGGCTGCATCATGTGAGAATACATGCTTTGCAAATGACATATTTTGATAAGACTGCTTTCCAAAGCTGAAATAAAGTATTTATGCACATGAGTAAAGGAAATTCTTGGCATCAATCATCAATTATTAACTGTTTAAAAATAATAATTTTTCAACTTATGTTTTCTTGCTGCCCATTCTCCTTTGGGAAATTAAAATTTAGACTCTTTGGCTGAAAATCCTTTTCCAGAACCATGCCAAAATTCTACTGCTATCTTACAAGTATTTATTTAGATGACTTGCAAAAGTGCCTGCAGTTCTCAGTAATTTTTCTACTATAGATAAATCCTCTCAATTTTCAACAAGGCCAAGCACTTTCCATGTATTTCCATGTAATCCAAGTGTATTATTTTTTTTTTTTTGGAACATTGACAAGAGTACGAGCCTCCTGCCTCCAAGATCAAAAGCCTCTTAGGCTCTGAGAATATTTACTGCTAAGGGACCTTTGTTGGTAGAAACGGAGGAGACCCCTCTATAAAGCAAGGAGTCATGGTCCAAGGCATACCACATTGTAGAGCCCGCTCTGGATCTACCAAAAAGGAATCTGAAACAGACTCTCATATCACAAGTGAAAGGGGTTACATAAAGGGGAAGAGATGGGAAGGTAACTCGTGATTTACCTCTTTCTTCTGCTTTTATTTAAACTTCCACGAGTAAATGACTTGAGTTTTGCCAGCAGCAGAAGAAAGGTTCTCCTGATCTGAAACAACTCTTGTCTATAAATCAAACATGTAAATGTTTGTTTCTAAAGAATTTTTCAATTTGGCTACTTTCCATAGAAGTAGCCAAATTCGCCTGATTTTCAAATGTAAATGTATTTTAGAGACTTTATTCTTGTCATTCATTAATGCTAAACTAAATTATATAAAGCATGTGGCTGAATTAAGTGTACTGTTGACTGTAATATACTAGAAGTCATTCTAACCAGACTAAATTTAATCAGAAGTGTGTTACCAATCTACTCCTGTACCTATTACTCTAAATGTTTCTGGAGCAGAGGATGCGATTTCTCACACACATTGCACACTATTGCTTAGTTATTCATCCTGAAATTTAACTTCATAGCTTGTAATCAGTTAACTGTTTAAAATAGAATTTGCCACTGAAACAAGCCAAGAGGAACTAGAGAATCATTTAACCCTCACTCATTCTAGTTTCAGCATAGCTTGATGAACAGCTTATTTCATGCACGGTCCCAGCAGGCCCCTGGAACAAGGCACTTATGATGTTGATTATTTTCGTTCAGCTAGAGTAGGTAAATTTCCATTCATGAATGGATTTTTTTTTTCCTGAGATGGGCCCTTTCTATTTCACTTTTAAATTTTATTATTTTTTTATTTATCAAGATATATCCTGTAAGTGAGAAGAAGATAGATCTTGCTTTTCTGCCACTATCACCAGACCACCAGGGTGGCTGAAATATATGCTTTGCAATACCCTTCTTTTGTGTGGTCCCACTAATACAAAACAAAAGGTCTGTGACTTGAAATGCATGTGTACAGTAAATGAAGAAAACCTTTCTTTTTATGCTCTCAGGTACATTTCAGAAATTAGTACATCTATCTTACAGCAAAAAGCCTCTATATACTGAAAATTTTCTGCTCCAGCATAGTCAGAGAAGTAAGAGCTAAAGTAGTATGTGTTGTTCCTGCACTTGTAATATGCTGGTACTTGGTGTCAGCATAACCTAGTGGCAAATAGTTGTCCTTTAAAGCATCTGTGTTGTCTCCTAAGATGGTCTACTATAGGCCATAGCTATTTCGTGTAATCTTGTTTCCTTTTTATGGAGATCTGCTAGGAAGCATGAGAGGACCTGATCAGACAAGTGGGGTGGTGCCACTATAGAAGTGTATTCAAACTTTGCTTGCACTAAGACTTCCATTATCAGATGTCTTCCTGACTGCAGCAAGTGAAGGCCTGTATCACTATAGCTATATTGGTCATTGCCATTACTGTAGCTGTTGATTGGGACAGTGCAGTGCATCCCATGCTAAGGGAAAGTGAGCCCAAAGTGAGCATTACTTTCTCCATGATGTGTGGAGCATTAGCACCTCGAGGAGGGACTGGGCCACTTGGAGCACCCCAGGCTGGGGCTTTCCACTTGTGCACAGCCTGCAAGCAACCGAGGAAGCTGAACTGCCTTGGGCTCATGTGCATTGCATTGGACACCCTCAGGTATCCTGTCCATCTTTTCTTAGATATGCATCCACAAGAATACAATGAATATTCACTAGCTGTTCACAGACCCTTTCTCAGAGCATCTGAGAATTTCCCAAAATGCTGACACAGCACAACACTGATGTAGCTCCTGTATCCACCATAATTAAAGCATTTTCACAAAGTAAAGATAACTTAAACTTATCTGAAACTCTGTTCAAAATTATTGCTGCAGAAAGCAGAAAAAGCATGGAAAATTACAAAGTATCCTCATTAAAGAAGTCTATGTGAAGCCCCTCCTCAAAACTACAGTATTAAGAACTTTAAGTATACCTTATCCTCTGAATAATCACATTTCTCTTAAATCTAGGCTCATTTTAAACAAGAAGAAATCATTAAAATTTAAGATTCAGGTCTTAATTCCTGCCTTTTTATAATTCCTTGTGTGAATAAAAAAGCAAGTTTTGTTGATAAGATCCTTTTTGTGAACTCACCAGTAACATGTGAAAGCATCCTATAGTGAGTAAAGGAGACACCTTCTGGTTTTTTGTCTTATGGCTGATTTCTTTATCTTCCTTTTCCAAAAAAAAATTGCAGTAAGGTGACTTCAAGTAAATGCTTAAAGAACATTCTCCAGATCTCTAAACTGGAAAGTTAAATGTATTTTTTAATGTAGCAAACCTGACAAAATAATTGAACTCTTTAGTGTTTTTGAGATAACTGGAAGGCCAGAGCTCAAATTAGGTGTGCACAGCTCTGCAGGACTTCCTACACTGAGAGTGGAAAGTAAAAAAAAAGATGAAAAGTAAAATATGAAATCTTTTTGAGGCTAATTTCTGTGCATCTGTTTTGTGAAAGAAGGGATAAATCTGCCAATTTAGATAAAACAAATCTTCTGAAAACAAATTTCTTGAAGTAATTACATTTTGTAACATATAGCTTTCAGTTTTAGGAGAAATAAGCAAACTATATGCAGAAGCTAATTTTTGCATAGACATTATGTCATTTTGTTTTGACACACATATTTAAGAAAACAATAAGGTGTGACTTAAGATTCTTGTTATTTTTGTTCACCTCATTTTAGTAGCTGAAGTTTATTTTATGTTGAAGTCTCCTTAATAAGACATTAAAATTTAACAGGAAACTCATCAGGAATAAATGCCAAGAAGTGAAAACCAACACTACATCATTACTTATCCAATTTATTTCTGAGCAGAGCTCTGTATCCTTTCTTGGTAGTCATATACACTGTGCCATGAATTTTCTGTATTTCCAGCGTCAAAGTAAGGTTCAGTGACTCGTAGATCAGTTAGACCGAATGGATTCCTGCTGTCAGAAAGCAGTGTATCCCAATTTGGAATTTATTCGAAATAAATTTAGGATAACAACTTTTCATATTTTATTTTGAAATACAGTAGTTGGTAGAGACAAAAACAAAGTAAAGATAGGCTACTAAGACTGTACTTTGGTTTATGAGATTGGTCCAATTGTATTTGTGCAATTATTTCCCTCTGGACACACACACTTCCACACACACACTTCTCATAGAACTAGTCTTTTTGATTGAGTCACGTTTTCTATTACATAAGTTGATTATTTTCAGACTGATTTCATGCTAAGAACAGGTGGATAACTCTTAATGGAGACAGATGGTTTCGCACTGTTTTTGAAATAATACACTTAAATATTTTTCGTGGTGTCTATAATAGCTGAAAGAATATCAGAGGTGGTGTAGTAACTAAAATAACATACAAATGTATAGTTTGCTCAAATGTCTTGCTATGAATACTGAAGTGTTATGGAGTTCTTTTTGAGTTTAGCATGCTTGGTAGCATTCACGCAAAATACATCTTGTGATCATTTCATGTGGCTCGTGATCACTTGTTTTCCTGAAGCCCTGGTAATAGATCCTCATTCTAAAACCAAAGCAGGAAGAACACCTCTGAAATTAATACAGTACCAACGCTGCAAAACTATTAGGAAAAAAAAAAACAAACAGAAAATGACATGTAAGTTTTATTGTCACCTGGGGAGTTGATGAATTTTGTGTCTTTTGTACCCATGGTGTGAAAATGAATTGTTTCTGAAAAGGAGCTAGATGTCAGTAGTATTTCCACTGTGAAACTCCATGACAGACGTACAATGAAAGGCTATGTCACCACTGCTGATTTATTTTACAGAGTGCTGTAATTAGTAAGCTATAGCGTCTCTATTGTTACAGGCCTACTGGAAGAGCGGCACTATAATGCATGAGCCAGTTCTGCAGGTTCATGTTAGCTGAGCAGGTCAACTCTTTCACTGCTCTAAACCAAAACCAAAGTTGAGAAATAAAACTTGACATCCACCACCATTTCATCTACAATAATTTTAACAAGTATAGGACAATCTGCCACACATTGGCTCAGAACCTGTGGGGGGAGTTGGCTGAATACATATATTTATGCTTGGGATCAGCAAAATAACTCCACTCTTGAGAAATCTCACCTCTCTAAGTACAAAAATGATTATTCTTTTTTCAACATCCGTGGTTACATATAGAATATGTAAGAATAGAGATCTAGTGCTTGAAGATCAACAACTGTTCTATTGGTTCATCAACTGAACAACTTGATTCTTTCTATTTTTTGCTTGAAAGCACCATTAGAACTTTTTGCAGCTCTCATTTTTCAACAAATTCTCTCCTTTTGATCAGTATACCTAGACAATGCAAAAGGGACAATTTTTAAAGTGGATTGGTATTATTCTGCAAAGTGGAAGTAACGGTAAATGGTGATTAAGGTTTTACAAAGTTTTCACTTAATGGAAGGTTGTTAGCAACAGTGTTTCTCCAAAACACCATGCTATGAGTATGAAATTACATAAAATCAAGCGTCATATCAGCTTCTAAACAGGTCTGGTTTAAGCTTAAATTTTTTTTAGGCTATTCTACACAGAATTAATATTTACTAATAAATCGTTTGTTAGATTCACAATTTGGTAATAGTTTGCATAGAAAAGGGTCTAATACTGAAGAAAAGCTGGCAGAAAGCAAAGCCTACATTCACTTAATCCTGCAGATTTAACTCAACAGTGATAATTATCTTTTATATAATAGGAAAAAAAGAACACAAAACCAGCAGATTTATTAGAGTGAATATAAATACCACAGAATCCTAGAATCATAGAATAGCTAGGGTTGGAAAGGACCTTAAGAGTCATCAAGTTCCAACCCCCCTGCCATGGGCAGGGACACCTCGCTCTGAAATCCACATATTCATAAGTACACAATTAGCCTGTGAAACTCAATATCACAAAACAAAGGGAAAAGACTTTGATAAACTTTTAAAATTAATTAAACAATACCCAAACTAAATAGTTATAAGATATTCATTCCCAATTACATTTAGATATCACAGTAACTGTAATGTTACACCAACTTCCCAAACTCAGCTATAGAGTATCCTTAAGCCTCTGAAAAATCGCTTTTGTAGTGCAAAGGGAGATGTTTCTCCCTGTGCACAACATTCTAGAAGTTTACCTCTGAAATAGCTGACAATGACTGCTGTCATTGAGACTGACAAATTACATAAATGTTTAGATCACTTGATATGGCAAATTCTTCAGTGCCAAAATAGCTGTCAGAATGGTTACACTTCTTCATTTGATCCTTTATATTAAAAATAATGAGAGCAAATCACAGGGATAAATATAAACTTTTTAACGATGCAGCCTAGCATACAAGTCATACAGATTGCAGTATACTCAGCCATCTAAACAGATGCTGTCTATAAAGTGCTTTAAGCACTTAAGCACAGTGGAAATCGAATCCCTGCTTGGTTAGTGTTGTGCCGCCTGGGCACAAACCTGTGCTTAGGCTAAAGAGCCTAGAAGAGCAGGAGCACCCATCATTGCTCAGCCTTAGTCTAGCCTCAGCTGTTCTTTACCCTGTGTGGTGACACCATGAGACTAACTTCAGGGAAAGAAGAAAGCCAGTAGCTTCTTATCAGAAAATCTAGTACCTTGTACAACAAGGAAAAGCTGCTGCAACAGGGTGTGCACAGACCACACTTATCAGTCGACAACTCTTGGGAGTGCCTGTGAAGAACCAATGCAACCTCTAAGTGGGTTTAGTAAAATCTTCATGTCAGTAAGTTCCAGTAGTAAAGAAATTCTAGAGAAGTGGTATAGAATGGGTGGTCATAAGAGAATAACATAAGAAATAAAAAAAAAACTTTTAGTTTAGTTTTGTTGTCTTTTTGCCACAAATTTCACTGCAGAATATTTGCATATTGCATGTTACGTTTTCATTCCTCTCTCACTGATTTTGAAGGACAGCCACAGAATAACAACATACAGTAAATAACCCTGCATCAAACTCCAGTTCCAGCTATTATTGGAGTTGCATCGTATATGAGCACAACTTTACCACTTTTTTTTCAGAATAAATTCTAAATAAAGAGAATTGAAGAAAAAAGAAAGAAGATAATCAAAACCGATTTTATTCTGGGGGGGGGGTGGAGTGGGGGTAGAGCCTTTAGAACAGGCTCATTGGATTAAGCCTGTTCTAAAAGTGTCAGGTACTGCAAGCCTTCAGGTTCACATACTTTGCAACACCTAGGGGCATTTCTGCCTACAGAAATATAGCTGCTGAATTGAAGATGGATGCATCTCTCACCATGCAGGTGCAATGCTTAGTCTGCTGAAGAATTCACCCCAACTGATATCTTTGTTTAATCTTCAGATCTGAAGTGCTGGATGTTTAAGATTCAGATTTCAATACTAAAGACTAGTTTTCTAATCCTTCTTGTGAAGAGCTGCACATTTCAAGATGAATTGCAGGAGATTGAGGCAATGTTTCCTTCCTAAGCTTGGAAGGAAAGAAAATCCGACTGCACTTACACTCTTTTTCAAGAATGGGCAGTACTGCTGCTAAGGGCACCGACAATTGCTAGAGGCAATTCTGATAATTTCCTCCAGGGAGGTTTCTTCTGATTACAGTTTACAGTGTGACCTACAAAATGTAGCTTGGTTTTGGATAAGATGGCAAGGTCATAGATTTTTCAAGGGCTTTTACAGCACAGACCAAGTTAAACGTGCTGCTTCCCATTTGATTTCATGTTTATAATCAAATTTGCAGTGGTCTTATTCCTTCTAGCAATTTAGTCTTTAATTAGATGCAGTAGTTAAGCTTTTTGAGATTATATAATGTAGCATTTTTTTCTTTAAGCTATATCTTTATACAGGCAAAACAAATTCAGATTTTACCCAAAAGAGCAGCATTCCCACAAGACAATTCAAGTTATACTCAAATTAGAGATATGCTAGGGGCAAACTGATACTGTCCTTCAGTAAGGTATTTTTGTGTCTTTGGATTCTTGGCATAAGCATTTCTTGTATTGTAAAGCACATATCCTGAGCTGTTAAATACATATGGTAGCTTTGTCTCCATATAAAGTTAATTAGAGTCCATATAGTTGAACAAAAAATCCTCCTGACACATGTTTTCCTACCCAATGGTCTGAAGATTTCTATTTGACATTTTGGAAGAGCATTTCTATGATGGCAGTATGATGAAATTATGGCACAAGAATAGTAAAATAGGAACATTATAAGGAATAATACTACTGAAAACACACAGCACAACGCATTCATACATATTCTTAGTGGCTGATGACAATTTAGCTGAATCAACATCAGTGTTTCTTAATCTAAGAAAGTGTTCAATAATGTAAGGATTACTGAATTCTGGATTAAATGATGGCTCTGGTTTTAAAGGTTGGTTCTGGTGAATGAGAGTCTCTCCTTTGGATCTTCTGCAGAAACATCTAAAGAAGAAAGTGAAGTGGCCTCTCAGACTTTAAAGCATTGCACAAGGAGATAAGAGTCTTTTAAAGTTCTTTTGCTGTTGGTGTCACATTCAACTCTGCCTGTACTCCTTATGTGCAACAAATATATTGTTGTACTACCAGTGGCCAGATGCAGCGAGAGGTTTTAACGAGCATAGGTCTCCATTGTTTAAAGATCATTGTGGCTGCTATTGTTCTGACTGCTCTGATTAATACTCTCCTTCAGGTAGCCTTCAGAAAGTAGATTTCATAGGCTCTGATATAACTGTTTGAGCCATCTATCTCAGCTGTTTCATCCCTGATTTGTTGGGTGGTTTTTTGTTTTGCTATGTTGCTTCATTTTAAGATTATTTTAATTTCAATGCAGCAATGCTTACAAAGAGTTGTCAAAACAGCACTACAAAGCCTCCAAGTATGAGGTCGGTTTTTGGAACAGGACATTACCCCTTGACTGGCATTCAATACTGCTTGCCTTCAAAACTTAGTAAATTAGGGCTTGTGAAGGCTGAAGGCTGAAGGCTAAAGGCTTAGCAGCTATTTCAGCTACAGTCCTCCCTCAGCAGGACAACAGGAGCAAAGGTTTCATTCTCATTGGTCCTTCAGTAGGTCTCAAAACTAGGAGAAAGGATTATTATGGGTCCATCTGCACTCACTTCTCTGCTTTTCTGTAGCTGCTCTTTTAATGAAACTTGAACTGCTAAATAAGGATTACAAAAATTACCGAAGAAAATGAAATTTATGTAAAAATTTTATGTCTCTTAAGAGTGTCTCTTCTCCAATAGTTAGAAGTAAGATAATATAGAAACAGAGCATGTATGTAAGTTCATTTCCTGCAATTGATTACAAAGCAGTAAGTATCCAGGTCAGTGTAATCATAGAATCATAGAATTGTTTGGGTTGGAAAGGACCTTATGATCATCAAGTTCCAACCCCCCTGGAATGGGCGGCTGACACCTCACACTAAACCATGTCACCCAAGGCTCTGTCCAACCTGGCCTTGAACACTGCCAGGGATGGAGCATTCACAACTTCCCTGGGCAACCTATGCCAGTGCCTCACCACCCTTACAATAAAGAACTTCCTCCTTATATCCAGTCTAAACTTCCCCTGTTTAAGTTTTAACCCGTTACCCCTTGTCCTATCACTACAGTCCCTAATGAAGAGCCCCTCCCCAGCATCCTTACAGCCCTCCTTCAGATACTGGAAGGGGAAATATAGAAATATTAGAAATATAGAAATATAGAAATGGAGCATGTATGTAAGTTCATTTCCTGCAATTGATTACAAAGCAAGTATCCAGGTCAGTGTAATGACAACGAGGCTTCGTACTCTTCCTGCCATTACAGTGAAATGTCCAAACACAGTGATACACTGCAAGGGTATGAGGTCTTCCTTATATGTTCCTACCACAGGGATACTTTTTGCTGCCACTTCCAAGAGCCTCAACACGCTCCATATGAAGTCTTACGTGTGTTAATAAGAAACAAAATTCCTGTTAGTTGCTAGTACCTAGAGCTATACAAGATATGGAAGAGGATGGGCATGATTTGTTTTCCCCATCATGGAAGCCGTGATCCATGAAAGTCACAAAAATGACTCCGGGTTTGCTTATGAAATATGGAAGAAGATAGATTTAATTATTAAAATCAAAACTTTCCCTTATTTAAAAATATCCCTTACTTTCTTCATAAGCGGTCATTCTTTTGAGAGAGAATTATTTATGAAAACCAGTTAATTTTACTAGTAGCTTTAGTCAGGTTTTCATTTAAAATTCCAGGTTCCTGCATAGGAAAGTTCTTGCTACTTACATTGTGAATGCTGCACAAGCAGAGTCCTTGTTAATACAGTTTTCACATTTTCTTTGAAGTTTTATTTACTTACAAATATTGATTTTTCACATTTCTTTCATTCGAGTCTTCTGCAACTACTATAAATAATTCCTTAACACTTAAATACATTGCCTGTGCTTTGAGCCAAAGTTAGTGTTTTCTCTTACTTTCTTTTTTCCCTTGTGCAAAAGCTTCTAAAATAACTTTAATGATTCCAATTTGTAGTTCCCCTCTGGTCTTATATTTAATAAAGACAGTTTAGCTAATTGGGGAATCAGGCACAGCTAGTAAACTCAAAATAAGAAATGTGCACTGCTATCCTTAAGAACATGTTTGTTATTGAGGTAGAAAGAAACAGAATCTTCTTTTCTACTACCTAAGGATCCATCTGAACCTTTTCTGCTGCTGTATCCATTTCTCTGTAGGGTGTAACTTCAAACTTTGTCCCTTAAGGATGGAACCTGCTTTGAGCACACCAGTGCTACACCTGAGAGACTGCCTTGTGGTTCATCAAGTGTAGATGTAAACCAGAGTTGTACACTAAAGGAACCTCTGAAGTACACCAAGTAACTAATATAGGCACACTGTATATAACCCACACCATACCAGTTTCAACCATGACCTGGTTAGACAGGTTAGAAGGGTTTCTTTGAGTAAGTATAGACCTCTTTCCTCCTCTTACAGACCTGCTTTTCTCCTTGCAAACATGCGTTGACCCACAGACAGCATATGCCTCCCTGTAGCGACTTGAACAATTTGACTACATTTCCCTGTGCCAAAAATGCAGCAACTCTGAATTATCAGCTCATGCAATACAAACCTATGTTTCAGATCAAGAGGTTCCAGTCTTAAACTCTGCAAGTAAATTGCTTGGCAGTGTTATTATTCAGGGAGGAGTAACATAGAATCATAGAATAGTTAGGGTTGAAAAGGACCTCAAGATCATCAGGTTCCAACCCCCCTGCCATGGGCAGATACACGAAGTTAGAATTAAGGGCTTTGAGTTCTATGAAAGGTAGGAACTCCAGATTTAATGTCAGTCTGCATCTACTATTTCACTTAGGTCTGCCTATGACTTCAGTTCTATTGATTTAATAATACATACTTTTAAAAAAGGAACGTGACTTTAACTTCAAAGGACCTTTGGCTCGGACCGTATATGAGAAACATTCTGAAAATGTAACTTCTATTATCTTAGCTGAAATGTGCTGCATTGCACAGACTAATGTGGTATCAATTCACAGGAGAGTATATGCCTTCAGTCAGACCAAGTTTCTGGAAAAGATCCCCTTAAAATTGTGCATAAGATTTCCATTGCACTAAGGTCAAACCATCTTATTTCTAATATTTTAACATCCCTAGAGCTGTTTTCAAATAATAAAAGTGGTTTTTTTGATTGTCCTTGTGCAACCACTTCTGAACTTATGAGGGTTCTTTTGATTTGTAACCCCATCTCCACTTTGAAGTACTTCCTGCAATAATCCATGACTTTTCAGGGACTCAGCACAGATCTGACAATTCAGGCTCTACACCAAATACAGGGAAGCTAATTCAAGTATCAGCAGATACACAAAATAGTAAAAATTAACAGAAGCAAAATGGTTACATGGTTATACTGCTCTGGTACCCAATGTAGTTTAGGCAATGGTGGCTCTGCATCCTCTCATTGCAGCCTAAATCCTGGGTAATTAGTCTGTGAGACCTGGCAAATGGAAAAATTTCCTGCCAAGACCAATAGGAAGACCTCCAACAAAGCACCAGGGTACTGGAGGTAATAGTGCAGTAGACACTATTACTGTTAACACTGGAAATATTAAGCACAGACAAACAATAGGAAGACTACTACATTTCTTGTGAGAGTGGGATGCATCAAGATAAGGGCTTTATTACAGATCATATAATTTTCACACACACAGCAAGAAATGATTTCTATTCTTGAGAGCTTACAATTAAAATGGGTATAAGAACAGGGTCAAGGAAAGGCAGTACTATCAGCCATGCTGATGAAGAATCCAATACAGGGGCAGCAATTAATACTGAAGTTCAGATGCAGCCTCACACATTGAAGCCTGATACATTAAACCACAATACTGGACGTCTGTCTTCCTGTGTTTTTAAAACCTAAACAATAATATGAGCAACCTCTTCTATATGAAGGGTTTCTGCTGTCTTCTTTCATGATTTTATCACCAATGGTTTACTGCAGTTAAGTAATAACCTTCCCTTTGCAAAACCATGCATGGTAAGATTAACCAACAAACTGCTTAACACAAAGTCTACTTACTTAACAGATATGGTATTGGTCAGATAGAAGAAAATAGTCTTCTATTGTTGTGAAACTTTCAATAGAGATAAAAAAAATATTCCAGTCTATAATAAACATTGTATGGTATTCCTTGACACAAACTTGTGCTCATGTATGCTTGCATAGATACCCTTGTGTGTGTATTTAGGTCTCAGTGGTCGCTGCCAGATGGATCATTCCCATTCCTCACTACAGCTGTTCACACAGGACCTAGCAAGTGCTGGACCTATAGCTGGATAACTGCAAAATTTTAGGGGAGAAATATGTATGAGAAAAGTAACCAAAACTTTTAGATCACAAGAAGGTAAGGCAGTACTTGCTGACAGCCTGCATTCCTGCATTACTGAGCAACCAGGATAGACTTAATCCTGGATTTCAATATACAGGATAAATATATATATTTATGTAATTTTAAAAGTACAGAAAAGAAATAAGTTAAAAATCCTTCTTAATTTCTGTTCATATTTATGTATTTTGATTTATTTTAACGTTTTATCTTTTCTTACTACTACATATACTTTTCACACACACATAGTGAAGGGGGTGTAAGAGGTGGGGGAGTGTTTGTATGTTTAAAAGACGAAAGAAAGACAGAGATGTAAATATAAAAATAGACATAGAATGTATAATGTCCATGTCACCTACATTTCTCTGAGTTTCACTGAAGTTTAGAAGTAAGATCTCCTGAAGCACTCTTGAAGCGTACTAATTCCATTTAACGGCTATTAGTTAAAGTCAAAATGTTACAGGTTAATGTCTGACTCAGTTGCCATGCTTCCAGCTACAGCAAGAGGAAGAAACTATCAATTTACTCTTGACAGTGTATATGTTTCTGGGGATCATTTTTAATCTTGTACAAATATCTTGAAATAAAAACTTCCTGCTAACTTTATTACCAAAGGACAAAGTAATTAAAGAGAAGGTCAATGGCAAAGATCTGCAAATCTATGAAGTTAAAATATATATTACCATTCCTTTGGACTGTGTTTTGTGTAGTTTAATCATATAAATCTAATTTTAAAACATTATTTAAAAAAAATGGACCTACATCTCTAGAGTAGATGAGCATCTTCAGAACACATTATTGAGATAAAAGAAGAGCAGTATATGTTAGGGTTTTAATTTAAGAAACACAGTTGAAAGAATTGTCTATACAACAGTGCAATTAATAAACTTTACCCTTACCAAAAAGAAAAAGAAAAATCCCTCTGCGCTTCCAGGACTTTTGGTTTTCACCTCCAGAAGTACTGCAATTCACTGCAGAGAATGAGGGTTGGAAGAGAACAGTTGTTTTATATTTACTGTTTCAGTTTGGTTAGCTACAGAGCTCATCAGTGCCCTGGGTCCATGCTGCAGCTGTTCTCTGTTAATTTAGGGGTACCCAATGGGACCCAAATTTTTAATGTGAATAAAGAGGAAAGTGGAAAAAAAAAGAGAAAAAAAAGCCAAACCAAAACCAACAAAAAAAAAACCATTCCAAAACTTTATTATTGAACAAGGGTTATTGTGCATATCAGTTTGTCTTTATTAGTTTAAACTTGCATTTGATTGCTAGACATGCAGGCATCATGCCATGCAGGCAAATGACTACAAATACCTCAGGAAAGTTTGTTGGTAAGCTGCCTCTTGGAAAAGTTCTCTTTCCTCATGAAAATAAAATAAGATGAAAAGATCAAATTGTTAATACCACGGGATGCGGTTGATATGAAGTATTACACTTTCATTTAGATGTGGCTACTTGAGTTGCATTTCTTCTGGTTTTGGCACTTTAGCAACAAACACGAGTTATATTAAACCTAAAGCTTCTGAGTTAATGAGGGAGAATGTTCCAATAGCGTATGAATATAATTCTAGTTAAAATTAAGCAATAATATTCATATAAGATTACTATTCCATCAGAGGAAAACAAGAAGCAGGAACAAAAAATTTGGTCATGCTGGGAAGTAGGGACAGACTTGTGTTACTGAAAGATAAAAGAATCCATAAGCTCTTGTAGGTCTGTGTGAGAAAGGCAGAGAAAACATAGCTAACTCTCAGAAAAAAATAAAAAAAAAAGTAAATTTTAGGTTTGGGGTTAAAACACTTGGCAAAGATGAAAACAAACAACAAAATTATAACAGGTAACAAGACTGGTGATGCAGTTAATTAAAAAAGAGTTAGTTAAATATGTAATACCTTTTAGCTCTGTGCTGTCTCAGCTTGGGTCTCAAGTCAGTGAAGTTCTGTGCCTCAAAATAAAAGACTTCACTACACAGAACAAGGTAGTTGTTCTTTATTGATCTTTCTGAAACACTGAATACCTAATAACATATGGAAGTAAATAAAAGTCTGATGCTTTCAAAAGTTAAGTAAGAGGAACTTAACAGTATCATTAGATCAAGTTTCCTGCTACTTCAACAGCTGCCACACAGATACTTTCCCATGAAGTTATCTGGCTCCAGTTTAAAACAGGTGACATTGCTAGTTCCCAACAGCTACTATTGTGGAAAGTTTTGTGCAAAAATATAGGTGGTTATTGAACCTTTCTTAAATTTTATTCATTTTATGCCAACATAACTTATGCCAATTTAAGAGCCTACAAAGCCTTGGACTTGTTAAATTAATCAAGGCTATCCAGCATACGTTCCTAATACAGATTTTTACTTTCCTCAGTCCTCTACTTCAGTGGGATTTTTCTTTCTGGGCAAGAGCTCTATGGAGTATTTTATATGAACTATACTCAATGAATGCTGTGACCTTATCTTTGTTTATGTCTCATTAGTGGTAATATGACTAAAACCCTAGACTTCCTAATTGATTCTAGTAGATAGTATATAGCATATAGTAACTTTTTATGGTTAAATTATGTGGCTAAATTTCTTTACTCTCATTCTTCAAGTCAGCCATGGTTTCCTGTTTGATTTTTCTATCTGTCTTGATTGACAGCCTTTAAGGTTTGTGTAATCCATGTTTGGGAATCAGCCATATTTGAAATCAGATACTTACTTAAAACCTGAAAAACATAGGTGAGATAATTACAATGTTTTATGTGGTACCAACTTGTAATGATTAGTGAAGATTACAAATGCTACAGCTGGTCAAATAATCATAGTAAAAGTCTAGAGTCAGACATCTGATAAATGTGATTTATTTACCTTAAGCCAATCACTTTTGGATAACATTCTGTAAAGTAAATGTAAAGTTAATTTTTGATGAGACTGGCTAGAAATAATATCTGTCGACTTTTCTTTTGGGGCTATGACATGACCAGTAGGCCTTTTTTTGTGCCTATGTGAAATACAGATACGTATTTCTACAGATATGTCTAAGGTAGATAATCTTGTAAAGTTGCCATATGCTCCTTTTACAGTTAATGTAAAAAATATATGTATATTTATAGGACAGAATTGATTTTATTTTACAATATGTATTTATAGTAGTTAAATGTACTTAAAATACGTAAATGAAGTGTTCTTTGTAGAGTTCGATTTCTCATATAGGTTATTAAAAAAGTTAAGTGACTAAGATGCATAGGTCTGAAAATACTCGAGGTAATCCCACCTTATGTTTTGTTTGGATCAGTGACATCATTTTCCATGTACTGGGAATGGGCTTTATTTGTTTATAGTCAGGTCAAACTGGCAGCGATCCTTCTTTGAAGAGTAGACTGGTTTTCCATTTTTCTGACTACAGTTATGACTGGAATAACAATCAAAATCAAAATACTGAAAGAACTCAATTCAATGATGAAATAATCAGTTTTCAGAGCATGCCAAGATTCTTGGTATACTTACCAAAATCCAAAATCTGTGGTTATTTCTCTGTTTACATCATGTGTAAATCATCCATGATTTGGAAAAACTACAGATTTGTTTATAGGCCAGGGAAGGGCTCTTTAAACCAAACACCATCCCCAGGTACAGCAATTATTTTATTTTTGCATTCTATTTTCTATCATGAATATACGTAATAAAATTCATATGTGTAATAGAATGGTTTTCATTTTTTTCCTATGTGCAACTATGTGCAGATTTGGGTGACCACAGAGGATTCTATGAGGCTCTGAAGGCAGTGTATTGACCCACATTTCAGGTTCAAAGCCCCTGACTTAGTGCAGATGGCCAAACTCTTCTTACAGATAAAATCTCCATCCTGAATCGTTGGTCTGAACATTTTCAAACCCTCTTTAGTGCTAATCGTGTGGTCCAAGGCGAAAGAATCCAGCACATTCTGCAACATCTGGTGAAAAATGAATTGGATTTAGCTCCTACCATGGGAGAGACTCTTAAGGCCATACAGCAGGTGAAAACTGGCAAGGCAGCTGGGGTTGACAGAGTCCTACCTGAAATATGGAAGCACGGAGGCCAAGCACTTCATGCTAAATTTCATGAGCTAGTTGTGTGCTGTTGGGAACAAGGCAGAATACCATCAGACTTTCGTGATGCAATCACCACTCTGTATAAGAAAAAAGATGTCAAGTCAGACTGCTCAAGCCACTGTGTTATAACTGCTCTCCATTGCTGGTAAAATTCTTGCAAGAATACTATTGAACAGACTAGTACCTGCTATCGCAGAAGAACTCCTACCTGAAAGTTTCAGGGGTAACAGAAGTACCACAGACATGGTATTTGTTCTCAGACAACTGCAAGAAAAGTGTAGAGAACAGAATAAGGGGCTATATGTAACTTTCGTTGACCTCACCAAAGCTTTTGACACTGTGAGCAGAAAAGGCCTGTGGCTGATCTTGGAACGATTAGGTTGTCCCCCAAGTTCCTCAAAATGATTATTCTGTTACATGAGGATCAGCAAGGCCAAGTCAGGTGTGGCAATGCACTCTCTGAGCCTTTCCCAATAACCAATGGTGTGAAACAAGGTTGCATTCTCACACCAACCTTATTCACAATCTTCTTCAGCATGATGCTCCAAAGGGCTACGGCAGACCTCAACGAACAAGACGGCATTTATATTTGATATCGCACCGATGGTAGCCTATTCAATCTAAGGCGACTGAAGGCCCACACTAAGACCCTAAATCATCGTGTCCGTGAACTGCTTTTTGCTGATGATGCCGCCCTTGTTGCCCACACAGAAGCAGCTCTGCAGCGTTTAACATCTTGCTTTGCGGAGGCGGCTGAGGTTTTTGGGCTGGAAGTCAGCTTGAAGAAGAGAGTAGTCTTCTACCAACCTGCACTGCAAGTAGATTATCGCCATCCCCACATTACCATTGGCGATTCAGAGCTTAAGACAGTTCAGCAGTCCAGCTATCTGGGAAACATCATTTCCTCGGATGCCACGATCGACAAAGAGATAGACAACAGAATAGCAAAGGCATATAGAGCCTTCAGAAAACTCCATAAAAGAGTCTGGTGCAATAAACACCTGAATAAAAGTACAAAGATCAGTGTCTATGGAGCCATTGTATTGTCTACTCTTTTATATGGGTCTGAATCGTGGGTCATCTACCGTCATCACCTGCGACTCCTGGAACGCTTTCATCAGCGCTGCCTCCGTACAATTCTAAACATCCATTGGACTGACTATGTGTCTAATGTCACTGTCCTTGAACAGGCAGGGGTCACCAGCATCGAGGCCACATTGCTGAAACTGCAGCTGTGCTGGGCAGGGCAAGTCTCTAGAATGAAGGATCACCACCTCCTCAAGATCGTGTTTTACGGTGAACTTGCCACTCGTAGCAGTAAGAGAGGTGTCCCAAAGCAGAGATATAAGGACTCCCTGAAACAATACCTTAGCCTTGGCCACACTGACTGCCATCAGTGGTCCACCTTGGCCTCCAATCAGGAGACTTGGAGGCACACCATACATAATGCTGTTGACTCCTTTGAGAGGTCACGAAGAACTAGTCTCGAGGAGAAAAGACAACGCAGAAAGAATGGTGCCCCACCTGTACCACCCAAGGAGACCTTCTGCTGTGCTTTTTGTAGCCAGATTTGCCTATCCCACATTGGGCTTCTTAGTCATCAACATGCTTGTAGTAAGCGTGAGTAAAGCCCTTCCCAAATCTTAGTTCACAAAGTCAAGCCATGATGATGATGATGATACTATTTTCCTGTAGAGGAGAAGTGCATACTAAAGCATTTTTGTTCTTAGTATTAATATTTCTAAGGATTTATTAGGGTCAAACTTTCTCCTTCTTTAGAAAGTTTCCTTCAGCCCAGTAAGATTCTTTATCTCTGACCTTTATCTGTGCTTTAACTGACCTTTTAAATACCTAGAGTCTAGTGTCTTGATGCTAAAGACTTAGACTAAGTGTGTACTGTGGTTAATATTTGATTTTTACCTACTGTAAAAACTTAAGGGAGATTCAATATGTTTGGAATAGTTGCAATATCCATCTTATCTGTCATTTCCTAAATTGTGAATTTTTCATGCTCATCTCATTGCTGAGATCCTGCTCAGAAGTGATGAGGCCTCACTGTCAGACAAAATAAGACAGAAATTTCCAGCAAGAAATGGCAGAAAGTGAAACATAGGAATTCTGCTTTAGGAGAATTATTTTTTTCAGTGAGAAATCTTGGAAGATGTGTAAATGCAGATGGTGTTGGCTGTGGATGGACACCTTTACTTATTAATGATACTAGCATGGTTAGGAAAACTGATTCATTATTTCCTCTGCTCACCCACAACACATGGGTCATGCTTGGATTCACCATACTTTGCTAACTTTGTTCAACCAGAACCAGATCTGATTTTTACTCCAGAGTACTTTTCACCATTATGAGATAACCACAGGTGGTAAGAGATTTTGGAAAGCCACCTGGCACCTGCTGGTTTATGAGTCCCTTCTTTTAACTTATAGCTAAAGAGGAATGAAAAACAGAACCACATGGCACTCTGCAGAACCTAGAATTCTGGGGACCAATACTCCATGGATATAGATTAAAATCACAAACATATGTTATGCTTGCATATACTCTTAAATGAAGCAGCAATATCTCATAGTTACTACCTGTTGGGTAAAATTCAGAAAAATAGCAATGGATTTTTCACCTCAGTCTGTTGATAGGAAATAATCCATTGGTGAAAATAAGGTTGTTTCATAAAGGTGATTTTATACCCAAATTTTGTCATAAATCTAAATGAAACAGTTTCAGAATATTCATTCAGGTAGATTCAGTTATATTCTTTCTATAGTTAGGTTCTCTGTCAGCTTTTTCAGGATCAAGAAATCTGATAAACTTTCTATTATGTGTGGCTACAGCTTTTCTATTCGCTTTGCCCTTTCTTCAGAAAAACCCTTACATACTGTTACATTGCTTTGGTCTTAGTTAGAACAGAATGGTTTCATAACTTTCTAGAGAATCAGGTTTTAATAACTAGTTAGTTATTTTAAAGACACTCAGTTAAGTTTGTTATAGTTTTCCCGTCAAGATAATAAAAGAACTTATTTGTGTTGCATTAATTCCAATAATGGTATTTACTGCAGCACTGGCAAAGCACTGAACCAAATACTATAGGTGAAGGGGCTCTTAATTAACACATTATAGTTACTGTCTTAACAGTAATTTCTTAACTATTGTTCTCAAGCTGATCATACAGACTTGATTTGGTTTATATAAGCTCTGGCAGCAAAATCAGAGAGATGATTAAAAGCACATACAGATTTGACCAACCCTTTTGCAAAGAAATATATTGAGAAGAAAGGAGCAATATTTTCAGTTACTCCAGTGGCAGGAGAACCTGGACTTTGCATATCCTCAGGGAAACCTGATGAGCTCTGCTTCCTGTCAGTCTAAAGTAATGGTACATTAGACGTTTGCTATCTTTGTAAAAAAGTACCTCATTGAAACATGTGAAGGGAATAGTATTTCTCATTTTTTTTTCAGAGCAGAAATAAATATTTGATGTTTACTGCAGTGCTACTCTAAATTGGGAAATATCTGATGCACTGAGTACAAAGAACAACTTTTTGCCAGCAGGTTTTTAAGGCTTTGGTTTTGATATCTCTCTAAGGCTATTTTATATTAAAGCAGTGGGACTAAATACCTAATGAGGAACATCTTCACAAGTGTAACTGGACTGAGGCAAGCACCCTTTTTAAGTATATCATTGGCTGCACGATTTCTAAGCTAGAATTCATGGCTACTGATTTTAGCTATCCAAAAATGAAGCATCTAGTCTACATTAGGTAAAGTTAATCAACAGAGAGGAGTAAATCCAAGGGCACTTAATGTAATTTCAAATAGGTGGAATGAGTGATGAGCTCAGCAGAGAGTTTCTGTAGCATGTCTTGCTTTTAATTATGAAGAGATCCCAAATGCCCAGCTTGGACTGGAAACAAAGTGTTGGCTAAAGTCAACTGGCCAAGCATCACATTTAGTCTTTAATACCCCCTTTTGTATTAAAATCTCTGACCAGTGAGTGAAAACCTTTATGTCCTGCAACCATAATGTCCAGCTTTTTAATGTCTTTATCAACAAGGTATCTGCTTTTATTGAACAAATTGAAAAATAATAATATTAAAAAAAACAACCCCAAACCAAACTTACCAGTGTAAGAGTAAAGTTCTTCTTAATGAAATACTGAAATTCTCATGGTCAGAGACATCTACAATTTACATATATGATGCTCTTAGCTGCAAAGAGTATGAGAAGGAAGAGAAAGATCACATCTTCATTATTTCATTGCAGTATCTATGTGAAGCACAATGTGGCACCCAGTATATTCTGTTATGTAATAGAACTAAAGTAGGAACAAAGGTCCTGCTGATTTTTCTCTATGAAAGAATACTTCAAATAATGTGCAGCTCTGAAGCAATTGGTTGCTCAAGTCACGACTCAGTGGTGCCTGAGCATCTGCAAGGAGTCTCGTATATCTATAGCGGCTGACTCATTTCCAGTTTTATACATAGAGATGTGCGTCACATCTTTGATTAATGCTACTGGTGGTGAGAAAGATAATATCCAGGAGAAGCTGTGAGGAGGTCACAGCAGTCATACTCATTTGTTAGGCAGGCACTGTTGACATACATAATTGTTATAATTGCTTTACATTTTCCTGACTTGAAATATCTTGCTTGTGGGGCTAATTGTACAGAGTTCTCAGATGTAAAGGGAAGAATCTGAGATTTTAGTCTAAATTAAGGATTTTTCAGTATGTCATGAAATTTATACTTTCCCAGTTCTATAGAAGTGCCAAGCACAATATTTCCTAGCAGAGGTATAATGTGTCAAGAATCAGTTCAGCAAATGAGCTGCTTCCTACTCAAAGTAAACTCCTTGCAGATGTTCATTATACAAGCAACAAGACTGTACGTAACAAAGAAGACATTCTGCATGGCATTTTCTATTTTGGAAAAGTGTCTGTATAACATCAGGTAGATTTTCCAGTATTTTTCTCAGCTCAACTCAATTTCCACTGTCTAGTGTCACCAGGGTTTTCTTCTGGATACCTGTACAATACAGAATTCCTGTTTGGAATTTTCCCTTCAGCAGCTGTTAGCTAGGAAATACAAAAAGGCTTCTCAATCTTCCCCTACTCTGGAGTGACAGGGATGGGCAGAGACATCTTGGCGGTAGGACTGCATGTGGGTTTTCAGCCATTACAAAAGTGAGTCCATAGCCAAATGCCAGGTGATTCCTGCTGTTTGAAATATGAAAGAGCCCCTTCTAGGCAGCTGCCTGCATGCTTTTATGCCCGCTGATGGCAGGTGCAAATCAGTGATAGATGGAAGGCATTGAATTGGCTCTGCTGTATATTCCTCAATCAAGTCTGGGGAGCTACACACTGAACATTACTTAGAGAAGATATTTTTTCTTAATTCAGTTATTGAAGAATATATTAAATTATTTTGTGGCAGGATATATTTCTCAAAACAAACATTAAAGCTGAAATCGAGGCTAGAAAATCTTATTAGTCTTTTTCAGAAGTCTAGGCATGGCAATGAAGAAAAAATGTGTCAATACATCTTATAGACTGATTGCTGCCATCTACCAGCTGATGGAACAAAACTGTGTACAACTGAAATTTAATGCCTGAGTTCTCTTGTAACTGCACTAATTTGAATAAAAAAGTAGTGTTTCACATTAATGTGATCCAGATCCTACAATTTGAAGCATTAGATGGACAAATTGCATATTAGCTTGAAAATTTTTGGTTGAAGTAAATAGGAAGAAATTAATCTACGTAAAATCTTGCATATTCAGCATTGGTCACATAATTAGAGAGCAATCAAAGTACAAAAAAAAACCCCACAGTATTTCTTGTAGTATTTCCTCTGGGGTTGTATTTTAAACAACACTTTAATACTGAATAGACCACATCATCTGTGCTGGCTCATTGACTTAAAAGTTAGTGCTACTACTCATGTGCAATGGAGCAGGAAATCAGACAGTAAACACTGTAGGAATTGTCAACAGTCTTAGGCAGTACCTAATGCTAACTGAATAAATAAGGATTTTGTAAATATAGTAAGTTCTTTAGAAATTCACTCAGGGAAAATGATGGTAGAAGCCTGAAGGAGGAGCATTGGGATGACAACAGAATGGTTTGTGCTTGCTGGGATAAAACTCGTCACTTGCAAGTGAGAAATGAATGAATGAAAGGAATTGTTTTTTTAAGAAACATCATTACAAAGTTATGAGAAAAACTAAAATTTTGGTAGTTTTCGATGAGAATCTTTTAGATGAACTCTTCTGACACACAAACACCCACCCACTCCTCCCATACTGCATTCTTTTGCTTCTGGTTTTGATACATAGTTCTAAGGATAATCCTTCAGCCATTTCATCAATCACCTCTAAATGCCAGTGCTTTTCTGTCCTGTTGATTATCAAGAGTGCTAAGGAAATGGGAAGAATAAGAACTTATTGCTATTGCAGGTATTGTATTTTAATGATATTCAGAACACAAAATGGTATTCATGCAAATAATTAAATGGAAAAAGTCTAGAATAGAAACTTATCCACCTGCTACTTGTTCACCTCACCTATGCAGAGCCCAAGCCTATTCTGAGATCAGACTGTTTCCCTACGTTTTTAGATGAAATATATTCAGTACTTAGGATGAAACTTATCTCATGGACGTTTTTTAAGGAGAAAATTTCTAACATATTAGTATATTTAATGAATATATTCTAAACAGGCATCCTCTTGAACACGCAAACGTAAAATAAACTTGCCATAATCCACATTACTGTGGAGTGAAAACTCAGAAAGGCTAAAGACTTTTTTAAAAAGCAGAACAGTTCTGAATTGTTTCTTTGGAGGTGTGTGATTAAACTTCTCTCTTTATTCTTTCCATTCCCAAAAGGAAGATATTGTTCTCACAGAACTTATAACTTGAAAAATCCCATTCTTGAATTAATGCCTGAGTCCACCAATGCTGAAATATAATATAATAATGAGGTCCCTAGTGCAATTAAATTTTATGAAGCTCAGACATGGTCAAGAGGCTCATATATTAAAAAGGGAAGGTCAGTGACATTCTCTTTTTTAGAAAGTTAAGTAGCTACTAAATTGCCCTAAAACTATTTATTCAACATAATCCTTGAGCAATCCATAGGCATTTTTGATTTTCCTTTCCTAAGGAGAGGCCATTTGTATGCGTCCTCTACTGAACTATGCAAGCGAGCGTATTGAACTATGCACCATGACCATCCAGTGTCCTGCCTGCAGTCCTGGCTAACTTTGGTGCCTGCCAGAGGGTACCCAAACATGCAGTGTTTCTTCTGCACAATCTTCTTATGCCAAATTATTCACAGCTGAGGGACTTCCTAATCTAGACATGCTGTCAACACACCCATTTTTAGTATTAGCAACACCTCACAGCAGAAACTCATGGGTGGATACTGCAGGCTACTGCAAGGCAGACTGCAGCTTAGGGTTTATTTATTTTCAGGTTCTTAACCTGTACTACATTGAAAGATAGTGACCCTATTACATGTGATGTGAATACACACAGGGAAAACCCCTACAGAGTAGGCAGTATGCCCTCAGGACATAGAATCATAGAATAGTTAGGGCTGGAAAGGACCTTAAGATCATCAAGTTCCAACCCTCCTGCCATGGGCAGGGATACCTCACACTAAACCATGACACCCAAAGCTTCATCCAAACTGACCTTGAACACCGCCAGGGATGGAGCATTCACAGCCTCCTTGGGCAACCTATTCCAGTGCCTCACCACCCTAACAAGAAAGAATTTCCTCCTTATATCCAATCTAAACTTCCCTTGTTTAAGTTTTAACCCGTTACCCCTTGTCCTATCACTACAGTCCCTAATGAAGAGTCCCTCACCAGCATCCCTATAGCCCCCCTTCAGATACTGGAAGGCTGCTATGAGGTCTCCACGCAGCCTTCTCTTCTCCAGGCTGAGCAGTCCCAACTTTCTCAGCCGATCTTCATATGGGAGGTGCTCCAGCTCCCTGATAATTCTCGTGGCCCTCCTCTGGACTTGTTCCAACAGATCCATGTCCTTTTTATGCTGAGGACACCAGAACTGTACACAATACTCCAAGTGAGGTCTTACGAGAGCAGAATAAAGGGGCAGGATCACCTCCTTCGACCTGCTAGTCACGCTCCTTTTGATGCAGCCCAGGATATGGTTGGCTTTCTGGGCTGCAAGTGCACACTGCTGGCTCATGTTCATTTTCTCATCAAACAACACCCCCAAGTCCTTCTCCGCAGGGCTGCTCTGAATCTCTCCTCTGCTCAACCTGTAGCTGTGGCTGGGATTGCTCCCACTCAGGTGTAGGATCTTGCACTGTCATGGTTAAACTCCATCAGTTTGGCATCAACCCACCTCACAAACATGTCAAGGTCCCTCTGGGTGGCATTCCTTCCCTCCACCGTATCAACCGAACCACACAGCTTGGTGTCATCGGCAAACTTGCTGAGGGCGCACTCAATCCCACTGTCCATGTCAGCGATGAAGATGCTAAACAAGACCGGACCCAACACCGATCCCTGAGGGACACCACTCGTTACTGGTCTCCAGCTGGACATTAAGCCATTGACCACAACTCTGTGTGCAGCCATCCAGCCAGTTCTTTATCCACCGAGTGGTCCATTCATCAAATTGATGTCTCTCCAATATAGAGACAAGGATGTCATGTGGGACAGTGTCGAACGCTTTGCACAATTTCAGGTAGATGACATCAACTGCTCTACCGCTGTCCATCAGTTCTGTAGCCCCATCATAGAAGGCCACCAAATTGGTCAGGCAGGATTTCCCCTTAGTGAAGCCATGCTGGCTGTCACCAAGCACCTTGTTGTTTTTCATGTGCCTTAGCATGCCTTCCAGGAGAATCTGCTCGAAGATTTTGCCAGGCACAGAGGTGAGACTGACTGGTCTGTAATTCCCTGGGTCATCCATTTTCCCCTTCTTGACAATGGGGGTTATATTTCCCTTTTTCCAGTTGTCGGGAACTTCACCTGGATGCCATGATTTTTCAAATATGATGGCCAGTGGCTTAGCAACTTCATTTGCCAGCTCCTTCAGGACCCGTGGATGAATTTCATCAGGACCCATGGACTTGTGCACATTCAGACTTTTAAGATGGTCTCGAACCAATTCCTCTCCTACAGTGGACCCAGGGTCTCCAGGTCTCCATTCTCACAGTCCCTGCATCTGCCTTCCAAGACTTGGGTGGTGCGGTCAGAGCCTTTGCTAGAGAAGACCGAGGCAAAGAAGTCATTCAGAACCTCAGCCTTCTCCAAATCCTGTGTAGCTAGTTCACCTGAGAGCTTCCTGAGGGGGCCTACATTCTCCCTAATCTGTTTTTTATTTGCTATGTACCTGTAGAATCCCTTCCTGTTATCCTTAATATCCCTAGCCAAGTTTAATTCTAACTGGGCCTTAGCTTTCCTAACCTGGTCTCTAGCTTCCCGGACAATAACCCTGTACTCTTCCCAGGCTGCCTGTCCTTGCTTCCACTTTCTATAAAACTCTTTTCTCATTTGAATTTTCCTCAGGAGCTCCTTATCCATCCAAGGAGGTCTCCTGGCCCTCCTGCTGCACTTCCTTCTAGTTGGGATGCAACACTCCTGAGCTTGTAGCAGGTGATCCTTGAAGACCAACCAAGAGTCTTGAGCCCCCCTGCCCTCTAGGGCTATATCCCATGGAACCTTACTAAGCAGGCTCCTGAAGAGGCCAAAGTCTGCTCTTTTGAAGTCTAGGGCAGTGAGCTTGCTGCACGCTCTTCTCACTGTCCTAAGGATCTCAAATTCAACCATCTCGTGGTCGCTGCATCCAAGGCTGCCCTGCAGTGCCACGTTTCCAACGAGCCCTTGCCTGTTGGTGAGCACAAGGTCAAGCATGGCACCTCTCCTTGTCGGTTCCTCTATTACTTGCAGAAGGAAGTTGTCTTCCACACAACCGAGGAGCCTCCTGGATTGCTTGTGCCGGGCCGTACCATCATTCCAACATATGTCAGGGTGGTTGAAGTCACCCATGAGAATGAGGGCCTGTGAGCATGAGGCTTTTCCTATCTGCCTATAGAGTGTTTCATCCGCAGATTCCTCTTGATCAGGTGGCCTGTAACATATCCCCACAGTAATGTCTCCCCTCGCTGTTTTCCCTTTAACCCTGACCCACAAGCTCTCTGTTAACTGCTCACCTGTTCCCAGACAGAGTTCCATACTCTCCAGCCTATCCCTAACATAAAGGGCAACTCCCCCTCCGCACCTGCCAGGCCTGTCTTTTCTAAAGAGTCTGTAACCTTCCATTCCAACACTCCATTCATAGGAGCCATCCCACCCTGTTTCTGTGATGCCTGTTATATCATACCCCCGTAGACAAGCACACATCTCTAATTCCTCTTGTTTGTTCCCCGTGCTATGGGCGTTTGTATAGACGCATCTGAGCTGAGCTCCAACTGAAGACAGCTCACTGGCTGGAGCAGCCGGAATATCTCTGCATTGCTCCGAGCATTTATTATAGGTGCTGGCAACTGACTGGGTGTGTTGGGATGGAATGATGCCCCCCTCCCCCACATACCCAGTCAGTTGCCAGGACCTATAATAAATAAATAATTTTTTTTTTTTAATTCATCCTTATAATGTATGAAGGCCTCATAATGTGCCTCCAGTTTTCTAGTTTTTCCCTTAAAATTACCAGGCTTTCAAATCTGGTAACAGTAACAAAGGCCTAAGTTCATAATGCAAAATCAAGCTCCAAAAGCTCTCAAAAGGATTTCAGATTTTTGCCACTGTAGCATGAAAAAGTAGCAACTGGGTTTTTTTTATATATTTTATTTTCTGAATCAGCTTTACAGAAGGCTTCTATCATTATTCACAGCTGGAGTAAACTCTAACTGGCAGCTACAAGCTGGGGGTCCCTGGCTGAAGGCTGACAGCATAGTAGAATAAACCTTTCTTTTATGAGTCTCTGTTAAATGTGGGTTTTTTTCCTGTCAGAAGCACATGGCTGTATTTGTTGTGGATATCAAATGTGGTGTTACTTAATAACAAATGGCAGGTTGTGAGAAGAAAATAGAAGGCTAATTCTGGTGGAGACAGCACATACAAAATTATAGGAGAGGGTCACTGACTGTAAGGAAGATTGTTCCCCAACTGATGTGGTTGTAAAATAGGGAAGGGAGGTGAGAGTAAAGCGACTTCAAACATCAAAGATAAAAATGACACTTTTTTCAATAGATAGCTGTCTGCATTATGTGGAAGCCCAGATCACTAACTACTCCACTGATTCAAATCAACTGGCTAACTCAAATCAGTCAGTTGAGGTGATTTGCTCAAGCTGAGGTACTATCCTACTATTTCTTTCTGGAAGGCAAAGATAAGGAGACAAAATATTAAACTCAATACCTAGTGCAGTGCTTCCCAGAATGATTAAGACCTTATTAGAGAAGTTAGAAAGGAAAATGTATTGCTGAAATGAGATTTCCCCAATATACACTTACCTAAGTGTTTCAATCAGTCAGTCTTCTATAAAGATAAAATTATAAGACTTCCAGATAAACCTAGAATAAAACTGCCAGTAGAAGAGAATCTGTGATTACCGTTGACATCAACATATGAAAATACTGTGAGTTCTCAGTGAAAGGAGAAACTTAGCACAGGCGTTCCAATGCATGCAGCTATAAATGTAATCTTGCAGTTTATTCTAAGAACAAAACCATAGGCCTGTCATCAGTTCCTCTGAAAGCTACCCAAGATGATTATCATACTTGGGTTGGTATTAATTTTCAATGAGCAAGAGTATGAAATTACCTGAAATGTACTCTTTAACTCATTTCAGAGATTTAAGAAGAAAAATAACATAAATAAAAAGTAATTAAAAGTACTTCCAGTACCAGAAGGAGGGAAGTTTTATCTTTCTTAACCAACCAAAGTCCTTCTCATTCAAAATAAAGTTCAGTATTCTCAACATTTAATGAAGTAGAGTGCACTGACATCACTAACATGAAATAGAAGACTAAGCAAAAAGCCATCAATGATATAGAATTTGCAAGTTGAGCTTGTTAAGAAACAGGGGGGAATTTAAAGAATACTAAGGTAGACAAAATAAAAAAAGATTAAAAAAAATGTAAAATCTTAATAACTGAATTTATTTATATATAAATAAACTGTGGAATACAGGAATGTGGTGTTAGAAGTAGCTGAATCTTGTGGATTGTAGCATCCACAATACTCCCTTCCTGATCACAGCATCTCCAGAGGATGGTACTCACAGCTCTTCTCCTGTTTGCCCTCTAGTCAGCTTGAAGTTCACTAGCAGCTCACATAAATAACCTCAGAATAAGCGCACACACAGAGGACAATTAGATGTAGTGTTTAATAAGAATATAGATCAATAACAGTGATCACACAGAGGGCTCAGTGAGACAAGTATGCAGAGCCACATGAGGCTTACATCCCACTGGCCCCTTTCATACCCCTCTTCCATTTCCTCTGCTAGTCCTCTCTGATCCATCTGGATCCCTTCTCTTCCCTGCCTTTCGTTCATCCCTTAAACATCCCATAATAAGTTCTGTACCATCCCAAAATTGTCTGTGCTTCAACACAAATTTATCATTCCACATACTATGGATCCCATATATCTTTTTTTGCACAGAATTCCCCCTTTGTCTGCATAGCATTCTGGAGAGATGGTTTCTTTCTTTGACATAACTTTTTAAATGTTGGGGTTTTTAAAATTTGGTTGGTTTGGTTTGGGGTTTTTTGTTTGTTTGTTTTTAAACATGAGGGACCATGACCTGATCCTTCTCTTTTGGTGTTGATTTGGTGTGCTGCCTGTTCAGGTTACATGTGCTTCTTGGCCTGTCACTTGGCCTTTTCCTCTGGTCATTACCTGTAGTTGATTTTATGAGCTTTAAATAAGATAACCCAATGCATAGAACTGCATAAACTTTCCCAAGGTCACAAGTCTACCCTTCTATCACTAGCAACAGCATCAGATAATTTTCTCCACAAACTCTTTAAGCTCCATATTAAAAGTAAGGCTCTTTTAGTTATTGCAGTGATTTAAAATTTATTTCAAATCCCTGGTGCTTTGACTTTATAATTTTATTCCTGTTTTCCATCTTAGCTGTAATAACAGTCTGTCTACACCCATTTGTTTTTCTGCCAACATCATCCATTAGATTAAATAGTTTTCTTTCCCTGGCCTGCACTTCCCTTGTAGGAACAGTGATGATATCCCATTGCAGTCTTCTATTCACTGACCTAAATAATCCAAGTTATATTAGTCTCTCCTTGAACAAACACTTTTCAAACTCCTAAGCAAATTCCTAGGTTTTGTGTTTAAACAAAAAGATAGAAAATACACTGATTCCCCCAAACACACACAATGCTGAAAAAGACTAATGATAACATCCCCATACTAATGAAATAATAACATAGAGCTTTTTTTGCATTTTGATTTTATAAGATATTTGGATTTAGGATGCCTTAGGTATTGTGTAGAGGGTTATAAATAATAACATTTCTGTGATATAATTTAACTTGACAACTTTAATGAAAAGAGAGATGATGGGTTCATAAGGCTCTCTGTTGAGCAGCTATTTTATAATTAACACAAAAATTAATCATTTTAAGCATTGTTTTATGGATCAGTTGCATCTCAAATAGGTGATATAATAACAGTACATTTTGTAAGATAAATTTTCTTTAATTAGCTAGTCAAGATAGTATTGGAGCCTGACTTAAATGAACACTTCATAAGTCTTGACCTGTAAAAACATCTGCTATATTTTGATTGCCATTTCAACTTCAGTTTGAAGAAGTACAGTCAAATGTAAGACTTAATGGAAATCTGAAATTAAGCAAACATGAACTAGTCTAGAAACTGGAGGAAAGGTTCTGCTTGAGAGAATCAGATGCACTGTGTGGACAGTGTAGGAAATGCCTCTGCACTGTATGTCTGTCCCATTTCAGACTTGTATATGCTGTCTGCTGAACTGAGTTTTACAAACTCATATGTGGTGCTGCATCCTGACTATCTGATTCTGCTGGAAGCCTTCCAGATTGCTTTCCTAATCCCTCTCATAATATTAGTGTTGCACCAGTTTTATCACTGCCATACTTTTGTGCACAGAGCAGGGACTCTGATATGTAAATGGGATACAGGGGAAACACTGGAAAAGAATAGAATGCCTTTTTTTAATCAATTCTACTTAAATACCTTTTCTAGGCTCGAATAGCAAAATTAACCTCAGTGTATAGACTTTCCCTGTTCCCCACTCCTTCAAAGCAATCCTAACAGAGAGCAGGTGAAAGGGACATCCAAGCAAATGTGAAGTTTTATAGATTTCATGGGCTCTGTGTCTTGTTCACAGCTGGGAAACCTGTTCATAGGCTGTTAAATTTATTCAAACTTTACTGCTTAGTATTTTGTGATGAAGATAATGAAAAAGTTTTAAAGGCATGCTAACATGTTTTCATGTAAAATAGGTGGTACACGTGCAAGAGACCTGCTGTAAGATCAGTTGAAATTTTTCAGGACTTAGCAGTTTGCTTTAGAACACAAGTGAACTTCAAATCTGATTTCATGCTAACTTTCAAACAACCCATTACATAGAAAGTCTCATTTAATCAGTGAGTTAAATATGCATGACTTCCACTTTCCCCCAGGGTATGGGATTTGATATTCAGAAATAACCTCTCTTGGTGCAAATCATTTCTCAAGAAACAGTTCTGTGAACACAATTCTGATTTGGGAGATGATTAAAAAAGATACAATTCTGTGCAGTTGTGGGGGTAAGAGACCACAAAAGCCAAAATTTAACATAGTCTGAAAAGGTATTTAGTTCTTCATAAATTATAAGGTTGCTGAGATTTGCTAATTTAGAATTGAATTTGTCTTCTAGCAGTTAGAGAATCTTAATGCTGAAACTGGATAAAACAGACCCAACTCTTTAAAGACCTGAAGAGCTTTGCACCCTTGTACATCTACCTGTTTCCCATGACCTTTTACCCAACCAGTCTTCTATTATCTATGAATTAAACAGAGATAGACAAATCCCTCTCAGGCACACCAAGTGAACTAAACTGTAGCCATGTTTAAGTAAAAGAGTTTTCCCCACTGCCTACATTGCAATTGTATTATTTTTATTTTCTAATACTCTTATCTTCCAGGCCTTTTTAAAGGATGCTTGTCTAGGTGCATTTCAGACAAACCATTTCTCATCAAAAAAAGAAATGTCAGCAACATCTCCAGCTAGCACCATTCTTTTCTTATGGTAATTCTTAGTGAGTAATGGGATTTGTACCACCTCATTTGGTCTTCTCCTGCAATTTCTAAGATTATAGCATAAGCAACTTGTGTTTTCTTCCTCACTTCTATTATTTTTCATGTCAACATAAAGTTGGTACAATCAGCTTTTTATTGTAATGAGGTGGTTGTCTGTCTCTTCTCCCAGGTGGTGGACTTGGCAGTCCTGGGGCAATGGTTGAACTTCATGGTCTTAAGGGTATTTTAAAATCTAAATAATTCAATGATTTGTGTGAAAATTTTGCTGTCTATACAGTACCGCAGTGTTCCAGAAATACTGCTGGAGGCAGAGAAAAACTGAGAGGCCTCACAGAGACTGGTGAAATGAATAGTTCTACAGACAAAAGAAACAATCGCCAAAGCTTTAACTAGGTTCTGGTAGAAAATCAATCTGAAGACCTGATTTGCCTGCCAAAAATAGGGGAAAAAAAATAATGAATAATCAGACATTTATATTTAGAGTAGAGTCTGAACCAAGCTCTAGATGCTAGGATTAGGATAGGAGTCTAAATTTTGGCATCTGGATGGTTAGATATTCATTTAGGTTCAGAGATGAGTCTGCAGAAAACTTTGCTGAAATAGTTTTTCTATTGAGATGAGATGATCTGTGCTGCCTACACAGAGAAGCTAAAAACGTTGTAGGAAGTCTCTTCCATTGTTATTTTTGTGCTTTCCTAGCTAGTTGTAAACCAAAGCAGAAGAGATTCTGAAGAGTCACTTAATACTGCTGCAACTGCTTAGCTTCCATTTCCTTCAAACATAATAAAAAGCAAATTCAATTGAGATAGACAAGGTTGTTACATATTCTTGTTCATGGACTTTGTTGTTTAGTTTTTAAAAGGCTGTTTTTCCAAATGGCATTTTTGTTAGTTTATTTGTGCTTTTATTGGGTTGTGTTGGATAATTCAGAGAGCATCTTGGGTACAGTATTTCCTAGCTTTAAACCTTTAAAGATATCTTTTCTGTAATTTCTGAAATATACTGGTCTGTTAGCTACTAGCTGTTGTCACTTAGCAAATAGCACAGAAAACAGCAGGTCCTAGTTTCATAAAATAATTCTCTGAATCCAAATGAGACAACAAGTAACTATGAGTCTTATCCTTTCAGTTGTATTGAAACCTTTTACTTTTACTGGAGAACAGCTTTGATTTATTTGCAGTGGGAGCCTTGGTGAAATTCAGTCTGGCAGAGAGAAATAGCAATACTTTTAGAGTACTATAACGCTTGTTCTGTATACTCTTAAAGAGATCTGCCAATTGAGTAAGATAGCAATCTTAACTCCTGAGTACTGCATGAATTCCTGCTTAGGTTTTGGTGATGCTGTAACATAAAAGTTCCTGCTGCTTGCTGTGGGTCTTAGTCTGGTATGGCTGCAAATTCAAAGAATAAACCCTCTATGGACAGTAAGTGTTCAGAAAGCAAGGACAAGGAAATGAGCTCTGCTACTGTCTACAGCATACATCGAAGAAATGAATGAATATCTAAGGAAGACAGTGAATTTTAAACTGATTCATAGAGGAAAAGTAGCTCTGCACATCCTATCAGATTCACAGTTAATGTACAGCCACATAAATCCATTTAGATTAGTGGAATTACAAAGAATTACGTAAGTGTAAAATTTTGAGCCAGCTTATCTAGGGCATCATAAACTTGATGTTCAGGATTGAGCAAATGGCTGCAGAAGAATTAATCTTAATGAATTCAGTCAGTGCCTGTCTGGCCTATGTAAGAAATATGCAGTGGAGTAAAGAAATAAGAACTTTCTTCATTGCCTTCAATTAACATCTGATATTAACCTAAAATGTATGGACTAAATATCTTAGCATATCTGCTTTTCATGGAGAGGAGTGTTTTCATTTAAGCGTGCACTGACAAGGAAAGTAAAAATAACTGCATCTGACTGAAGGGATTGTTATTATTGGCAGACAACAAATACAACACTTCAAGCAGGACCCACTGCTTACATGTATAAGACCAACTCACAGACCTGAGGCACTTTCCATACTATAAACACAACTGTGATGGAAAGCCCGGTTTCCTTATCTTTATCACTGATTAAATTCAGTGGAAAGCTAATGTGTCCTACTTTTCAAGACCTTTTGTAAAAGTCTGAACAAATGCTTTGCAACCATCCTTGTGCCAACACTGTAAATCCATTTACAACTTTAGTGCTTGGCACAAATATTCCATAAGACAAAATAAATTACAACTGACAGATGAGGTAGTTTCGTTCCTTTTGGGCATCAGGTTACCTAAAATTGAAGGTCTTTTGCATAATGTGCATTTAAGAATGAGAAATATGTCTTAGCCACTTTTCAAGATCCGTGATTCAAAGGCACAAGTCAAACAAACAGACTCTCATAGGCAATTCCAACAGCCATGAATCAGGAATGATCAGTGAGAAAGCAGGTAAATTTGGCTGCTGATATAAGGGACACGTGAAGGAGAATGTAAGGAAAGAACTATTATTTTGTTAAGATTTAAGTCAGGAGTTGCTGCTGCTCACCAGCAAAGTTATCATAACCACAAATTACTGTATTTTCATCACAATACAGTTGTGTCCCACAGAACCTGAACACATATTTGTGTCTCTAAAAGAGCATCACTCAGTCTGACACGACAGGGTACTGATAATGGGAGGGTATGTATGCCTTCCTTTCAAAATGTTAAAGATGAAAATGCAAGTGTATTTCATACAAATACAGGGAAAAGAGGAGCTGGACTGTAAGTGCACATACTTCATTCAGTCTCATCTACTTTTAATGCATTTCTTCTAAGGATCTTCAGTGCAAAAAGGAGCCCTACCACAACAAAAAAATTCACTTCATACAGAGCCTGGCCTGTGCATTTGTGAAGTACATGGTGAGCCCTCCTGTGCATGGTTCTTCATGTAAATCAGAAAATGAAATGTTAAGGTTCTCCTTAAAGTTCTCTGTTATGGAATAAAGTGAAATATTTCCCACTGTGTGATAATTCTGCGCAAGTAATATGAAGCCAGCATTTACCTGGATATACTTATAGATTACTAGAAGAGGATCTAATAGGTGATATTGCCAGATACTGGCTGAAGACAAACGCTTTATCTGGAGGGTTAAAATTTTAATAAAGGTTCCTCCTTTCAGACTTCATTTTTTTCAGCCTCATTACCTTAAAAGGTAAGTGTCTTGAGATCTTAAATATCTGCTCTGCCTTTTGTTCTTTTGAAAAGTAGGAAAGGCTAGGAAGGTACTTTGAATTTGGGGAAAAGATTATTAAGGTTCAGACTGAATTATATGGGGTTTTGTTTTCTGTTTTACCACAGATGTTGGTTCTTCTCAGGTGATCATGATCAATAATATCTAGTAATACCTCAAATTCTACTGCTTCTGTATGTCAGAATTTAAGTCAGTAAATATTCAAGACTAACAACACAGAACTAAGCTATGCATACTCCAAGCACAAGTGCCATGTTGAGCACCTAAGTGTAAACTCCACACATTTCAAATAAGTTTTCTGCAGTTCTACTCAAAAAGGGTGGTTATGTATATCCCCCATCATGAGTCAGGCATACTGACACCTCAGCATGGGCACAGGGGATAATAGATGTAGGTACAATTTCTTCTGTGCCTTGAGATAAAACAGTAAAAAAAAAAAAAAAATGAAAAAAAGATGCCTTAGCTGCCCTGGGTTAATAATTGTCTCCAGGTCTCATTTACGTAGACAAGAGAGGGCACAAGGTTTATAAATATTGCTTTATATCTTTTTATGGGTACAAATAATAAATTTACTTAGGTATATATTTTAGTGATGTGTTTTTCTCAACTGCCACAATGAATATGAATGTCATTATCAAGTATACATCAACTTTCTGAATGACAAAGCCAAGATAAGTGGCACACAGAGATCGATGGAAGACTGAGAAGTTCTGAAAATGTCTCTTTCTGAGAAAAGAACACAATGAAAAGCTATCATATTAAAAGCAGAGCCACATTCTCCTTGATGAAGGTGCTGAGGGGAATTAAGTACTACTCCCCCATGCCTAAGCTGTCTTTAAATATTTACAATATTATTTTAAAGCATGTTAAATCAGGATCACTAGGGGGCTTTGTTGTTGTTTTTTAAATAGAAAGTATAAGTGAAGAAATGATGCAGCTGCAAGAAAGCAGTGCTTTACGTACTGACAGTGCCAGGTATGGGGGTGGCTGGAATGAAACATTCAGAAATTAGAAGAGAAGTATGCTGGGAAAACTTAGCAATTCTTTCTCCTCAGTGCCACTTACTCTTTATATTACCAAGTTATGTAAACGCTTGAAAACCAGACCCTGCAATGGAAGCCATCTAATTCTTAACAGCTAGCAGCATCACTGCCACAGGACTCAGCATAAAGACAGCCCTGCATTTTATTGAAGCTGTTCCATAGGATGCTTAAGGTATAAAAGATAGCAGAGCTCCTGGAAGAAATAACTGAATAATTTCAAACAATCTTCCAACTGTACTTGGAGAAATGTCTCTCAGATAAAAACATGATTAACAACAATGGATTTCCTTTAGGTTTATGTTGTGTCTCTCATTAAAAACTCCTAGTATGTGACTTGACTCTTCTGTGACAGAATTTTAGCACAGAAGGACTTGCAGCCAGGTGCTGATCCACTATAGCTCCACATCCTTTCCTGATAAGCTATTGGCTAGCCAGTTAGTGTCCATTTTGTATCTGTTAGTTTTCTTTCTCTTCTTTAAATGTAGATCTTTTCTCTCAGCCATCTATCTCTCCTACTCCCCTCTTCCCCCATTCCAGTGCATCAAGATAATTTTTAATTCTAATCCCATCCCACATACCACTTGTCATCCATCCTGGCTTGGAGCTGTCAGCAAATTCCATAAGCATACTTTTCCTTCCATCACCCAGGTGGCTGATAGAAATATCAGATAGAACCAGTTTTGAACATATTCCCCTGGGACTCCACGCGAGACACCTTTTTGACAGCAAACCTCTGATAGCAGCTTTCCAACTGTCTGTGTTGCACCTGGTTCTGCTTCCATCCAGACCAGGTGTCTCTGACTTGGGGCACGATTGTCAAGTGGGATAGTGTTAGAAGCCCTTTAGAGGTAAAATTCTGCTTTCTCCTTCCCCCTGGAGCAGCCCTTGTCACATGAGGAAATATATCCATTTTAACATTGCTTTTTTTTGATTACTTTTTCCAGATTACTTTTTCCATTTTATCTTTTAAGAGCTTATAAATAGGTTGTATATTTTATTCTAGAACTAAAAGGTAGCACTGGTGGCTAGCAGATGACCAGTTTGCCTTGATTTTTGTAATTTATCCATTTGTTCAAACCAAGCAGATTATATAAATGCTTTCCCCGTGTTCTTTTACCCTGTTGGATCTGCTGTTAACTGTCAGTTTTGCATGCCAATAGGATCTGTTTCAGCACAGTTGACCTTTACTGTGAATCAGTACTTTTCTTTTTTATCTGTAAATCAATATGTGTTGATGAGGTTCACTAGTGGAATACAGAGGAAGCATATGATTGAAATTAAAATCAGAATAAAACATTGTCAGTATTTTAAGAGCTTTAATATGACTCACCTCATAAATTGGACTTTCTCTGGAATTCAGTCTTTTTAATTAAGCTTTCATCAAGAAAAAAATCTCAGCTGTAGGATGAATTTTGTACTCAGGATAAAAGTGAGAATAAGGAAGATATCTGTTTCAGCTCTGAGATTTTAAAAGCCATTTGATTTTCAGTAGAGATTATTGCCATAATTTTTCATTCCATGCAGAATTAATTGGGGGATTTATTTTTTTCCATTTAAGTTCAGTGAAATTAAGACTGCTGGGCCACAGATACAATACAAGCTTGAAGCTGACAAAGTATAAAAGTTATCATAACCTGGAAATAAGGAAAGCCATGAGAATTAGGCATGCTCAGTGATAGCTGTACTTTTTTGTTCAGCTCAAGATGAAATCATGTTAACCAGAAAAATCCCTGCTAAAACGCATCTATCGGAAGCCGAACCAACCAGATCAGAAAAATCTGGTGCATTCCGTATATAGAAAATTAATAAAACCCTGCCACCTTTGCAGCTAAAGAAGACAGCACATGTAAAACAAAGCACTGTAGCATGTCTCTTTCCTGTGGGAGTACTCAGAGCTGTAATCATATCACCTCTGAACTCTGTCTTTTGACTGAGCTTGTGCTTTAATTAGTACTGTGGTGGAGACATTTAGTGCAGATCTAGTTGCAAGTGTTTACTGACTTTGAATTGCCCTGTGCCTTCTTACATTTCAGCTGGAAAAATACATGTAACATGTCCCACTCCATTTCAGTGCCAAGTTAGGCAGCATCCCTTATATCACTGATACATTACAGGGGGACTCTGCATTTGGAAGCAATTAAACTTTAAAAATGTCAGCAAACTGTTTCTGTCTTTTAAAATGTAGATGCTCAAATGCTTACATTGATGCTTGCTGATGCATCAGCAAGTGTGGAATCCCCTATATTTCACCTGCTGATCACCATTCTGAGAGCTTTACGAATGTGTCACAAAGGCACTTTCTCTTCTAGGTGCTTCGTTAGCAGGACCAACTTCAAAACTGTATATCCTCTTTAGAGGCTTCATCTTGATAAGGGCAGAGTGGGGACATTCTGTTGTTCCTCCTTTAGCTTTCTCTCTGCAGGGAAGAACACTCAGCAGGAACCATTGCTCATTAGGAGAGAACAGCCTTCTTGACCCCTTAGCACTGAATATGAGAGCGAGCTTTTGAATATCCTGGGACTCTGTCAGTTGGAGATACTTGCTTTATCTGAGATGAGCTGTGGGGAGAAAGAAAGAATCCCAAATTCTTAGTAGGAATGGTTCCTTTGAAAAACTGGGAAAAATAGTGTTCACAGCAGTAAGTCTCTTTTGTAATTTAGTGAGAAGGCCACAGGCTCTGTTTTAATCCATTTCCAATAGAGTAGATCTTATATGACACTTCACTTTTTCATTCAAGTAATGCAGTTTGCTGTCAGCTTACTACTGTGCTCTTATGAGAAAATGCTGCTCACTGCAGACTGATAAATCTTCCTTTAGCTGGGGGTCTTAAATAAAGTAATAAAATTTTAGAACTGCTTTAAAACTGCTGTCAAAATACTGGTTGCACCTGGTTTTATGTGTCAGTCTCCTTGGAGAAGATGTCTGTTAGGGCTTTAGGATATCCGGCAACTCTGTAACCAGAAAATGCTTTGCCAGTTATCACAAAATGGGAGCTTGACATTACAGATTTTGTGAACAGCCACAGTGATTTTGTGGGGCATCATGCTGTTCTGGTTGAAGTCAGCAGCCAGCGCTAGCTCCCTAAAAAAACAAAGGACTCATCAGATTATGTTCCACAATGACACTTCTTCACCATACATCCAGTTTGGAGGGTGAAACTTTAATTTACCCAGAACAAGCCAATCTCTAGTGCCTTATACCCTGCCAAGGCACAGCTCCCACCAAAGGAATATGCAGCTCTTTGGAGTAAAAGCACATTGCCATTGCTGCAGCTGCTGGTACATCATCACCACAAACAGGCCTTCATCTCGGAAGGAAGATAGTGTGACAATAGTGTAGCATCAGTAGAGAGAGTCTCTAGCTTTTGTTACAGCTCTTGAGACTACTGGATGTGAAGTAAAACTATTCTTTCCTTCCCATGATGACACAGGCAGGCTTGAGTTTATTTAGTTGAAGTTGTTACAGAGGAATGCGGATAATAGACTTGACCAGATTCAATCCAATTGGTCCTTTCTCTGGCAATAAGGAGATGTGGAACAATCAATACTAAGGCATGAGGACTCCTCAATCTCCATATTAAGGAGGTCATCCTGATGCATAGTGGCCATTATTTCTGTCACATTTTATTAGCCTCTACTGAGGTGTGATTAGCCAGGTCATAATCCAGCCCTTTTTGAACCTTTATGATCACCTTGTCATTTCAATGCCTGTTCCTATGATTAGCTGTGAAGAAGCGGGAACATTTAGACACCAAGCATGTAAGAGAGGCAAGGAGAATTTACTAGCGACAAGGTGAAGGTTGTTTTGTCCACTCCAGAAATAAGTGGGCATAAAGTGTATGTCAGATATTTTCCATCTCAGAACAGAGCACACAGATATACAGCCTGTGTCAGCTGTTGGTCCGATCCAGAGCTTTCCCACATGCAGAGACTTCACAGGTACAAGCTACAGCTCTAGGTTACAGCACAGACTGAATAGTGGGTTTAACTGACTGGTTTCCATAGCAGAAAATTGAGTTGCATAGGAATGTCCTACATGGTGAATTTCCCCTCAGGCTTTCACCATGGCTCATGTGTCCATTGCCTTTGCAAACACCACCTTGCTTTAAAGGCAACATGGACCATAAAGCACAGAACAAAGTGAATATGCTTGTGCACTATCACTCAAAACCAAAACAGTAGGTTTACAGACAGAATATAAAATGCAGTATTTCTCTCTATCAGACAGAAGATAATGTTCCAGGCTGCAACAGGAAACCGAAAAGGCCATAAGGACAACCTGAACTGTTGAAAAATATGCAACACAGATTATGAATAAAAGTTGTGAATAGAGCTAACTAAATGCAACTATCAACAGAGGAATCAAGAGATTCACCACTGCCTCAGAGTCTCTCAGAGCAGTGCAGATTTTCCTTTCTACTGAATTAATCCCTTCCAGACTATTTTTCTTTGGGTTATATTAGTTTACATCCCCTCCTCCCGCACAAGATTTCACATTAGACATCAACTGGCATGAGCTTCAATCATGGTCCTCAGAACTGCTATGCCTGGAGGCCAGTTCTCTTACAACTCTTTCTCCTGATTGTTTCTGTCAGGCCAACTCCATGGTTCTGTGCTCAAAGACAGCCAAATCAAGGAGAACAACAGATATATATATAGAGAGAGATAAACCTTTATCTTCTGTTTAGAAGTTATGCCTCTTCACAGGCAATGCAAGATTATACTTTTTTTTTTTTTCCAGCATGTGGTATTTACATCACTCTGCCCTGTCAGGGATAGTTTTGAGGAGCTGACTTCCAGGCTCTCTCTTACAGTACAGCATGAGTTTCTGCACACTTTGCTATTCCTATCCAGCTACACTCTTCCCAAATTATTACTGCATTTTATTTTTTTCAGTTTATGATAAATCAGTCTCTGCTTCATAAGTTTCCATATGTTTGCTTTATGGCATTTCCCCCTTAGTTTATCCGTGAACTTGATTAATCTTGTGCTTCATGCGTTCAGTTTTTCACCTGTCATGAAGAGAACGAAAGATGGATCTTACACTGAAATTTATGGTCTCTGTATGCAGCAGCCCTGCCTTATAGCTGCAATTCTTCATGTAAGTGTATCAGGGAGACAAATCCAACACTAACAACAAAAAGCCTCAACAACAAACCTACCTAATGAGCGTATTAATAAACTTAGCATTCAACATCACAGACCAGTGGAACAACTTTCAATTAAATCTAACTGCATTTCAATTTCTGTCAGAGGTATTTTAATGTTGAGTTTCAAAAAGATACTAAGACCAAATCCAGCGGCACCTAGGCTCCTTCAGGACTTTAGAAAGCAATGGGATCTACTCTGAACCTTGTGACTCAATGGGAGGGTCTCCCTTATGCCTTCAGACTCTGTATCAATTGTTTTTAGCTTAATTTTACTTTGATTTTCTGTTGTATATTTCATCCATGTTATAAGTAAGAGAGCGAACCTTGACACTGAATTCTCTTGAGTCATGCCTTTACAAATTATATTAAAACTGCTCTTGATAACACCTTTGATGATTATCCTAAGTGATCCTAAGCTACTCATTTCATTACATGAGGTTATTTATATTTTGTGCAATGATGAACGTGCCATAAGGCTTAGTAATAATTAATCTCAGTTGCTTCAGAAGTACAACGTCTGACAAGTGGCTTCTCAGCATGATTTTAGTCTCCACTGCATCTTACTTTCTTTTCAGATTTCCATCCATATTTCTAAAACATTGCTCACTTTGACAAATCTGACTGCATAGGGCCAAGAATTGTATAGAAATGAAAAACAAAAAAAAAAGAAGCACTAAAATATTCTGGGTATTTTATATCATTTATCATTTTAGTTTAAAATTTTATTAATTGTATTTAGGTTTTATTTTGTTCTATTTATACCTATGGTATTTAGGCACAAAATGTATTATCTCTTCAACCCAGCAACTTATCCAAGTTTCTTGCCATCCTAAAGGATCACAGAATTTATAGTGCAAAACCATATTATATTATCAGGCTCTAGCTGGTTGAAATTACATTCTGACAATACAGATACCCTTAAATGTAGTACTGATACTTACTTCAGTTTAGCCAAAGAAACAAACTTTGTTTATGAGTGCAGGTAACACCAGATTGAAACAAACTCATCTTTCAAACTTGCTAGAATATGGCTAGAGAAGGAACTGGCTTTTCATGTATTTTAACTTTACTTTTTGATTGCCTATGATGAATAACAACATAGATAAAAAAGGAGAATTGCCAAAATCCTAAACAGCAATGAAATTATTCAGCCAGAAATTGCCATTGTCTTTTTTTTTAGTATTCCAGTTTTATTTGGCTTAAATTTTGTCCTTTTCGTCTATGTTTCTAATCAATGTAGGTGATGATTCAGAGAAGATGAATGATAATGAATTTAAGACTCTAATTAAACTGTTATCGTCTGGGTCTGTCTTGTGTCTCCTAAGACGCAGTGACCCAGCTATAGCTGTAACTGCTGAGCTGCCCAGCACTTCGTACATTTGTTGAATACAAGAGATTATATGCAAGAGACTAGATGCAGTGTTCTGCGAAGGTCAGCTAACCCACTGTCCTGGTTTAGCTGGACTAGAGTTAATTTTCTTCCTAGTAGCTGGTGCAGGACTGTGTTTTTCTAATTTAGTATAAGGATAATGCTGATAACACACCAATGTTTCAGTTGTTGCTGAGTAGCACTTACCCTGATCAAGGACTTTTCAGTCTCTCATGCAAAGGGGCACACAAATCTGGGAGGGAACAGAGACAGGAGACCTGACCCAGACTAGCCTAAGAGGCATTCTATACCACAGAACATCATGCTCAGTATAGAAACTGGGGGCAGTTGTCCAGGAGGGTCACTCTGACTGCTCATCCCTGATCACTGGTCAGGGATGGGCTGGCATCAGTCAGCAGGTGGTGAGCAGTTGTACTGTACATTACTTGTCTTTCTTGGGTTTTATTCCTCTCTCCCATTTTCCTGTTGCTATTATTGTTGTTTATTATTGTTATTATTTTACTTAATTTCCATTAGGGAACAGTTTTATCTCAACCCATGGAATTTGCCTTTTTTCAGATTATCCACCCTACCCAGAGGAAGTGATAGGAGTGAGTGGCTGCTTGGTACTCAGTTGCTGGTTGGGGTTAAACCAGCACACCACCTGCTATGCTTTCTTACTTTGATTGTTTGTTTCTTGCAGTGAAGTTAAGACTGATGGGAAGGTGTCAGCCCCTGAAAGCAGCACTTCATGGGAAAATGTGCAGCCTGGGGAGCTCAAGCTTGAGATCCCGCACTCTGAACTTGACTGCATGCTGTCTGTGGTCTGGGAAGAGTGCTCCCAACTGACAGTTTGAAACAGTCTTTTGCTGCCAAAAATACAACAGAGCCAGTTTCATGCTGGGATGCCATTTGTCTATGCATTTTGTTGATAAATTTGTGATGTCCCACAGAGAAGAAAGCCAGTGAGGCTGCATTTGCAGCTTGAGTGTTAAAGGTAATCCTGTGCCATAGAAACATGTACTGTCCCTCACATCCCTCCCTGGCATGGCACATGGATGTCTGACTCATTGTGGGTGGGCAGCCTCCATTTATAATCCATCCTGCTGCTGACAGTGGCCCAATAAACAAGCATTAGATACCCAACAGTTTGAGAAGCTGTGGAAGCGTGAGGCTGATTCAGGTGTACCTGGTGGCCCCTAACTTCACAGGCTGAAACTCCTATTCGCTTAAAAAGGACTGAAATCCCAAATTCATTTTACGCAAACAAATGAACACCAGTTAGGTGCTAAGCAGAGATTTCATTCCATCCTTGTGCAGTCTGGGTTTGAACTACTGGACTAAACGGAATAAACTGAAGACCACAGCTTTCCTCTGAGTAATCCCTTGGCTTTTCTACTGACTTTAACATGTAATTTGTTTTTCTTCTGCTATCATACCTGTTGGTTACCAAATATTTAACTGCTACTATATTTTGCAATAGCTTAGAAAAGTCCTGAATGATAGCAATCTTTTTTCACTGTCCAAAGAAAGAGCTTATTCATGGCAAATATTAGCATTGCAGTTGCGCACTTAAAATTAAGCCTTCTTATTTTTAATATGTGCAGAACTTTTCTATGTGTTTATATGGTATGTTTCACCTAATTAATTATATTTCTTCTTGGTCGAAACAATTGGCTTAAATAAAACAGTACTGAAAACCATCAGAAAGGGTAGGTATCAGTTTTGTGAGCATCATCACTTTGCTAACAGCAAGCTGGAGAGTAACTGTATTATTCCCAGTGAAAATCTCTTACATGAAGAGGCAAGTACACAGAATCAGATACATGAAAACTCTATGTAAACACAGAATAAACCCACTAAAATCAGTAAGATCTTATGTGCCTCTGAATCTCAGAAGCACAGAGCAATGTCCAGACCATGTGTGTAGCAATTTGGTAATATCAGTAGGACAAAAGTGGGAATTCTTCCATTATTAGGAGTTGGAACTTTACAATTCTTGCCCTCATTTCTGCATGAAAAAAGAAAAAGAAAAGAAAAAGGCAAGCTGTGATAAGATCTAAAACTCAAAGTCTGTTTAAGCTGTTGTCTAGATTTTGGCTTTAAGCCGGTGTCTACATATAGGCTCTAAACTGGTTTTTATATTTAGGTTCTCGTAATAATGCTCCTGGGAAAACACAGGCTCTGTTCTCTGAAAAATTTCCAGACCTCATAGTTTGTTTCCAATTCAACACATAACAACACTGAGGCCTCCCAAAAATTTTAGTAAGAGAATAAAGAGAAGAAAGCCAAAGGACTATGAGTATGCTCTGGGTGCAGAGCAGTGGGTGCTGCTGACTGCAAAATGGCAGGCTGCTTTACAGGTCGGAAGTATCTGCTCCCACCTGAGACACAGTGTGAAATGCCTTACTGAATAGCTGGCCTCTGTGAAGGAACATGAACATTTTCATCTGTGTGATGATGTGTGCATTTGTTCTCGATGTCTTGCTGGAAGCTCTGCAAAAGTTAAAAGAATTAATCAGCAGCTTAAAATCTTCCCTTTCTTGTGATCCAGGCAGCCCCAGACTGACTGACTGCAGGTGGGTTGACTGACTCTTTAGTGTGAAAGGCCTGACAGACATCCAGTGGAAGTGTTTCAGTAGGGTGGAATGTGGCCAAACATATGTACAGACTGAAGCTAAAAATGACTCAGAAAAAACAAGAAGCCAACTGATAATCAAATATAGCATCAAAATGTTGAGATTGTCCATTCTTCTTTAGAGACATAAAAAAACATTCTAGTTATTTCATGATATATATCAGCAAAACATTATCCTGAATTTATCCACCTATTTTCCATTTTAGAGGAAGATATTCTGGAAATTCAAACTCTGCACAGTACCACACAGGTAGTGTACAGTGAAACATATGCACACACAATGAGAAATTAGGATTGAGAAAATAATCCCTAAAATTTCAGAGTTAATAACCTAGGAAAGAATTTTAAACCCCACCAACATTAAGACCTGCTACTGTTGAAGTTCTGCAACTACCACCTCAACAAAGTAGATTAAAGCTACTCTAGCACTGGAAGTTTTTGAGATCCTAAGCCTGTAGTAAAGGTAGCACTACTGACTTTCTCCTCAACTGTATCCTCAGGTTCTTGTAGCCCACAAAGCCTTTTTGGAAACAGTGCTAGAGAGCAGAGCAGCCGCTCAGCTCAGCCTCTCCAGCTGCGTTTAGGACACAGCTATGCTTCTCTGCAGAAGGCCCTGATGGAGCAGTACTTTCGCTTAATACCAGCCATCAGTGAATCTTGATCATTGTGAGGGAAATGGCCTCAACTTTGTTCTAGCTGAGTTACAGGTTAAGAGAAGTGATCCAAGAGCACAGGGAGTTCACAAGGGGATGCTCTAAGCAGCACAAATGTACTGACAGAAGACCCTTACCTGAACTCATCTCAGGATCTGAATTTGTAGGGCCTGTTCTTGCCTTCAGAGAAATGGCTTCTTCATAAATAAATCTTCATAGGGAAGTGATACAGTGCACTAACTAGCACAGGCCAGGAATGAGTCTGCAGGGTGCATCTCTTTCTTGGTCCCATAAGAGATGAGATATTTGAGAATACTCTGGAAATTGTATAGCTTTGAGGAAATGGTGAATGAATTATGTACAGAATAAGACAACTTCTCATCACAGACATAGTCTTTACCAGCTTCAGGTTCAGCAACATCAGACACAAGTGGTGTCTCTAGAGAGTCATCTCCGGAATATTGCTGCGTAAGTATATTTCATGTTGGCATATATGTCATCAGCCAGCTATTAAGATCTGAGTTCTGACCAAAATAATCCATACAGGCAGGGGCTGAGCTGTGGTGAAGCCTGATGAAGTGCCTTTCATAAGCTGGTGTTAGTACAGACTCCCATGGCCACTAATCTCTTCCAAATGGGACTTGGTGTAGGCTGCCATTTACAGACAAATAAGATATGTCAGAAACAGGGTTTGTGGTCTCAGGTTTCTTTGCTAGAAATATATAACCTTAAAGTACACTGTGCTCATTAATGATTCTGCAAAGTGTCCTGGCAACAAAACAACTGAATGCAGATGTCCATGTAACTCATTGGTACAGATTTCACATTTGGGTATAGCTACACAAAGCAATGTAGTGCTATAAAAAGATATTCATTGTAGTGTTGGCTTTTGGTTCCCTTATGCATTTAAATAGTAAAGACAATTCTTTCCATAAGAATGAGAGAATTGTCCCCATTCTGCTCCTTTTCTCCATAGCTGAGGTTCTAAGTCTTCTCTGTAACGGGGTCAATGATCCTGCCAAAGATCATCTGGCTTGATGAGTCTGGGAAGGGCAGGATGGTGAATGTTCCTTAAGGCAGGAGCTCATTTCTCCTATTTCTGAGAGCTCGCACTTTGAAGTTAATGTGGAGTCACTATCTGTGACATTGCCACCTGCCCTGTTCCTTAAGACATAGGCACAACGTGCTCACCTGTGCCAGCTGTCAGCTTGAAGAGACTGGGCAACAGACTGATGCAGGAGTGCAGGAGCTGGCAGGCTTCAACATCTTTCCTGGGTTTTAAAGCACAGTCATGACATTTCCCACATATAACTTGCTAGGTTAATCTCCTTGTGTTTAATACAAATATTATCTACTGGATTAAACTCATACTGATACCTTTTTTTTTTTTTTGCTGCATTACAGAAATAGTACAGTGGCCTTAAATCTATGCATATGGAAGACAAAAAGAGAGTGTTGCTTTTTTTTTTAATCTTCTAGAACACCAGTGAGTCATTCATTTCCATATAAATGACATATAAAGGAGCAAGTGACTCTGTCTTCCTGATTCTTAACAAAGAAGCAACAAAACCTGCTATATCCTTTCTTCATAACAGAAATGTTGCTCTACTGCAGGATCCACAAAGGAGAGCTTTAATCTAGATGAGATTTGTCTGGAAAAGGATCTTTTGTTATAAATGAAAGGTTGAACTTGGTATTTAAAAATTGACATTAGGCTTCCCCTTGTAGATGTGTTAGTTACTGATGGTCGTCTACTCTATTTGACCATCCTTCACTACGGTGCTTTTATGAAGGTTTTGTTCACTGCAATTAAGCTCCATCTATACTTGCCAAAAGAATGTCAACTGCGCGATGTGAATATACGCAACACCTCTGATATTTCTGACAAGCTCTCTGCGACTTCGCCATCTCCCAGCCTCGCTGCAAGGCTCAACCAAAGCGTAGCAGCACCATCTCGTGGGTACCTGGAATAATTACAGTTGCAAAATCGTCGCAGTAGAGGCTAGCGGGTGGGTTTGCCACTTGGAGCAGTGGCGGGCACTTGCTTAAGGCAGTGATTAGACCGCAGAGCTCCGCTGGGCAAAACTGCCTGCAGAAGGGAGGCTTTGTGAAAGCGGCTCCTTCACAAAGTGTCCAAACCCCAGTCCATCAATTCAAAAGCACAGACACCAGAGTTGGCTTAACGTCGGCTGCAGCAATATTGTTCTGAGCTATGGGGGAACAGCTGTATGTTACAGTCAGAAATGGAAAATATTCTGTGGGGTTGAAAATGCAAAGTAAAAATATTTGGTTTTACTGAAGGACACATGCAAACAGAGGAATATTTTTCTTGTGTTGTTGCTCATCAAGTGTTTTTTCTCTTTGCTATTGCCAGCTGCCTATGTTTGTACCTTAACAGTCAAGCCAAGTGAGTGATGGAAAGCCTGTGCTCATGAGTGAGCTTTGGGTTCTTTTCCCAAGTACCTGGGGAAAAAAAATGCTTGAATTCTTGCAGCATTTTAGCACAGGCTTACTACATGTAGTCAGGACCATGGGTGGCACCGATACAGCCATGCTTGGTCTGTAATCCATAGTGACCATGGTCCATGTAGCTATAGATGGAAAAATACATCATGTGTCTGTCCTTTCCTAGACAGTCCAACGTCATCTGCACCAAGGCAGCAGGAGATAGGGAGGGTTTCTGTGCTGAAGGAGCAGCAAGAGTGGGATGAGGGCACCTTGACTGAGCTACAGGTGGGGAGAGCCCAGCATAAGGGCAGGGAGCATGGTATGCCCCAGACCATTCATGCACTGGCAAGTGAGGTAAACACAACCAGTGCTTCATCTGCACGGAGCTACTTTTTGTCTTAGGCTTTGCAATATGGCTGCATTTCAAACACTTGCTTCATGAAAGCTTGTTTTCACCTTTAAATCCTCACTGAAAAAGCTGATTTGCACATAGTTTTCTTTTTTAATGTCATTAAAATTAAATTAATTACAATTAAGATTGTAATGAAATCATGTATCTTTTAATTTTGTTGCTGAAGACTTTTTAAAATCACTTTAATATTTTAATAAATTGTTTCATTTATTCAAATAGAATTTTTAATACAATATAGAGTAAGAAAACAAATATTTAAACATAGGTATGAATTAAGCCACATATCCTTCACCAAACACCACAGGGATCACTGAATTAAATTAATGGCAGTACTAGAAGAACCCTGACAAAGCACCTCTACAGGATTGCATGTGTTGCTGTTACATATGATTTGTACCAAGAAAAGGAAGAAACTTTTTTTTAAGGTTGCTATTAATCTACATATAGCTTCAGCAATATATATTATTAAAAAAGTTCATCTGTCTATAAATGATGCTATGCTACATGCAGAACATCCCATCACAGCAACTGACGCTGCAGAAGAGGAGGAATAAGGCCAGTTACTGTGGCTGGTATTTGTTGATAAAAATGTTCGTTCTGCTGTTTTCATCGCGTTTCAGAACATCAGAAGCTGAAGTTGCAGCCCGGTGCGCTGAACTGCTGCCCTCCTGTGGCTGAAGGTTCACTTGAGCCCAAGCTGAGAAGTAAGATCATGCGGTTCGTCGCTGGAGCTGACAAGGAGGTTTGCCCTGTACGGATATTGTATGAACTTGAATAAAATCGCATGAATTAAGCACGAAGCAGCAAAACCTGCATATCCACAGTCACTTCAGAGGAGGTGCAGAAGGTGTTAGGTGCTTGCTTGACCAGACGAGCTTTGGGCAGCAAAAAGAGTACTTTAAAATGCCCATGGACATGTTCTAGCTTTTGTTTGTGTCATTAAAAAAATCTGAAAAATCCTTACAGAAATTTTCTTTCTTTTTCATTAATGTTTTGTCTCAAAGAAAATTGGTACAACTGTTGAAAAGAATTTTGACTTGTAACAATAGCCTCATATTCAAGAAATAGGAAAAGTCATGAAAAATAAACTGAATATAACTATTAATGGACCAATTTTCAAATTTAACTAGAATGATATGGTTTTTACTATATTTTCATCAGAAAAGCAGGTAGCAGAAGATCTACCAAGATCCTTGAGCTGCAAGCCTGAATGAGAAGTACTAGTTGTGCACAGTGCGAGGCATGGATTTCCTCCAGAATGGTATCCCCTACTCATTGTTACCAACTCACTGTGGCACTGGAAGACTTGACCACATAATCCAGGAGAAAAATTCTTTAGGAATTAGTAAGTGGTACCACAGCTACGCACAGCTCTTCACCTACACAAACACAGGGCAGAAATGATTGATCTAATGGCTGTTCATAAAATGGTCTCTGTACAATGGATCAAAACATAGTTCAACAATGCCATACTGCTGTAAAAAAGGCAACCTGTAAACCTTGCATGTACAAACAGGAGCACAGACTACAAGGTGTAAAGGGTCAGTCTTTTTGATCTTCCCAACACTACTATAACATCAGCTAGTTTACTCTGTATAATTCAATGCAAGCTTTTCAAAAAGCTTAGAGAAAATAGAACTAGGGAGAATCCAAAGGAAAGCAAAAAGAACAATCAGAAATCAGAAATTTAGAACAGATGACTTCACATCCAACATTGAACATACTGAGGTTGCTTAGTCTGAAGGAAAGAAAACTGATGGGAACAGGCTAGCAAGTAGACAGAGATTGCTTCAGTATTTAAGGGAATACATCTGTCCCTCATGTCCATGGTGAACAGGATGGAAAGAAACTAGAATGAAGAACAAAATATTAGGAAAAGCTTTCTAGTGGTTAAGAAAGTTCACAGTGTTTTTAGCACTGATAACCTAAACTATCTCTTAGATAAATTTCCTTTAGAGATGACTAATAGTGGATCTGTTCTGGGACAGCAGGATGGATAAGATGGTCTCTGGTGAGGTCAATTAGCCCTGTCACTCTGGACATTGATGGCAAAGTTTCTGCTGAGGCAGGAGCCTTCTTCTTTCCATTCAGTCTGGGACTGCATCTTCCACATACACTGCAAATCATCCCTCCACATGCAGCCTGCCAGGTACCTCATAATATGCTGAATCTGGAGGCAAGAAAAAGAGAACAGTCTGTTTAAAATTTGTGCTTCAAATGAAAAATAACTAGTAGGAATTCTCTGTCAACCTTCTCCTAGAAAGCCAAAGCCAAATTTATGAAGTCAAGCTGGAAAGCAACATCAAAGGCCACTGGTAATGCTGATGTAACCTGCCAAAGAACACACTTGTGCAATTTCCACACCATATTAATGCCTTTGAAATTGGAAGGAAGAGAATCAGGAAATCAGTACTTTCAGATGATAACAGACCTATATCGGCACACCCTCTTTCAGCACAGAAGCTGAGGCTTGAAAGAGACTATAATCAGCAATAGTTTTTTTCTCTTTGGAAAGCTGCTCACAATGTCTCACATAGAGGTTATCTGCAAAACTCCAGTAAGAGATACTATTGGCATGATACAGTGCTTGAATCTTGGCAGGCATTAAGTCAACGCACGAGTTCATACTGTGCTGGGAAGACAGCCCATGCAGGGTTCATGGCAATGGTCATACAGCTCTTCTGCCTCCACCTCCACCATGTCAGGTTCCCAGCTCCAAAGGCATTTATAACGTATTCATCAGCAGAAAACATTCAAATGAAAGGTCTTTCTTCCATAATAAAAGAAAAAAAGAATGTCAAATAAAATCCACTTCTCTCCAACACTTTTCCCTTTACCAAACAAACACTTCCTCCTTTGCATGGGAAAAAAAAAAAAAAAATCCTAATTTTTGTAAGGATATACTAATGCAGCTCTGGACTTTCTATTAATAAGGTGATAACAAGAAAAAGAGAATAAAGAAGTGGAAAACCACTGTGTCAGACACATAGAACTGTAAACAGTTTTCTATCAGGTCAACTCTTTTTCCTAAGAATGAGTACCCTTATTTACCCATTTGCCAAGTCCCTTTGGCATGCTAAGTGATTACAAAACACACCTAATAGCCTAATGCAAACACCAGCCCCACTAAGACTTTTTTTTTTTTTTTTCTGATATGGATTTCCTACTTATCCAAGACCTCTTGAGTTTCAAAAAAAACCCCATTCACAACTTTATTTCCTGGGTCGTCAACTGATGCAACTGTGAGAATGATTAATAATTTCTTTAATCTTTCTGCGCACACATGAGAAAAGTTATTAAAACGGTCCATATCATACCTGCATTTCTCTGAATGTCAGATGTGGACCATCCTATCTAGGAGGGCTTTGCAAACCTAGCTTATTTTGAGTTAAATGGGTTAGGAAGCACTCACACAATCAGTTCCGCTAGCAGGTCTGAAGAGATGATAACTTCAGTCCTACGCCTGATAATGAACAACCAAGCGAGTTGGGCTGGTAACTACTTCCATCAGCTAAATCCAGGAGTAGATACCTTTTATACAACTGAAGTATGAGATAAATTAATAAAAAACATGATATTTTTTAGATTCATCTATAATTAACACTGTTTAGAGAAAACATAAATGCTTATTAGAGAAAATTCTGATCTAAGAGAGTATTAAATGATTTTGAAAGGGAATCAACCTCATTCCTCCTTCATTATACCTCCTTCTCCATAATATGTAAATAGGAGAAGGTATTAAAATTAAATTTCTTGATAGGCTTCTGTAGACTGTGAACTGCAACTGCCTTTGTTTCTTCTTAATATACTTGCGCTGAATTAAATAACCTTTCAAGAAGTCAGTAAACTGTCTGCTAATCACATCACTGGCTTACTGAGCCTGTTTCTTAAACACACAAATGAAGTATTCCATATGATGTAGTAATAAATCACAATTACTATTCCACTGAAAAGAACAGGAAGAAAACTGGACAAAAAAAATCTGTCATAGGATCCCTGTAATAAAACACCTGATATTCTTAATCATAATTAAGGGAATAAGATTGATTTTTGTCAAGTCATAGTGAGCATGCTGTCCACTTTTCTAAGTCGTCTTCATCCTAATGACAATATTGCTTTCGCTCATCAGTTGTCTGTAGTAAATGAGCACCAAATGTATTTCTTGGATAGCAATAGCATGTTACAATGTTATAGGTTTTAACAATAGACCCTTCCCATTAAGACTGATCCTATCTCTTAGGTTAAAAATCTTTCTCAGTGATAGAGCACTCTGTGAATTATTCTTTCAATTCCTCTGTCAGAGGAATTTCCTGAAACATACATTGTACCAGTGAATGTCTACTATGTGGATACACGTCACATACACATGCAAGAAAAATAACTCAGTCATCTACTTATTTTTGGTTTTAAAGGGTTAATTGAATTTACATTTAAATAATAACAAAGCTTCAAAATTAAATGCACAAAAGACAAAATAGGCAAAATTAAAATCTTGAAGGGAGGACTTACAAGAGCAGAAACTGTAGAGGTTTGGTTTATACACTCAAACATTTCAGTGTGTGAAATGGAGAGAAAATGTATTCTCATTAAGTGTTTGACAAGAGTGGGGGTGAGAAATAAAAGACAAAGTGTGCCTGTGAATGCCTGTAGTAAAACTTTATTGGTAAGGTTTGCTCAACCCTGATGTTTCAAACCCCACATTGCTCTACAAAATTCTACCAAACTCTCTTCTCTCTGGGGACTAATTAGTGATTCCTGAAAGCTTTCTTTTTCCATTTTCTTGCTTTGTTATCTGGATTCATTCTATACTTTTGTTTCTGTGATTACTAAAACAATGAAAATAGGTGATTCATTTCAGGTTTATTGGGCATCTTTGCTGATGTGTTTTTTCTTTCCCAGGGTGTATTTCAAAACTTGCAATACCTCATATAGAAGTGAAGCAAGATGTCTAGCTAGGTGGCTGAGACATATTAAATGAATAGCAATCACAATATGATTGAAGGAGAAGGCATTGTTTCTTATGAAGAAGCCATCCCAATATATGCTTTCTCTGGTATGTTTTTATTCCAGTCACAGTGGGGGATCAGTTCAAAGTCCCTTTCTCAAGGTTGTATAACTTGAATTGAAAGCTTACTTTTTTCTCAAAGATAGGTAAAAAAAAATTCCCAGCATCACAGCAAGTAAATTTAAAAGGAGTCTGTTGATAATATGCTTTCAATAGAGGCAAGCAGGTGAGGATTTTGCACTTCAAGACAAACAGTTTTGTTAATACTGTTTTTCCATGTGTTATTCCTTTTGGTGAAGCCGCATTACAGTAAAGCTCTAAGGCATGTGCTTAACCTAAGCATACGGGCAGTGACAATTTTCCTGGACTCACTTGAGTACTGCACGACCTATATTTTATTTCTGTGTGGTGGAAGATGCTTAAAATTGGTACTGATTAGACAGAGCTGTTGTAAAAATATGCAGTTCCCACAGTGCTGGTCCTGAGAGGTCAAGAGAGACTGGGAGTTGTGTGCTGACCCTTAGTCTTTACATGCTGGGGAAAACTCTGTTTTTCCCTGATTACACAACTGGGGATTTCATGGCCAGAAGAGCTTTGTAGGCTATGCATATATTAGCAACCTGAGATCACTTCCCAGCTCCCAAGACTGCCTGCATACTGCTGTACCTATTCACATACCCACTGCATCCACCAGGTGAGAGCTAGGGTTTATCCCAAGCAAATAGCAGTATTTACTAGCCTGGGTAGAAGACATGAACCTTCTTATTGGGCCCCTGGAAAGGCAACTTTACTGGCAGCTATAAGGATTTGTTCTCCGTTGCCATTTTTCTGTTCTTTTATTTCTCAAAAAGTGAGGACTGCGCACATTTGTGCTGTAGAGACAACAAACCTTCATGAGTTACATATAAGTCTTACAAATCTTAAAAATGTATCATCTAGTTTCTGTAGTTCCCAAAGGAAAAGGCCGTTCTTGAAGGATGGTACTTTTGTAATCTTTGAATAGTAGAATAAACTAGGTCAGAAAGACCTTTAAGATCGAGTCCAACTGTTACCGCAGGACTGACAAGATCACCATTAAACCAGGTCACCGAGGACCTCATCAACATGTTTTTTTTTAATACTTCTAGGAACAATAACTCCACCACTGCTCTGGGCAGCCTGTTCCAATGCCTGATCACCCTCTCAGTGAAGAAATTTTTCCTAATAGCCAATCTGAACCTCCCCTGGCACAGCTTGAGGCCATTGCCTTTTGTCCTATCACTGGTTACTTGGGAAAAGACAAGACAACCCTTCTGTGTAAAGACATAGTGTACTCATTAGTGTAAAGGAATAAGAAGCAAAAATGAATAAAAGTGGCAGCAGTGGACTAGGAAGCAGCCCAGACTGGATCTTCAGGCTTTTCTGAGTCCTCCTATCAGACGTACTCCTACCTGTGCATGTTTGGCCATACTCTGCCACTGACCTTTGCATCTCCCTGTGCTTTCAGGTGGGTCCGGACAGCACGTCAGCCCATGGCAGTGCAAGGACCCATCACCTGGGTGTCTGCAGCAGGGAGGCAGGACCCTGAGCTTGCTCCTAGCCCTGCACTCCCACAGAAGTGCGGGGTGTGCTGCCAGCAGGCTGCAAGGCCAGCTACAGTTATATTTTTCATTTAAATTTTGGCACCATCTGAAGTGATTCCTGTTACTTCCAAGGACTGTTGCCATTGTATTAAAAAGAGTAAATTTGCTGCCGAGTTACTTACTGCCCAGAAAATCCAGCTGAAACCTACTGCTGCCAAATCTGAGGATTCGATATTGGGCCAGGGACTTTAAATAGCTTCCGCTACCGAGGATTTTCTGCTGTCTATGCTGTCTAGAAAAAAAAAAAAAAGAAGAAAAAAAAAAAAAAGGATTGATAAAGCCTCAGTTTGAGGGATTGGACATGGACTGTTAGAAACTGAAAATTGCCTCCTGGTGTGGTTACTACCTATCTATTTTTTTTTTATTGAATCATCTATTTTTTTAAGCTGAAGTTTGGTTGCCCAGGGTCCAGGAAGAAAGCTCAAAATGCAAAGAAATCCCCTAACCTTGATGCAGAGGAAAGCCCTGTTTACATAGGCAGGCTGTCTTTTGTAGACACAACACTTTACTGGTGTCCCTCATCACTGTCAGCAGCCTTTTTGCAGTCCTCCTCACCATTGTATTTTTCACTTTTACAGGGATGCAGCAAGACTTACTCCCCTCCTGCATCTAAATATCACCTTTATTTGCAGTCTGAAGTATTTAAAACTAGGGGATCCAGTTCTGGCATGCTACATTTCCTGAACACACACCCATCTATCTAAAGGAAAACCTGTCACTATCCCTCTTCCTCATATCTTTCTCCTGTGTCTGTCCCACACACCTATGTAAACAGATAATGCAGGAGGTCACAAAGGTAAAAATTATCCTTTTATTTTTCCAGTGGTGGTGTTTCTTTTAATCTCATCCACAATGTAGATAGGTGCATCAACTGCAACACTGCACTGGAATCTGTGATCCAGCCAGAAAAATGCTCACTGCAATCATGCTCAAATAGTGTGGATGCACTGGCAGATACTCAACATGAATACTCCTGCATGCTACAGCCTATGAATTTATTACGCACTCTGCTGTGTAAATATAACCTTAGCAACAGCAACCACTGTACAATGAGCACAAGTTGGGTTGCTGCTGACTGTTTAAAAGACTCTTCACTTATGGGTAATTTGTGTAGAAAATGACTAGAATTGAAATTATTTTGTCTGAAACCATAGCAGAGGCTGCAGTATTTTCTCATCTAACCAGGTGATCCTCCCAATGCAATGAACCAGCACACAGGTGCTACCTAGTTTTATAATCAGGTGCTGCTTAGAAACTCTTTTCTCTTTTTCCATTTTTATTTTTTCTCCCAAGAGAACTTTCTTTCACTGGATCTTTCTGGATCAGTGTAAACTCTTCCACATGCCACTTTATTTCTTCAGGGATAAACTAAGAATCTATTTCTAACCCATAGCACCGAGCATCTGGAAGCTGTGGTTTGCCAGGAGTGCACCAGAGAAGGAATGGGAGCTGGAAACGCTGCGTCTCTTGGGTGTGTTAGACCTCTTTACCCTTGGTGCAGGGCCGCAGGAGAAGACGTCATCTCTTATGAAATTTCATATGTTAGAGTTTTTTTCTGGGAAGGAGTAAATTAATGAACAGATTGAAACTGGTTTTGTGAGCTGCTACCAGAATGAAAGCTCTCTTCATAATATGGAACACCTTTTTTATTAATTCAACACTAACATCTGTGTTAGAAAACATTTGGTTTGCAAAGAGATTCAAGGCAAATTCATACAAATACCTAATTGCATAAGTAGTCATGCTGGGAATTTCCTTAAAGACACACTGAAAGTTCCTTCTTGTTCACCATTTCCCTTATAGTATTTGCAATTCAGAAAATATTCCATCTGGAAAGGGCTCATCAGTTTTGTTTTACATGTTATGTGTGCTGAAACAGTAAAATCTAAAATAGTAAAATCTAAAAGGAACATTTATATATTTGATGGTGAGGTTAAAAATGATAACTGATTGAAATAAGGAATGGAAGAAATTAATCTTTATGATATGCTATGATAGGAAGATATGGCTGTCAGTGTAGAAAGAAAGGAGGTTAGCACAGCACCACTCACTTTGACTAGAAATTATGTAATATCACGTAAATCACATTCACAGAAAAACATGCACACATGGATATTGACAGAATTTGTAATCATTCATTTTGGTTTTGATTGGCTACTGATCTGATCAATTTTACTGTAATAAAAAACTGCCATGAAAAGAAACAACAATCTTAAATAGAAAAAAAATAAAAGGAAAAAATCTCTTTTTTTTTTCCATGAGGTTTTCCTCACTATCTGTAATGGCCAAAATCAAATAAATAAATAAGTAAATAAATCCCGTTATCTGCTGTTTATAGATAGTTTTGGGTTGTTTCTTAAACTGTATTCAGAACCAGCATCCTGTGTCCCAATAGCATTATTTAAAAACAATGCAAACTTTGCATTTTAAGTACTATGTGTATCCTATTGACCTTCTATCTACTTTATGCCAGCTTCATTAATAACTCATGCCCAAGTTGCTCATCAAATTCAGCAATGAGCTGATTGAGAGTTTCTGACATGAAATTAGATTGGGTTTTTTTTCTATTTTTTGATGTAAAAGATATTATGCCTCCCTAATTTCAATGGTGGAAGAGAAAGCAAAAGTGTTAAAATGTATCAGAGCAATCTAGACAGGCTGGCGAAATGGACCAAGAGGAATCTCAGGAAGTTCAACAAAGAGAAAGGCAAAGTCCTCCTTCTGGGGAAAATCCCAGTACATGCTGGAGCTACACCAGCTGGAAATCAGTTCGGAAGGTAAGGACCTAGATGTTCTGGTGGAAAAGTTGACAGGAGTGAGCCCTTGCAGTCAAGAAGGCTGATACTTCCTCTCTCTTCTGCCCTGGCAAGACCCATCTGAGTGCTGTGTCTAGTGCTGATCTTTCTAGTACAAGACAGACATGGACATACTAGAGTGACTCCAGCAAAGGGTTGCAAAGATGATTAAGGGACTGGAGCACCAGACATACAAAGAAAGGCTGACAGCTTGGGATGTTTAATGAAGGCTCAGATACTTCTACAGCTATAAATATGTTGTAGGGGACAGTAAAGGAGGCAGAGCCATGCCCTCCCTAATGGCACCCAATGGCAGAACCAGAGGCAATGAGAGCAATCTGAAACACAGGCATTCCATCCAAACACACACAAAAACAGACTGACATTTTAGATCTCTGTCTAAGAAGAAGTCTATTTTTATTTGGATTTCTAGTCTTATAATTTTATAATCCATTAGGGTGCTGCACTCTGCAGGAGGCTGAACATTCTAGATGTTCAGTAAATGTCATTAGGACCTCAGCTCAGGTTTGCCTTTGAGAAAGCTAGTTAACATGGCTAAAATTACTGGGAAACATGCTGGTAGCTAAAAAGAACAGGCACTCATGGAGTAGGGCTTGACTTTAAACTGGTTCTGCTTAGCTTAGAAGTAAAGCTGTGGCTTTGGGGTACTTTTTGCATATGTTTTAAATTATTAATAATTGTAGCTTTTATAGCTGCTATATAAATTATTTTGGTAATACAGTATGTACAGACCTACTTACAAAGTTCTGCACTATAGAAAGAAACCACACAGAAACACAGAACTTGACATTATTAAATATATATGTATAAAACCTAATACACAAATAGTTCTTAACACTCTTAAATGTCAGCCTACAATAAAAAAAAAAGTAAAAACGCATCTGGAACAATTGTAAATATCAATAGTGTATGATAAATATTTCTCTAGAGATTTAAAACACATTTAATCTCTTCAGTCTGTAACCGCAACTATCAGAGTTTCTGTTTTGCTGATGTGTTAATGCTTAGTTGCACCGTAAGTGTTCAAGCTTTTCAATTCAGCTCAGAACTCAGCCTTGATAGAACAATTTATCAGTACAGTAAATATCCACTAATATGGCTAATATTAATGGATATATTTTTTAATTCTTTTAAAGATGTTGTATCAATTTAAGCCTTTATTTGCATTCTGTAACATTTTATTGATAACTCAGTTGCCTGTAAATGAAAGTTGGGGGTGGCTAATGGGAAGAAAAAAAAGAATTTGAATTTTCTCATGCAATTCTGCCACAAATGAGACAGAAAAGTACTTGGAAGTTGATTTTCCTTTAGGTTAAACCTATGTAACTCATGGACCTGACAAAAATGTGAAAACCAGAAATGGTATCATTTTATTGTCATTGTTGTATGTAGCTCAGGTGTTTTCATGTTCTCCTTATTAAACCAATTAATTTAAAGGTATAAAATCTTTCAGTAGGAAATCTACAGGTTAAATGGAAAGGTGAAATGGGTAGAAAGAGAAGATATATTTAGGGCTTTTTTTCTATTTTTTGAGGTGCTTTGATTCCCTTGATGATAATTATTCCTGGGAAGATAAAAATATTTTCCAATGGCAGCAGAAAAGTCACTATAGACTACAGTCTGTACTTTGCTTTTCAGATCCTATCAGATGTACTGTACTTGCAGTAATCACATGGAAGATATTACAGCAGTAGTAGTAGGTTAGGTGTGATTCCAGTTACAATGCCTGCACAGGATAAGAATTTTTAAAGCTTCAATTTGAGACGGCAAGAGGCTGACATGAAAACTGAAGACATGAAGATGATGATTGATAGACATGATACCATTTTAAATGACAAGAGCAGAAACCCTTGTAAGACAACAAGAAAGGAATGGATGACCTTGTAAAAAGGCACAGATAATAATTTATAATCTCTAATGCCAGCTGCAACTGGGAGTGTGGGTCTGCAATATGTAGGCACAAGTATCATATATTTTCTCTGTAAGGGAGTAAGAAAGTAATTTGACCTGTAATTTCAAATTTCACACATAGTGAGTTACTGTAAATAATATTTAAGGCCCAATTCTTGAATGAACTCAAGAAAGAGGTTGAAAGAGTTTTGAAACGTGAAGAATCAGACAATCCTAAATCTAATCAAGGATCTTTTCACTCAGAGCTCTTACCAACCTATCCTGCTACCTTGACAAATGTAAAAAAAAAATGTGTAAATTACCTGACACTCTAGACAGGAAAGATTTTCATGTACTTTGCACTTCAGATCTCATCAGTGAGACAGAAAAGAGCACCCAGAATATGGTGGTATCCAACTGCTGCTAAACTTCAGCCAGAATATAATGTCAAAAATCCATTAGAAGATGATATTTGCATTTCTCCTTTGATCTTCCTTTGTGCACTTCTGCACACGACAGTTTAGGAACTTCCTTTTTCACTTGAATGTGCATTGCCCTTTCCCCGTGCCATTACAAAAGATGTATTTGAGCCTCTTTCACTGTCAAAAGTATTGTTTAAATAGCTGGAGCTAAAGCAATGCCATGTATTAGTAACAAAGTTAAGTGGAGGCAGTTAGCATTTATTTTAGAAGGCAGCCAGCCTCTGTGAACTCTTCTAAGCAGGGCTTGGTTTCTTTTTTTTGGTCACAGAACTAGCTGTGGTAGACTAGGATTTGCTTGTAATAATATTATGAACACCAATTCTTGATTGTGTTAACATATCACTCGCTGCTCTCTTGAGCTAGGTCAATAGCAGCAATGACAGGAAATATACTCCAGAGACAGAGAAGCATCTTCATGTGTCTTTCTGAAAACACTGGGGAAATGGTACAGAGCGGTTCACTTCAAAACTTATTTCTTGGTTCTTTGCTGGGCCTGGCATGCCAGAATTTTCCGAGAGTACCTAAATGAGATAAGGTGGTAAAGAGGTTGATAAGATCTTATTAGAAAGCACCTGCAGAACAGTCCGACAGGTAAAATCCACAGGTTGGGCATGGCTGGGATTAGGAACATCTTAATGCAAAACACAGGTACATAATGCCTGGTTTTAAACATTTCCTGTCCATTAGTCAGACTTCTTCAGGTCAGAGGTGTGAATTGGCCACATCTGTCACTTCACAAACAAAACCTTTCACTAGGATAAGCACAGGAGTTTCCAACTAACTCTTGGATTTTAGCCTCAGAATGTCTGAACCCTGGGGTGGGGGGGAAACTCAGGCCATAAACATACAGAGAGGTATCAGGGACCTCAGCAGGGAAGGCAAAGGCACATTTAACACTGAACCAGAAATCTATTTGCCCTTAAACAGGTTGAGTTTCAGAAGGCAAAATATTTCCTCTCTTCATGCTTGAAATTCAAATTGATATTTGAGTTGGAGAGGTTTGCGAGCAGAATCAGCTGGCTAGCACAGTAAGAGGTACAGACCTGTTACAAAGATATGCCATGCCTCTTTGGTTTTATATGAACAATAAATAATATATAATAATGACAAATGAACTATGAGGGTTCTGTCCAATGGAAAAATACATGCCCTTTCTTTGACCTATATGAATGTTTTACATAATGTATTATTTTCTCATATGACCTTGAGACACATTAACAATCCAGACCTTTAATTTTGTAGCTCAGCTGCTGAACCGTATCAGCAAAGGTTTTCAGAGTGAATTGGTATGTTGTTTATGTTTGGTTACAAAAAACACAAACAGGATCTGGAGCTGCTGTCTGCCAAAGCATGGCATTGCCACCTGAATATTGGCTATGCGTGATTAACTGGCAAATGTGGACACTGGGAGTCATAAAAGAAGAGCAGCAAATACCAGGAAAGAACATTTGCTGCATAAACCTCCATCAAAATCTGCCTTTGTAAAAGACTGAATACAAACTGCTATTATCCTACAGAAATAGTCTCCGCAGCCCAGCAATGAAAGGACCTACAAATACAAAGATATTCTGCCTCTGCTTTTAGCTACTTTCACAAAATAAGGATTTTGCTTCCATCTATTGGGAAGCGCATATTGATCGGATTGGATCATTTATGCAAAGTAAAATCCATGTGGCACATCACAGTTCAGCCTTTCACAAGCAAGTCGAGAGCAGATTGCAATCACACAATGGGTAAATTCTCACACTGTACTGGTTGTCCAATTTGGATCTAACCCTAAAGAAATATGTCCAAGTTCTCGAAATACTAGACACCTGTTTATCCACCCTGAGCATCCTGCTGTTCTCAAAGCTCACAACCCTTGCCTTGTTTTACTGTATTGCATCAGTAAATTAGAGGCAGACTTGTCCGTGGGTAGCAAAACATGTGCTGAACTCTGCCAGACTTCTAATGGAAAGACTCAATTCCATGTTGGCCATAAATGTAAATCATGGAGAATAAATCATTTTTTTTACAAAAATGAGTAACTGCCAAATAACTCTTGGAAGCTACGAGATGTCCCTCACTTTTACAGCAAACATGTTCCCAAATATCACTTATAAATAACTGTCAAACCATGTCACATTTTAGCATTCATCCCACTGTTTTGCAGGCTTTTTTGGGGAGAACAAAGTGTGCATTTTCAAACTATGTGGGAATTATTGAAAGAGCTCTGCAATGTCTGAGCAGTAACAACATTTCCCCAGCACTCTGGAGAGACACAGCAGTTGGTGCGCGAGCACACTTGGTCCGCACATCTGGTTTTATCATGCTAAAGCAAATCAGAAGCAATTCCCACAATAAAAGCCTGCAAATCCAGCAGCACTCCTACTGCAGTCAAAACCAGAGGAGCAGCTGTTTTCGTATGTTCATGTAACAAATTACACTCTTGGTCTCAGTCACAAAATCTGTAGCTTTTCATGGTTTTCTTCCAAAGGGACCTTCTTTAGATAAGTTCTCTAAAATAATGGCAATACTGTGCAGAGGAGAAAAAAGAGTCTTTTCTACATAATGGATAGGAAAGTAGTAGAAAAGTTACAGCTACACTGTAGATACAAGGTAATGTCTAGACCTATTTTAAAACTTTACAGATTTACATTTATACATTTTATATATTTGCTTAAGAATATGAGTCCAGTCCTTGTTTTCCCATGGCAACAAAAATGAAATAGTGAAATAGAGGCACTATAGATATTCATTCCAGTAAACCTGAAGCTGCATGATTTGTCACTCATGCATTTATCTGTATATGGTAAAGTGGGTAAACACTGCATAAAATATATTTTGTGCTTCCTTGGTCTTGGACAGATTAGCGCAAATTAAATTTCACACTAATCTGCCCATGGTCAGGAGCTACATTAGGGGTGAGAGGGATTCGGTTAATTGTAAAGAATATTTTGCTGTGTTACAATGATCTGTGAATATAGCAAATATATCCTGGAGAGGAACCTGTAAAAATACATTTTATCAATACTGAATCAATAACAGGTGATGAATAACATCCATGTGCAGGAACGTATCATGTGGCTTGATGTTCTTTTAATTTGTTCACTAAATTTGATGTAAGTTTTCTTTTTCTTTTCTTCCTATTTTCTTATCAAGTATTCAATATTCATCATTTCGACTACATTGCTCAGTTATTTTTGACCACCCAAGTCACATGGTGTTTGAGTCATGTAAGTCAAGACTGAAGAATATCCTGAACTGCCAGAAGAGGGAAGTCCAGGATCAGGAGTCTGTTCCTCAGAGCAAATGTGAAATGTGACATCAGGAATATGAAAATAACTCCTTTTTTTTTTTTTCTTAAGCCAAGTGTGCTGAAGCAGGACCACGCCAGGCATTTAGGACAAAGTAGCATGGATATAATACTTATAAGACAGCTTTAAAAAAACCACCATAATAATCTGGGTAATTGTCCAAGGAAAATAACCAACAAAGTTGTGGTCATCTCTGTATTTGGCTGAAGGACAAATAAAAATCTGCATGCAGTAATTCTGGCCATGCAGGAGACAATGGTCTTTCTTTTAACTGAGACAAGATCCATAGGTGGCAACATTTCACATGGCAATGCCCTATTACCCTGTTCTGGTAAGGACCCATGATACCTCAAGGGTCGCAGCAGCTAGGCTGCCTGCCATGGGAAGTAACTGAGAAGAGTATTATGACTTTTACCACAGGGCTGAAGTTTTTACTCATTTAAAAATCAGTATTTAAATTGCACCAATCTTTTTTTTTTTTTTTTTTTTTTTTTTACTGGAGACTAAATGCTTGGAAATATTTGTGCTACAAAGTAGGGGAACTGAGCTAATATTATACTTTGTTTTGTAGACCCAACTTTCCTGCAAGAAAACTTAAGTCTGTGTTCAATTAAAAGACAGGGGGTTTTATAACTTTTGAGAAGTACGACACAGTTAAAAATCAGGAATGGTAGCATGTAAAACACTGATAAAAAAACGTTAACAACTCCCCATCATCTTCAAAGAGATAATTCTATACAGTTCCTGAATAAGCAAACACTACATACCCACAGAAAACACTGTAAACAATATAAAACATTATGAAATGTATTTACAACACTCTGAATAGCGTTAAACAAGAGATGTTAAGACTTTAAATATTTAGGCTTTCCTCATACAGACTCCCCTGCATTTGTAGATGTTGAATATTTAAGTGTAAATGCAAAGCTTCAGCATAACATTTACACTTCTAATTTAACACATTTCTAGAAACACATTCTGCTCTCACCTTTGCTCAGGCATGATTTCCCCATATTTTCAGAGCAATGGTAAGCCAAGTAGCTGGTAGCATCTCTATGGCCCCACAGATGGCAGGAGCTGTGAGCTGGGACCACCACACTGATACTGAGCCCTCCAACACCCGGCAAGAAATGTTTGTGCATCCACCGCAGGATCCGGGGAGGCCAGGAAGGGTACTGGGGTATGATGCTTTCCTCTCTCAGTGAAGACTCAGCTGGACAGGGAATGCACAGGTCTTTTTTAACACCTCCAAATGTTTTCTGCTTTGCACTTGGGCTCATCTTGTAGAGAATGACTGGATGATATAAACTTTGCTGGGGAATGTCCACTTTCAACTAGCCACAAATAATTTATGTCATTGTTCACGTTTTGGTCAGGAGAAGCACAGCATGAGTTTCCAAGCCAAGATCTATTCATTGCAGTTTTCTCTCTCACCCCTCACGAATGTACACAATTGCTTGCCAGTATTTATCCTTTAAAACTTTGTACCTTCCCTTTTATGGACCAGTACTGCATTATGCTGATGTGTTAGATGAAGAGATTGCATTGAGTTAGTCACATTTTTCAGCAACAAGTCCTACTGAATTCACTAGATCATGGCAAGATGTAGCCTGGAATGCACATTAAGGTATTAATGGAGTGTGTATGCTTGATATCAAGTTTTCATGCTGAACTGCATCGGTGTTAATCTAGTTTGATTACAAAGCCTAATGTAAATTCTTAGACAGATATTCTATTTTAGCTGAGAAATGAATGCTGACAGTTTACTGCGAGATGACAAATGAATGCTGACATTTTATTCTTACATGTTTATAAATCAGTTTAAAGGTTAAGAGTCATTAATGCAGGCAATCTGAAGAATCTATATACATAAACAAAATACTCACTTTGGATAACTATGTATGTCCAATGCCATTCACAAAAGATAAAAGTCAGATTAAAGAATCAGGGAAAAAGGCAAATTTATCAGTATTAGTTTATCTTCTAACTGGAAACCAAATTGCCTGCTTGATAGGCCTTCTGATCATGGCCACAAAATACACTGTGGGTTTTTTTTTTGTTATTTACTTTAAAAATAAAATAGCTACATAATGATTTGTAAAGAACAAAGATTAACCCCTCCCTTCCCACATGACCTGCAGTGATGAGAAGCATTCATCTGTAACTGAACCACTCTTGCAGTCACTCTGAAAAACAGCTAATCAGTATGATATGTGCTAGTACACACTGTGGGAATAATTTACATTCTTATTTTTATTTCAAACATTCCTGATAGTACCAGAGCTAAGAAATAGCCATGGCTTCCTTATATATTTCCAAGAAAAGGTCTAAACTGTGCTCTGAGAAGACCACAAATTCCAGTGGCAGTTTTTAATAGATGATGGGGGCTGCCTGCAGATGAGAAAGGGACCATGGAAACTAAAAATTATTTATGGATTTCACTGTACTCTGGTGGAGACAGTACAAATGAGCATACCCTGTGCACCATGTTAGAAACAGCCATGGAGAATACAAACTTTTTCTTCATTATATTCTGATGTTGTTTAAGTAAAGAGGTTTCTCTGTAAAGGTGAATTGAGGCCAATACCAACTATTAAAAACAAGAAGTGAAATTGGCTTTGTGAAATATAAGACCAAAATCCTGGAATGACTTCTGGACATGAAAACACAGTGTACTTGATTGCACTTGCTTTTTCTTAGTAGATTACCTACGCAGTATACTTTACCATATACAGTCTCAAATCCCAATTGTTTTCTACATGTGTCTGAGATTTTCCTCATACAAATACACTATTTTGTATCTTCTCTTACCCGTTAGCTAATGTATGAGACTTTCAGAGCTAAAAGACATGACCAGAACAATTTGACTTAAACAATTCTCATGGTCTGTATTTCACTTACGAGTAAGGAAGTGTTAGCACACAGTTACTTTAAGTCATGCTTGCATTTCCTAAATTATTAAACCATATTTCCTGGAGTGACGATTGGACTCAATGGTCTTAAAGGTCTTTTTCAACTTAGTTGATTCTATGATTCTATATTTCAAACATATACAGAGTACCCGTAAAATAGTTATAGTCAAGAAAAGCTGAGAGAAAATTTGGGTGTACCTTGAATGATCTGTTCAATTAATTTTGCCCTTATTTTTCAACATTCTTGAATCATCTTATTAAACAATATTACTTGAAATTTGTTTATGAACCCTTTCTGCTCTTTAATTGTTTTATAAATAACTGGCTTGGGAAGTAAATACCATAGAAAACTAGAAATCTATTTTATGTGAAGAATGAAGTTTGCTTAGTGTTTCCCAGCAAAGCACATCCTGAGCTCACCTCTCCAGGACCAGCTTCCCTTCTTCAGAGGAAACCTAGAAAATGGAGTATGCAGCTCAGGTCTAGAAAATGTTCCAGCTGAACATCACTGAGACACAAAAACTACATGTTCCACTGCAAAGCATTCATAGGTCTGACAACAAAAAATCTGAAGCATTGCTAAATTGAAATTCACTTTCAAATTCAAGACAGTCCTCACCACTTTCTTCACAGCTCATTTATGCTCATGCTTAAGGTGCCAGCTGGCATTCAGGCTGTTGTTGGGAAAAGTTTAGGGGATGAGCTATTGAGAGACAGTCAATCTCGGCAAGTAAGGCCTTTCATTTCCCCACTCCAAGAACATACTCCTTTTTCTTAAGCAATCACATGCAAGCAATTCAAATGTAATCCTTTTCCTGAACCCCAGCAATAAAGTATATATCCTACACTCTGTAGAGCTGCACTTTGCCCGACTACTACCTAAGCACCTGCCAAACATAATAAACACTTGCAGTGCAGGTATATCGTTACATTTGTCTGCCACAATGGCTTGATTAAATTGACCTCTTGTTATTCAGAAGCCTGAACAGACATCTGGAATAGCATGGTGGCATTGCACGTTCGTGCTTTTTATATTGAAAATATTTCAATCTTCTGAAAACTGTTACACAGAAAATAGAGCTGTCATCTATGTTTGAAGTTTGTGTGTTGGTTTTTAATGATAATTTTTAAATACTCTGCACTGAAATAAAACCAAAATATCACTCATCAGATAAATCATCATAGACAAGTAACTTCTACGCTTCATGTTTAAACTAGAATATTTGCTTAGAAAGAAAACATTCACAACCGCTAAATTTGGAAAATAGCAGTACTTCGCGTTCACATACTACGTTATGCCTGAGGAATAATCTTTTTTGTAAACATGTCCACTGCTCATGGCTGAACCCATGAGATCTCATCAGCATGTCAGTCATTATATCCCCTAAAGCCAAGCTTGTCTATATAGTATGTCCTATATCTTCACCTGCACATCACGTCACACAATTATACTGCCCTGCTGAATCTGAATGTAAATTTCCTGAATGAAGTGTCTTTGTGGGGAGATACTGAATGGGTCTTAGGAAGCATTTGTTATGCATCAGAGTAGTGAAGAAAGGGACCATTTTTCTTATGAGTTCCCACAATTTACAGGAATATCACCTAAAAATTTTCAAACTGCACATTACCTCTTAGACCTTCCTCTAAACAGAGGCCAGGGTAAGTGTTGCGTCTCACTTTCGCCCCAACGAGAAGCATCACAGATGTTTCTGTAAAAAAGATTACAAAAAAATACTTGAGAAAGCTCTTAAGAGGCAAAAGAATGTTTCCAGTGGTGCCTTCAGAGAACCAGGGACCAGCAGCTGACAAAGATTGTGCATGAATATTCACACACCTATTAAATGAGAAAGCAGTCCCACAGAGCACTACTTTTACTAAGAGCACAATTCTAAATGTATAAAAAGCATTTTGGCCACCCTTCAGACTGGGAAGGCAATGGTCTTGAAACTTGAGGAAGCTTTTACTGCATCTTTGGAGCTGAATCAGCAGTTGCTGTCAGACAACATATGAAAGGGCATATCCTATACAGTCTGAGGGGATTTAAGCTCTTGAAGTCACAGACTGTGTAGATACAGTGATAGGCAATGTCACTTTTCCCTGCCTGCTCTCTGCTTATTCAAGGGTGTTTTGATGGGGAGGACATAACCAGCTGGGGAAACAGGCAGACACTGAGAGATGTGTCTGAAGAGGTCTGAAGAGGTGCATTGTTTTCCAAACAGTGAATTTTTAAGATGCACATGAGTAATGCTATCATGTATGTCACTACTAGTGTCAAGTCCCACAGGCATGCGCATGGTCTCCTTGCCGAGTTTTACCCTGCACTTCCACCCGCAAAAGCCCAGGTGAAAGATAAATCTTATGTAGACTGAACACTTGTCATGCTCTTCTTACACTCAACAGTCATCTGCTTAGTAGAAGACATGAGCTGTTGCCTGGAGAGGAGTTTCAGCTGTCATATACATTTCAGAGAAGGGAGGAGTCAGCAAATGATATGACTTCTTTAATGGTAACATTTCTATGAGGAAGTGGCCTTTCAAAATGTTGCAGATTATTCAAAAAAAGAGATGCATATGTGATGGTAGTTGGGTTTTAACCCAAAATATGTGTAAACATGAGCTCTTTAATCACTTTAAAATATCTTAATAGTTGAGTTCCTATGAAGATGGTGATATATGATTTAGACAAGTTAAGTGCAGTTTCTGGGACACATTGTGTTCTCAGTGGAATTGGAAAAAGTGTGGAAAGTAGCATAAATTACCTAATTTCTTCTGGTAGAATTCGAAGGTGAAATCTAGTCTGATTAATGCTAAATGAACAACACGACTACTTACTGCATCTATTTTCAGTGAAAAATTACTAGATCTATATTAATTCATTTGTAATATAAATGTGGGTCGATAGATACTCATTGTAATCCTAGTGAACTGTGTGGTGGCTTGCCTGGTTTTAGTTTTGCTGCATGCCTATTAGGTGAGCAAAACTCTGGGATAGCTGTTCCAGAGTAAATTTATATATGTTAAAAATAGAATTTGCTTTTTGGTGCCAAAAAATACCCAGATAAATTCATTCTTAAAGGTCTGAATGAATATCATAGAATCATAGAATCATAGAATCATATCAAGGAAGCACTTGGAGAAAAATCATTTCATCCTCACTGAGCCTTCAGAGACAAAAGTGACTGTCTCCCAAAAAGCACATCTATATTTTCTCAGGTGGGGCTTGGGATACTGTGACAAAGAGGCTGAGGTCCTAGTTTGAATTTAAATTCAAACTTCTCCAAGTTTAGAAATGTTTAGAGCTGAAAGTTTTGCTCACATCACTGCAAATATGTATTTTTCTTACACATTTCAGCCAAATTGAAACTGAAGGGCACTAGAGGGATATAGTGCAGAGATGACTACCTGATTTAGAAGACAATTAAAATCTGCTTCACTGGGACTTCTCCCATTTGTTACAGTTAACACAGGAATTAATTTCATGTGAGATTGGATGTAACTTTAAACTGCAAGTGCCTGATGATCAGGGCAACATCTGGTGGAGAAATGGACCAAGAGGAATCTCATAGCGTTCAGCAAAGAGAACCTCAAAGTCCTGCCCTGAGAAGGAACAACCCCAGGCACAGGAACAAATTGCCCACAGCAGCTGTGGGCTCTTTAGCTTGGAGATACTCAAAACCCAGCACAGCCCCCGAGCAAGGTGTCATAGCTGACCCTGTTTGAGCAAGGGTGGGGCTAGACTGGGTGATTTCCAGAGATGCCCACCAGCCTCAGGCATCCTGTGACATTACCTTTGCTGGGACATGGCTCTACCCTTCTATGATTGTTAGGAGCTAGTTGCTCCTATTCTACAGCCAGTGGTATTACATACAAAAGAAGCTGTTTGCATTGTATATAAATATAGCAGAACCTGTATAAAGTTTACAAAGACATATTCTCTTTTATCTACTTGTAGACACTGCAACTGGAGTGAGCGATTCCATAATTCATTTCAATGGGAGTTTTGTTAGCATTAGATGTAGGTTCCAAATGCCTGACCTGCATTTTTATGGGTGATTTGTTAGTGGCAGTGGGTAATCCTGCAGGGAGAAAAGGTTTTGCTACTCAGCAGAGTACTAACTTTACCTCATCTTCATTTCTAAGAGAACTTTAGATAGCAGAGTAATTTGTGTTTTCAGAATGCTGCATTTTGCATCGAACTGTTTACTATAATGAAACAAGTAATTTATTGTTATCTGAGCCTGCATCCCATCTCTCACTTCTCTGTTGTTCTGAACATCAGTAGGTGCTTGAACTCTGCTTCTCCACACCAGTGATGCAACCACAACAGGATATGCCACAGAGAAATAGTTCATGAGGGTCACTAGACAAAGTTGTACAACATTTCATTTTTTTTCTTTTTAACCTTATATGATAATAAGGGATTTGTTGTTTGGGAAAGAAAACTTGCATTTTATCACCTAAGAATGAATCCTACTGTAACCTTTCTGGTTATTGGTATTAATTGTGTTTGCCATAATCTTAAAGCAAATGCAAAAGCTAATATTACCACTTAACCATAATATGCAGTTGGGAATTATACACAGCAGTTTCATTTCAGGAAGGTATAACAGATATCTGCAAGCTGAATATTTTATGTATTATTATTCTTGTATTGCAAATGTCATTAGCAAATCTAACATAACAGACATAAACTATGATGTCTTTTGATGTTGGAGGAAAAAGAATCACGGAAGGTTATTGCTGGGGAAGATTCCTGCAGAGCAGAGACAGTTTGTTCTGTGAAGTGGCTGTCACAGAGTAACAGTGGATCCTCTACTACTGTAAAGTTCCAGTAAGTGAAATCATGTCAACATCTCTTACACAATTATTTAGTTCCACAACTTACATGAAAGCTTGGAATGTGTTTTAATGATACTACAGATTTCAGTAACATTGTAGCATGTTAATATGTTAAAAACTCCTGCAAACTTTGCCAACTCTTTTTTTTTTAAAAAACTAATACAACAATTATCTACCAAGAAAAGACAGTTCTCATAAAAGGAAAGCGATGTCTGATATAATTTACAAAAGCATACTGCATACCAAATTTTCTAACACTGAAGATAAGCCTCAGTTGCTGATAGACCAGCATTTTCCCAATGTCTGCTTAGTGTAAAAACACAGAAATTACCATGAGGACAGAATCCCCACATCCCTTCCCCACATGATAACCCTTAAAGTTCCTCTCATCCCATTCTCTCTCTGCAGTCCAATGACTTTATTTCACAGAGTAACACAGGTGGGAGGAGAGAAGCAGCAAATACTGTTTTCTTTCTGCCCCTGGAGCTGCCCTCATGCAAGGCTTGGTATTGTCTTAAGAGCTGGTTAGACCTTGACTGCTGAGGAGCACAGTGAATCCAGGCCACACTTTGTGAATGAAAACTAGGTTACTATATAAACAGTAAGCAGTAAAATTATCAATAGTGTCATTCAAAGTGCATGTCCAACCCATTCTTTGATGGAGTTCTCCCACAAGGAAGTCTTTCTGAGCAAAAGCAGACAACTGACCAAGGCTCTGGGTATGGTGCTTAGCACTTACAGAGAGTAAGTTTCAGGACATGGGAAGGGATATAGAGCCCCTAACAAAAGGACTTAACTGGAGGAGATGAGAACCAAATGAGTGTGTGTAAACCTTATTTTTGAGAGGAGTGCCTCCAGGTCTCCAGCAGTGGTAGATGGTACAGTCTGGCACCTTTCACAGTATGGACAGATGTCTAGGCTGTGGGGAAGACGTCTGAAAGACGCAGATACAGGAGATGGGACAAGCCATTGGTATATCCATTTTCCCTCAGTAGTTTTTGTGCTAAACTATGTTTCTTCCCTTGTAGGTATCCCTTCTCTTCAACAAGACTCAAACACCGAGATCCAAACTGTGCTTTTGCAGTAACAAGAGAGAGAAATATCTCACTGATTTATTTATATGTTTTGTTGAGGCATAATATGAAAGGTAACAAAGAAAACAACCACTATTTTGAAAACCTCCTAAAAAAATAAAAACTGTTCTTACTTTTGCACCTCCCAGTAGGTAGCTCTTTGCCTTTTAGATGTTTAATCCTTTAAAATCAATCTTGTTTTTTTTACAAATCAAATGAACGAGTTAGCCTGGGAGGGAGCAAGCTGTGCAGTGTCAGCTGGCCAGCAATAGATGTTCATGTTCTTGTGATATATTTGGAAAGCTTGTGCCTCTTCTCCCAGCACTGCTCCAACAGAGAACGGCTCTGTTTCTGCTGGCCTCTAGAATTGCCAAAAAACAGCTGCCAGAGCAGCTGCCCCAGGCCCAGGCAGGTCCTTGGCACTGCAGGAGACCTTAACTCACCTGACTGAGCCATGAGACCTGCTAGACTAAGGATGTGGTGAGGGCACGCAGGGTAACCCTGGGCACACGTGGCTGCATCCCAGCACTCTGTACCTTGCTTCTGCTGTGTACACTGCCTGGCTGTGAGTTGGGCTTTTGGTTTTAAGGGAGTGGGAGGGGAAGGAGTTTTAGATTAATCTTTTTTTTTTTAATCTAATTTACATCTGCAGCAGAGTTGCCTTCCTTTGGTCTACAAAAGAGTTCGGGGATTATCCAACTAAACAGATTTTTTACTTTTCCAAATTCTTCTTACTTTTTTTGTTGAAAGACATAATTTGAGGGTCTTTTCTATTCTGCTTTGAAAACCTGTGGCAGTAAACCAACATGTTCTCTTCCCTTTGCATACTTACCCTAATACAGCAACATCAGTCATAGGCTGAGATGGCTTCTCCCTAAAACAGTTTTCTTCCTTGATCAGTCTTTGAACCTACAGGTCTTTTATTAGATTCCATAAATGTATCTCCTGGGGTTAGTTTCATTAGAATTAGCATGAGATGAAAAATGTCAAAGCATCAAAGGAGCAGTCTGTTCTCCCTCAAGCCAAATGCCAATATAATTGTCCCACTGCTATTTTCCCCATACCCTTTAAGACTAAAGATGCAAGGGGTTTACCAGGGCTTCCTCAAAAAAGGGTAAGCAAACAAATTGAAGGTGAATCCTCCCTAGTGACTGAATAAGCCAGACATGCAGAGACACTATTTTAGGGCTACACAGACTTCAAGCTGTATTACCACTTCGTATTTCAGCTTCTCCATCTACAGTCGTTGAGGCTCACACTTCAGACAAGACTGGGAGTGGCAAGACTGCTTTTGGCACTACATAGATTGAGAACTGTGGTTTCTACAGTCTGCTCTGTATCAGCTGGTCACAACTACAGAACAGAACTTCTGACATGCAGAAATTTCTCTTGTTAAAGCAAGGAAATTGTTAGTGGATGTGAAAATCAGAGGAGAAAACTTTTGATGACAGATAGGCTTTCAAAACAGTAGCAGTGCTGGTGATCCTGAAGAGTGATTGCATTTATATGCAGCCATCACAGCAAGATCACATGAACCTGGCTTCACAGTTACAATAACACCTGGAATTGGGAAAGCTGAGATGAGAACTCCTTCTGAAGGTGTTTCCAGCTTTATTCAGTTCTACTCATCACACCTTTGGCTTTTCATACTCAGCATCCTATCCAGAAGTTTGAAAGGAACATGGTTGTTCATAGCTATACGCACCTGCAGGCAAAACCGAGTGGTATGGAGCTATTGTTTTTATTATTAACAGTGCTGTGTAAGGCTCCTGCCAGGCTGAGATGTTTGAGTCACGTGAATACTGCAGGACCTGTGCTTTCCATTGGCTTGCTCATGGGCTGCCCTACAGTCAAGTGGGCAGCAGCTACCTTTCCCCACCTCGCTGGTGGAGATTACCACCCTCTCCAATACTCCAGCTCAAGTGGGTTCTTTCAAGTGCCTCCACCCTCAGTCAGACACCTTGAATCAAGGTGGATTAAACAGTTAAAAACCTCCAAACAATGAAACAAAAAAAGCCCAACAAAAAAGAAAACAAGACATTTATAAAACCAACTAAGCTGGCAGGTGGCAAAAATAAGTGCATGGGCAGTTGAGTTGGTAGGTTGGACAAGCACCTTGGCCCAGGACCTGTGCAAAGCAGCTGAAAGCAGAAAAGGGAGAAAGCAATTTTGCAAGGAGGACAATTAAATTTGGCAGTAAATGAACATATCCTTATTCTCCATGCACCAAAATGTGCCAGTTACCTATGCAATGAGGATTAAAGGGTCTGTCTGTTACTTCTTCAACAAAGAATTTGTCTAATCACCTTATTCAGCTGCTTGATTCAATTTTTTAATCTAGTTTAGGTTTTTGCCTCATTTGGACATGTTCATCTCTCTGTCTTTTTTGTAACAGATGTGTGTCTGTGTATTACTAAAACCATGTATTTCAATGTTGAAACTGTCAGAAATATTTGTTCATCCCAGCTCAAAAGCTCATTTCACACTTCCAGTCACAACTCATTCGTCTTGTGCCTGCATGTGATGAAGAAACTTTAATTATGTGAGTGCAGATTTCCTGCCCACCTCCCTGACCTCTGCTCTGCTTCATTCAATACATGAGTGCAACCAGTATTATTTTGGTTTATTTTGCTGTGGCCCTAAGGGGTCTCAAATGGGGTCTGGATTCAAAGCACTGTCAGCAAGCTACGTGGAAGACTTCAGACAAGAGGACCAGGCACGTTCACAGGCTTAAATAGCTGAAGTTTAGCTATCTGACTTACCTCTAAGGTACAGCATGGTCACATGCATCTGTTCTGCGCAGTGTTTGTTCTGACACCTCCTGGCAGCACAGTGCCTGGGCCATGAAGGTGACCTGGAGGTGGAAAGAGTTATGATACTCTTCCTCATTGCCAGCCTTGGGGAAAATGAGACTGCCAGGAGCCAGAATCTTTGCACTGGCAGTATTCAGCATTTGGGAGTGATCTTCCAAAGATTTTGCCTCATCAGTATTTTAGCCCTTCTCAACAGGCTTCCTGGGATGTGCAGTGGTTTTGTAGTGCTGACGCCTTGCAACTGCTGCCTTCTGCAGCCAGCAGTGTACCCATACTGCATTGTCCAGATTAACCAAGTGCCAATTCCATTTTTCCTTATCCTCTTTGTCCCCTCAGTGAGATCATCCCAAACCACCCTTCTTCCATTGTACTCACCATGGAATTTTCTTTATTCAGGTTTTTCCAGGCTGTTCAGACCACCACCTCAGGTCCACCTTTTTAGAGTGAATTCTGGTTCATAGTTTATGTACATTCAGAGCAATGAATTAGCCTACCTCCACCTCGACATGTTAATTTCTTCATCAGGTTTTTTTTTTTTTGTTTGGTTTTAGGTGGTTTTTTTTTCTTTGTTTTGTTTTGTTTTCCCTTCTGCATTTCTCAGTGGTGCAGCATTTGTTGTACAAGGGAGTGATCACCTCAAATGTCCTCTAAGATTGTGTTTGGAATGTGACTACTACATTTTTGTTGGCAGCGTCAGAAAGTGATTGTAGTGAATAGTTATTAGGCAGAACTGAGAGACTTGGAAAGTTAGCAGTGTGGATCCACAGCAAGTATCAATGATGTAGTTTTATGGTTATTTGTAGCAATGAGAAAATGTTATCAGAACCCTAAAGTTATTACAAGCAATTCAAGACAAACAGACATCAGCTTGTAGCAATTCACTTTACTGCTTGCATTAGGCATGTCCACCTGATTTATGATTACAGTAAGAAAAATCACCATCATGTAAAACAATCAGATGGCAATGTGAGAGATTGCATCACAACTGTGTGAACATTCTGGTATGAATGGGGACTCACAACAGCCTTTCAAAGTCTGAATTTTAGGATACAGACAAATAAATGAGACAGACAGGGATGTGGCCACAACGCTGGTTCTGAGCACTACATGTGGACGGGATGTCTTGTGAATAAGGAAATCTTCCTTAAAAAGACAAAAAGTTGAATGCAAACCCCACCAGGCAATCAGTACACGGGGAGCTGGGCAGGAGTCAGCTCTTCGAAATACTAGGCCTTCATGTGGAGCAATTTTACTTTTTGTATCATAAAGCCAGGAAATATTTGAATACCTTTTGTTAGGCTACTCATCTCCACTCAACAGATCCAAAGATTTACTCACTGACTCCAGCTGATTGGGATTAGCAGATTCAAACCATTTAACTGCGGTGCTCTGCTTCCTGATGAGGTCTAGGTATCTAAGACTCACTAAGGATGGACCCTCTTTGCACAGGTGATTTAAGAAATAACCAGTAAACCCACAAAACCTTAAAAGCAGAACTAGGAAAGAGTCTATATTCAAGGAAAGTTTTTAGCAATAGGAGTTTACCTATTCTATTATCACCTTGAACACACGTGTGGATATAATCTGAAGATAATACAAATAATCACTGGTTCAGAAAACAGGTTTAAGTAGTTTATTCCTGTTGTGACTTAAACATAGGTGTGGGTAAAGCTCCCAGCTGGGATTAGACCAGCATTGTGAAAACTGCTTTCAGAGAAAGGAGATAGATTTCTGTCTGGCCAAAGTGTTTGTATTCTTATTTCAGAAGAACAAATCAAAAATGGGTGCAATAAAGAAAGTGGGGGAAAAAAGTAAAATAGTGTGTGAAGTTATGGGAAAACATTGTTCCTGAGCCCAGCTATGTGAGCAGCTATCTTTATGAAATACTATTTTTAATAAATACATAGGAAATCAAATATCAGTAATTTATATTTGCTACCCAGCAGGCTAGTGTTAAGTTTTACTTTCAGAGAGTGTGATGGTATAACTTTGGGGTTTAGCACGTGTCAGAGTTGCCAAGAGCTCCTGTGAGGTGAGTAAACTGCGTAGAAAATGGAGTAACTCTCTACCCACAGATAAACATTATGTGCTTGTTTTGAACTTATAAAAACGGGGCCAGTCAACCAAATAGAAAATTTATAAAGAGAAAACGCTACCTGGTATGTTCTGTCATGTAAAGCAATTGGACTAGCCAGTGGGAAGTATATAATGCAGCATAGCAGGCTTTAATTTACCTCTGGAATATATCAGGTACCCTCAGCATTTCCAGATCAGCAATGTTTTGAGATAAGGCTCTTTCCTTTTGGCACCGCTTTTGTGCTACGTATTCCCTTTAACCCTTATATTCTCCTTTACTTCCTCATGGTCTGAACACATCCTTAGAGTTCAGCAACTTTAAATTACACAACCTGTGGCTTTTGGACCAACTTCACCTAAAGTTTTCATCTATGCATGTGGACCTTTCAGAATCAGCTTATTTCAATCCAGATGCAATTTCTTAGTTCTTTAAACCAATTTTGTATAATGGATAAATTTTTATTTGCCACCAAGAAGGTCAAAAAGTACCACCTATCTCAAATATTGTGGAGTCTTAGATATATTGGTGTCATACTTTCTAATAAATGTTTAATTAATAATCATGAATGATTTGTCTGCTTTAGTTGCACTGTATTTGTAATGCTTTTTCTCCTCCACAAGTCTTATTACCCAAAGTATTTACTATAGGACCAATTTTAGCCCTACTGAAATGAACGTGTAACACCTGTTACCTTTGTTGAGAGTGAGAATTAGCATAATTTAAAGCACTCTTCTTCTGCATTTAAAGTTCAGCTAGCCATTGGTTTTGCTATTAGATCGTATGTACCTACACTTAGAAATGAAAAAAGGACAGACTCAGTTCCAAAGTACACAGAAATGGGGTTCCTAACAGTCAGTGGTATTTAATACTCTGCTACAAGACTCCTACTGGCTGCTAAGCTGAAATAGCATCCTTTTATGTATTTTGTTCTGCACTGTTTCTTTGGCCAATACAGGACTAAATTACATACAACTGTTTACGTGACTATTCAGGTCATGGTTTTGCTTTCAAACTTGTAGGATGAAAAATGCTTCAATAGGTCACTTTTATAGTATGAATTTTAAAATGAGAACAGCATTCAGGAGACTGAACAATTGCAACTGAAGGGCATTAATTGCGCAATTGTTCAAATTTTACTATAACAAATTATTGAACAGTATTTCTATATTGAATTAGTGGAGCAAACTGCTGTTCTATTTAAAAGAATGCTATTGTTTTTCATATAAGACCACTGAAGACATAAAGAATCATGGCAGTGGTGTTATGAAGCAGATTGTTCCAATGACTTTAACATATGGAGGTTCTATCAGAGAAGTCTCTCAGGAGCTAGAGAGAACAGTCTTTCTGGTTTCAGAGCTTCACACTTTTAGTTCACCGGGTTGTCTTAGACTTAGTTGTACTACTGACCTGTCAGCAAAGACTCCTTAGAAGTGAAGGCATCCTTTCGACTAATTTTCTCTTTGAACACTTTGCTGCTATTGAAGAGGCAGCAATGTTTACCTAGTTCTAACAGCTTCTCCTCACAGTTTGTACACTTTAAATCCTCCTTGAAAAACAAGGTAAAACAAATTTCAAGAAACGACTGTCAAACTTCTCCAATGATCTGGAATTTTATTCCATCCATTTACATGCATAGTAACAACATTTGTTGAGAAATTATTTCTATCAGAAGTAGAACATTATCTTTGTGATCACCAGTTGCAGTATTGCTACTCTTATATTTAAATATATCATATATGAATTAGATTCATAATTGCAGCATTGAGTTTAGGGTTTTGTTTTAGAATGTGCCTTTCAAAAGATAAAACTGATTGATATGACCTCATTACTTACAATACTGCTTCCAGTAATTTTGTTCATTCTTTATAAAGTATTGCATTTAACAGCAAAGGTTTAAAAATTGAGACAGAGATGCATCAGCGAAAGAAAATACAAGTACTATACAAGAAAAAAAAATGCCATCTTCATTTAACATACGTTTCAGATTAAGAAAGTGGACAGAAACATACTGCTACATACAAATGCAAAGCCTAATGACTAAGGTACTGTATCTGCTAAAATATAAAGTGCAAACTGAGCCCAATTGTTCAAAAAATTGAAATGTTAAGGCGAACTCTACAGCATAGTTGAAACTTCTTTGCAAGTTATATTTTAGCATATACATATATCTGCAACAGCATATAAGAAAAAAAAATCAGGATACACAAGTGCTTTTGAAGCTATTTCTAAAATGCTCTTCTGTATTGTTTGCGACTATTTTCTTTAAAATCTACTATACAGTGCAAACCATATGTGCTACACAATAACTATACAATAACATTACAAATGACTTTAATATAAAGTTTTTAAATAAAAAATAACATAACTACAGCTATGAATACTGCTGGTAAAATAAATTAATATTTTTGAAAATGGCACCAATAATACACTTTACTAATGGACTGTAATGAAATTACACCTTTAAGTCTTAAACTTGGCAATAGTGAAATCTCCTGATTGGCCAGATGTAATTCAAACAGCTTTCTTTAGACTGTATGGAACAATATGCTAAACACAGGTACCAAAGGTGACTGATTGTTTCATTTGACATGTTCTGCTGCATGTGACGAGCAATAAAACTTCTTATGAGTTATAAAGTTTGAAAGATTGTTGAACTGGATGTCACACAGTCGGCAATACTTTCCGCTGGTTGGGGCCTGGGTAGAACCATTCACGCCTTTAGCTATACTAGACAACTGTTCCTCTGCTGTAGGAATTGTTGGAGAGACATTTTCATTTGCAGTTAAGGGATTCTCAGAGATCCAAGAAGGAGACTTGTGCCCATCTTCATGCGGAGGATTCTGGGAAATGTTCTCTTGCTGTGGGTTTGTGGCAGGTCTTTCCTCTTGTTTTAGTCCCCCATTAACTATTACCATGCCTCGGTTTTTTGGCAATAGTGGAAGAGACTCTTTCTTCTGCACAGCACATCCATTTGAAGGCACCTGGCCTTTAGGAGATTCACTTTCTGTATTTGTGTTTTGATCTAAATCAGTATTATGAATTACGAGAGAACCAGAAATGTAATCACTTGGCTTTATTCCATAATATGGAGAAAGCTGATCTGCTCCTTTAGCTTTCTTTATTGCTCCAGGGTAAAGGCATTGTGGAAGAAACAAATGTTTGTTTTCTTCTTTTGTAGCAATAAGCTGGGCTGCTTCACTAAAGACCTTTAGTCCTTGAAGTGTTGCTAAGTGTGTGGAAAACAAGTTTCCATTAGGAGAAGCCTGTTTTGAGTTTCCATTTTTCTCACATTTGATTATGTTTCTCTCGTAACTGACATCTGGGCTGTTTCTTTCACTTTCTGGGTTTTGAAACACCTTGCTGTCAAGTTGTCCCAAGTCGTTACGCTGATGGGCAGTGACAGGGCAAAAATTCTGCTTGTGAGCCAGGTAATTCTCTACCTTGTTAAAACTGATCTTGCATACTGTGCATTCATGGTAGTCCAGCAGCCTTTTGGGAGAAGTGGATGTCCTCTCTGATGGGGGTAAGCACTTTTTACTGAGATCTATTGGCACATCCATCTCCAAGCAAGACACAGTAGAGTGGGGAGTATCACACTTTGAAACTGGAACACACTTGTTAATAGACAGTGAAGTTTCCAGATGCTTTGAGACTATTCCTGGAAAGATATCACATCGCGGATGGTAACATTCTCCAAGTCCCTCTGTAGACTCTTGAGTAGATGTACAAGGATTGCCAAGATTAGCCACTTCTAGAAATCGCTGTTGAACTAGTGGTGGCCTTTGCTCTTGCTCTGGTAGGCACATCTCATACATCTTCCTTCGCTTCCTAGTACGCATTGTTCTCTGCATGGCAGGCACTTTGTTGGAAGCGGACCTCTTCAGTGGGGGATCATGCCGAGTGGCACAGTAATACTGCTTGTGGACCATGTATGTTTCATGTCTGCTGAAAGTAATATTGCAAGCTTCACATGTAGTCTTGTTAGGATCACTCTCCCCTTCTACTAAAGGAGCATTGGGATTCTTCACATCAGAAGGTTTTCCATTTATCTTATCATCACCATTACTTGCAGTTGACAATTTCTTAGATTGTGCTGTAAAGTCTTTTTCATGACTTTTATTGTTTGGCCCAATCAAATCTAAAACATTGGAAGAATTTATGCAAGATGTCTGAAGAAGTTGATTATCTGGATCTGACGTGTGGGGACCTGCATTCAGGATGTTTATAGAGCTTTGGCCGTTACTGGGACTTACAGCTTCTGGTATTTTTTCTGGAACACTGGAAAAATCTGGTGACTTTGCCATCTGCTGCCATCGGCTGCTGCAGTAATGCTTTTTGTGTACCAAGTAGTTGTCCAAATTATTGAATGTTATGTTACACTCAAAACATGTAGCCCCTTTGGGCATCAGAGGACTGTAAATTACAGGAGGGTAATTGCTACTTCCATGCCTTAGTCTTCGATGGACCAGTTCAGACATTTTGGCTAATATCTCTGAAGCCTGAGGAACCACAGTGATGTCTTGGGGAAAAGCAAACTGGGAAAGAAAAGGTCCCATTGGGAAAGAAGGACCAATATTAGGCTGAACTGGTGATGAAGCAAGTCTTGGACTGGATGGTTCAGATTTTATTTTAGTGTATGAGAAACTCTGCTTATTTGTTGCAGGCTGGGTTTCTGGCCTCTGGTTTGGAAGGAAAAGTGGAGCCTTTTTTTCACATTTATCAAGCTCTGTATCAGAACTTGCATCTTTAGTCTGCATGGTCTTTTGGCTCTGTGGAACATCATTTCTGCTCAGCAGGTCCGTTGCTGGCTGTAAACCTTCTTCGTTTCCACTGGGAGAGTGTTCGATGTCACTTTCTCTCTGAATTTTGTTGCCAGCGACATGTAACTCTTGGTGCTGCAGTAGCTCCCTCTGAGTTTGGAAGCCAAAATGGCAGTGATTGCATCTAAAGGCAGCTTGAGTAAGATGCGAGAACAGGTGCTGATGAAAGTTAATCACCGAGTCTGCAGTGTAAGTACAAACTGTGCATTTCAGACTAGCACCAGGAGGGAGAAATTCTTCCATTTTCACTCCTATAGAAAAAACAGGTAAAATACAAAATAAAGTGACCGGTTTGCCCTTCGGGAAGTACACTGGAAAATCAGTCAGACAGAACGAACAAACAGTAAGAACAACAAATTTTCTTCTGATGGGATAGTATTAGTCATCCTGCAAATACTTGAAGTGATTCAGAATTTCTTTCCTCAAACTGCTACAGGATATTCCCAGACTTCTGCTCTTCTTTGGAGAGCCTTAGTCTCTGCACGCATTTAGCACAGATGAAGGGAAAGAACAAACATGGGAAAGAATAAAAATAGACTGGATTTATTCTAAATGAAAAGGTCTTAGAAATTACAGTTTTAACTAAAGGAGACATAATGTTCCCCACACACAATCCCTGCAAATTTTGAATGCCCAGGAAGCACATCAAGGTCAAGAGGCTCAAGATTATGATGTGGCTTGAGGTACAGCCCTCAAACTTAGAGTGCCTGAAAGCCACAGACAGAGCAGAAGGAACATTTTGAGCATTACTGATGCTCAGCTCTTTGCCTGCATGACTTGGCTATAGTGTGGGAACAGGATACTGATCTATCCTTGTCAGAAAGGACTGATGAGTCGCATTCATTGTGAAGGGAGGAGGAAGAGTAAGATATGGCTTCACCAACATTTTATCTTCCACATATAATGGCCATAGACAACTACTGCTGTAATACACTTTTTCCTCATGAAATCAGTACAGCTTTCCCTTTCAAGAACAGCACATTCAAAGCCACCTTACAATCATTGCTGAAACACAAAAACATGTTTCACGGTATCTTGAAACTGAAAATGCTTTAAAAACAGATAAGACCAAATTTCTGTACTGCTATAAGACAGATTCTGATTACCTGTTAGACAGTAAAAACTGAAAAAATGTTCGTAGGGATGATATTCAGAATCTAAAATGGGTATTTTGTTCTGTCTACACAGACACACACCCCTACCATGCCTTGTTCACTAGGTTCATGGTAGTTGGACAATATAAAACTGTGAGAATATTGTGGTTCAGCCTCTGAGAAGTCCCTCTGTTGTACCTGGAGGTCCTCACTTCTCCCCTAGCATCAATGACTCCCACAGTTGTGAGCAACATTTAAATTTGACCTATTCTTTGCCTCAGAGGCCTGAAGGGAGCTCAGGAGATACACAGAACTTTAATCAGTGCTGGTTCTCTGTCAGGCACTTTTTCACCAGGAGGCCATAGGAAGCTTGAGCTCCTCCACTGCCACGAGATTGTGTTTCATACGCTCCCACATCACGTGATACTTTCAACATCTAAGTCAATGGTATGTCACTAAATGAAAAGAGCTGAAGCAACCCTTTTATCCAATGGCTAATATTTCAGAATTTTCCTCTCCTTGGGGAGAAATGAATTTGTTATGTTCCAAAAGTACCTGGCCTTAATTACTATGCTATAATACATGCTGGGCTGCATTCACCTGCTCTTGTTCAAGCTCTTCCTACTGTTCTGCTGTTTCACTGAATCATGAAATATTTTCTAGGTGAGAGAGATAATGGCAATAGCCTGATATTCAAAGTTAAGATCTGGAAGCACACAAAGATCTGATTTCTAAATGAATGGCTAAGTGTTGTCTGCGTTGTGTACATATGAAAGTTTCTCAGCGCTCTTCTACTCCTGATAGGTACCAAACTCCTCCAAGGAAACACAATGCCTTCAAGAGCTGTAATTGCTTCCCAAGTATCAGAGAAATATTTTTCACTGCACCAAGTCCATAGAGCAGACCGCTACTTCCCCAGGAGTTTTTACACTGCAGCCAAATAAAGCTTTATTCTGTGAATAAAGCACACATTAGTGTCCTTTAGACTCCATCCATTTAACAGGAGGATCAGAACTCCTGTAGGGCCCTTGCCTTTTTCCAGACACAGCTCTGTACACTAGACAGCACACCCCACATAACCTAACACTGTGGTCTTTCTTATTTGTAGGTTTTCTCTGCTATTGAAAGCTCCAATGCAGAATGTTCTGCAAACTTGTGGCTGAGTCACCATCCCTGGAGGTATTTAAAATATATGTAGATGTGGCATTTAAGGACATGGCTTAGTGGAGGACTCAGCAGTACTAGGTTAACTGTTGATCTGAATGATCTTAAAGGTGTTTTCCAACCAAACCAATTCTGTGATTTGATGATTCTAAAATACTATCTCGATTTTATAAAGAGGAAAAAGAATATTGTCATAAAACACAAAGTTCTTATGAAACAAGTGTTCTGGGAAAAGCACACTGTCCATAGAGTGTTGATCCCTGGTCCTTAAAGCCTCCTGCCTAAGAAGCCTGCTCTAGGACCCCAAGATCTTACTTCAGCAGGACTTGCTCTCTGAGGGTGTGTTTCTCTGCTGAGCAACAGAACAGGATAGTAGAGATTGTAGTCTAGCAGACTCATGTTTGGTGGATGAAATCCTGAAGTAATTGATTGAATTTCTCAGAGACCTAGTAGCAGCAATCTGTGTCTGATTCCTGAGCATACCTTCACCAGTAAAGTTGCCTGTATCCGTATACACACATATTAAGAGAGAGACAGGATTCAAATGAGGATTAGTAGATAAGAGAAATGATACTGGCTACCTGGGAGACGTGCTTGGTTTAGAAGACAGATCAGAAACTCTTGACATTTTGGTAGCATCTACACCCAACACTTGCATGTATATGGGGAGACACTGATTTACTGAATGTCTATAGTGAATAATTCTTCAAACAGCTAAATCTAGAAGACAATACAGGAAAATACATGGTACTTACCACTGTGAGAATTTAGGTGCATTTCTAGAGCTCTTGCATTAGAAAAACTTTTGGTGCACTGTGGAAAGGGGCAGACACTGGATATCTGCTGAGCACCCTCTTCATTCTCCTCTGACAGCTGAGGCCCCTCTCTTTGCCTCCCGCTGCAGTAATACATGAGATGGGCCTGCAGGTTCCGTTCGCTTCGATACCAAATGCCACAGGACTTGCAAGGGAATATGTCCTCTACAAGCAAATATAACCAGGTGCAGGTTAGCTACGGTGCACTCAGTGCCAGCCAATTAACACAGCTGGATTAATTCCCCTCACTTATAATACATGCTTATTTAATAAAAACAGAACAATGGGTTTATGAAAATGTCATTTGCAGGTGGGAGAATGAATGTGGGAGACAGTTGTTCCTTTCAGAAGGAGATTTTAAAAATAGTTCCTAAAAAGCCAGCTAAAAGTTTCCGGCATGTAATTACTTAAAAGAATTAAATTAAATTGATTGATTGTTGTGAATATGCAGTACTCATTTGGGACCTAAGCTACATTTCCAACACCTCACTACTGATAAGTGACATATTTCAATGGCACTTTTCTTTTTTTCCGTATGCACAAGGTCTTTCCAGCATTGGGCCTTGGAATTTTTGAGTGCTAATTGCAGATCATTCTGAAGAATGTGTATTTTCAGAATGCTTATGCAGTTATTACTGTAAAATCCTGTTGCTCTGGTATCCAGGAGGCCAGAATAGATTATGTTTCCTACAGTGTTGAATGTAATATTATACTAAGCAGCATGTTTGTCTCCTGGGTTCCTGATGTTATTGATATTAGAAGTTAAAAATTCTAATGTACTTTATTTTTCTTATTTTTTGGTAAATTGTAACTGTTACATTTTTCACTATGCAAAAGGATATTTGCTAAGAGTGATTAAATTCTTCATTGCCTTCTATCCCAAAATGTCAGCACCCTTTCTGAGGGGGAGACAATGCAGAGATTGCACAGAGTGCTTCCCAGCAGCAGAGGGAGTAGATATATTTTGATCATATTCTGAAGGCTACATACTTTACTCATGTGAAGAGTGATAATGAATACTGTGTATTTACATAAAGCAGATAGATATTTGTTTGCTAATACCCTATCCAAATGGCATCTAAACAATACATGTTGTGTATCTATCTCAGAAGGACAAAAATGTACTTTGATCTTTCTGAAAGCTGAACTTGTCACCCTATCAGTAGGAACAAGGAAGAAATCCCAGCCCTTTAGGGTACATCTTAACTAGTAAATGAAACAGTGACTGGAGCCTGATTAGAGCATTGGGACTTCTTGTTTGTATTGTTAAATCACGACAGTGACCCCTTCCACACTTTTGGCTTAAATCAAGTTAATACCTTCCCCATTCCTGCATACAGCATAAGAATTGCCACAGCTCTAGGATCATTCCCTACAACTGGTTTGGTCACTTCTCATCTGTTTTTGAGACTAAGAGAGGATAAAATTGTGAGTGCAGCCAGACTGTGCCAGCTGACCTGAAGATCAGAGAATGGGCAATTGCAGTCAACATCAAAACATACCTTAGTCAACACAGAATCATAGAATGGTTTGGGTTGGAAAAGACCTTAAGATCATCAAGTTCCAACCCCCTGCCACGGGCAGGGACACCTCGCTCTAAACCATGTTACTCAAGGCTCTGTCCAACCCGGCCTTGAACACTGCCAGGGACGGAGCATTCACAACTTCCCTGGGCAACTTATTCCAGTGCCTCACCACCCTTACAGTAAAGAACTTCCTCCTTATATCCAATCTAAACTTCCCCTGTTTAAGTTTTAACCCATTACCCCCTGTCCTATCACTACAGTCCCTAATGAAGAGTCCCTCCCCAGTATCATTACAGGCCCCTTAAAAATATTAAAACTCCCACTGACTTCAGAATGCAAAAAGCTGCTAGTGATTGTAATTAGCTTACTCTTGAAGAATGGTTGGCTGCTCTGAAAATATGGCATATGTAGCTGATGATGTAATTCATTATTCATGACAATCATATGTTTAATTTCAAATACTGATGAGTATAGGACAATAGACAATTGCTTTGTTCCAATTCCTTAGAGTGAACGAAGTTGAAGGCTCCAATCCACCAAAATGGATGAGTCTTTTATTTGTTAAACATCAACAAATGCAGCCAAAATTTACATTGCTCAGTTTGATGCTTTAACTCCACTGCTAATGCTTGTCTATTTTTCTGCTCACAAATTTACATAAAATATTTACAGCACTACCAGTTTCTATGTTTTCCTTCGCCACAGAACGACTGTGCATGATTTTTAGACATAAGCATTCAACAAGCAGTTAGTGTTCCAGTATATACCAGTATTAAACTATTGCTGATACAGCTTGCATTATTTGAAATGTCCATCTCATGTGAAAGCTGACTTTTCAGCATTTGTTTTTCACTTCAAATGGTTTAAAAAATTGAACTGCTAGGTTTCCACAGAAAAGCCCAAAAATAGTTCTCAGAAATTCTGATACTGCATCAAGTCCTATTTAAATTATTGTGACTGCATTCCATCACAGACTTGAACTTCCTGATTATTTTAATGAATTTCCAGCTATCTTTATTTCCTATTCGGATCTGTTGCTCCAGTTATGGAGCTGGTGAACAGGTGACTCACGTTAGATGCCATGCAGGGGAAACGTATTTCAGGAGTTTTGTGTGGTGAGAGGGTGGGATTCCATGGTGAACAATGTTTAGGAATGGGACCTGAAACTATTACTCCCTGCAGTAATGCAAAACAGATAAAGGCTATTTGAAGTTAATGTTTTGCTAAAGCCCAGAGCTGGCCTGCACAAAAAATACACCCTCAGCTGAAACAAGCTGTGAATAAGTCTTTACCCTTAAGGCTAGGTAACTTCTTCTCTTGTGGCTCCCTTGGAGCTGTTGGCTATAAACACTGGTCTGCCCTAACTGTGGTAACTTGGTAGTCCACTTCAGGGGCTTCTGACACCTTCTTTTGGAAAGTCAGCACCTGTAGAGTGGTACCTGCTAGTTCTGTGAAGAGGTATACCAGCTCACAGCAGCCCCACTGCTGGGGGCAAAAATTAATGCAGTTAGCTAAAGGGCTTAAGGTTGCTCTCACACACTCTTTGGAAGGGAGGAGTTTGATGACTTGGACATTTTAAGGTTTATCTTTTAAAGCAGGCTAACAATAAATTTGCACCTATCAAGACTGTTTATCCAGAAAATAAGCAATTAAAAAAATAACCCCAAAACAAAAAAACATACATACAGATTAAAAAAAAACAAACATCACAACCCCCCCCCCCAAAAAAAAAAAAAGAACAAAAAATAAAACAAAAAACATGGAATGAAGAGTGTTACCACAGATATTTTAATGAGTCCTGTCTGAAGAGCTTGAAGATGGTGTGACTGACTGTTCAAGACAAAGTGTTATTTGGTCTGAGCCTGTGTGGCAGATCATGTGCTTGCATGTGCATTCACACCTGAAATACTGTGTTCAGTAGTTCACTATATCTAATTACAATACTTACAAACCTTGGATGGGGTCTAGATGGGCAGGCTTGCAAAGTGCTGACAGCTAAGGATATGCGTTAGATCTAAGTGATGACTGGTGAGGATGATGGTAACAGCTAACATATTTGAAAAGTATTTAGGAGGATGAGGAACTAGGGCTATATAATGGTAAAAATTAATAATAAAATGTAAAGAACTCAAATTTCATTCAAGCTGAATTGTCTCAGTTCAACAACTGTCTTATCATGTACTTGTGTGCGTCCCCTCTAAGGACAGCACTTAATTACATGCTGTATTTTGTTCATGATAGGGTCTACTGATGTCCAGAGGATGTAAAAACATTCTTGTGTAGCCACACTGATTTGAGATAGTACAGTAAATCAGGGCTTCTAATAAGGTACAATCTCCACTGCATTTTGAAACAGTCACTGGAGAGACATATTCTTCCTTTCAACTGAATATCATGAATTATTACCAGAAGCTGCAGGTGTAAGCCACACGCTTACTTGAGAAGCAAAGGCTGGACTTTGTAAGCTAACAGGCCTATCTTGCCTACTTTTTCTACAGTTTCTGATCCTATTGACTCTGGGAGCAGATCACAGAACCTCCACATGAGGGCAGGTCAGATACTCTGGGTGAGGCTCCTGCAGAACCCAGACACCAAATCGCTGCTCTTGATCCTTTTTATGCCTCTGAGTTCATCTGAGATGCCAGGGAAACAAAAGCAGGCTTCAAGCTGTGGTTTTTAAGTCATGTGGTTTCTGTGGTCTTGAATTCACTATCGCTGTATTAGCTCTTCATATGTGCCCTTAAAGTACTGCTGTTTTAGAAAACCACCAGAGAATAGTATTCATCACTTACTGTTCACAATAGCCGTCGGCAAGATAGATGCCATTGCAGCTTGTTGAGGGAGCAATTGTATTGAGTCCAGCAGGCGTGCAGGATACATGCCTTCTGTGAGAGTCATCTGACTAGCAGCTTGCAGCCTTGAGTCAAAATCTACAACAAAGGCAATCAGCTCTTCACCCTCTGAGATGGCCTTGGTCGTGGTACACCAAAGTTGCCCTCCTACAGGAAACATAAAAGCAGAAAGATTTAATGGACGATATCAGATTCCAGAACGTAAAACATCAGTGCCGTCTCTTTACAGTCTCTTTTTAAATTTTGATGGCTTGCTCAAGGTAAAGAGGCAAATAATTTTTACTGTATTCCTTCTACCAATATAGGAATTTTCAATGTACAAGGATAATAATTTGGAGATACTTTTCCTAATTATTTGCAGCATGAGCATTCATTTTAATTTCCATTTTGTCTCCTATGAGATTAAATTATGAAAATCAAGCTATAGGTGAAAGTATTTTATATGGCACTTTTTTCATCATGACTTTTCACCAGCCACCTTTTACCTTTTTTTGTAACTCCAATGATGTTTTATTTTGAATACCAAATCACAGCACATTAAAACCAAACAGCTGTGAGAAAGAAATCAGATTTCCTCATAAGGGCGTTCCTCCCCTCCCTTCTGTTTGCCACCCTCTTTCTCTAAAAAATCTTCCCTTATGTAATATTCTTTGTAACATGACTGCTTTATCTCTGCTTACACTGACTGAACTTCCTGAAAAGAAGATATGCCAAAGATCTGTTTCATAAAGGCTTATTCAAATAAAGATTTGTTTAAAGGGGGGGAAGTGGAAGAACTTTCATTAAACAGTAAGATACACTATAGCTCTGTGCTGCAAATGTCACGTGTAGTGCATTAAAAAGAAAATTAACTATGCGAGTACATCTACTAATGTATTTGAATGCGATAGTGAATGCTCATTTATTTAACATGTTTAGACAGGCAAAGCACTTATATTGTGTTATCTACACTCTCAGGCCTAGATACATATCCAATACAGTTATGCCTGAAATAATGTTGCATACTTTATACGTTACAAAGCTTTTTTTTTTCCTCAGGTTTTGTATATATAGAAAAAGCTATATGTTGTATTCATTAGGCAAGCAAAAACTGTACTCATTTTGATAAGTAATATTGCTGTGTTTATCTTTCGGCATAACTGCCTTTTCAACTGCACTTCATTTTTTTCCCCTCAACGAGATTATAGTTTTAAAACAACTTGTTGCAAAAATCTGGTAGAGGAGATAACAACAGTGTATGATATGCCACAGCTAAATGCAAGAATTAGGACATTGTTTTAGAGAAATCTTGGACAATTAATTAAACCAGTCTATTAGCTTTCAAAGATGAGCAAACAAAACAGCATCAGTAACAATGTGTTTCAGTAGAAACATAAAGCTAAGCTTCCACACCTCAAAGTGGTGTGAAAGTTTCAAAGCACGAAAGTGTCTCTGTATTCACCCTTCGGTAATGCAGGAGCTGAAAGTGGTTCCAAAGTTTATGATTTACTGTGATGGGACCAAAGCATACTAAGGTTTACTACCCTCCAAGATTACAGAATTAAATGGTGCAAATCTGAGTAATTTCCTCTAGAGAATAAGAAGATGAAATGTGAAGATAGTGCCATAAATGCCTACAAATGCAGAATCCTAATACCCAAGCACGAATCCAAACATTTGACAAGCACAGTGACTTACTGCATAAGTCAGGAGTAAATACAGAAGCCTTCAGAGCTAAACTGGTCTAAAACCTGTTCGAGAGAGAATAAGGCTAAATTCCTAAAGTGTTCTTAATTAGTTTTGTAGGCAATAACACATGATACACACTGCACTCTGAGGACCTGAAAATGGGTACTCTCACTGCAAACTCCACACAGTTCATCGTTCTAAGAACAGTGTGTCCATTATTTACATGCACTTCTATTTTATTTATATACAAAAGGTGTAATAATAAACCAACAGGTTTCAGTAATTTTTGACATAGAATAAGAGCTCTTCATAGACTGCATTATTCACTGGATTTCTTAATAAAGTAAAAATTAGTCACTGCAGAAGACCCAACTGGGACTTCCTCTATCCCAACAAACATCCTGACATGCTATACCCCTGGGGGGAAAAACCCAGAAAGTGTAGTTGATTACTGGGTCTCCAGCTGCAGTCAGTCTGGATCAGCTAACGTCTGACTCAGCCTCCTGGTGTCAGAGCTCCTCAGGGTGTTGACTCATGTCCAGCAGCAGATTAAACTGGGACAGCTGAAGGGAGCAGGACCTCGGCTGCCTGCTCCACCCAGCTCCTGGAGGCTGTCACACCTAGGGATGTGTGACAGCTCTGGAAGCACAACAATCTCCAGTTTGGCTTATTAAAGGAAATCAGAACTACAGAAGTTTAATCTGCTCCTGGATTCAGCTCCAGTAATTCCATTGTTATTTTGTTTTCTTCCATCCCACTCTATGGAAAATGAGGCATTTAAGTGATCATGCCATATATGTCCATATTTCCATCAGTACATGATACGGGGTTAAATCCCCAGATGAACCCTCAAATGATGCATTCTTCCAGCTAATGGAAATACAGTGTATCACCTCTGCAGTAACAGTCACACACAGGGATAGCCCCCTCTGACGCAGTACTCCCCTCTTGTCCCCTTCTATGCTTGCTTGCACAGATTAAGGCAATAGCTTCTGTTTTGAAAGATATAATCTTCCCCTCATTGCAGTGAATTCAAATATGCTGGCTTTCCCGCACAGGAAGAAAACAGTGGAAGTCTTCTTGAACCTTCTACTGCACAGTCTGGGAAATGGTGTGTAGAGAACCTGGCAGGAACTTCCAATTTTAACAAGAAGTTCCAAACATGACTACCTTATGAATTATTATGCTGCATAGCCATCCCTTCCAGGGTCCAGGGTTTCCTGACATGTGGTAGTTGCAAAACAGGAAAAAAACCTTGCTTCCAATAAACATTTCCACATGCTAAGACACCACTGACATATACACAGTAATTTTTCAGGACCCCAACATCTTTTCATAAAGCAAAGGGCAGTGTCAATAGCAGATTTTCAAAAGGACAACATGTTAAGTCCTCGCCAAGTACCAGTGGCAATGAAGAAGAAGACAGGAAGATGTTTGCTTGAAATATTTGCAAAGTCATGACGATTTCCTAAGGGAATGTAAAGGCTCTTATTTATATGAGATGAAGTTCTGACAAAGCTTACTCCTTCCTGTTCCAATGGAGAAGGAAAGCTTTGGAAATACAAAAAGGCTTTGTGACATTGTGAAGCCGTTTTCTCCACAAGTCTAGTTCTGACTCTGTGAAATTGGAAATAAGCTTCTTGCGCCTGCAATATATTGTTTTATATCTATGGTTAAACTGAAGAAATTTATGTGATACATAGTATATACATGCTAAACAGAAGAAAAGAATAAAAATGGGGGTCAACACTATGTATTTATTTGAACTTTTTTTTTCTAGTTCATATTTCAAGGAATTACAAATGCTCATTTAATCACTGAAAGTTGGGAAAGTTAAAGAATATCATGTTGTGCAAACTAGAGCAAAAAATTACATTTCAACTGCATTGGCATCAGTTCTTTATCAAATGACATCAGGCACTGAAGCAGCTATCTGATACCTTCAGAATTTCCACCAAATGGAAAGGTTATTTCAGGATTCTCTTCTTTGTCTGCATCTTTCACTGCAAATATTTCTGCTGCTTGGAAAAACCCCAACACCCTTAAACAACAACAACCAAAAAAAATCTAAACCCAAACCAAACAAACCAACTTTCCACAAAAAAGAAAAAGTAAGGTCCTGATGTCCCTGAAAACCGTGGACTTACTGTTCTTTGTAATGTTTATGATCAAGATTCTTGTGCAAACAGATCTGGTTCCTAACAGGAAGCTTATAAATCATAATTGCTGTCAAAACTGCAGTGGAGTGTACTGCAAGTTTCGATAATAAAGAATAGAGTCACAGTTCAAACTTGATTACATTTTGGAAATTCATGCTGCTCTTACAAGAATCAGTGGTCTTAAATATCTTCTTCTCCTGCCAAATTTTTCACTTGCACTTTTTATTATTTATGAAATCAGTGTCTGCACAATGTCATGCAGACCTCTGCTGATAAACTCTAATTAAGATTAAGACAAGCCTTTTGGAAAGGTTCCCATCATTAGCAAACATGATAAACACAAAAATACTCTTTACTTGTCAACCAGGAGCAATTCAGTAACCTAACAGTATTATCTGTTGCTAGGCTACAGAGCTGACAAAGCTTCAATTATATTGTATGGCCATACCTATAGAATACTGTGTAAGAAAATGTATCTAATATAAAAGCATTTAACTTCAGCCATGCTATCTGTAATTCATGTCTTCTTTCAGTGGCAAAAATCAGGTTAATAATTACACAGCGTGCTGGAAAAATCTTAGCAATGCATCATGTTTGCACAGTTTTTTCTAATTTATCTCTATGATTGATAGATATTTGCTTTGTAAAAATAATAAAATGCTAGCAATGGCATGCTGTAAACCACAAGCACAACTACACCTGGGCTCATCAAGATATGGAACCACACTCAGTATAAAGAATATACAGTAAATTGAACCAATTAAATCATATTTAGATGCAGTAATACTTCTATATTCATAATAAGGAGTATTGTGGTGATCAATATACATGCTAATACAAACTTCATTTTATGTAGGTCAGAAACCTAGAATAAAAGGGAAACTTGCCTTTTTTTTTTTTTTTTTGAACAGACCTTCAATTTTTCCTTCTACATTTGGATTCTTTTTTTTAAATAAAGTGACCTCTATTATCTTATTTGTACTCAGCAATTTGCAACTAAAGTGATGGCCCCTCATCAGTTTTGATTCTCAGAACCCTAAGGCACTTCAAGGGAAGACACAGACCCAGGCACAGCGAATCTTCTGATGGTGGGCTTCTTTTCTCCCCCACTTATTTTTTGCAGACCTTAAGGAGTGATCACTTGAGGTCTGTGGATAAGAGACTGAAAAAAAAATATATTTAAGGACAGACTTCACTATTAACTCAACTGAGAGAAAATAGCTTCAAAATGGATGGAGCCATAAAGCCTCAATTCATAGTGTTGCTTTTAGGAAAAGGGACTTAAGAAAGTAAATACCTAAACCCAACGTTTCCATTGAGTACAGCTGTTTAATGGAAGTGCAGCTATTTTTTCCACAGATAAAGAAGCATATGACAATATAAACACATATTCAAAGGCAATCCCAGTTTTCCTGTCTTTATTAACAGTCAGTTATCCTTGCTGAATGATTTGAGTCTGTTTTTTTGACCCAGCAATGGCAGACGTGTTTCACAGAAGTTTAGGGAAATCAATGGCAACTTCTATTAAAACCAATTTCCAGTGCCAGTTAATTCAGAAGTACTATTTGGTGTAGTAAAAATTAAGCTTACTGGATTTGATTGTGTTGCTGCAACAACATAATAGCCCGTTTCCTGTACACACATCTTTTTGCAAGAAGGGTCAAAAGACTATCAGAATTTATTTAAACAACAGACTGTTACTCTTCATGACTTCCAGGCACCGTCAACTGAATTAAACCTTCCTCTCCTAATGAAATATTCCAATTTGTTAAAAATGATGCCTTTTAGTAATGGTAATGGGGGTTGGAGTTAATTTATTATCTTCTCTCCTTTGCTGCACAGGTTAAGCATTTAAACAGAATCTGCTCATCACAATAGGATGGGATCTTCGTATTTGGGTTCCTCCTGCGTCTCACCCATGGGGTTGTGACAACTCAGCACACTGAAAGCCATTTCAGTGCAGCACAAGTTACTGGGTAGATCTCTAATTTTGGACATGAACAAAGTACATATATCTATATGTAGACACATTGTTCAATAAAAAAAATATAATTAATTCAAATCCAATACTGTTGAATTTTTTGACAGTAGAGTGGTACAAGGAGCAGAACTTATAAATTATGTGTGCCCCTTCTTTGAAAAATGCTTTGGAGGTTTCTTTGTGCATTGGCAAATACAGTAGGAGTATGAGGTATTGTGTGGATCCTCCTGCACAGCACCTGATAAAAGAATAAAGAGCTGTGACATATTCTTAAAACAATAGAGGAATTAAAGAGAAACAATAGGCCAGCTGCTTCATTAATACAATCAAAAGAGAGCCCAGCACAGAGGAGTCCAGATAATTAAGCACTACTCTTTTAGACCTTTTTTCTGTAATAAATTTGTTAAAAATTTATTAACTACTTCATAGTTGTTAGATAGATCTATGTACTTGTTTATTTGGGTTGATTAATGCCTTTTCAGTATTCTACAACATGCCAACTCATGGTTCATACAAGTTTTTTGAATAAAATAATGTAAGAATAAGTGATATGGATCTGTGGTATATACAGCAATAAATCAAAAGCATTATGTGAAGTCTTTCCAGTTGCTAAATAATTCTTCGCGTTTTTCACATGCGTAGACAAAACATATACTTTGCACAGCATTTTGCTATTCATGTATTTTAATGCCAGGGTTCCAACCATCTCTCTGTGAAGTGCCTCCAAAATCACCCCTGCAAATGCAGAATTCTCAAACTCTCACGAAAAAATAGTTTTAGTGCTACATTAAGATTAATGAGATGATTTCCCAGCATCTTCTATCATTTTTCCTTGTTTACTGATGAAGAGATTACCAAAAGACACTTGACCTTTAGTTTTAACTAAACCACTGCATTATTATAAGCCTGCAGTCTACTGCAAAAAATGTAAAATCATTATACTCTACAAAACTAGACCAATACAGCAGACAAACCAGTTCTGTTGCCACTTTTACCATTATGTCCAGCATAAAATATGGAGCCTGCTGTACTTTGAACTCACTGAACAAATTGCAAAATCAAGGAATTGCAATGATATTTTTCACAGCAAACCAACACAAAAATACTCAGCTTAAAGGCACTAGCCAAACTGAAGAAGGCAGCTTTAAAATCCCCACATTTTGAGATAAAAAATGTCTGACCAGAAACAGGGAAAAAAAATACTCCTTCAGAATATAGCTCTTAGTCCTGCACTTAGTCAACCTGAGTTTTAAGTCTGACTTAGCTTAGTCATATGCTGACAGCTGGCCATGTTTTTACCTGAATAGATGATTTTATAGTTAAAGACTGTCAGGCTTTATACAGCTGATAAAAACCAAAAATATTAGAGGAACTTGCCAGTCCTAGGGAAGTGAACTCCCAAACGTGGCACCTCTGTTTCAGTGTAAGGGGTAGGTCTTTCCCTTGCTGCAGTACAACTACTGTGAACATCATGATCCGCATTGCAGCACCTCTCAAATTAATTCTGCAAACACCTTAATCAGCTGAACCCCAAACGAAGCACCTGTTTCTGAAGGGCAAGGAGTATAACAAACTCTTAGATTTGACCTCTTATTTTTTTCCACTGTTGTCTTCCTCCTCTTTGCTAGTTTGAGGATTTCTGTGTGTTTTCCTCCAATTAAATGCCCACGTGTAACACTCAACAGAGTTCTATTAGGTAAAGAGGCAAAATAGATTAGCGCTCTGAAAATATTCACAGGAAAATAATGTGGTAATTTTATTTGCCATTTTCCCCCCTGATAGAGCTGTCACAGCTTATTTACCACAGGGGGAGACAGTTAAACCCGTATCCTTAGAAGTTCTATGCATTTAAGAGGCTTATATATCTCTTCTGGGACCCTCGTTCAAATCCTGGGCTAATCAGAGTGAATACATATCTTTCTATTAGATGGCTCTAAAAACTCTTAGGTGATATCAGTTCCTGGTGGACGACAGTCCACAGCGTAAAACTATTAAATGTTTGGCACAAATGGCAATACTTACAGAATGAAGCTGGAAACTGTAATATCCTCCCACATCACAAGAAGTTAAGTCTGCTGCTCAGAGGCTGAAATTAAAGCCTGCCACAAACGCTAACCTGCTGTATTTCCTTAATTCAGCATAAGATCAAACAAGGAAGTCAAAGGAGTTCTTTCACAAGTTTAGCAATTTGTTCCTGTTTTTTTTTAATTTTCTTTCCAAATTTGTCTTTTGAATTGAGTGCTGCATCTTTTATACATTTGAATTGGGTCTCACTTGAGTGTTATTTCAAAATTTACTAAACCTTAAGAAAAGAAATGATAAATAGCTTAACACCCACCCCCCCCCCCAAACAATAAACCCATGCTGACATTGTACACGTTGCACTCCCATCACCACTGCTAAGGCGGTAGGACTGTCTCAGCACACTCACCTTCCCTTTTTTAAAGCAGTGAATGGGCACTCTCGAAAGAGCTTCCCAGGAGACATTCCCAGGTGACCTCCACTGCTTCCCCCAGCTTTTATGGATGCACCAGGTTTCAGAGAGAGAGAAAAAACGGACTGCTGAAACCAGCTACTCTGAAGCATGGCTTTGGATATACACATTCCTCTACAATCCCTGCTTCCCTAACAGCACAGCTGTAAGGTGACCTTTTAGTAGCCTTACAAACACAATCATGCCTGTGGATTGTCTTTTCAGAGTTATTTTGTGAGACTGGAGTGTATGAAAAAAGGAGGTGATTAAATGAGACAATAGATATGCTTTAATGGCACCTCTTTCTTATAGAGAAAGCAGAGTATGCTACATCTTATCAATGGATTTTCTGCTGTCTTGCACCTGCTACTGTAGGGCTCATTTCTTGCCCCTGGGCAAACTCAGAGTGAATGGCAAAGGTACCTGAGCAGGAGAAAGGTTTGAAAAGGAGGAGCTGGATTGATAGGTTGCATTTGTAAAGAAAATAAACACATTAAATATAAGGACAAATAGGAAGTTACAGAATGGCAAAACCATTGTAAGAAATAAATATTGGCCATGAGAGCCCTTCAGTACAGGGATCACATCCAGAAGAAGTTCCAGGCTGTGTGAAACAGAAGTCACCTTTCATAATGAATACAAACTGGAGCATTTAGTTGTGTGCACTGTAATGCTGAGAAAAGAGTCGCTATTATTGCTAGTTACCATGTTAACGTTCAACTCACAGGATGAAGTTCAGGAACTAGTTTACCTCAGCTGTAACAATGATGAAAACAAAAGCAAAGTAGCACTTTTTGATTAAAAAAAAAAAATGTTGCTCCCATGTAAGCCATTAGAACATTCTATATGTGGAAACAAGACTGACAAATTGATGGCTCTCTTACTAAACAAACTAATAAGTAAAACGCGTCAAATGTAAATTTGCATGCTTAGTATGTTCTAAAATGTAAGAGAAGCTGCGATAAGCATCCAACCCTGTCTCTTCTATTTAGAAAGGTCCTCATTAAAAAAAAACACCACAATCACCACACACACACACAATTCACACCAAACCCTAAGATTTCCTCTAGGTGTGTTGAAAACCAGGTATTACAGCTCTGCCCTTTGGAGTAGGAGCTAGAAGTAAAAAAGACTGAAAACTGGTGACAATCAAAAGCATTTCCACCTTCCAAGCTACATGCAGTGTCCAAGTAAACAAGCATTGTAAACCAGTGCTAGTACACCATTTAGTTCTTTCAGTAAGAGATACTGTTAACAGCAGAAAGCAAATCCTGTAACGGCAACAGCAAGACTGAGCTACTGCCGGTCACAATTGAAATAAAAAAATAAGATTATGAATTAGCAAATAGTTAAGACTCCTGGCATACACACTAACATAGATTAGCAATTAAGAGAGGATTCTGTACTTAATGATTTTTTCCCAAACAGGCTTAATAAGAAATACCAGTTTACTGAGCATCATACAGGTGCAGAGGAGCTGCCATTCTGCCTGCCTGGTCAGTATGATTTCTAAATGGCCAGGAAAGAAGTGACTGTATACCCAAAGGCAAGCTGTCAAAATTCAGACTGCAGCTGATAAACTGATTACAAAGCTGCTTAAGACTTTGCTTGTAAACAAAAGCATTTATCGACTAATAATTTGCAATAAACTGATGTAACTCCCAGCTGAGCCCCAAACTGTAATTGTCTTTACCATCTGCCTATTAAAATACCATTCTTCATCACCAAGCAGGAGCAGAAGGGAGAGAATCTCCAACAACTACATAACTTGCATGCTTATAAATAATCTGTGAGCATTTCACAATGTTCATTATGATTGCCAGGTTTTGTATACTTCATTTTCTCTTTTTGAGAGGCAAAGAGGTGCTGTAAAGTGGCAGAAAAGAAATTAATAAATACCGCCTGGTGCAAGAAAAAATTATGTAAATTCATCATACTCTGCAGTTTCTTAATTTTTTTCTCTTTCTGCAACTCCATCGGAATATCATGATGGAAGACCCCTCAAGCACAACTTTGCAGATTAAACTCTCAATTTCTTTTCAACTTGTCAGTTTTCATTACCTTTCTTTCTTATGCACGGACTTCTTACAGCGGTTTCAATGGAAAGCCAGTTAAAGCACGCTGGCTCCCCAGGGGGGTGTCTGCCAGAGCCCGAGGGATTCTGCATACTCCATGGACCTCTATAGGGTCACACTTAAGAGCATTTTGCCTCTCTCGTTGAGAGGCATTCTGAAAATTAAGTGAATGTACACGCTTTTATTTTCCAGCTGTTGACAGCCTTGCTCCTGAGAAAGGCACTAGAGTTTAGACAAAGTTCAGAATTAACCAATTCAGATGCTCTAAAGCTGATAGACCCTGAAGGAAGAATCACTTTGTTCAACGCCTAAAATATTCAAGTATGAGCAAGAGAAAACTGGAGAATTGATACCGTGCAGAGAATGGCAGCCCCTTGAGATGTGTCTGCATTAAAAATTGAATTTAGCAGAGAATCCCACTATGATTCAGTGCAAAGCACTTGACCAAATATTTCCGCAATCTGTCCTCTCAGCCACCCGCTGTTCTGAATGCAAGGCTGTGACCAGAGACCTACAATTAGTTTACCTCTTCAGAAATACCTGCACAAAATGCACAGATGCTTTAAATGCAACTTGATTTCTCATTGACTTTCCAGATTCAGACTGAAATAATCTATTTAGCTGAAGCGAGGCTTTTCATGTGTACAGAAAACATTTTAGGTCATCGCTGGGAGGAAAATGGGGATCTGAAAGAAAAAGAGGAAGGTTCTTCCTGTTAATTGATTGTTGACCTGTTAATTGTATTGAAATGCAAGAAATTAAAGGATGATCCTGTCACCCGTGCTCCCAGAAGCAGTCTCATTTACTTCAGTGATAATCTTTCTCTCCCTCACAGTGCTTTTGTCTGGTCCTTTGTTACTACCAGTGTTGCCTGCAGAACACCACCCCATTCCCAAGAACCAGAAAAAGAAATCAAACCTCATGACAGTCTGGGACCTATGGAATTAATTCTCGAAGACACATTTCACTCAGGACAATTATGTTTGTAAACGACTGGAATTTTACATGTGTATTTAGTTAAAAATACTCATTAATATGCTGGTTGAACCAGGTCTCCATACCCCAGTTAGTATGCACAGTACTGGGACAGGATTCAAACAGGGGTGAAATAGAAGGAAGAATGAACAACAGTGTGCACGGATACAGAAAACACATGTACCAAAATTAATTTTCTTTGGAATGTTGTAAATAAGAGATTTTGTTAAGACACTAAGCCATGGTGATGAAAAGCACCTTTCAAGCCTCTGCAGTTAAAACTCATCATGTAAATTATTTAAGGAGTACAGACCTGAAATAATTTGATAGGATGAGAACTTTAGCATGACAAGGCTGTGTTACAAAGTTAGAAGAGTCATGGTTTTGAAGACTCATGTAACAATTACTTTTTATTATTTAATGGTCATTAAAAAAATAACAATCAGAAAACTTTGGAAGACACTAAGCTGAAATTTATCATTTCTGGTGGTTGCCACACAAAAGGAAACGGCAAAAGAATTTGTTGTTGAAATACGACTTGTAATATGCAGAAACTTATTTCGTATACGTCAAGTTTGTTAAAAATCAGTTAATGCAAATAAACCTGAACACGTGGCTGATAGTTTTATGAGAACAGGGCAGGTTTAATGCCACAGAAGAGCTTTTCAAGCACACGCATGACGCTGACCCCTTTGCACATACTGGCACCACTGTGAACAGCCCAGGCCGGACCCCCAGCGTAAGGCGGCAGGGGGGCTGTGTGTGTGCTCGGCCACCGCGCCCCGCCCCGCACCGCCCCTGGCGGGCGCACCCGGCACAGCAAGCAGTGCCGGACGTAGCACGCCGCCGGCAGCAGATGGCGCTGCCGCGCCGCCAGGCGGGTGCGAGGGACGCTGCGCGGGGGGAGGCGAGGCGCGCCGCGCCGTTATTGATTGAATTTTACAGCCCGGTGCACACCGCGCACCGGGGCGATAACGCCGGAGGTGTCAGGAACTTCGATTAAACCCGCTCCGCGCTACCCCCTCCTGCCTGCTGCCTTCCCGACTGTCGCCCCGCGCTTTTCCTGTCACGGCAGAGCGCGGCGCGGGGCAGAGTCCGGGGGTGCGATGGTCCCTCACGGGGAATGCCGAGCCATGAGGGGGATTTAAATAAACTGATCTGCAAACCAAACAAACAATGCGTTGTCGAACTCGGCCGGCTCAGTTAAGGAGAGATTTAGGGATAATTTAACTTCTGAACATCACACCTCCCTGCTCCTGAAACAGCGTCGGAACCCAACTCCGCTCGCCGGCCGCGGCTGAGCACCCGGGCAAACCACCCGTGTGCTCGGGCCACTCTGGTTGCACAAGAACTTTAACAGAAGCAGGCTGTGAGCAGCGCATCTGCACCAACGCATTTGTCACCCTCAGGAAAGTGAATTTTTGAGCACACCGAGGCCGTCACACGCAGGGATTAGACCTGAGTGTAACGCTCCTTCTCTGGCCTGTCTCCCTACACCCACAGCCAACCCCCTCCTTGAAAGGCAAAGGCAGCGCCGGGTGTCCTGTCACCCCGCCCCTGCTTATCAGGAGATGTTCATAGAAATCGCGTTTGCTCACCTACAACCAATCGGGTACTTCTTTTTGCTTAAATCATCCTGCCAAACGGCATAGTTAAAAGGTGCAGCTCAGACTGGAAATTATCCAGCACCAGCCACTTCATAATATTTCTGCTCCTGAGCAAAGCCAGCATTCCAGGGTGCGTAACTCCCACTGAAACACGTGGGAATCATGATGTTAAAAGTTTGTGGAAACCTTTGAACACTTATCTCTGTCTCGTGAGAGTAATGAAGAAATTCGATGTCAAGCATGCAGTGATCCCAGAACTATCTGGCTTTTGGAGGAGCAGGGATTACAGACTAAGGTGAAATTCTGCTAGCCCTGGAGTGCTGGCATGAACCCTGGTGTCCTGGCTGGGCGCTTCTTAGCACTGCAAAAAATCTTAAGAGGAATGGTATGAGGGTACTCTTAAGTAAAGGGGTCATGGGGATTAAAAGAAAGTTCTATTAAATGTTTGGGATGCTCCTGGGAACAGAAGATTTTTACAAAGCAGAACATTAGAACTGGCAGCAGTTACCTATCAGCCTCCCAGTCCACTTGGAAATCTACCCTGCTGTTGAGGCTCTTCTCCTGACGCCCCGCCGTGCCCCACTGACAAGCCCATCTATGCACTTCACTGACCAGTCCTGTTGGACAGTACATGTTATCTACATCTCTTCCTTTTTAACCACAACAAAGTATAATGAACAACTTGGAATCTCTCTGGGGTATGGAAACGAAATGCAATCTGGCACCATGGAAGAACGCAGTTCATCATTGCCTAACCGACATACAGCTCAGACCAAAACACAGTCTCTTGAACGCCAGCCAGTTTACAAGCAGTGAACCACACAGTATCCACAACCTGCCGGAGATGCTTCACTGTCTCCTATCTTTTTGTTCTGCTAAAAGTTAGCACTCATGTGGACAACCATCTGCATCTACAACTCAGAATCACTAAAATGCTCCATTACTCTTTCCCTTAACATGTGCCTTCTTGGTCCTGAGAAGATGATCCTATACTACCCTATCTCAAAAAATGTGTCCTCATACTTCTTTATTAAGACACTGGAAAAATCAATGCTCTCTGTGCCCTGGAAGTGGAAATGGGATTTAGTGTCTATCTTCATAATGGAAAATATTGCCCATGTGTAGAAGAGACAGTTTAGACCTATTTCCCCAGTCCTAGGAAATACTGCTTGACGTAACAGTATAAAATGCCTTTCAGTATAGCTTCTTACTGTATGTCTAAGTCTTTTTAGCTAGGGGGTTCTCATTTGGTATCTTCTTCCTGATTAATTCTCTTTTCTCATTTTCTTTCCTCCCTGCTTTCAGCCTTGTACTCCACATTCTTAGTTTTCATTAAATACAAACTGATAAAATATTAACTGATTACTGTTAATCTATATGCCAGGAGATAACATGTACACTGCTGCATATGTACACATGTGCAAGCATATGACATACTGTCCATTACAAGAATTCTTTGAAGTCTTCATGGTGATTAGCCTGCTGGGATGATATTCAGCTAAACAAATAGTTATTTTTGAAGTTGAAGAGTTTATTGCACAGGTACACTGCAGCTGGTCTGGATACATTACTTAATGGCACTACCTGAGACACACAAACTACGTACAAGATACTGTGCCTTGCATCCTTCAGTTATCAATTCAGGGAAGTTCTACACAAGTCATCTCTCGGAATTAACGTTTTATCTCATTGCTCATTTACCTATGCATGGTATTATTAGCTGAATTAACTTTGCAGACAGCTGAAGAGTGAATAATGCTTGAAAAATGGAAATAGCAAGCTGCAGTTGTTAACAGGCTTTTTTTTTTTTTTCTTTTTAAATACTTTATTTGGTTGGTTTTGACAGGTTATTTAAGACTATTCAGCTTCTTGACCTGAAGTCCTATATGAATAATTGCATGCCTTTTAAATGTTAGCTCAAATATGTAATCTATATCTAATAGATACATCTAGTTCTCTGGAAATGGAAGCATGCCAAGATACTATGATATTTGAGTAGAAATTTAAATAAAAGAGTTGGCAATACCAGAAGGAAGTTCTAGCGTGAACAACTTTTTGAAAATGCCTAGGTCACTGCAGGAGAAAAAGATTAAAAATGGAGAAATGACCACTTTTAGGGGAAAGCAAACAAAGCATTTTTAGGGGAAGACAAAATAGACTAGAAAAGAGAAATATGAAGGGTTTAATAGGTAAGAATGAGAGGCTTAAATATACTATGCAATGATAAAAGGATCAAGTGAGGATTTAAGAGGGCATAGCTGGGCATATTTTAAATGAGCTGAATGATCTTCTCAATAGACTTCTGCAGATGCTAGAAAAGTTTGAGGAGAATTTCAGGCAGCAGTCACTGGGCAAAAATGAAGCTACTCTTGAGCGAACTTCTGATGTACTCTTATTTGCTTATGTTTCAGATAAGCCAATGAAACATAAGCAAGAGTTTCAGATGGGTCCACACCTGCAAAGGAGCTCTCAACCCTTCTGCTATGGGCAAGGACAAAGAGTCACTTAGAGCTGGCTCTCAAAGCACATCTATGAAAGTTAATTACTGTAAGGGATATGAAAGCTATTACCTGAAGAAAAAAAAAAAAAAACCCAACAAAAACCAACCAACCAAGTGGCTTTCTGAGTCTTTCATTATTAATTACTAGTAGTAACGAAATATCCTTGGTTTACGTATTCAAGACAAACCTAGACAGATTCCTGCCCTGAGGAGCTGGAAAGGTCAGATTTCAAAAACTTTTATTTATAACAAGTGCTCAATCTGCAAGTAGCCATCAACTATTTACATGAATAACAGCGTTTTATGTCAGTCTTATGTGTAGACTTTGGGCTCCAATCTGACAGGGATGACAAAGAAAGAACAGGAGACAAATGACAGAGATGACCTGGGTAATGGCAATAAAAATGGATAAACAGCAATGTGTGGGGTAGATTAAACAATATCCCTGCTATTGGGTGCAGATCCCATTAATTCCTTTGTGAGCACATGCACATTCCTTAGCTACAGCACTTTTTAATGAATTGATCTATATATCTGAGAGAGTGAAGTCCAGGAAGAGGCATGGGGTAGTGGATAATCCTCGAAGGCCACCTGAAATGTATGAGTTTCAATGGGGTATTTGAAAGAGAAGTTGCAAATACTCTCATCCACATAGATTGTCTGCTTGTTCCCCAACGTAAATCATTCTATTTCTTGCCCCAATTTTTTATCAAAATTGCTTCCAACTTATTTCAGTCTGTCACAATAATATTTTCATATGAGGAGTGTTGTAACCTAATTCCTTCATTTGAATAATACATTCATTTTTAATTACTGCAACTTGATCTCAGATTATTCAAATAACTGTTTCATTTTTTATGCTTACCCTGACCCCAGTGTATTTATAGGCTTTTATCCTTACCTGATACCAGTGTAATGTAATTATAGATTGTATTTTAATCATCTACTATATCCTAGTGAGTTTGTTTAAATCACTCCAATCCAGAGTCTTTTATTTCTATGCCTTTTAAAATTCTACAATGCCATTCTCATTGCATAAAAGCAATATTTTTGTAGTTTACTACAATGAATGAACATTTTGCATGCATTGCTGGCCATGTTTCTAATTTAAATTTAAAAAAGTCGCTATAGAGAACTCTATGTAAAATGAAATCTTGACTTGTAAACAGGCATGGGACAGCTCATCACTTTAAATCGTTGTTCAAAGCTCCTATTTACTCACTAACATAACTTTATAAGAAACACAGCAGAAAGAGAAATCAAATTCTTCTTTATCCTACCAAAAATAAAAGCACACTTTATACTACTAAGAATTGACAAACTATTTAGCTTTGCTGCTCACAGGTGCTAAATGTTTGCAAGTTATTTTACCTGTATTAGAAATAATTCCACATTGTATACAGAAGAGAAATAGTTTGGGTAGCCTGCATTATCACTAGTCATGGCCACATATTGATTGCCAGGGTTATCAATACTTTTTAAGAAGGATTTAACTCTTGGAAGTGTTGCATATTCCAGAATTGTTCCATTTGGCGTAATGGTAATTTTTAAAGTAGTAAGTGTTATGTTTTTTCCGCTCCCTACTGCTGATTCAGGAGTTCCCTTTCCCCCATCTTTTGTGTTGCTTCAGGATGCAGATGTAGAGTAGGGTCAGAAATCAGACAGGTGAAGCTCCTCAGGTTTATGTATCTGCTGAAGTACTGGTATCTTTCTGGTCATCAGATCGATTTATACTGATAATTACCACTGCTCCCGTCAAACTGTGCTCTCTTTCTGAGCAGCCTGGTGTTTTTGTTTTGTTTTGTTTTGTTTTATGTGCAGCAAAGAGTAAAAGACCTCAAAAGGTCCTTAACACGTGCCCTCAGGTGCAGCATGTGCTTCTTTTTTTTGCATTTACCATGTGCATTGTACAATGACGCAATGGCCAGAAATGCTTCCAAATCAAACCTTCAGCCCAGCAATGTGATGCAAACAATGATACTGTTCCCAAAGTTGAGTCTTTGTCTACAGTAGACATCATAGGTGGAAAACAATAGAGAGAATAAAAAAAATCAGAGCTAGTAATAAATCTGCTGGTTCATGGCTACTTCCTGCTGTGTCATACTAGGGAAAGAGACTGCTGCTAAAATTCATGTCTTCTGCATTCTCCCTACCCCTCCTTTCTCAAATGTTTAACTATTTTTTAACTTCAAACACCTTTGTCTTCTGCCTCTTTCTATTCACCGTGTGTGCCCATTTCCCCTCTGTTTCCTCTCTCAAATGTTACTTTTAAATATGATAACCCCTAGCTTCTAGGATATAAGTGCCCAGAGAGCACAGAAACATGACCCAGACTGATATTTATTGAGAGGCCAGGTAAGCAGTGGGCATTAGATGCTTAAAAGTATAAACAAAATGTCTTTTTTTACTCTTCCCTCCTTTGCCATATGATCTCTTCTCAGTAACACTTAAGAATTGCCCAACATGTCACTATGTCACTGGGGATAGAGGAATTCTGACTACTACCTTGATTCTCATAAAAAGAAATACTGTTCTGTAAAAAAAAAAAAAAAGTAAATAAGAACAGGGACTATGGGTTTATTGAATGTAATCACTGATTAAAATGAATTATTCTGCTTTTCCAAGATTCAGACAGAGAGGCATGTTTCCCTCTGGGATTTCTACTACCATTTGGTCTAATATTCATTTTGCCTATAATAATACAAGCTTCATTAAAGGAGTAAAACAGCAATTGTCTCCGCGAGATCAAAGGACAATCTGTTAAATAAAAAGAGTCGGATCTCTAGAATGAAATAGTAGGAAAAGTTTGAACTGAATTTTATGGTGAATCAAAATGTAAATCGTAATTTCACAAGGAAGACACAGAGCACAAAATTAACTTTGTAAAGACATGGAAAGTGGATATGTTGATCTTAAAAATGTGCACAGATAGTGAATCTATCAGTAGCATTTCTAACTATAACACTTCCAAAAGATGAAAAATTATGCCTGTCTTAAGAGTACTGGTCTTAAAGAATTTCCATTAAACAAGAAACACTGCTTATCAGATAAATTATCTGACTTAGCTCCTATTTAACTGATCTTGTATTTGAAAATTCAGTATAGTGAAAAAAACCCACCTGTCATCAACAATCATTCTGAAGACCTTGTGGTAGAATAGTTCCTTTTAAAAGATATATTATCTGCCATATAATATTTAATATTATTCCTCAAGCTACATTTCACTCTAAGATTTGGAATAGCACCTCTCTTGTGTAAGTCAGCATTGGTTTCTCTGGATATTATAACAAATATATATCAGTGCATCTACATTTAATCATCAACCATTATGGAGGTTCATCGCTAAAGAAAACACTTAAAGAAAACAGACATGCTAAAAACCTTAGCTTCTCTGAAAAAAACCCACCAAAAAAGCTCCTAAAAAAAAGAAGGTTCCTAGACAAGTTGAGAGACAATTAGGGATGCAAGCTCCTCTCTAGTGAAGCATTCCCATAGGACACAGGACAGCCCCAAAAGCAGACAGTGCCAGCCAGCAGACTGGGCCACCATGCACATCAATGTGTTCTAACATTGCCCTCAGTTTCCTTAAAGAAAAATGGTGGTAGAAGTAGTAATGGAAACCATTACGCTTGCAGGTTTTAGCTCCCTCTCCAAAAGGCACAGGCTAAAGCAGTGCAGTTCAATTTCAATCTGCCACTGCCAAAGCAACCCAATCTCTTAAGTTATTTCAATCCTCTTATTGAACTGTGTCCCTATTACTAATCAAGGGAAAAAAAAATTATAGAAATTATTCTGAGGAAGAAAAACTCGTGAGAAATAAAATCCCCTTGAACATATCTTAATTCTAAAGACTTCTGAAAAACTTGCATTTATAATAATTAGAAAAAAGATTTTTGAACAATTTTTTCTCAACTTTTTTTATATGATTTGAAATGACATTTTTAAAATGTGTTCAGCAGTCACAGATCACAGGTCTGGACTACTAGCTTAAAAGGGACAGTAGTGGTCAGGTTACCAGGTGCCTTTATACACCTGCCAGTGAGTGGAAACTTAGGGGAACAATATGCAAACCTCAATCAACCTATCATATAACTCCACAAGTTTAATTTATAACTTAATGCATCCACAAAGCATTGTGAAGTGCATTGATGACTCTGAATAAGGAAGGTTAAATCATTATTACTATTACCTCGTCAAAACCCCTGAATTTGTACTTCTACTAGACCAATCAAGTAAGTGTCTGATTCTGCTGTAGCACTGTAATCCCTGATACACCAATGAAAGTAATGGATGGACACCTCTAGGCAAGATAACATGTTTTGATTTAAAACGTAAAATAAATTACAAACTCCAACTTTACAAACTCATGTGAAATCCACCTAGTTGGAGCCTTCAATACCCTTCCTTCTGTATTTAAAATGCAAAGCACAGGTACAAACAAGTAAACAATTATGAAAGAAATTAATGCTGATGCCTCAGCAGTACTTTGGTAAAAATGTGTATGTAAAACAAAATTAAAAATCTTATTCACCACCAGCTAAAAAAAGACATATAATGACATTAAATGTAAGTAAACACTTAACAGAAATTCTAGTCTTACAAGATTTCACATTCTAGGGTTTCTTTTATGCATCACAGCAATTCCTTACAGAGGAAAAACATGTGAATACTAGATGCCTTTTTTGACACCCATGATTCATATTTGCCTCTGGCACAATTAAGGGTGGGGACGTTGATAATATTTTTGTCACAGCACACTAACTTTATTTTAAGCCAGCTAAAATATTTCTGCTGTCATTCAAGTGTCTCCTGTTTTAAAAGGGGTTATTTCTTATGAAAGTTGTGGCAGTTTTAAACTTCCATGAAAAACAGGTACAGCACAACTCCTGTGGCAACAGGAGTCACTGCTAGGAGAGGGGTGATTCCGCTTTCATGAACCTTTGCATATTGCTCCGACCTTCTACTGATTCAGCTCTGTTTTCATCAGATTTTTGCACTATCCTGTGGTGCACTAGGATCTGCCCTAACCAGCTACAATGTCATTTGAAAAGGAACAATTATTTGCTAGGAAATAGAATAGAAACACTAAATTATGCCATTAGATAGCCAGTAGAAATGAACAATTTTGCTTCGTGACTGCTTCTAGCTAGAGTGGAGTGAGTAATCCAGAAGCAGTGGTCTTTATTTCCATTTTACCAAGATCTTAAATTACATCGTTCTCATCTCTCTGTTTTGTAGTTAACACATCCCTTGACTTTAGCGAAACAACATTTGTTCCAACCCATACCAAGAGGTTCAGACAATCAGTACAGAATGCCATTCAAACATTCTTGGATAGGAATATCATCCCTAATAATCAAACTTGATACACATACTGGTTCTTTGGCATGTCTATCATCATGGCCATCTGTTAGGGTGGAATTGTGCCTGCTAAAAAGGAGATATGCCAGTTTTAACATGATACAGGTGCCATCAAAATGCAAGTGACGAAGAAAAGGCTCTAGAATATGGCAGTCACCAGTCTTCTGCAGAAAAATCCTCTGGGTAGCAACCTAACTGTTAGGAGGTACTGTATTGATAGCTATGCTAATTTGAACCTTTGCTTAGCTTTTCTATCTCTGTCCACCCTGTCTGGGTGCCTCTCTTCACACTACAGTATCTGTGCTTCGTGTTCTGCTCTTGCTGAAGGAAACATACATCTTTCTCATGTACCATCAAAGACCAATCACATTAAATACTCTAATCTGAAGAACAAATGGCTGATGAGAATTATTTCTACACCTTTCAAAATCAGAAGTGATACTGACATTTTTAAGAATAAATAATTTTTTAAGAATAGAACAGTGTCCTACTTACTATTCTTATAAATGTCTTAAAAGGATCTCCTTTACTCATAGTTCTGGTAAAAAAACACATCTCGGTCTGATACTGCTGATAGAAGAATGACTACTCTTATAGTCTTTTACAGGAGAATGAATTCTCTTGCAGTCTTTTTGCTACTGCTTCATCTTTAGAAACATAAAAAATACCCTGCCGGAACAGAGGATGGCCTGTCTTGTTCAGACTCTGTCTCTGGAGTAGCAACAGGTGATGTTACTTAGTAAGAATATGAGAACTTGCCCTCCTTCTGCAGTTCACTGCCCTAAGAGTTCCCAAGCATGCACATGGATTAGGAATGTTAGCAGGCACATCCTCTTAGTACCATTTACAGATCTGTTGTCCATGAATTTGTCCAATCTCTCTCTGAACCTGCTGATACTGTCTGCTTTCACAGGCTCCTGTGGCATCAGGTTCAGAGAGTTAACTCCCTGCCGTGATAATCTGTTTTAAATTGTTCTTCTCCAGTTTCCTGTAGCACTGCAGGATTTGAGGAATAACAGTTCTTCATTCACTTTATCCACAAGCTTCAAGATTTTGTAAGCCTATATCATATTTCCCCCTCAGCTTTCTCTTCAGCAAATGGAGAAGACTCAGATTTTTTTGTCTATTGTCATATGATAGCTGCTCCCTTGATCACTCCAGTTGCCCTTCTTCAGCTGTGATCAGAGCCTCACATGGTATTCAAGATCTGGGTTCACTGAGCTTTCAAATATGACAAACTGACAGCCCCGACTTGTTCTAAAACCTGTACAGGCTTTTGTGATCTCTAGCAAAAGATCTTTAGATGTGTTTAAATTAGAAATCTAGTCTCCCACAATTGAATGATTGCCTTCGGGGCTCAGATAAAGATGTATATTGTCACTGAAATAGAGCTGTTTGGTACTTCTTTCACTTCTTGCTACATACAGAGGGATGTAGCAGGTCACACCTGGGATAATGCAGCTGTGTATTAAGCCATATGATCATACTAATGTTCAAAGGCTGCGCAATATGAACATACACATAATTTATAATATTCGAAGACTAAGATCTATAAAGCTTCAGTCATGCTGAGAGCTTTTCAGTTAACCATATACCCAATGCACATTTTCTGTACTTGAGAACACTCTTGAAAATTCTCAGCAATTTTCTAGGTAACTACACAAGATTGGAGGATGAACATTTAATACTATTTTGCTCAACAAAGTTTTCTACAGAAATTCTTCACACAATTTCCATTTGAACAAGCTGCTACTCTACTAGCAGAATTTCTGTGCCAATCAAAATAAATCTCTGAGAACGCTTCTGACTGCATAAAGTGTCAGCCCTTCTATGGGCCTGAACCCGTAGCCAACAGAGTCATAAGGAACCTCTGGTCCTGATTTGTTTCTTAATCTAGTGCCAGCTCCTGCTGACACATCTGCTCATTTCTTTTCAGCTCCCTAACTTACTGAATAAGCAATCTCTTTGCAACAGGTGAACCCCTTTCAGCCAGTGTAGCAGCTGGGGCACATGCATGTGGATTAATGGCACCTGAAACATGCCACTCGCAATATCACAGATGATTGTTCTTCTCCCAGCTTGGCTTTCCAAGATGATACCACAGTGCCAGTGCTCAGAGGAGAAGACCTGCTGTCTCTTCTGTTTTGCTTGGCTGCAACTTTGGAGAAAGGAAGAATATATTACCAATAAAATTATGTTCTCTTTTAAGTACTACAGCATCTTTGGTAAGATATTTGAGTTTCAAGGTTAATAGATTATTTTCTTTTTCTAGGGCTCTCTCGATCTTAACACGTTCGTCTCCAATACAGGGTTGACTATCTGATTTGCCAAACATGATAGTAATTCAGGACCTCTCTCTGTCAGACAAAGTAAGTGATAAATGCAATAAAGTTTACTCAAATTTGGGCTTAAAGGATCAGAAAAACCTGAATTAAGTACAGGCGTGTATATCAGACCTTTTGGAGGTAAGTCTTTTGGAAAGGTTTTAACTAGTACTCTGGACTGGTAATAACAGCAAGTTTCTGTCATACTCCCTAAAACTTGTTTCTTGGAAACCAATCAAGCAAAGTATAAAAATTGTATGATATATTTTCAGTATCTGTCACCTGTGGCAAATTTTACAGCTATTTACTCTTCCTTGTTATACCTGTAAAATTCCAACTGTCCATACCACATGTGGTGTAGGAAAAATAGGATGGATTAAAATATGAGCTCCTTTTCTGACTAAATTAATTTATTTGAGGCCCCAAATCTGCAAGGAAAGATAGTATTTGTTGGTGTACAAATCTGCTTTTGCAAGAATGGGAAAAGCAACAGATTCATGTTGCCAAAAGGCACATCAAAGAATGGGAAAATGCACTGATTTACTAATAGATGTACATATCAACAGCCTACAAAACTGTTTTTGTCAAACTAATCTATCATTATCCAAGGAATCACTGATGGAAACTTTAGCTATGTTGTATGTAATCATAACAAAGACTGACAGTTGCATAGCTTCAGGAAGAAAAATTACATCAAAAGGTCTTCTCTTACCTAGGTGTGAATATCATGACATCAAGTCAAAATGACTGTCCACTGGAACTAACACACCATAGAAATGAGTGTGATAGATAGCTGGGTAGATTGTCAGAGGCCTGAAGGAAAGGCATTGGTGTTCATAATGGTAATTTCCTGTGTTTACTGTATCCAATCTAAGTTCAGATTTTACCCTAGAAATCAAGTGACTCAGTATTAGGGTGGTATTCAGCTTTATGTGTGAAAAATACAAAATTTATCAAGCTGAGCAGTAGTAGATAGCAGGAAAAGAAGAGCAAGAGGGATTTTTGTTTTCCTGTTCTGATTCAGAGTTTGGCTTGCTGAATGCCATGTCACAGGCTGTTAAAGGAAGACCCTTCCCTCCCAGAATTGATGAAAATCAAGTCTGCAGAATAGGGTCTAACTGCTCTTTTATTACTAAAAATATATATATTATAAAAAGGTCCATTCCTTTTGTCCCATAAATAGAAAACTGTTAAATTGCACAACAAAAGATTTGACCACTACATTACATTTTCAGTCATAAATAAAACCTTCACAGCCTTCATCTTTTGTAGGATTTTTTTATTTAGTGTTGGTATCAGGGTAAACTTGGAAGGTATAATGAAAGAGTGTATGATTCGAGTATATTAAAATTCCATATATATGTATTTAAACTTACATGTGCATGTGCATCACACACACACACAGATATTACCTAACGTATGTGTGTGTGTGTGCATATATTTTCCATTTCTTTATACACATGTATACACGCATGCATACATAGTTCATGAGACTCAGCAAAACCAGTAAAGGAAATAAATGTGATTTTAACCTTTAATATAACGGGTATAACTCCGAGCTACCAATCATTCTACTCTTAATTATATCAGCATAAAATAGAACACAGTAAGCTGCCTAGTGCATTAAGTTCGAATTTTAGACTGGAATCCAGTGAGGGGAAGAGAAGAAATCTCACTGTGCTTGCTCCATTATTTTAATGAAATAGATTACTAACTCATTCTCCAAATAACAATGGTCATTCAATGCTTATTTACATGGCTGTGGTGGATCTCTACTTTATATTCATATAAGCAGGTAATATTGTCTTTATTTTCTTGTTAGAGGTCTGCTATACAATCTATCAGATGGACTCATTTCAAAGTTGAAAATACAATCTTGTTTCATATACTTGGCACTTACTTGAAATTTGATGTTACTAGCTTTGTTTAAAAACCAATTGTACAAGTTGCAATGTAATAAAATACATATAGCTACAGCCTAGTCTTCCTAGCAGTTCCTATTGTTTTGCATGAAAAATGCATTGACTATAGTATTACGAGAGTAAATGTGCTGTATGCTGAAAAATTCTGTCACTTTCTATTAGCTGTAAATTATCGACTAGTATAAACCCTAATTTCATTTGTCACATTCTGTTGCATTGCTGCTCTTCCTTGTTCCCATTCTGTCATTCTGGCAGGCCCACTCTGCCCCAGGTATCACGGCATCGCCATCTGCACCCGACATCTGTCTCTCTATTGATCACACGGGTTTAGCACTTGATCAAACAGAGCACGACAGAATACATCTCTTTTTGCAGTACTGCCAATGCCAACTGCTGCATGAAAGCTATTACAAAAGCATTCTTTCACCTAGTTTCTGAAACTGCAAATAGGTTTCTCTTCTTTTAAAACATTCTCGTGCTCTTTTTCTTCAACTTTCCATCATATATTGCAGAGAAAAACACAGACTGCCAAAAATAAGAAATGAAGCATTTTTATCCCAGAGTATGCAAACTAAGAAATTAGGCTACCTGAACTGAGATTATTTATTGAAAGAAAATATTACATTAATTCATGGTTTGTTAGTAAACAGAATTTTTTAATTTTGTTAGGAAATGATGCTATGAAACAGACTAAACCAAAAGGTGCTAAACAAGCACTTCAGAGATTCAAATCTGGTGCCTGGAGAGCCTTATCTGTCTCCAGTTAAGATGGTTGACTCTAACAAGTAACTTGGGAATGTAAGAAATGTACATAACATCTCACTGCTCAATCAGTAAGAAAAAAATTAGCGCATCTGAGGACTGATCTGGCATGCTGACCTGCAAGACAGAGAAGAGGAAATTCTTAGCACTGGAGTATTTCTGAAATCACATCTCCTTCTGAAATGAAATGGCCGTAACTAGGTCTGGGCACTGGGTGCCTCCATTCTTTTATGAGTAGGAACAAGGAATTTTCTGAGCATGAGCACTTAAATAAGTAGTATTGATGATTTAAAGCACCAAGGAGGTGTGCACTAGATTTTGCACAGGTATTCTATTAGAGTAATATCAGAATATAGGATAATTCAAGATGGTCACCTCATAGGCTTTAAGACAGCTACACTGCTTATACAAACTAAGCATTTGGCTTTTTCAGGGGATGAACTGCAAAAAAACCTCTGCAGTAGCAGGTTCACAGTATTTTTTCCATGAACAGTCTGTGACCAATTCTGACACTAAAAATGGAAATAAGATTACTCTGGATTTAATAAAATGAAGCTTTTACGTCAGTAAAATCACCAGCATTAGCACAGGTGATATTATGGATTGACTATTGGAGAAAGCTCTATCCAGGTATTGTGCAGTTAACAAGCTACAACACAATTCTGCATCTTTGCAGAATAATTAGAACTTATTTTTAAGAAAAATGGTGACATTTCAAAGCTATATATGGTTTCTAAGGCCTTAGATATACCTATGATAAACAAAGTGTTCTCAGTGCTTAATGATTTTAACTATATTATTTCCTCTCCTCTTTAGAAGTATTTGAGAAGGTACTACCAGCCATAAGAAATGAGGCATATAAGGTATGCCTTAAGATATTAATTTATGAGCTAGCAGGAGTCACAAGGACAATGTATCTGCTTCTCAGACACAGCATTATGGACGAACAGCACCTAGGTATTTTATGATAATGTCATCATGCTTGCCACAGGGGGATACCATATTTCTATCAATTTTAATGTATTTTAAATTCACTAGGTAAACAAAAGACATGCACTTTCTGAACAAATATTGACTTAATGTTTACAGACTAATCTATAACCCAAAACCCACATACTGTTTTCCTTCTTTATGATACCTTTTCAAACTATGCTGAAAAAAACTGTTGTTATGAGCAATCAAATTACCACCCCCCCCAACCAAAATCGTGAGCATTAAGACAATTTTCCTTGTTTCAACTGACAGTATTAGTTGCAACACAGGAATTAGAGTGGGATCTAGCAATGTATTATTCATTAGATTTTTTTTGTAGCCAAATACATTATATAGTTATACCAACAAATTAATATTTTAGCGCTAATTGAAATTGTTCTTCCTATAAAGATTAAGCTTCTTCCCACCCTACACTCTTCAGTCATTAAAATAACACTTTTAATGCCTTGTCTAAATGATGTCTCACATTAATGCAAAGCTATATTAAAGCACTCAAATGACCAGTTCTTTTGTAATGCATTCTATACGATCAGACACTGGGTCAAATCTGGGCAGTGTGTATGAAGTGGTATCAAGTGGAAGCTAATTAAAATATATTCTCTATAGAACTTTACAGAAAAAAGAGAACAGTAATCATCAGAAGGTAGAGTCTGAAAGTGGCATTTCTGAAAGGCTTGCAATGTGATTCATTCTATTTGCATGAGGATACTTTTTGGAATAAAGGCTGAAGAAGACGGAATGAATGCTTCAATTACAAAGTACCTTGCTTCATTCCTGACAAACTCAGTGATAACCTGTTTCTGGTTTATTCAAAACATAATTTTAGAGCATTTAGGTATGTTTACAGAAACAGTATTTAGATACCTTTCTCATAATCAACTGGAAACACCCCAACAAAATATTCATGAAATGAATCTAGACAAATCCTTTAAATTTTGCAGTCTTATAATAATTTTAACTCAAAAAATGATGTACATAACAGAATACCTAATATTTGAATCTGAATGCAGTCAAATCCCATTTCCTTTATCAAAGTAAGTTCACCTCCCACATCAATCAGATCTGTCTCTTTCCTTGCACAAATCTATGTAATACAGTACATTTTTTTCTGTTTTTTTTCTTTTTTTTTAAAATCCAAGTTTTACAACATAAAAGTTGAATCTTCTGAAGATAATTTAACTGCTGTTTTCTCTACTGTACTTTTAGTGATTCCAGGAAGGGGAAATAAATAAGGCAAAGGATGAGATTTTCTTGATATCTCCACACTACCCCAGAGGAAAGACTTTCATGAGATGCTGCCATTTCAGGCTCAAATGTAGGTAGATGCAGGGGAGGGAGAGAGAGCAGCTACAGTCGAGCTTGCAGAGTTAGCGAGGGGCAATTAGACTGCGTTTGTTCAAGCTCTGGTCATTTTGTCAGATAAGGCATCAATCCCCCTTATCCACTGACTTATCTCTTCTAAAAAAAAAAAAAATATGAATTTCAGGGATGTGGGTGTTAAGAAGATGGATGAAGCATTTTCTAGGGATAAGATGTGAAGAGTTAGAAAGATCTTTTGTCTGATCTACTCCAGTAAATCTTACGGGATAAAAAAATTCAGAATGAACTTTTTAGTCCCATTCCATGTGCTGAATTTAGTATCTCTATATAAACATAGAGGTGTAAGCATAAAAAAATAATCTTTTTTTTTTTTTTTGGTCTTCAAGTAATATCATTATGCTAGCTGCTAATCTGCAGAATAACCTTTTCTTTCTCAGAAGTCTCTGTCATAGACCCCTCCATTCATAGTTCATAGCACGGCAATGGCAAGTGTACATTTTTTCAGAAGGCCCACCGGATGCTTTTTTTCTCCTCCTTAGTTCTCCCTTTGTTATTATTTGTGGGATTATTTTGATATGGGACAAACCACAAATCTTTAAAACATTGAAGTTTTCATTTGTGCTTGCAACTGTGGTGTTTCATGCTGAAGATGCATCTGCATTGCAGTAAAACACTTCATCCTAACTTAAGCAAACACACCCATGCTCATTTTAATTTTAACAGGTGATGGTTTAACTGCTGTAAGGGAGAAAGTGGCACCCATGGTTCAGTGGGAGTCATGGCAGGTTGAGCATCTGGTACCGGCCTACCTCTGTGCAGAGTTTTACTGTTCTGTACCTGCCTCTACATCAGCTTCAGCAACTCCACTGCAGAAGAACGAAAAGAAGGAATAGGTAAAACTTACTAGTTTTTCTGGATTTCCTTTTAGTTGCAAAAAAAAAAAACAAAAAAAAAACAAAAAAAAAAACCTCCTCAGCAGCACCAACCAGACCCTTACACACTGGTGCAACATGCTTTGGAAGCCACCTGCCTGAATAATCCCATGCTTAAGAGAGGTTTGGATACATCCCTGAGTCTGCCTACCCCATCACTGAGCTCATAAATCACATTCTACCCTTTGCTGGCTTAAAAAAGGGTCTTATTAGCTTAGACCAGAATCTGATCTTAACATCTAAGTGAAAGTAAGAAAAAAACCACAAATCAAAATGAAACAAAAAACAAACAAAAATAACCCAGAATGTAGCAATTCATCAATCCTCCTACACTTACGACTCAAATGATGTCTGCAACACAGTATCTTTGATAACCTGTCAAACTACTCCCTTCTCTTAGGAATTTCAGGTGCCATTAGTGTATGAGGTTCAAATGCTAGGAATCAGGTGAGGATGCAATTAGGAGTTTTATTTGCTCTCTGATTACAGCGCAGTCACGCTTTGTCATCTCCCACGAGAATCCTATTCTGCTTGTATTATTCCAATAATTCCTTTGCACCTAATATCTACAGCCATGTCAAGGGATACTGAAAACATAGGGGCAAGTAACGGAAGTGAGAAGGCCATTTCCATTGATTTTCATGCCTGAAGAAAGTGTTTTGGTTATCAAGAATGGCATCCTGCCTGTGGCGTATCTTGTAATTCTGGGAACTGCTTGTGCTTCACAAGTTGTGGTCAAATTTTTCTTTCTGAAAAGTATGCAGTCTTGAAGGAAGCAAAGCAATAGACAATATATCACAACTAAACTGTTCTAAGGACTAATCAATCTCAGTTTAAAATGTGCATTTATTTCCTGTTTGAGCTCTTTTCTGCTGTCCAGCCTTTGGATACTGCTGTATCTTTACTTCTAGGTTAGAGACCCATTAGTAAACAAGAAAACTAAGACAGCAGTAGATACAGGGATAAATAAATAAATAAATAAATAAATGCTACTTGGAATATATTAACATAAACTTGTGATTTTTGAAATTCAGCTAAAAGGCTAGATTTTTAGATGTTCTCCAGTAAAAACAGTTATTATTTTCATTTCAAAATGGTCCAACACAGCCCTCAGGAGAATTGTGTTTACATTGAAAAAACAACTTTAACCCTGTACGAAAACTTTAGATTATTAGAATCATTGGAGATGCACTTAGCCTGTCTCTCCCTGACCTAGTGACAGGTAGAAAATTTCACATGGATCCAGGATTGCATAGATGTATTTATTTCCTGCAGTTCTCTAAAGTATGTTTGGGAATTATGTACATTGTTAGCTTTCATTTTCCACTAAACTTCCAAATGAAAATGCTATTTTACAATGAATTTAATCCAAATTCATCAGTAACACAAATTAATCAGATGCTTAACATGCTACAAGGTCCAAAATATAGATGATCTTGTGAGACTGTGATCATAGAGGAAAAATAGTCACAAATGGTAACCATGTTTACTGTAAGCTTTTGCTTTTATAAATGTGTATATATATAAACGTAGAAACAAACACATAATTTCTGTGCACATACCTTTGCTGTCATTCAGATACTGTTGTAGTCCTTCCAAATATCAAAATTAACAAAAGTGAAAGGAAAAGAGACTGTCAATAACAGCATACAATTTAAAATTGAAAACTATGCTACAGTAAATGCTGGGATTTCAGCTACTGATCTTCAGATTAACCCCTATGGCTCACTCTGGAAATGGTTATATAAAATGCAAACAGCCATTACATCAGCTTTTACAAGTGCAGATGAAGCTCATCGTGGTCAAACTAAAAGCAAGACACTTCAGAAACATGCAGGGTTGTTTTTTTTTTCCTCCTAAGGATGCAGGACAGTAGATAAAATATCAATGTTCTGTGCACAGCTTTAAAGATTAACGAATCTTGTATTTTTTTACATGTAGCTTCAGATCATGACACACCAGACAAGCTCTTTATTTTCTGAGGACATCCTTCAACACTAAAAGCAGTACCAATCTCTCTGGATTTCAATTATGCATAACAAGAAAAATTAGCAAATTAAATACATGAGTAATAGGTATCGCCTATGAAAATTTGCTATGATCACTACAGTTATGGATGACCATATTTGTTAGTTTTTATGACAATATTAGGTGACCATTGGTTAACAGGTTCTACAAGAAACATAGGCTAGCTAGTCTCAAGATTAATTATTGTTTAAACAGGAATCACATGATGCAATTTTGCTTTTTTTAAAAATCACTGCATTTTAATTCCAAAATTTCAAGGTAGACTAGGTAATAAACAAATTGCCTGATTATCAATAAATCACAAATATTCCATCAAGTTTAATGTATATATTTTACAGTCGCTGGCTTTTATTTTAGAATTAATATAATATGAAAGTTCCATAAATGCAATTACTTGTTGCTTCATTTGTGTGTTAGATCATCACTGGAGAGATAAAATTACAGACCAAATTCTATTTCCAAGTGTGCTGGAATAAATGTGGAGTAACTGAACAGCTTGAGTACATCTGAGCATAGACAATCAAAGTAGTGTATTCTGCATATGGGCAAAATGAAGGCTATAACGATGCTAATCCTGTAAGTAGTACCTTGTAGCAATAGTGACAAATGCATTGCTCTTTTTCACTAATCAGAATATTTCACATCCCTTACCATATGCACACTGGCACACTAACTCTAAAGCAGTGTTTTTCATGACTGCGAGCACCCCACCAGCATGGCTATGAAACAAACACCAAAAAATAGGTGCAGAAATGGGAATATACAAAGATCATTTCTGTAAAGCCATGAGGAAAAAAGCGAGTGGAATATGTAGGAGTAAAATTCATACCCAAGAACAGAAACATGATCTATCCTATGTTATTCAGAACACCAGAAATATGAGAAAATATCTTAAATGAAATTAAGGTATACAGTTGGGGCACTTTGTATTTTTGCCAAGAGAAGAATTTACTTTCCTGTATTTACTGTATCTGGATATGGTCTGGATAACTTTAGCAATGGAATTAGTAATTTATTAAAAAAAAAAAACCCTGCATTGTAGAAACCACTTTTTTTCTTTTTTTTTAATGGATACTTTATATACAACAATGTAATTATTATTTAAAATTAAGAACATAGATGTCCCAAAAGATTAACCCAGAATTATTGATTACTGGGCCAATTCGGTTTAATATCTTTATCAATGATCTGTATGAGGGGATCAAGTGCACCCTAAGTTAGTTTGCAGATGACACCAAGATGGGCAGGAGTGTTGATCTGCTTGAGGATAGGAAAGCTCTACAGAGAGATCTGTATGGGCTGGATTGATAGGGTGAGGCTGGGTCCTGCACTTGCACCACAATAAGCCCATGCAGCACTACAAGCTTGGAAAGCTGATGGAAAGCTGATGGGCAGAAAAGGACCTGGGGGTGCTGACTGATGGAGCTGAACATGAGCCAGTTTGTGTCCAGGCAGCCAAGAAGGCCAACAGCATCCTGGCTTATATCAGAAACAGTGTGGCAGTAGGGCCAGGGCAGTGATTGTCCTCCTGTACCTAGCACTGGTGAGGCCTCACCTTGAATATTGCATTTGTTTTTGGGCCTCTCGCTCCAAGAAAGACATTGAGGTGCTGGAAAATATCCAAAGGGCAATGAAGCTGGTGAAGAGTCTAGAGTATAAGTCTTCTGAGGGGCAGCTGAGGTACCTGGGTTTGTTTAGCCTGGAGAAAAGGAGGCTCAGGAGAGACTTTATCAACCATCTTATAGTTGATAGAATCAGGGGAGTCGCTACAACTACCTGAAAGGAGGTTGTAGGGAGGTTGGTGTCAGTCTCTTCTCCCAAGTAACAAACAATAGGACAAGAGGAAATGGCCTCAAATTGTACCAGGGCAGGTTTAGATTGGGTATTAGGAAATATTTCTCCACCTAAAAGGTTGTCAAGCACTGGAACAGGCTGCCCAGGAAAGTGGTGGAGTCACCAGTCCTCGAGGTGTGCTTAGGGACCTGTTTAGTGGTAGACTTGGCAGTGCTGGGTTAATGGTTGGACTTGATGGTCTTTTCCAACCTAAGTATTTCTATGATTCTAATGTAGGACTAAGTAACTTGTTAAAATGGAAATGAAGGCTTATTCCATGCAGTCTTTCACAGTGGTCTTTGTTTGCTTTTCTAACGAATACCTACTAGATTAGAACATGCCCTTTTTGGCTGACCTTGCCCTGTTGGGTTATGCAGGTGTGTAAAAGATAGCCAGTAGCACACTCAGGATTAGGGATGCTTACTGAAACTCCTGATTACTTGCTTGACTCACATGGAAAAGCAGTCTGTATTTTTTCTGATTAAAGCATCAGGAAATTCCACTTCAGTGGTGTGTAAAATTTTTATAAACTCTGTTCGGAAACAACATTATCATTATGGTAGTCAGACTGTAAAAGATTAGCTTAAATGTACTCATCTGTATTTCTCATATTTTTTTTCCCTTCTACATACCTTCATATAATTGTCTTTCTCATTCTATACTTTTATCTAGCTTTATGCATTGTAAATTTGCTTTTGTATATACATGTAAACAGCCCCCTAGAATATTTTCTATGAACACAAAGTATAGATTATTAATCAACATACCCACTAGGATTCTGGCAAAATGAGTATCACTGAATTTGAAATTGTTCCTTTAAATCATACTATTATGTTAACATTACATCACTAAATGAAGGAGCAATGTTATGTTTTTCATAGCAAGTTTTAGAAGTATTCAATATACTGCATGTTTACAAGAGAGCAGAAAAAGGCAGCATGGCTTTGGAATATGAATGTAATCTCTACACAGACCCAACTGTTTCTTGTTTATGACAAAGGAGTAAATAATCCACTGCTCTGGCAGCAGGGCACCTGCCTTACCAACCGACTCTGTATCAGTGGTCCCTGAACCCTCATTATTTTTCCTCAATTAAAGTTCATGGTCTCCTAAAGTCTGTGCTGAGCAGATGTACAACTGTTCTTGACTGCTGAACACAGAAGAATCACAAATTTAGAAAACTACTGCCATTTCATAAACCCTAGAAGTGCATCATTTGTTGTGGCAAAGAAACATTATAAACAATATGTCTCTTTTATAGGCTGCTAAGCCAGCACACTACAGAAAAGATTATTAAAGTTCAAAAGCTGTCACATAAGCAGTACATTATGAACACTGTAATGTGAGGTTTTATGATTCAAATAATGGTTACTGAAATGAAAAAATAAAGTCCGCTGAGGGGTATAATGTAAGAAATGTGACTTATATTTACCCAGAATTAGACAAAATTGATGTATGAACAAAATCAAACTGGAATCAATGATCTGCAGAGAAATTCAAAATATAATAACTGATAAATCACTGAAAGCAGAATTAAAGTTATATTTGCTGTATTATCACTTTGGTTCTTTGTAATTGTTTCTTTTGCAGAAATAGGGAAGTCCAGAGAAATAATCAAAAGGGAAATACTGCTTCCAATTATAATGCAGCAAGACTCTTGCTGTAAAAATTAAGTGAATGATACACATTCCACAGGAAGCAGCCTTTTAACTGCGGGTGTATGCTCAAATACTGTAACACGTGAAAAGAGACTGCATTACATACATATTCCCTACAGTGTGCTAGGAAGAAAATCGTCTTTCAATAAGGCATAAGAAGATGCTCATTTACAGCACCAATCATCTTAAAAAGTAAATGAAACACACATTTTGGGGGAACAAAGTTAAAGTTCAGATGCAGCATTTGTTATTCTGTCTCCAGCACGATTCCAGCACAGCTCTGTTGACACAGAATGTGCTGGATTGAGTGCAGCAGATTGCGAGTCTTTAGGTCAGAGAATGTGCTTGAAGCATCAATAGTTACACCTGTCATTTTCATTTTTTTGGGAAGAATATGTTATTGTTACCACTGCAACATGAATTAGCCACAATCTGACTCTGAGGCTGGGCACTGAATTTGGAAATACAGCCACCTAAAATATTACCATTGATGATGAGCTGAGGGTGTTTCCTGTAATGCCTGATGGAGATATTGCCATTAAGATGAACATATATAAGCCTGTTTGTACTTGGAGCTGTGCTTTGGTGGCTGAGGTTCTCCTGTGAGACTGTACCCCAGTGTTTGTAAAACAAAAAAATGCAGAAAAATGAATTAAGGGAAAAACTTACTAAAAAATCACTGAGCTGCAGAGCAAAGGGTCATCCCCCCAGAATTACTAAAATTACTAAAATCATTGTCCAGTCAAAATAATGGAAGAGATCACTGGCTGCAATCTTATGTTATTAGTAGGGGTCATTTTCTCCCTCCAGCTTTCATGACTGTTTATTCCCCCTTGCTTATTTTCACAAATATTTTGCAGAAAGTTACTTAATCTGGTGAAATCTCTACCCTTTAGCTCACTTAAAACTACTCATGCTGAACCAATGATTCAACCATTATAATGTTTGATGAGCACTTAAGTACCTGTGGACAAAAGGTAATGTTGATATCCTAAGGGATGCAGAAATCAACAAAACTAGCTACTGCTGTATCCTGGAGGATAAATTATCTTGAGAAGAGCTTTTCTTGAATTTAATGGCAACTGGACATCACACATATGCACACAAAGCTTTGCACATTTTATTTCACAGAATAAATGGCAACATTTTCAAGGTAGTTCCAGTCTTACACTAGAAGGAATACAAGTACCTGTACAATATGTTGGTGGGGTTTTTTGTTTATACAGCACAGGATGTACTGTACTTCTGCATTCACCAGAAGCTGGAATATCTAGTGGGAGACAGTGTAACTTTCAAACAATTATGTATTAAAAAATTACTTGTGGGACATAGGAGGCCATTCTAAACCACAAGTACTTTCTTGCCACAAACATATTTGTGTATCTACATGACATCCACATGAACTATATGGAAGGAAAAAAAAAAACCAAAACCAGAAGCAGAACATAGACCAGAAGTAGAGATGCACACTTACAAGGTTTAGGAGCCAGTTAGTCTTTATTAAGAGATCAGAAGCTAAAGACCTTCTGATGCGCTAATATCAGGTATGATTCTAAAGGGAAACAGGATCAAATGATGCCAAAATTTTTAAGCTCTGACACCAGTGCAGTGTTATGTTATCTGTGAGAAGCCTTGTGACTCATCCTGCCCGTCTCCCTAAGAACTGCTCAGTCCCACTGCCTTTCTCCATCCTCCCCCACCCCCCGGAGGATGGGTGATGACACCTACACAGCCTCATGGCTGGAAGTAGGCCACCATTCCTTTGTCTCCACAAAATTGCTGGCAGCATCTCCCCAGTGCTGCCAGTTTAAACAGGGCTGCTGGCTCCTGGGAGGCAACAGGGACAAGCAAGTAAGTGGCTGTGCTGGAGCCAGACCTGACTGCACTGACTTGTGCAAAAGAAAGAAGCAGGGATCTCCATACAGCAAGCTCTGCTCTGTCGTGGAGCCTTTACCAGATGGTGAATTCCATAGGGATGGGTTTCAGCTTTCCACAAAAATTGGATAAGCTCAAAAGCAATGAACTTGTCAGAGTTAAAATAAAATCCAGCATGCTCCTTTCAAAAAACCCACTGACTTTCTGTCTGAAAACATTACTGATATCATAGGCTGCGGTACCTAGGCAAGTTTGGTGGCACAGGGCTGACAGAGGATCAGAAGTTGGACACATCCACCTGGCTCTGGGGCCCCACAGGAGTGGGCATTACCACACTCACGCTTTTGCTGAGTTATTCATCTGCCTGTGCTGCCAGCCAGCGAAAGCTGACGTCTCCTGAAGATGGGGAGTAGGGACAATGAGTGAAAAATAAATGTTACAGGTTTCCCACAGCCTTTTCCTACCTTTCCCCACTAAGTGTACAAAAGAATCAATTGTTCTGCAAATCAGTCCTTACACCTGCAGATGTAGGAAGAAGCCATCACTCTTGCAGAATGGCACTTAGCCACTCCTGGAAAGCAGCAAGCCCTAACAATGTTCTCCAAACCCCTCTTTCTCTCCTGTCTCACAGCTGCAGATATAAACTTTATTTAGCATACCAGTCCTTTGTGGAACTGGACTAATATCTCCATGCTAACAGAGTCCTTCTTTAAACATCCTGAATTTTAGCATATGAAATAGTACACTCAGCTCTTTAAGAGCAATGCCTCTAGAAACTCAGCTTTCACTGTTAGAGGTTTTCTCATCACCTGCAGTATCCTTTACTTTGAAATGTACTGTGGAATCTGTGGGCTAGAAATATGTTGCATTTTAAACTATCCCAAAATGTCACTGCAATGACCAGAAATACCCTCTCTGGAAGCTTCACTGTTCCATAAACTTTAGGACTGACTTTTCTCTGAATGTGTAACAAGATAGCTGTGGATGTTGTAAAAGATACTTTATTTCTAAGTCTATTTCAACATTGTTCTTATTTTTAAGGTGTATCAGTTTAAATGTATCAAATGGCTTCATCATTGAAAAGACAGTTTTGCAAAGGGCTTTCAGACTCGAATTTAGCTTCACCTGACACAAACTATAAAGAATGCCAGTTCTCAAGGATGTTTCCTCATTTTTGGTGTTAAGTGGAAGAAATTAGTGGAGGGTAGGTCTTATCTGAAAATTAAAGAAATGGTGTGGAATGCAAACTCACAAGTACTTTCTGTGCTGCCTGGTCTGGCACTGGAAAACTTGCTTTCTATCCTGTGCTGAATTTGACTGATGGCAGGTCAGGTATGGTTCTTGATGAGGTACAGAGTTTGTTCTGATTACCTCAGTAATTACTTTCTAATATTATTAAACTTTTTACATGAAGTAATTTCTCTTCTGATTGATCCACAAAGCTCAGGTCAAAGGCCGTCTATTTATGAAAAGTTGCAGATCCATCTTCTTCATTTGAAAATGCCTTTTGGTCAAGAGCTGAAGCAAAGTTCAATCACATTTGCAACTCTCACACCATTCTAAATCCCTTATAGGCAAAATATAGCTAAATAATTTATTTGCTGATAAAACAGCAAAAAGAAATCCTTCTCACTGCAAAACCAAAGGATATTGCTTTTTTTTTTTTCTTTTTTTTAGAACTTGGTTAAAAATATAAGATCGTGTGAGCATATAAATGATTTCAGTTATACTTTAATAGTGCTTAATAAATCAACATTGCATGTTAAAGAATACATTCACATTCTAAACCTTAGCATAATATTTAATTAAGCAAATGACTACTTTGATCCCCGTATTTCTGAGCTGGGTCCAATGTCTGTTCTACCATCAGTGAAACTGACACAGACCTGAACTGGTTAGTTTCTTTTCCCCAAATGTGTAGTATATGTAGTGAGAAAAATACAATGGAAATAAATAATAGTGGATAAGTTCACATTAAATGATTTATGGATCATGTTTTTCTTATATCTTGCAATGGTGGTTAGCTGAAGAACTTCTTGCGGATATTAGAGCTTACCAGTCAGCAGAGTCAGACAGGCTGCCATTGGGCCAGTGTGGAACCCATTTATACAAACTACATGAACCGCTTTTCTTTAAAACGTAAATGGTTTATTTTTCTTGTATGTTAAAAAAAAAATTATCTTTCTAAAAGGATTATTAATACTGATGTACCAAAATGCAGTATGTGTGGTTGGGTTGTGTGTTGGTGTGGTGTTTTTTTGGTGGGGTTTTGTAAAGAAGAAAGAAAGAACTTCAACATATCAAGCTGGTAATCACTGTTAAAGCCAGAGAAGCCAATGGAGAAAGTGTATTCTCTACCTACCCTATAAGGGGGGTATCCTTTGGGGACAGACCCTCAAGGACCCCCCAGCCCAGCCCCAGGACTAGATAGAGCACAGCTGTACCACTTGGCCTCTGGACCTTGTTGTCTCCCTCTGTGGAACAAGAAAATTGAGTAATTTGTAAAAATGCACATATCTGTGAATACAAGTGTTTTGGTATCCAGGTCCATTTAGCCTCCAAAGTCATTTGGTCTTGAACTGCAATACTACATGGGTAAGTAAGTCAGACATCTCAGTCACCTGTTCACCTTATGTGTTTTTAACCAAGCACTAAAAATACAGTCTCTGTGTTTTCAGTAATCTGTTTCAGCAGCTGAAATTAGGACAAAAATAGGCAGGTAAGACACAGGAAAAGAAAATTAATACATTTTTAAGATAAATATAATTTAAGAGAAAGCCTCAACAGATTATTTTTAAAACCAGTTTGTGACTGGGCAATGATAATGTATGATGTAAGGTACAAGGATTTGTAAGAAATCAGTTTCTTTTCACTAACATTACCACACTAATATATTTAACATAGACATTTACATGCTTTGCATTTTAAGTGCCTCTGAAATTCAAGCACCAAGCCTGCACATTTCAGCAGCACCATCAGATGTAATGAGTTATGGTACTATCGGCATGTTGATAAGCTATAGCCCAAAGAAGAACAAGAAGGAAGTATAAAAAATATGGCCAGAGGATGGGATAAAATTATCAGCGAGTGTGTTTTCCTGTTTGGTTTTAATCTACATTTAATTAAATTCTTATCTTCTGTGTACTTATGGTCGCATTTGAATGGCGAGACTGCATTCATTATGAATGGTAAAACTTAACTCGGAGAACATTTCATGTGGCTTCTTTAAAAAAAAGGAAAAGGAAAAATGCTGTCTTTATTCTTTATACTTAGGTCTTTTTAAAGAAGGGTTAAGTTACTCTGGGCTGCAATGGTGTGCTGCACTTAACCTTTAGGTTAACTCATTTCTGAAGTTGCTCTTTAGTATTTAAAAAAAAAACCATAATTTGGAAGTGTTAATATCAAAATTTTGGTTCAATGAAGTCGGCAATAGGGGAGTAATGAAGCACATTAAAGAAATGTTTTCTTCATTCTTAAAAACAGACAATAACAGTTTCTACTAGCAACAAAAACCATGTGCATTAGGCTGCATCTGGAATTACTTATATATATTAATTTCTTTGAAATTAACAAGATGTTAAAAAAAATCTTAACAATGATTCTTGAGCATTTTAGTTTGTGTTATTGTTTTTTAGTATTTTCCAGATCATTGGGCTGACCATGCAGTCCTCCTTGGGCAAAACTCAGCTTTAATCTTTTGTAAATAAGAAGGGCAGAATTGGTTAGTTTGTTTTACTTATTTGTTTCAAAGGTATTTTGAGGGGCAGAGGACAAGTGAGATGAAATAACACTAGAAGAACAAAAATAATATCTAGGCTAAATTATTAAAAGATATACCAAAGTGAAACAAAATAGAAAGCCTTCTGCATGTCCTTATCAGTCCATACAGAAACTACTACACCATATATATTTTTAAAACATTCCATTTAGCTATCATTTTCTAAGAGATGCTATCTTACAATGCAGAATCATATGACACTGTGTCAGAAATATCCCTGTGACTTTTATATTGCATACATTTATTTTCTTTCTTTGAAGGGCCTATCCCCAAGATGCTTTAAGGACATCTGAGAGGTACAATGCATTCATGCAAACCCAAGCCCTACCAGAATGAAACCTCCTCAAATTAAACTATTCCTGCGGTACTGAATACTCATTTTCCCGAGCCAACCTCCACAAAAGCCCTTGAAAACTGATCGGCTTTGAAGTGTGGGTTGATAATTAGCAAATATGGGGAACTACTGCAGGTAGAACATTTCAGGGTCAGAAGTCTTCCTAGGAAAATAAAAACATTGGCACCAGAAAGTAATTGTTTTCTTGCTCATTTGCTGACTGATTTTCAACTCCTTCTTCCCCCAGAAGTCTGGATTTTATATACCTTCCCTTCATTCTTCCCCCATTCTTCAAGTATTAGACTACTGATCATAGCTAAAGGAAAAGTGGAAAAGCAGGAAGGAAAGGAAATGTATGGCAGAAATGAAACATTCAAAAGTCCAGTTTACATCCATTTTTCTAGCTAAAAAACCCACCATAATATAACATTTTTAAGAATTTCTACTGCTGAAATGCAAACTTTCTCTTCTTCCTCTATAATATTAAGCAGTATTTGAATTTTTTAAAGCTATAGCCTTTACAAATTATGTTCAATGTCTTTTTAGATCCCACTGGATCTAAGCTGTACTACTAATGGTGAATTTTGCTTCATAAAAGGCCAGCTGAGATCTGAAACAACTGACAGCTCTGAGTCTTACACTGCAGCTCTACATACAACATATTGCCATGCTGTAATTTTTCAGGTTCAGAAAGAGAAGTAACTCTAGCAAAGTCCTCATCCAGAGGAAAATGTTGCAATCATTTCACTAGGCAAACATCATACAGCCAAAAAAACCCAACCAACCTCCTCACTCCAGCATCTACCATTAAGCTTCAATAAAGATTCTGAGATTGATAATGGAGTCATGTATCTTCTGCTATCACTGCCGGGAGAAAAGTAATTGTCATTCTTCCACTTGTATCCATGTTACCAGAATTTGTCTTTTTTAAGTGTTTGCCAGATAATTCACAACTAAACCACAATTTAAGCTGATGGAAATCACTTCAGTGCATCTGTCAGATCAGTTTTGAGAAACAACACAGTGTGGCTTAATCCTTTAAACACTGAGATATGTAACTATGGCACTGGAACAAGGGAAGGTGGCTTCCGAATCACTCTCAAATGTCTATCTCCAAACCAGGACTATCAACAGATTTGGGATGACACTGATCCCAATTTGGGCAGCTCTGATACATGTCTAAACTTAGGGGAATCTGGGCAACAGAACACAGTAGAGTTGCCATTCAGGAGAGATCACACATCACTTTCCCCCACTGTCTCTACAGATAGCATTGCCTCCTTCTGCAGGGGAGAGGTGGAGCAGTCTGAGAGAAACATCAAAAAAAGTACATGGAAAAGACCCTTCTATAGAAGAAACTGTCAATTATTACCCTTGGATTTAGGACTAATATTAGTGTGGTTACTTTCCCATGCATTTCATGTAACTTTTGCTCTTGTGGGATGGTGTGAGAGCTCCGGGCAGACATGCTGCCAAAATCTGCTAAAAACTTCACCTAAAGCACTTCAGTTGTAAATGTATTTTATTGCTATTAGCTGTGTTAGAATAAAAATACCAACTCAGCTTGAAAAAAGGTATATATAGCCAGCTAATCAATTGCATAACTTTTCTAAAAATGTCTTCAGCATGATGACATTAGGCAACTGTGAACCTGTTAGCTTCCAGCTCTGCTGTCAGTGCTATGATATAACAAATGCCAGCATGGTGTTCCAGTCAGCCACTGCCACCTGCTCCGGTTTGGAAAATGAAGTCTCTTTTTTTGGCATCCATCAGATGTCATACCCAGTGCCCACTGGCAAGAACAATGACTTTTCACCATGGTCTCCTTCACTTAAGAAAGTTTTAAAAGGAGGCCTAATGGAGAGGGGAGATAAAAGAGCTGCAGTGTAGGAGTACCGGAGCCTGAGTGGCATGAGCACAGTAGTAGCACCTAGGTGTGAGAGTGCCCAGGTGAAGGTTGATTCTGTCTACCTTTCTGCTCTCTGAGGACAAGTGACCCTGGCTCTGAGTGGGTCTTCAGTAAATTGCAGACTGGCTCTGAGGAGAAAAGCAACCCCCATTTTGCAATAGTTCAGTGTCTGGATGGGAATTCCTCCCTTTTCAGCTATCTCTACTTATTTCTGTATCTGTGCATCACAGCAGCATCCCTTGACTCACCCAACTGAAACCACCACAGCAAACCGGGGCAGACAGGATGCGTCTTCATCTCTGACACTGTCCTGTACCACAAGGATTGCACAAGGGCAGAGACATGGTCCAGAGAGCAGAGAAACAAAAATAACCTTATTTCTATGTCGCCTATTTTGCTGACTAAACTTCCCTGACTGCTACGATTCATATTTTGTCTTCTTAGCCAACAGATGTGAGAGAAAGTGAATTTACTCAACTGAAAGGGTTATCTGTTGATTAATGAAAGACCAGTGTGATGGAATATCATCCTAATCACATTGCATGCTGACCAAATACTGCTATAAATGAAGGGGAAAGAGCATTTGCTTTTTTAATGGCTACAGCAACTGGGCTCTAGATTGGCAATTTTTGCTGTATTATGCTAAACTAACATGCACACATCTACCATAAGCCTAATGTACTAATTTTAATAGGTAATGCTGGCATTAAGTGCTGCTTTGTATTGGGACAAGCCTGTTCTTTGTATTTATATTTTTCTAATGTGCACAAGCATTTACATGAACTGCATTTTTACCGTGCAGGTATGTATTTTTACTGGAGTAAGAGGCACAGATTTACACTGTGTACCTTTTGGGTGTATGTACAAGGAAAAACAAAAAGAGAGAAATTATACTCTTCTCATTGCTCTTGAATGAAAGCATGACTGTAATTCATGAAAAGTGAAGCAGTGAGTTATGACAAACCTGCCCTCACAAGACAACAGGGATGATAAATGAAGTATACAAACCCCGACACATACCACATTCCGTAATTCCTTGCAAACTCTAACGCTACAGTTTGTTTTGATGTGAACCTTTCCTTCTATGGCAAAAAAATCCAACTTTCTGCTGTATTAAAGAAAAACAGAAGTAACTATTGTTCCATTAATTTTTAATTTTATCTACTGTTCAAACGACTGTGAAACCATAGAGAACATGCTGTATAAAGAACAACACTGCCTTTAGTATAGACTGACACTAAGGCTGCGTTTTTTTCATGTCAAATTTCTGTATTTCCTAAGCATCTGGGGGAGGCAGGAAAAGTTCTTCACATTTTAAGATTGAGATTCTTTCTCTATAACACAAATGTTTTAAAATAGTCAAGTAAAACTCAGTACCATGTATCTATGGAGACTCAGTGAAATGAGTGACTAACTGCACCCTACAATGGTCCTGTTCTACTGCTTCTCATGTCTGCTGATTTATTCAGCACTGCCATCGTTTTAGCACATCTGATTATGATTCTTTCTAATAGGAATCCTCAACCTGGATTCAAGCTGACACGGTTTTGTAAGACTCTTTCTCATTGCTAAGATTCATCTTGTTCACAGATCTTTATGTTTTTAATTTAAAAAACATTAACTAACACATTTCAATGGCTTATGTATATGCACTAAAGCATGTGAATTATTTTTGACAATTGTTAGCCTCCCACTTAATATCTAGAACATAAATAAAAGTTGCCTTGTTTAATTCTGAACTAATTTATCAGTAAAGGACAGATCCTGCTTTTCTCTGTGGTCACAGACTCACTGAGTTTAAATTTCTGTGGCTGAAGAAGACTTGCTCAGGTGCCAGAAAATACCAAACTACAATGAACCATGGTGATTAACTCTTCCACAGACATATGTCAACATGCTGGATAAAGACAAGTCAATCACATAAATTTTACTTTGAAAAATGCTCTTCTTAAAGAAAAATAGAAAGAAAAAAAACCCCACAACCAACCCTAGTAGTACATGTTAAAGGTCTATAAATTTATTTACTTCTACTAAGCAGTCACTGTACTTGCTAACACTGAACTTTCAACGTCTCTGCTTGATCAGGAGAGCATGTCCTACACCACTGGATAGCGGCCTCCATTGGTGACTGAGGCCATGTCATCTCCTGCCAGGCATCCAGAAACGTGCATTCCCTGGGCATGGAGCCACCAGCCTGCCGGCATCCCAGGCAGCACCAAGTGCTGCAGTGGACCTCATCACCAATGCAAGTTGCTGCAGTCTTCAGGGTAAACATGAGGCACTACTTACATTCTGAATTCTCTCCCTAGACAAAACCCATATCAAAACTACACATAGCCTTGCAGAAATACTAGGCACAGACTAGCAAAAATAAAGTATGTAAGCAGATGCTAGTCATATTAGTAAGATACTGGAAAGCACTCAAAAGCCACATGAAGAGGGTCTAACATTAAACACAGGATTCTGCATCAAACTACATAAGGCAGTATTTACATCCCTCTGTTTTCTGTTGAGGACCCTAATTGCACCAGCCTCAGCTGTTTGCCTGTGTACTATAGCTTCTTATTTTTTACCATTTGCAGTATCATAAATGCAGCTATTCAGAACATCATAAAGTGCTTGATACTCAGTTTGCCCCAAACCACATGGATCATTGCATGGGATCATGGAACAGAATGTGTGAGGAAAATCTCCACTCTGCTATTTCAGAGATGTTTGGCACAGAAAGTGAATCAATGATCTTAATTTTTTTAATCAACTGCTACTAGTTTGCTGTGTCTGCTCTCTACCCACCGCAGGCAGAAATGTCTGGAGAAGAGCTTCGGTATGTACAGGAGATCCAAAAGTAGTATAAATATGAAAATCAGTGCACTCTGCTTCTGCTATGCAAACAAGTATGAAAGCCTCTTGGATCGTATGTGCCCATGGAAGAGGGTTGGCAGGATCTGCCCTACAGACAGAATTAAGACTTCAAGTGAGAAATAAGTAGGTAAAACAAATTAACCCAAAAGGGCAGAAAATATCCTGCCTTGATACACATTTTCTAAAAGTCATAGTAAAGAGCTGAGGGAGGTACAGAACTGTGATTGCCTCTGCTGTTCCCAAGACAGAAACGTAGGTCCTTAAATCTGGGGGCAGAAAAAGTAATTTTGAG